>NC_089583.1:43807779-44407779 GCF_019320115.1 Miscanthus floridulus | reverse complement strand
CCCAGGTCCGCTTCCTCTTTCCCTGCATCTGTTCTCCAACACCCGCTCCCAACTTGTTTCTGGATTCCCTGCATCGGTTGATGCTATAGGTATAAGATTGGTTAGGATTGCAAGATACAATCACTAATTCAGAGTACGTTCTCAGATTTTGAACTTATTTGATTTCATTCTCCTATCACTGATTCAGAGTACGCTATAGGAGTCGTCAGGGTAACTGATGTTCACATTAAAGTTAATTAATGAGGCCATATGTGCTCTGGCACTTCTGTCAAATGATGTCAATCTAGCACCTATTCTCCGGTACGAGTCATCCTCATGCAACAATACAGTTCGATTGTGCTATTGACCCTGTTGGCATGCCTCCCTCCTCTGAATTGTTTTGCCTTAATGTACTTCTGAGATCTTCAGTGATGTGTACAAATGCATCATTTGTGTTCTTACACGTGCCATGTACATAATCTTTCTTGGCTATATCTAAGGGTTATTTGCTAGCAGTTCTATTCTACCCTATTTAATAAGAACTTAGATCTCTAAGGGTTATTTGCTGGCAGTCTTGTTCAACCCTAATTAATAAGAACGCTTATCTTTAATCATAATGGACTCTTGGAATTAGAGAATGATTCAACCATTCAGGAAACCAGGCTCAACCTTCCAAGAAAATTTTCTATTTCAGATTCCTACATCCCTTTTGATTTACTAACTCTATGTAATCTTAAATTAACTCTAATATCCCTTTTGATTTATGAACCCTATGTAATTTTAAATTAACACTATTACCAACTTTATATATAAATTCAGGTTCATTATCTATTAAATGGACATAAGTACTAGACAATCCACTGTTGTTGTATCCATATGGATAACCAAAGTGAGGAACTTCCTCGTTTAGTAACTTATAAAACAAGAGATAAAGTTCAAGCATCCCTGTGAGACAACTTCCTTTATTCCAATTGAAAATTGCATAATTTTTTGTTTACAAAATCTAATGCCAAACTAACCCCCAAACATTCAACACATATCGGTGTACTTAGTGTGGGCTAGAATACCACCATCTTATGATCAAATATGCTCTTATAAAATTGAATAATTTCATGGATTTCACTGTAAAAAACATACCAAAAGAGTATACTTCGAACTATCTATTCTGAACTTGAACATTTCAATCTCTTCCAATTTGGATTCGTACTACACATTGTACTGATCACGTATTATGCAAATCAGGCTATATAGCTCTCCAAATAGTTCTTTATAATAATATCCTAATTGTCATTTCCTCTGAGGGTGAGTTATAGGTGCCGGCAATTCTCACATTGCCATTTAACTTGCAAAGCTTGCTATAATTCATTATGCTCACTTATCTACTCTGTTGATTCCTCATTTGCAAACTAGACTACTGCCTGCTTCCTGCTATCAATTACGTGCTGAATCAACATATGATGGGAGCCGCTGGAGTCAAACATATTTTTTACTCGGGTCACGGCTGGCCAAAAATTGCAGAGGGATTAATGCCGAGTTGTCGGAGTCGACTAACCCCGATGTTGTAATATAGATTCGCCTCTGCTCGCCACATCACTTCTGCTGCCTGCAACGTATCTGAGAAAATATCCATCACCTAATACAGTAAACCACACAGTTGCGTTTAAGTGATACTACACATCTTATAAATTGTCAGATCTCATCTTTGTATCTTAACTATTTAACTATGTGCCATTCGTTCAATCCGTAGTACAGATTTTCACTCGATTAGAAGTCCATATTATATTGTTCCCAAGGTATTACAAAATCGATATGGACAAGAAACTGATGTGCAGTCTTCTATTCTCCGCTGTTGTATTCAAATCACATCAAGTACTACGTGTTCATAGGGGTGAGTGTGTGTACGTGTTGTGGGCATTTGCGTTATACTGTGTAATTCTTAAAAAAATCTTAAATTTTCCTAAGCCTTCACTCCATTTGCTTGCCCTTCTATGTCATTGTCTTCCTCATATCTCTATTTCCAGCACAACTTATATTCCTAAAATTGCTCTAGGAACTACAAAATGTAAACTTATCTTTTTTTTTACTGATGAAACTAATTATTATCTATGCATGTCCGGCCATCTTTGGATCTATGAAAATGAAATGACCATTGACGAAGACCCCAGTAAATACAACATATAATTGTATTGATCTAAGAAGATATAAAATGGTATATAATTTTGTGGCATAGGGATACCAAATCACAATTTCTACAGCTCCGAGACTATGATTCAGTGAATTCTCTTCACTACCTGTACAGTTTACTGTCTTTAGAGCATCTCCAAAAGTTCCTTAAAAAAACCTCTCTCGATTCAACCAATTCTTCTCTACGAGAATCTATGCTTACATCCACGTACTTCACGACTTTCATATTTATATTGTAATCACTATGAGGCTCTTCAAGGGTCTAACAAAAATCTGACAAGATAATCAATCAAACTCTCTCTTATCATACATGTCTTTCATTGGATCTCTTGCTTCTCCATTGAAGACATGGATACAAATAAGACTCTAAAACAATCTGCAATGAATACAAATTACATAAAAATCACAAAATAAAAAAAATTTACTAAGTTTCTCATCGCTATACCTATATTCTTATTGCCATCGACCTAATCGAAAAAGGAAGGCCTGCGTTTCTAGTGAATGACTGAATTACGATTCTACGACGCATTGTGGCTTGTGAGCTTCTGTACGTTGTCTATGTAAGATTGATTTACGTGTTATTCACTATGAATTTATTATTTCATATTACTGTAATTTTTTTATTTAATCTCTGTTTAATATCGCCGATACCTGCTACGAAATCTTATGCTCGTGGTTGAATAAAAGTTAGAAACTCGCGGGCGTACCCGCTGCCATGATGCTGATCCCTCGATGACACAATAAAATTAAGGCCCTGTTTAGATCTCACCCAAAATCCAAAAATTTTTAAGATTCTTCGTCACATCAAATCTTACGGCACATGCATGGAGCATTAAATTTAGATAAAAAGAATAACTAATTGCACAATTTGCCCGTAATTGGCGAGACGAATCTTTTAAGGCTACTAGTATAATGCCCGTGCTAACGCAACGGTTTTATCTAGAGAATGATCATAAAAACATTCAATTTGTTATTTTGTAGTTTAACCTTTACTCAATTATTATATTGTAGCCTAAGTTACATTTGGCATAAGTCCTTTATCATTTGTTGCACATCTTCAGGGATGTTGAAACATTCGTTTGTAGGACTCATCAAAATGTCAGCCAAGAATTCCTTCCTCAGTATAGATGATAGCTGCGCATGGTATAGAATATAATATGTTAGTATTGTATGTAATGTACGGAATATAGTTGGAGACTATATATGCTTACGGTGGTGATCCGTGGCAATCTTAACTTCATGAAATTATAGACAAAAAAGCCTCCCAATTTCTTGACGGAGAAGATCAATTGTTTATTTGATGTACATAAATCAAATTACTGTTTTTTATAGAAAAGTTGAACCAAATTTTGCGACACTTACCAGTATTTATGACCCGAAACATTTATTAAATATTTAGGGTATTTTCGCTCCCAGTAATATAATGCCCGTGCTAATGCAACGGTTTTATCTAGAGAATGATCATAAAAACATCCAATTTGTTATTTTGTAGTTTAACCTTTACCCAATTATTATATTGTAGCCTAAGTTACATTTGGCGTAAGTTATGGCTGTATGTTATATTTAAGATGGTATACATGGACAAACGTTATTTGAAGAATAATCATGACAAGAACGTTGTCGAGAAACGTCGTAATGAAAATTATATTAAATATAAATATTAGAAGTGTACTTATCTTTGGATAGAAATCTGGTCGATGGCGATAAAGTTGTCCGGTCCTCTTGCTTTTCGGCCTGTTGTGACGGTGGTCGCAGTTGTCATAGCGTCGTTCTTCGTGGCAATCATCATTGCGACGTGGTCTGGTGGTCGAGGTGGTCGGAGCTCGGCGGAGCCGCTCGGGACGTGGTCGACGTGGTCCGTGGTCGACGTGGCTGCTCGATCAGTTCGGTGGTCGGAGGGCATGTACCTAGCTCCATCGCATGGGGAGGCAAAAGCCCTCGGACATGTCCAGCCGAGGTCGGGCGCAGTCGGAGATCTTCCTTGCTTGCGTGAAGGTTACGGAGTAGCCGGATGGCGATTTAGTAGATTGTATGTGGTCTTCATATTTAAAGGATGCACATGAAAACCAAACAACTATTTTTCTTAAGAATGAAATAGTGAGATAGATTCACGCCAAAAGAGATTCATGATGAGTTATCATAGTGTTGAGTCCATTGCAATTATGCTTATAGAGCAACATTTCAAATAAATAACATCACAACTATTATATCTTTGAAGCCACCTAAATCCTCACACACGCCTAATAAGTTATTGTATATCTTT
This sequence comes from Miscanthus floridulus, assembly GCF_019320115.1. Classification (NCBI taxonomy): domain Eukaryota; kingdom Viridiplantae; phylum Streptophyta; class Magnoliopsida; order Poales; family Poaceae; genus Miscanthus; species Miscanthus floridulus. Next base: position 44,403,353 of record NC_089583.1, on the reverse strand, counting down.
GGGAATGTTGTCTTAGATTCGTTGTCGTTGTACTTCAATATCTCTACCAAGAACTTGTCCTCAGTGTATTCCCATCCTGTACGAATCATTACACTTCATCAATTAATTGTAGAACGTTTTTACCAAGTAAACAAAAAATTCCTGATATTTAACACCCGAAGAAGTTTCTCCTGGACTTGGGAGAGGCATAAATTACTGAAAACCACGTGGCAAAAAAATAAGACATACAAATAGTATGACAGCAGCCTAACCCTCTGTCCAAGCAGTTAGATCGATTTACCGGCAGAGGTGCATGAGCTACTGATGCATCATCATCAGCTTCCGCCCACCGCACGCCCCGCTGCGGCCTTGCCTAGCCCAGAGGCGGCGCGCCCCACCACGGTCTCCCCTTGCCCGGTGGCTGGCTCCCATGGTGGACCCTGAGCGACTCAAACCAAAACAACAAAAAGACAATATACGTTTCCATAGTCAAGAATAAAATGAAATATATAAGATTCAAGAAAAAAATGGCAGGGAGTTTCCATTTCTACACTAATTTAGCTATAATATTTGAAATTGCATCACAAAAACCATTTTGACAGTATTAATTGAAACTGCAGACCACCTTTGACACCTGTGTTATCGCCTGAACCACATAGCAAACATAAGAATCTTAGTAATAAATATATTAAGAATTTTGACATTTATTGGACACAGTATAAAAATAATCATGCAGAAATTTGATTCAGATCTCAGAAGGAAAGAGTTGACAATACCCCTTCATATCAACTGAGTAACCTAAGAAACTGTCGCTTTCGCCCATCACGATTTTGCTGTGGTTGACACTGCGATTTTGCAAACCACCACTGCTGCTACAAATGAGAACAACAAACATCAGACCAAAGCTCAGGATGTTTTTGCAGCTGTCTCAAATTACATATATTTTATATTGCTAGTTAGCCAGACCTTCTAAGTAAACAATCAGGGAAGGCAATGATATGTATTTTAGTGTGGAATGAAACTACCTCGGGGGTCGCCAAGGGAGCATGACACTCCTCATCGTCCAATTGGTGTTCTTGCATTTCCGATTTATCCGTACACTCCTGATTGGTCACAGATGGCTCTTCTGCTGAGGTCTCTTCCATTAGCTTCTCATCCTCAATGATAACGACGTCTGAAAATTCAATACAAAAACAAAAGTTAAAAAAATAGCTATAACGTGCAGCTGCTTCAGAAAATAAATGGAAACAGGCACACCATGTGCATGTCTCACCTTCATCTTGGTCTTGTTTCGGTGCGTCCACCTCGTTTAACTCTTCTTTATGAGGGTCAGAAGCCTCTTCCAACTCTTCCAGAGCATCACGTCGCTGGTAAGAAACCGGTGCACCCACAGTCTCTGCATGAGAGAAGACACCTGGTTCAGCAATCAAATTTGGCATCAACAAAAGCGGAAGGGTGACCTTTCGAGAGACGCTCCTTGCTCGACCGCATGTGAGGGGCCCGACGGTGCCTGTTCCTGCCCGGCGGCCCCCGCGACTGGACTGTGGATCTGGCGGCGACGCGCACGGTGGCCCAACGGCACTGGCGACTGGCGGATCCGGCGGCGCTAGCAAGTGGTGGTCTAGCGGCAGCTCGGCCAGGACGACTGCCGACCGGCACGCACACGGCCCTCCCGGCCTGCGGCACCGCGCGATCGACACCGTCCCGGCCGGAGCCAGCCTGGTCCTTGCTTCCCAGATGTGGATCTTTCTAGGGGATGCCCGCGACCTTGAGTGGCTTGGCGACGTCGTCAGTCTTGGAGGTCGTGAAGGCATCGTAGTTGCCCTCCATCCTTCGCGTAGCAGCCTCGAATTCGTCGCCGTTGATGCCGGCCTTGTAGTTGAAGGCGGCGGTGGCGCCTCAGCTAGGGTTTGGGCGGTGGCGGCCTCCGTGCGTGTCCGGGAAGTTCCGTGATTTTTGGCGGCGTGGCGTTCGTAATACTCGGTGGGGGCTGCATGACGTGGGTGTGGGGGAGAATGAGGAGATTTGATACACTCAATCCGGGCCCTCGATTGTGTAATGAGTAAGGAGAGAGAAGGTTTAGAGTGCATATGGACGGTTCATTTGAAATGTGTTGTTTTCCTGGGTACACTTTTTGGGGTGGACCGCGTAGCAGCCTCGAAGTCGTCACCGTTGATGCCGGCCTTGTAGTTGAAGGCGGCAGTGGCGCCTCAGCTAAGGTTTGGGCGGTGGCGGTCTCCGTGCGTGTCTGGGAAGTTCCGTGATTTTTGGCGGCGTGGCGTTCGTAATACTCGGTGGGGGCTGCATGACGTGGGTGTGGGGGAGAATGAGGAGATTTGATACACTCAATCCAGGCCCTCGATTGTGTAATGAGCAAGGAGAGAGAAGATTTAGAGTGCATATGGACGGTTCGTTTGAAATGTGTTGTTTTCCTGGGTACACTTTTTGGGGTGGATTTAGAGGGAACATCTCAGCGGTGGGTCGTTTTCTTGTGTGGACGTAGGAAAGAAAAGATGATGCATTAGTAGGGTAGAAATAGTCTATAATTGGATAATTTTTATCAAATACAAACGAAAGTGCTACAATAACCAAAAGCCAAATTTTTTCTAATCTAGGCCTCGTTTAGATTGCGAAAAAATTTCAACCCGATGAATAGTACCATTTTTGTCTTATTTGGCAAATATTGTCCAATTGTGGACCAACTAGGCTCAAAAAATTCATCTCGTGATTTCCAACTAAACTGTATAATTAGTTATTTTTTTACCTACATTTAATACTCTATGCAAACGGCTAAAAATTGATATGATGAAAAGAGAGTGAAAAAACTTAGAATTTAGATGGCATCTAAACAAGGCCCTAAACGGAGCCTAAATTAAAATGTTAAAACCCTAATAAACCTCACCGCCGCCCACCGCCATAACGGGCGCCGGACGCAGTCCTCAATTCTTCTTCCCGCTCCGCGTTCGCCGCCATCGCCATGACTTGCGCCACCCGGCGCCCCGGCTTCCTCCGCGAGGCCGAGCTCCGCCTCCTCCGCTGCACCCTCCCCGCCCCGCCCTCGACACCGCCTCCACCCGCTTCCCCTCCCCCTGCGCATCCGCTCGGCCCCGCCGCCGCCTCCGCGCTCGCCGCCGTTGAGGCCGGCGACTACGAGGCTGCGCTCGCCGCCGCTGCGCCGCACCTCCTCTCGGCCTCCGCCTCCTCTGGGCCTCCCGGCTCCGCCGCGCAGTTCTACGCCGAACTTGGTGCCGCCGCTCGGGCGTTCCTGCTGGGGGATGGGGACGGGGGAGCGACGGGAGAGGGGTTCGAGTGCAGGTGCGCGGTTGTGCTCTCCGCTGCAGTGGCCGCGCTGCTCGCGTTCACGCAACAGAACGTGACTGGGTGAGTTAGTTTCTGGGTTTTGTCTCTCTTTAATTTTTTTTATTTACTATATGATTAGGGAAAGCCATGGCTCACTGTGTGCGCTTAGTTTGGCAAACAACTTAGTGGAAGAAACGTTAGATTTTAAATATCCTAGGATCCTTTTGATCAATTACAGCTTGCATACTAGACTGAGGGTATAGTTTTAAGCATTGGTCCAACATATTGTGATGGGCTAGTTCCATTTAGCCTCTAGAATTAACCTTCTGTAAATTCGATCACAGGTTTTAAAGGCACTTTAAAAATTGCTAATTTCACATAGTTATAAAATATGGCATAGTAGAATATCGTTGGAGTTTGCCAAGTAAGATATCGAGATTATTTGACTTGTTCCTGAATGTTGACTTATAAGAAACAAAAATGGGAATACTCTTGATTGCTAGCATGTGGTATACTCCTTGTACATGTCAGTCAGATGGATGTAGTTGAGGGACTAGGGAGCTATGTTGACTTGGTGAGGGAATGCAATGTGGTTACATACTACCTCCATTTCTATATTTAGGTTGTTTTAGCCTACTCCCTCCGTTCCAAATTATAAGTCGCTTTGACTTTTTGGGTACATCAATTTTACTATGTATCTAGATATAACAAAATCTATGTATCAAAAAGTCAAAGCGACTTGTAATTTGGAACAGAGGGAGTACTTAATTTTCACTAAATATAAGTCATCCTAGAACTTATATGCATCTTTTATCCTTTTCTTCCCTCTTTGCTCCTGCTTAATAAATATTAATATTACTGCTATTTTTTCTCACAAATGAATGAGTCCTCTTTCCCAATGGAGTATGCATTAAGGGCACTGAGGTCATGTTCTCTACTTTCTTGACCCTTGTACAAAAGTTTAAAACGGCCTGCATTTGGAGTCAGAGAGGGAATAAATATTTCGGGGACTGTTTGTGGCTTCTTGCTGGAGATAGCTTCCCCACAGGAAGTATTGCCAGAGGGTGTCATGGAAGCATAAATAGATGCATGCAGCAGAGTTTGGTCTGCAGATGTGCTCTATTGTTTCGTTTATGGGAACATCTGCAATTTCATGGTCTAGTAATACTGTTTGAGCTGTAATTGACTTGATTTCTGAGAATTTCTTTTTTTTGTAAAGCAAATTGTTTGTATACTGTAGAAAAACAATTTATAAAAAGAAGGGATGAGCTGGTGTTTCTATATGATGATATAGTACATTGTATTCTGTCTGATACTCTGATGTCATATCTAGCTGTAATACATGATTCTATTATTACAAATGACATGACTCTATCAAATCTGGTTTACCTTTTCATGTTAATTTATACCTGTTGGATTTTCAGGGAGGTACTGTTTTTTTATATATATTTGCTTTTCAAAATTGTTTTTAGGCCTCCAAGGAAGTTTCCCACTTTTCCTTTCTGGATTTCATCTTTAGATGAAAGATGCTATAGTAAGCTTGGAGACGTATGGGATGCCTGGGCTTCTTACAATTTAGCTTCTTTTGGTTCTCATGTTCATGGGAAATTTTCACTCTTGCAGGTATGTGTGTTAAGGTTGGCTCATTTATTTTCTCTATTTATGTCTTGGAATTTAATTGTTGGTTAAAGTGATGTTCTGTTATTTTTTGTTCAATTCATTCACACCTCCCCTATGGCCTTTCATAATCAGTTAATCTATGTTTTGAAATGACATGTCATCGATGAAAGACTTGGATGGCGGGTTTTGAGCTTTGGGAAATGGCAAAGTTATAGTAGCTGAAGTTTATGTGGGTGTCATATACTCATATAGCATTTTTGTTGAGCATATGTTACATCATCTTGGGTACTAAGGGTTCATGCGAACCATGCCAGACTGTAGCCTGATCAGTGCAAGTTTGTCAATTTTTGGCACGTACATTATCGAAGTTTAAAATGAGAGATTGGCAACAACACAACGTTTTTAAAGATACAGGACATCTATGCCATATGTTGACATTTATCTGTCTTTGACATTTCTTTATGAGGAACCACAAAATCATTGCATCTACAAGAACAAATTCCTCCACCAAACATATTTGAATCCGTATGGAGTGCTGATCATTCTAACTTCTCTACATTACTAATGTAAGAGTATATAGTATAAATTGTAAAGTGCATCATAGAGTTTTTTATTATGTTTTTAACATATTTATAGACACAGGCCCTTAGCTTGTGCCAATACTCCATAGGACTCGTATTTTATTGGTGTCTAGTCTAGTAGTCTTGAAATTGGCTGTATTTGTGTTTACGTCAAGCCAATTTCTGGGATCAAAAGCTTTGATTTGTATTGAGCCTTTTAGTACCATAGGTGGTGACAAAGCGTCTGATTTTGTTTATTCATTGCCAAATTTAGCAGACACAAAATGTCTTCCTGGTTTTGTATTTACAGTATTTTGGGTTTTTGCAGTTCATTGTCTTTGCAAAGCTTTTGTTTACCAGCCTACAGAGTCTGGATCTCTCTGATTGCTGCAGTGTACCATGGTGGTTGTTTAGAATATCAATGTTCCAGCAGAACATCTTGGATGACTTATCATCGTCTTTGTTTGATCAAGTGCAAGTGTACAAGAATAAGATGTTGGACCATTTTGGTGAACTGGAAAAGGTTTCTACCTACTGGGATTATTTATTGTCTGATGGAGAAGGCTCTTATGTTGTTTCAGCTGCTTTCTTAGAGGCTGGAATTGTGGAATACAAATATGGTCGTGTTGATGCTTCAAGGTCTTTTTGTCACTCTCAGTTTGAGAGCTTTAAATTTCCTCATAATATTTGTTCTTTGCTCAAGGTCACACTACAAAATTTACAGGAATCCTATTCCTCAGGATTGCCAAAATAATATAAACATTAGATAAGAAATGTTGTATATATTATTGTAAACTGTTTCTCAGAATTATACCTTTCGATATTTAGGATCAATGTTACAGAGAGACGGGGATATTGATGAAGATGTTAGCCATAGAATCAAAGCAGGGTGGATGAAGTGGCGGCAAGCATCTGGTGTCCTATATGACAAAAGGGTACCACAGAAGCTAAAAGACAAGTTTTATAGGACGGTGATTAGACCTGCTGTGTTGTATGGTGCAGAATGTTGGCCTACGAAAAGACGACATGTTCAACAGATAAGTGTCGCGGAAATGCGTATATTGCATTGGATTTGCGGTCATACAAGAAGGGATCGAGTTCGGAACGATGGTATACGTGATAGATTAGGGGTAGCACCAATTGAAGAGAAGCTTGTCCAACACCGGTTGAGATGGTTTGGACATGTCCAACGGAGACCTCCAGAGGCACCGGTGCGTAGTGGAATCCTAGGCCAGGATAGTAACGTGAAGAGAGGCAGAGGAAGACCGAAGTTGACTTGGGTAGAGGCAATAAAAGGAGACTTGAAAGGATGGAATATACCTAAAGACTTAGCCTTAGATAGGAGTGCTTGGAAGACAGTTATTCACGTGCCTGAACCTTGATTACTTCTGCTGGGTTTCAACTCTAGCCTACCCCAACTTGTTTGGGACTTAAAGGCTTTGTTGTTGTTTCTCAGAATTATAACATCTTAGGCTCCGCTTGTCACTGCGATTGGTTGTTTGTTTCTAACTTCTTCCCATGCAGTTGTTGGAAGCACTGGAGGTTCCAGTAGATTCTAGGAGTAGGAGGGGCCAGTAGTTGTAATCTGAACATATCATCAAATTTAAATTCTACAATTCTAAAGGAATCTGCACCCTTTTTTTTGGGTGGATGTGTTGGCAGACATGACCCCTTTTGGCCTTTATCTATCCTCCGCCACTGATTGGAAGCATCATTTTAGGATCTGTAACTGAAAAATCATAGTAAGCTTGGTAACCTGTGCAGTGCAGGACAGCATGGCACAGCAAGTCAGCAACCATAAACATATCCTTAGGCATTCAGCCAATATGTATTCAAACTGCATAGGATTGGAAAACTGATAGCCATTTATGAACATATACTTACGATCTTGTCTGGATGTTTGGGTAGGTTGCATCTCAATAGCGCACAAGAAGCATGTGGTCTGCACCTCTCCCTTACAGGAATCCTTGGTTTTCGAACAATACACCAGGTGAATTATACTGCACTCTGATCTTTTTTCTTTATGTTTTGTATACCATCTCCTCTTAGTTTGATTGATAGATACATCACTTTGTTTCGCAAAAACATACTAAAAGAAACATACTCCGTTTCAAATTATAAGTCATTTTGGCTTTTGTAGATACGTTGCCTTTACTATGTATTTAGACATAGTATATATCTAAGTGCATAGCAAAAAACTATGTATCTAGAATAGCAAAACATCTTATAATTTGGGGAGACAGTACCTTTTAGTTTCTCCTTTTCACCAAATCCAAGCTTACCGTGCACACAAGCTAGGAAGATTCTAAGTCGGACAAATATTATTTGCATTTTATTTTACTACAGATACTTCAGTGGCATACTGCAAACCTCTTTTACAGCATTGAAGTAGAGTAGAGAAAGGACATATTTGAATAACTACACCATCTGTTTCCTGAACTAGACATACTTAGTGAAATGACAAGGCCTAAGAAAATGGACTCGCATGTCAAAATGGAGTAACAATAGCGTTTGACCTTTATATTGTATTATGTAAAGAGCGAACATCTGTTGTTGAAAAATGAAGCGAGCCAGCTATTGTTATAGGTGGATGCAAAGTCTCAAATGGTGCTTGTTGCGAAGACCAATAAATCAGGCTCTGATGATGGACAAGTGACAGAACCCACAGTAGCTCAGAATGACAATGCAGCTTTAAAAAATGCAAGGAGCTTCGATCCTGTTGAAGGCGATGCATTCTGTGACATACTAAGAATGCCCAGACTGGTGCATGATGGGAGTAATTCTGCCAGTGAAGAAACAAACCACAGTGCAAAAATATCACTATCGGCTATACAGCAGGCTGCTGTACTTGCACAATGCTTGCATGTGAGCCGGAGGAGTCGTAGTGATGAAATGTCTGGTATGTCTGTTTTCATTCCCCGTGGACACTTGTGATTTCCCCCCCTCCTGTTTTAAGCATGCAAAGAAGTTTATTTGGCATCACAATCTTGTTTGCAAATAGAGTTCTGGGCGACAAAGATGGCTTCAATTGTCATACTTTCTAAATTATTTTAAATGAGAGTTCTGGTTTAGTTGTTTTTCACATATATGCATGGAGAATAAAGTAGCTCCTTTAGTAATAGCATGTAGTTTATTTTGATCATGCGAAGGCATTGAAAATTCTGAATTAAAAGCGTCAGACATTTTTTTTTTTGCATGGAGGAATTTTAGATTCCAAATGAAAAAAGTTTGTTTAGTAGATGGCATTGAAAATCAAGCTGTCATAGTTTGACATGCCATTTCAGTTTTTATTTGTATGCGGACCATTTCTTTTTACTTAATATTGCATACTCCCTCAGACAAAAGTATGAAGTAGATCTTATCTTAGCACATGAACCCGCATAAAAGATTACTGGACTACCCTAATTCGTGTCTCTTACAATGTTGAATGCATGCATATGAGGATGCAAAGTGATAGATTAGTGTTCATTAACAGTGCATAGGAGATTACAATAATACCCTTGACTATTATACCTTAACAGTACGTAGGAGACAGCACATCTTTTGCATTGGAAGGTGAAATAAGCCTAACATTTATGGACAAGACCATTATTCAAGCTACAGACCTTGTCTTTTTGGAGAGAGGATACAATTTTTTGAAGTACTACAGTATTTTTCCATGCTATGTGTTTAACTGGATTTTAGTATATATTTCCCAAATGATTGTTTATGTTATCATCATGTGTAAGTTTTTTGGTTTTATATGCAGGGTGGGAGATGGCACCATATATAGAGTCAATCGATTCTCAGGAGGAATCTTACTTTGTGGTATGATTCTGATTGCACTATATTGCTCTGGTGGAAACATGTGTGGCACCATTTCTTGTTCTAACACAAAAACATAAAAATCAAGATTCGATTGCTTGACTGCTTGAGGCTCACACTTTTTTTCTTAACATTGTGCAAGCCTTTTTATCCTTCAATGTCTACTCTGATTACTAATCTCATGTGTTGGCCCACAACCTATGCATAGGATGTCATTCCATAATTTTGACTCCAACCTTATTTCTGTTCTGGAGATTTTCATTTCTGTGCTCAAACAATATTTGGATAATTCACTATCATTTACTCAAGTTTTCCCTGTGTCTGTGAAAATATAATAAGGATAGCTTGGTGAATATCAGAGAAGTATATTTTTTTTTCCTTATTTCAGATCAGGAGTTTGTGCGATATACTGCGTGTTAGATGGGAGTCGACCCGCAGTCGGACAAATCAGAGGGCACTCCTAATGATGGAGAATTTGGTAAGTGATGAATCACTTTCAGATTGTATAATCTTTGTTCAAAGGTTCAAATAATCACAGTATATATATATATATATATATGGGTGTTCATTCAGGTTTCAGGTAGACAGTATCTTTTTCATTATGGTTGCAGTTTGCCTATATTTTTAGCTTCCCGATCACTAGAGTATTTGCATGTCTGCAACTCATCAGGTCTTTGATATTTATCTATGCCATTGTTCCATTTACTTTGTTTATTTTATTGTTTGGATGACTAACACTTTGTTTTCATATAAGACCAAAATTGTATGTGGGTATATTATTTCAGTTGCTTCCTGGTTTTCGTTGGTTCCCTAAGACCCAAAAATTGCACTAATAGGTTGGTTGCTACCTGCACTTGTTCCAGGATTAACTAATCTGTTGATTTAGGTTATTTGTTATCTATTTTTGGAACTTTCTAGTTCCTAAATTCCTAACCATGATTCTCTAAACTTACAGTTACATTCTTCATCTAACAGTTTCATGGCAGAACCATATCTGTTGAAAAATTTGAATGCGAAATAATTTCAATTCTAATGAATATTTGTTCCTCCAGTTCCATTTCCCCTTTGTTCTCTCTCTCTCCTCCATCCCTCCCCCCTCTCCATCTCCTTCTCCCCCTCTGGTCCTCTCCCTCTACCCCCCCCCCTCTCCATCTACCCCTCTCCCCCGCCCCCTCCTCTCCCTCTCGGTCTCCCTCTACCCCCCCTCGCTCCTCCTCTCCTTCTCTCCGTCTTCCTCCCCCCTCTCTGAAATCATGCTGATAATTGACCATTGTGGTTGAGACTTGAGAATACATAGTTAAGTAGACTTTTCCCCCCTCCAATGTTAGCAGATCAGAAGTGCAGTTGGTTATATTGAGATCTTTACATTACTTGTGAGCTGCTGCTATCAATATTTTTTTTAGGTCCAACCTGACTGGATAGGCCTGAGCAACTGGCCTGTTTTTTTCCAGACTTTTGCCAGTGTTGTATTTTAAACACTTCATTTTAGGTTTGATTGAGAAGTTTTGTTTTTCAATGTATATCGCACCTAATATACAAATTCAATGTATATTATTAGGTTGAAGATATCGGCAAAGAATTCCCTTCTGCCCCACAAAGAGTTAAAATGGTTTTTGCGGTTCACATGCCAACTCTTCCCGCATTGAGGAAGTATGCAGTAATATATATAAGCTTCTTTGTTCTTCCGTTCTGGAACACTAATGTGAATTGGACTTGTTTTACTACTCAAGAGAATACGGCGAACTTTTGATCAGTTGTGGCATAGTTGGAGAAGCACTGGATATATTTAATGATCTTGAATTGTGGGACAATTTAATATATTGCTATCGGTATGCATTTCAACTTGAAATAGAACCGTCCTACATTCAGTTGAATCTTTTGCCGTAACAAACACTAAAGTTCTGTTATTTGGCAGATTATTAGGTAAAGTGGCTGATGCAGTTAGTCTAATAAATGCTCGGCTTTCTGTTACACCAAATGACCCAAGGTTATGGTGAGTATCTTGGGACTATTTTGCATTTTTGAATAAATGTTACAAATTTTCTGTCATCTTCTTGAGCAATTATTTCTTACCTTATACTCCTGTCCAAAAGTTTTAAGTGGTATGAGCAAAATCTTGTTTTCCAGAAGTATTCGTCACCGAAGCTTCTCTCCTTTTTTTTTTTCTGTTTCCTCCGACTGTGACTCTTATGTCATGCAGATTGAATGCATGGCTGCTCTCCCGTTAACGTGATATACGACTCTGTCAGATTGAATAGTCCCATCCTTTCAAGACAATTGATAAATACTACTGTAAAGAGTGATGTCAGAATACCACCCTAAAGATTGTTCTCCACAATCTCTCCAAAAGAAATTAAATCTTAGATGCACAAAATATCATTTTCAGTTTTTACCTTTTCAGGTATCTCCCTAGTAATTGTCCTGTCTAGTATCAGAACTGCAATATACTGAAGACAATATCATAAAAGTCTGTAGATACAACAGTTAAAAATTCTTGATTATTGTCAAAACAAATACAAATAAAGGATTGCTGAGTGATTTACCAAGTTCTAGTGTTTATTGTGTGGAATGACCATGTTCTACCTAATGTTTACTTTTTGTTTCCTTGCATTTTGCTATCTGATGAGAGACTCTCATTTAGGTGTTCACTTGGTGATGTTACAAATAATGACGATCATTATAAAAAGGCATTGGAAGTATCAAATAGTAAATCAGCCCGAGCTATGGTAAAGTTGATGTTAATTCTTTTCAGTTTCCTTGATCATCTTGTTTGTGGCGGATCATTGTATATAGGAATTGGATTAGGAAATGGTATTAATGACAATAGGATAGCTCATTCACCTAGCACCAAAGTTTTCAGACCAAGGTTGAGGAGTTTCAAACATGTTCTGATTTGAGCATGTTCCCATATGTCTTGATGAAACTTTAAAGCTTCAAGACAGGTTTTATATTTGTTTTAAAATGAATGGCCTCTTAGTGTCTAATCTAATTAATCTGTAGGCTCAGCCTCTGTCACTTCAGATCCATAAGAGCTGTTGGGAGAAGCATAAGCCTTTCTGAGATTACCATGAATATGATACTGGAGTTACCAGAAAAGGATGTGGAGTTATAAAGCACTTTGATAAGTGATATGTTGTAACGATTTTGTACAATCGTCCGTTAAAACCCCCCCGATTCTGTACAATCCATGGTCCACAAACATCTATCTGCTTTGAAGTGCTGTCGAACCAACATATTCAAATTAGGTGCTATTTTGTTTTCTGGTTGGGCTTGGAGGAATAAATCAGATTTGTTGATGAATCTGATTTAGGCTCACAAAAAAACTTCTAGTTTCCAGAGAGTTCAGAAGTCAACTCAAGTTTCAGAAGCCAACTTCTACTAAAGAAGCAACATTTATTTTTCATGGAGTTTCATCCAAGCCTTTTCTTTTTATCAAAGGGTGATCCCTATTCTTTGAGAGACTTAGTGTGTGTGGGTTTGAGTTTGCAACATCTCTTGCCCCTTCTTTTCTTAATATTTGAGTTTCATCTAAGCCTCGTACTTGAAACTTCAAAGGTTCCTATTCTCTTAATAAAGTTGGATATGTGCAAGTTTAAAGAAGTTCCAATCATGTTTTCCACACACATACACACACACAAAAAAAAAAAAAAAATCCGTAACTTACATTGGATCTGGATACACTCTGGTCATGTGCCAACTGTGGTTCCTCATGCTGTGCCACCCTACGCACTTGCTTAACAGTTAACAGTTAAGTTGTCTCATGTTGGAGAATGAGACAGTTTATCTTGTGTTGAGGCCTAAAGTAAAAGTAGTCGATAGGCTTCATTGTGAATGTGAGGTGCTGAGTGACATCGGGATAAAGTAGGTTCAGATAGATAGTCATGAATGAAGCAATGCGACATCATTGCTTTCCCTTGCTGTTTGGGCCATCAATGACATCCAATTGCGCAGTTTCTCTTTTCTATTGTGGAACTGTTCTAACAGTGTCTTACTTTTTCATGTAGCGTTCTCTGGCTCGCAGTGCGTACAACAGGAATGACTTCCATACATCCAAAGTCATATGGTATAAGACTATCTTAAGCAAAAATGTTGTTTATCGTTGATTCGTTGTGAATAACTTGCAAAATATCTTTCTTTTGAACTTTGAATAGGGAATCTGCATTGTCGTTGAACTCTTTGATTCCAGATGGCTGGTTTGCATATGGCACAGCTGCATGGAAGGTAATTTTACGAAGTTTCAAATTCTTTTGCAAAGAGAAAGTATGTATGGATATTTTATTCTGCATATGTTGTAGTGGCATTTCTTAAAATGGAAGGTTTGTATAATTATTTGAATAAGACTGTCTTGCTATTTTCTTCATTGTTATGGATCACTAATTTGCAACTTACTGTTTTGCATTTCTGGCAATATGGCACCTCAGTGGAAGTTAAGACAGGAACCTCAGTGGTTCTTTTTAAGGATCAGACTGCTGTCTTGTGGAAGTTAAGACAGGAACCTCAGTGGTTCTTTTTAAGGTTTTCCCATTATGGCTTTAGGCTCCTAAAAATATGCTTTCAAGTTTCAACTGTTATGAATAAAGAGAGACTGAACTGGATGATTATATTGAGGCCCAATGGAAACTATATATAGAGTACATGAGAGACACAAGAGGAAAACCCTAGACTAGGAGATTACACTAATACCCTTTGACTATTATACCTTAACATCAACTAATTATTAATTTATCATATCATAGGCGGGAGATATCAAGTGTTTTTCACAGCATTTAAAATATTGGACTAGGAAGCCACCTAGGTGGTAGGTGGTGGAATATGTTTGCATGAGCTGAGTTGTTCCAATGGCCATTGCATTACACTCCATTTCTCTATGTTTATCCATGGCTCACAAGAATACATCCACAATATTTGTCCATGGAGGATACTGAGGGTGTAGTTATTGAAATTTTTCCTGTTGCGAACGCTTTCATTGGCAAGCAATACACCAAGAAGAAGGGGCCAGCGTCTACTAGTGGCTAAGGTCTACCAGATTAGCACTTTGTTGGGGGTTGTTAGCATCTTGTTAGCAAGTTAGCATCTTCTGAGTGAAGTTAGGGAGTTTGTTAGTACATCTGCCAGCCATTAGGCCATATAACTAATGGCTGGCTATGCATTAGGGGATCAAGCAGGAATTGAGTTATTATGTTCAGAGCCTCCTAGGATCAGGCTCGTTCCCCTGCCATCATTGTTAGTCTAGTCAGATGAATAAAGCCAACATCCCAGCCATATCAGTTCCACTCTCTACCCTTAATTAAATGCTCCGACAGAATAGAAATGGTTGTATCATGACATTTAATAGGTATATGGATGGTCATTTCACATTGATTTTTCGGTAGAATTTGTATCTACTTGGTCAGTGCACATGGAGTGGTATGGACAAATATCATATCATGTGTTGGCATGACAACTTGAGTGTGGAGTCAACTATCATGTCATGCTTTGGCATGGCAATGCTTTGTTACCTTAAATTTGGTTGTGGCAACATGATTTTGCCTTTATGTTGCCACTTGCTTTTATTACCTTTACTTATCAGCTTTGTTGCTTCCTTAGAACATATGTTGTCAAATAGATTTACTGTTTATGTGTTCATACAGGACAAGGATCTTGACAAAGCTGTGGATGCGTTTAGTCGTGCTGTACAGATAGATCCTGAGAATGGAGAAGCATGGAACAACATAGCCTGCCTGTATATCACTTTCTATACTTGTTCCTTGTTTGTATTAGGATGCTGATGGTTTGGCCTGATGTGCAACGTCATTAGCATTTATGCTGGACTAGGTGTTATGTGCCCTGATTTACCATGTCATTACATTTTGCTTCGTGTGTTTTTCTCATTTACGCTGTTGATATTTTCTATTTAATTTTGATCTTCCTGTTTTACCTTGTCAATTCAAGCTGCTCTGTAGAATATATTGGTTTTGGCATTTCTCTCTGTGGTATTATGCTGTTGTGCATCATGGTCTATCTTTCAAAAATCATTTCGTGGAAATTTGTGTACATTGAGTCAAGCCTTGTGTTACTCTTATCAAGCACTCATTGGTTGTTAGTACTTGCCAGTCTGTTGGTTTATTATGCCTTTTAGAACAATCGTTATTGTTTCATAAAAAAGAAGACAAAATAGATCACATGGTATAGAAGTTATGCTGTACAGAGCTCATGTGAGCAATGTAATGGTCGGGTGTGATTGATATGTTCTGTAGGGGGAATAGCTAATTAAGATTTATTGATGATGTTTGTTTGTGCTATCATTTTTTATCTTGTATTGACCTTTAATGTAGCTAATTATGTAGGCACATGATTAGAGGGAAAAGCCAAGCAGCAGTCCAAGCATTTAGGGAAGCTGTAAAGTTCAAGTATGTTCCACCTGATGTCCATAAAGTCCAGTAATAGAATTTATAAATTAACAATATATTATTTGTAGGAGGAATAGCTGGGAAATCTGGGAAAATTACAGTAAAGTTGCTTTGGACACAGGGAATATTCGACTGGTAAGTATGTCTTTCGAGAAATTGATTTGATATTTCTGTTTTCACAGGACATTTTGTTATCTGTGGTTTTGTTCTCTACTTTACTCATGCATTTAGTTCGAAGCTGCTATTGTTCCTTGAAGCAGTAGATAATGCCCCCCCCCCCCCCCCCCCCCCCCCCTATTTTTTTGCAAAATGAATCTTCAAATAATATTAAGTTCCCTCTGCAGACACTTGAAGCTTGGAAAACTGTATTGGATTTATCCTCAAATAAGCGCTTTAATGTTGGTATATTGGACAAGGTGATGACAACACTTGAAGAACAATCTCCAAATTTTGTTGATACTCACGAAGCATCAGATGATGCAAATAAAGAGACAATCCAATCCAGTCAATTGTTAGATATTATTGGTGATATCCTTCAGCAGGTTACCAACCTCTCTGGATTGTATTTCATCTTATACTAGATACCAGATCGGAGTTAATATCTTGCTTGTGTTTCCAGATTGTGAGAAGTGGAGGCAGCAGTGCGGACGTATGGGGTTTGTATGCAAGATGGCATAAGACCAAGGGTAACCTCATGTCATGTTCTGAAGCTTTGTTGAAGCAAGTTCGATCTCTTCAGGTGCATATACTGTTCTCATGCTGAATGCTTCATTACCAATCAATAAACAAAAGGCGTGTTGGATTCTTTGAATGATGGGTTCACCTTGATATCCCCGTATGTGTGTACTGAGGAGCAGATGGGGGGATATATTATCAGGGTACAAAAATGTGGTTTATACACAAATACCTCGCGTGTCTACAGGACGTTGACTTGATTCTGGTGGATTACTTCTAATTTTCTTTGAGCTTTTTGTCGAGGCTTGCATTCTTGAGGAAACATAAAATTCTGTACTATTCATAACTTGTCCCTAACAAAAGTAGAAATATAGAAATAGTGAAATACTACCATTCTGGATCAGAAATTCTTCATGGGAACATACTCAAGTACTCAACTTACACCTCTTTGGTGAAAAGTATGTAAAATAAAATTCTGAAATTTGTAGATGTAGTACATGTTCTATGTATGGATACAAAAATTCAAGGTAAAATGCACTTATGCTAGGAAGGCACTATTGTATAATTCATGATCCTGAACATGGCTACTCCACTACTCCAGCAGTCCAACACTAACGACACCAGGTTCCCTTTTTTATTGCTATAGTTGCATTCAATTATGATCCTCTGTCCTCTGAGGATTTTTTTGGGGGCGTAATTAGGTTGGTGGTGAGGGGAGGCAATAGTGACTTTACTAGCAACTATATCTCACTGGCTGCAAGGGAAAATGGTGGAGGCGCCGAGGCGGCATGCGCAGCATGTGGGGAAGGGTGGTGGCAGTTAGGGGTGGACAAAGAGCCAACTATAACTTTTTTGAGCTTTGTTTAAAATTGATTTATTTTATATTTGTTACAATCTATATCATTTGAGACCCAACTTCTAATCGCGCCGAGCCGAATCGAGCCACAATGAAGTCGACTTGCAATCAAAACATTTAATTTTGATTACAAAAGCAAAAACAAGTGTAATCAGAGCTATTCTGAAACAAGCCACCAAACCAGCTTAAGGAGTTCTTTTGCCATTTCGGAGCTAGACGGTGAGACAGGCAGTGGCAGGGAGAGTCATGGAGCAGGATAATGAGATTGGTCCACTTTTCTTGCTTAATTCCATAGGTACATCACCTCTCATTATATGTAGAGGCCATCAACTTAGCTCCCAAGGCAAACTGAAGTATGGAATCTTTTAGTAGTGATCCATCTTTCCTGATTCAAGCTTAACTTTCCTAAACAAGTCGCTTTTATGCAAGGAAGGGGTGTGACTTTCCTGCCTGCCCCTAGGGGCTAGGAGCTGGTGGTGGGGCAGCAACCACCTCTGGGCTGGTCTGGTCCAGCTGCCTCATGTCTCATGGATCCATGTTAATGTGGTTTTAAACATAGCAAGAGGAATGAAAATGGTGCCCCTTGTGCCCTTTAGTATTCTTACAAGGTCGTTATCAGCTTCCTCTATGTCTACCTCATATTTTTGACACACTACGGTATGAAAAAAAGTTAACCTTTACAATTTCCATGTGTATAATAATATTATTTGCTCTATAATAAATAGTGTGCATTTTTTCAACATAGCTTAAGGGCATTATCAACTTTTCCGTACAAAAGGCTTCACTATCTTTACAATGCCTCAACATCTAGGCAGCCAATGAAGGTTCCCAGGAGAGAGCGAGAGATGATAGCTATAAGTCTTGTCCTTATCTACTTAGGATAATTATCTAGAGTAGTTGGTGGTTGTGTCAGCCCTTATCTTTATCCCTAGCATCTACTTTAGCATATCTAGAATATGTTGTAGCTTTCTTAAGGCTCAAGCAAGCTATCCTATATGTATCCCCAACCTGCCATAGTTGTGGCATGGCTAATGAAATATGAAATTCAGCCCCAAACCTGTGTTTTGGTTCTAACAAATGGTATCTAGAGCCTAAGTTCATCTGGATTCTACCCTTACCCCATCCCAATCCATCGCCATGTCTCTCCACTCCTCATCCTCTTCCTCCAACCATTCCACCACCTCCAGCATACGTGCTGCAGCGGCTGTAGCAGCCAGGCGCGAGGAGGCCGTGGCCGAGCGTGCAGCAGCAGCGGAGCGGGCGGCTCGCATCGCCCAGGCGGAGCTTGTTGCAGCGCGTGTGGCTGAAGCCGCCCACCAGGCAGTAGCGGCTACGCTACGTGCGGAGGCGGACGCGGGCAAGCAGGAGGACTACGGCGCCCGGGCGGGCGCGTCGGATGCAGGAGCGGCGGCGGTTGCGCAATGCGCCGTGGAGCGGACGCCGAGCGGGCCTGGCCTGACGCGGGCAGCCTGGGTGGACGCGGTGGACGTGAGGCTGGCGACCGCAACGGCTTCGACAACTGACGCGGCGACTTCGACCGGGACGAGCGGGCAGCACGCGACGCCAACACCTGGCTGGAGCGGGAGGAGCGGCGCGAGGCACGGGACCTGGGCGGACGGGACGCTTGCAGGCGGAGCCCTCACAGGCAGCGCACCTCCCCTTCCCCGGACCGGCGCCGTGGCCGGCCCGGCTCCCCTCCCGTCGTGCAGACCGTTGTCAAGGACGCCGGCGGCGGATGGCCCATGCTTACCAAGACCAACTACGCCGAGTGGTCCATGGTGATGAAGGTGAAGATGTAGGCGCGGCGCATGTGGGATGCGGTACGGTACGATGACGCCGACTTCTACGAGGATCGGCGGGCACTGGAGGCGCTTCTTGCTGCTGTTCCGACGGAGATGCACTCCTCCCTCGCGAACAAGCGGACCGCCAAGGACACCTGGGACGCCATTGCCGCGGCACGCATTGGCAGCGCCCGCGCCCGCAGGTCCACGCTTCAGAAGCTGCGTCAGGAGTGGGAGAACCTGGCTTTCAAGCCGGGTGAGGACGTCGACGACTTCGCTCTCCGCCTCAACACCCTGATGTAGCAGTTGGCGTTGTACGGCGACAACGACATCGACGAGGAGAGAGCTGTCGAGAAGTTCCTCTGCATCGTCCCCAAGTACTCGCAGGTCGCCATCGTGATCGAGATGTTGCTGGACTTCTCCGAGCTGTCGATCAAGGAGGTGACGAGTCACCTCAAGGCCGTCGACAACCGCGAGCAGCTACCTCCCTCAGAGCTGGTCACCATCGGTGGCAAGCTTCTCTTCACCGAGGAGCAGTGGCTCGCCCGCCAGCGGGAGCGGAAGAAGGGGGAGGCCTCGGGTTCTTCAGCTTCGGGTTCGTCAAGCAGCCGCAAGTGTTGGCCGCGCAAGCGGGATAAGGCGCGTGGTGGCGCTTTTGGCTGCGCCGATGGCGAGCGCAAGGCTACCCGCGACGACACCAGCAACAATTGCGGGAGGACTGGCCACTGGGCCAAGGACCGCCGGCAGGCGAAGCGCGGCGGTTAGGCACACGTCGGGCAAGCGCAGGAGGGTGACGAGCCGGTTCTGTTCTTCGTACACGGGAGCATCGAGCCGCACTCCTCTCCCACGCTGGCCGCCGCCGCGCTCCTCCACCTCGACGAGCCGCGGGCTCACTTCTTCCTCGGCAACGGGTCCAGCGGCGACAAGATCGACGGGTGGTACCTCGACACCGGCGCCACCCACCACATGACCGAGCAGCGGGAGTTCTTCGAGCTTGACTTTGGCGTTCGAGGCTCCGTCAAGTTCGGGGACGCCTCCGCCATGGATATCAAGGGCGTCGGCTCTGTCGTCTTCACTGCCAAGACCGGCGAGCACCGACTGCTCACCGGTGTCTACTACATCCCCGCGTTGAGGAACTCCATCAGCCTGGGACAGCTCGATGAGAACGACACGCGCGTGGAGATCGAGCACGGGGTCTTGCGTATCTGGGATTGCCATTGTCGCCTTCTTGTCAAGGTGAACAGAGGCCCCAACCGCCTTTACGTCCTCCACGTGCAGGTGGCGCAGCCCGTGTGTCTTGCAGCCCGCCGCGACGACGACTCCTGGCGGTGGCACGAGCGCTTTGGGCACCTCAACTTTGAGGCCCTGAAGTAGCTCGACAACAAGGAGATGGTGCAGGGCATGTCGCGAGTCGAGCACGTGGAGCAGTTCTGCGACACCTGCGTCCTCACCAAGCAGCGACGACTCCCCTTTCCCCGCCAGGCGAGCTTCCGCGCCAAGGAGAAGCTGGAGCTCATGCACGGCCCCGTGACACTGGCCACACCTGGAGGCCGGCGCTTCTTCCTGCTCCTCGTTGACGACGTGTCCCGCTACATATGCTCGGTCCTGCTCGACACGAAGGCGGTGGCTGCGGACGCCATCAAGCTGCTGCGGAGAAGGAGTGCGGCCGCAAGCTTTGGGTGCTACGCACCGACAACGGCGGCGAGTTTACGGCGGCTGAGTTCGCGGCGTACTGCGCCGACGAGGGGATCCAACGCCACTTCTCCGCGCTGTACACCCCGCAGCAGAACGACGTCGTTAAGCGCCGCAACCAGACGGTGGTGGGCACCGCCCACGCCCTCCTCAAGCAGAGAGGGATGCCGACAATCTACTGGGGGGAGGCGGTGATGACTGTCGTCCATCTCCTCAACCGCTCGCCCACCAAGGCCCTTGGCGGCAAAACGCCGTACGAGGCCTGGCACGGGCGTAAGCCGGTGGTGAGCCACCTCCGCGTCTTCGGCTGTCTCGCCTTCGCCAAGGAGCTCAACCACGTCGGCAAGCTCGACGACCGGAGCACGCCAGGGGTCTTCATTGGCTACGCGGAGGGCATCAAGGCCTATCGCATCCTCGACCTTGCAACACAGCGCGTCCGCATCTCTCGGGACGTCGTGTTCGACGAAGGATGAGGTTGGGCCTGGGACAAGGCGGTGGACGACGGCTTGACTTTGACTCTCAGATACTTTGTCGTCGACTACGTCCACTTTGAGGGAGCCGGGGTAGCAGCTCATCTTCACCGAGCTCGTCTACCTCAGCGCCCGGCTCGCCATCAGCTCCGGCGAGTACTCCACCGCCTACACCACCGGCAAGTCCTACACCACCTGTACCACCGGCTATGCCCTGCTCTCCTACACCGGCTGCATCGGCACCCACACCTCCGAGATCGGCACCAGCAGCCTTGTCCGTGACGAGCAGCGCATGGTGGAGTTCGCCACTCTGCTGTCCGACGACGAGGATCGTGTCGATGCCTACCACGACAACGAGCTTCTGCGCTACCGCACCTTGGACAACATTTTCGGTGATCAGCCCGTTCCTAGACTGGTGGTGCACGACTTCGAGGCGGAGCTGCACCTGGCGCCCGAGGACGGCGAGCCCTGCTCCTTCGCCGAGGCGGAGGGAGACACGGCATGGTGCGCCGCGATGCGGCAGGAGATGGACGCGGTCGAGCGGAACTGGACGTGGGAGCTGGCGGATCTTCCTGCCGGCCACCGCGCCATCACCCTTAAGTGGGTCTACAAGCTCAAGAAGGATGAGGCCGGGGCGGTGATCAAGCACAAGGCGCGTCTGGTGGTGCGCGGGTTCATCCAGCAGGAGGGAGTCGACTTCGACGACGCCTTCGCGCCCGTTGCGCGGATGGAGTCCGTTCGTCTCCTCGCACTGGCGGCCTAGGAGGGTTGGCGTGTGCACCACATGGACGTCAAGTCTACCTTCCTCAACGGTGACCTGAAGGAGGAGGTCTACGTCCACCAGCCGTCGGGATTTGTCATCCCCGGCAAGGAGAACAAGGTTCTTCGCCTACGCAAGGCCCTCTATGGCTTGCGGCAGGCACCCTGAGCTTGGAACGCCAAGCTGGACTCCACTCTCAAGCAAATGGGGTTCCAACAAAGTCCTCACGAGGCTGCAGTCTACCGGCGGAGCAAGGGAGGCAATGCCCTGTTGGTAGGCGTCTACGTCGACGATTTGGTGATCACCGGCACCAAGGAGGCCGAGGTGGAGTCATTCAAGGAGGAGATAAAGGCGACCTTCCAGATGAGCGACTTGGGCCTTCTCTCCTACCTGGGGATCGAGGTCCACCAGGACAGCTCCGGCATCTCCCTTCGCCAGACCGTCTACGCCAAGTGCATCGTCGAGTTGGGCGGGCTCACCGGCTGCAACCCAGCACACACTCCCATAGAGGAGAGGCTGAAGCTGAGCCGCGACAGCATAGCGAAGGAGGTCGACGCCACGCGGTACCGGCACATTGTGGGCAACCTTCGCTACCTCGTCCACACACGGCCGGACCTGATGTTCGTTGTTGGCTACGTCAGTCATTTCATGCAGCGATCGACGACGGAGCACGAGCAGGCCATCAAGAGGATCGTCCGCTACGTCGTGGGCACTTCCGACTACGGCTTGCACTACCCGAGGTGTCCCGGTGCGGAGCACTTCATCGGGTACAGCGACAGCGACCTCGCCGGTGACATCGACACAAGCAAGAGCACCAGCGGGACGCTATTCTTCCTCGGCAAGTGTCTAATCAGCTCGCAGTCAGTCAAGTAGCAAGTGGTGGCTCTGTCCAGTTGCGAGGCGGAGTACATCGCTGCCACAACCGCTTCGACTCAAGCTCTCTGGTTGGCTCGGCTGCTAGGCGATCTCCTGGGCAGAGACGCAGAAGCAGTGGAGCTCAGGGTGGACAGCAAGTTCGCCTTGGCCTTGGCGAAGAACCCCGTCTTCCATGAGCGCAGCAAGCATATCCGAATCAAGTACCACTTCATTAGGAGCTGCTTGGATGAGGGGAGCATCAAGGCTGGCTACATCAACACCCAGGATCAGCTCGCCGACCTTCTCACCAAGTCCCTTGGGCGGGTCACGTTCCAGGAGCTTCGCGCCAGGATTGGGATGGTTCAAATTCCCCAGAAGGCGCCACACAAGACTAAGGGGGAGAATGATAGCTATAAGTCTTGTCCTTATTTACTTAGGATAATTATCTAGAGTAGTTGGTGGTTGTGTCAGCCCTTATCTTTATCCCTAGCATCTACTTTAGCATCTCTAGAATATGTTGTAGCTTTCTTAAGGCTCAAGCAAGCTTTCTTAAGGCTCAAGCAAGCTATCCTATATGTATCCCCAACCTGCCATAGTTGTGGCATGGCTAATGAAATCTGAAATTCAGCCCCAAACCTGTGCAAATATAGTAATGTACATGCATCTAGTGGTTACTCATTTTAGTTACTCAATGCCATTATTAGTTTATGCCTGGGACAGCTTGAGATGCCTTTATAACTTCCCTGTCACAATAATTTACAAACTAAATATTGCCCTCCCAGGGTTCAGGATTATGGCATGACCAAACGAAGTTCCTAAAGTATGCTCAAGCTTCTTTGAAGCTTTGCAAGGTGTACATGGAGATTTCTTCCTCAACTGGAAGCCGACGAGAATTATTAACAGCCGAGATGCACCTTAAAAGTACTTTGAAACAGGTATTCAAATTTTGTCTGCATTGTTCCATTTCTATATAATGAAGAGGTCATGGATATAATCTAGAGCATACACAGAATGAAGTGCAAAAAATCTTTTCAAGAATTTGGGATGCCCGAATAACAGAATGGAAATCCATACCATCGATATTAACCATTTCTGTGCTTTTTTTTATCTAGAGCATACACAGAATGATGTTGCTTGCATTTTTTATTTTTTGCGGGGTGCATTTTTTTTATATACATTTCTTTTCTGTGCCATGTGTTGCTTGCGTTTTCTTTATTATATTTGTGTTGAAACTACAATCGTATCTTTGATATCAGCAACCACTTTGTGTTCATGCCCATCATAGATTACACATCTGGTAACTTTTCCTCACTCTGTAGGCCATGGACTTCTCAGACACCGAGGAGTACAAAGCTCTTGATAACTGTCTTGAGGAAATAAATAACATGATTGCTGCTACTGCCTAGGCTTATCCAGGCGAGTTAAAAGAATTATTTTTGCTTATACATGGATACATCGCACAGGCAGAATTCACTTCTACTGGTGGTTTTATATTGGTCTGCATGTTGTTGCATCCAGGTTTTGAGACGCTGGTTATGATAATGGATTGCCCATTTCTAATTAAACTTCTCTATGGTAGTCTTGCTGGGGAATCAAAGGTTACATTGTCGGACTCGAGCACGCTGATGAGTCATGTCTACCGTGCAAAATCTTTAATTGGTAGTAAGTCTTAGCTTTTGGATAGTAAACATCAAAGCGCATGGAAACACAGTGGGCTTCAGTGTTAAAAAAAAGTAGGGATGTAAGAGGTTTGCCCCCGAGCCTGCAAATATCATTTTTAAGTGGGTTTTGAAACCGTCTTGTTTCGCACCTTCGAAGTGTATCTTGTTGTAATCTTTGTAACTTATATGGATTTGCATTTGTTGCTTGAAGGAAAAATTTTCTATATGCCATTGGCTAAGGGCTTGTTTGGTATGGCTCCAATAGCTGACTCCAGCTTTGGGTTCTGTGGCCGTATCAAACGCAGTGTAGAAAATGGCTTCTCTAGCTCTGGCTTTAGAGGAGCTAGAGCCGTTTTATTCTAGGGGAGGAGCTAGTATTTGTGGCTTCTTAGCAAGTGCTCCACCTGCCATTATTTAGTTTGATTTTTAAGATTGAAATACTACTAGTACAAACCGCGCACGATGAAAGTGTGGTCAATACAAAGTATCTAGATATATGCTGGGGATGTGTATATTACATTTGTTGAAGTTTGGAACAAACCGAGGAGGGTACATAGGTATACACTACATGTGGCACCACCTGCAAACAGGTTTATTTGCAGATGTATGCATGCTTCCTATTTGCAGAATAAAGGCTAGTCAACTTCAATGACATGCAAATTGCTGCAGAATTTTTGAAGCCTTCTTTTATCCTACTGTATGAGTAGCTGATCATATCTCAAATTACGTCGATCATGTCACAGCATAAAAGAATTGCCCAATTTTGAAGCACTTTCAAATGTGTTTTGAGATGTATAGACTGAAATGAGCATATGAAAGATAAATGTTTGGCAAATGTATGAGCGTAGCAAAAAAAAAAAGGCGGTCAAAAGAAAGAACCGAGTTCAAACAGCCATGATAGAAACAGTATATTTAAAATTAAAATAAGGAACAACAGGCGTGAGCTTAAAATCTTTCTAGAAATATCCCCAAACACAGAAAAATCAGGCAAGCAAGGGACCCATATCACAAGGGGTACGAACTAATCCGGAGCCTTAAGATCTAGAGAGAGGAAAAAAACATTAAAGGGTTTGGATCCTTGGAATTGAATGTATTCTAATAATTAAATTTAGACATAGATTAATTAAGCTAATATAGTTATATATGAAATATATTTATATATTTATTGTTAGGCATACCAGGGACATATTTATATGTTGTATTTTTATTGTAGGGAAGTGAGTTCAAGAGTGCGCTATAAGTTGAAGAATAGAATTATAGCATAATGATCTATAGAATATATTTCTATTTCTCACCCTATGAATTTGAGATAGGCTTATCTGTAAGCTTAGGAATGGTATGGAATGTCAAATTCCAAGCCAAATAGCTTAATCCATTACGTAGATTTCAATTCCTTCAAAATGAAGGGATCCAAACGGCCCCTAAGTGTAAATTACTGCACAGGCAACCACAAAGACCATCAATAGAATGATCAACTCGTAGAAGCATGTATGATCGTTATCCCTATAGGAAAACCACCAATTTTCTGAAGCTTTGTGATCATGTGTAGGAATCCTCATCAATGTGAGATAAAACTAAATAAACAATTATCTCAAATAGAACCTCACCTGGTTGTTGAAGCAGCAGGCACGCATGCTGAACTCAAGGTATTGTTGAAGTAACTTGCACAAACTTCAGTTTTAGAAAAACTATAAGCAGTACCATATATGTGCAGGTCATTTGAAATTAGAATTATAAAAAGAGGTTGTCGCGTTTCATCTGGCTAGTCTACCCTGTATGACTGGGTGACAGTGACAAAAAATACTTTTCCCAACCCATTTCAGCACAACATTCAGTATAATTCCATAGGCTTCCCCTGTTTCCATTTCTATGATATCCTTGCTTTTATCTTCAAAAGAGTTTTTCCTGAAACCAAAAATAAGAAAAATGGGACTTCATGGCAACTACAGAAAGCAGACATTATTTCTTCAATCCGTCAATCTGCTGACCTATTTTTCAACTATGCGGAAATTTCAGTTTGAGACAGACAAGGAAAGAACTTGGTACAGTAGAGGAAGACACTTAAAAAAGAAGAAAGACAATATGTCACAACAGAGCATGTCATTAGTTAAGACCGAACATAAAGGTATAATCATGATAAACAGCAGCATGGTATGCTTTGCATATTCATCTGTGAAATCAGCAGTGGGAAGCCCCAAATAGGAGAGAAAAAGGAACCAAGGCCGTACAAGGACTATAAGTGAAGTAAGGGGAAAAGCAAAATTGAAAGCAACCTGCATCTCCGGTACTGACAAACGAAACTGAAAATAAATGGTCTGTAACTCTGTATCCATCACAGTTCACAGATCGCATGAAACCTGAGTTGTGCTAACCGCTATCTTCATCAATAAGTAACCGAAATGAATAAAAAAAACAGTTTAGAAGCATTTCAGAGTCAAGCTCTTCACCTGTCCATTCAGTTTGAATGCACGCTGAACCCTTTTTCACCTCTTACTTGCTATCTGATTGAATGCACGTAAGGAAAATAGAGGGGCAGTCAACAGGGTTTAGGTTGTGTGCCTGCAACAATAATAAGGGAGAATGGATGGAAATCACAGGAGCAAAGAACATTTCGATGTCAGCTAGACTTAATAACTACAAAAGGAAATGCAACCACTGGATATATCTTTAACCTTGACATCCCCTTCCCTAAATTTCTTTTGTTGACCACGTCGGTTGTTAATAAGATAGAAATCAAGAGAGCAGAACATATGAACCTAAATACATAAGGCACTATACTGTGATGGGTGGTTTTTTCAACAAAGCTAAGCAGTGCTGGGCATTTGTAACAAAACAACCTATGCGGGGAAATCTCAAACCCAAGAGGCATGTTTTTCCCATTTTTTTACATTTATCCATAGTCTGATTAAAGGGGGAGTAGAAAGGGAAGGCATCCAATAAACCAATAACCTCTAATCAAGTTCAAAATATTTCATCGTTATTGTCCATATCGGATTAAATAAAGTTGACAGCTCAAATACATAGTTACATAACTAAATCTCGTTGCAAACTGCAGAATAGCATTACGGCAGTCAAAATTGGAATTTTCAATATCGCAATGGAATACACGATGCAAAAATGAAAATAAGTTATGAACAACAAAATAAGCTATGAACTGAAGCAGAACGGATTATTTTCAAACAAAGGATATAAACTCTTGAAGCCACACGCTAGATAGGAAGATGCAGAATGTACCTGTAAGACAGAAATAACGAACTAAACAGGAGGACACAGTTGCATTTTTTGACAAAGCAATTCATATAACAGCATCACACAATGTGTAGGTACATCATTGCTGACTGCTGCTAGGAAAAAACTAAAGATTAGATCAGATTACGCTTCCGAAGAATCTTAGCATGCATAAATTTCTTATAGCCCATGGTAACCATATATTGTCAAGAATTCCTAGCATATACAATAGTAATTTACACATCTTGCAAAACTTTTGGGTCACCAAAAAATTTTAGGCCACACACCAACAGGAAAATAGAACCATTCTTCACACACCAACACGACAATAGATTTGGCCAATTTTTTTTTGAATCAAACTGAAAGCTATAGATAATGACTGTAATTTAACAATACCTTACAATTCAACCACCAATCAGTACAGATGCAAACCCATTCCGTGCACATTCCCCTGGTCCAACTGGTCGCTGATTGCCACTGCACATGGGATACCTGTGTAGATCATCAGACCCTTAGATGGTTGGGCAAGTAAATTAAAAAAATTTATACTCATATAAGGATGACTAACTACTAAGCTTAGGGCCATTACCAAAATGGACATCAAGCTGAGTTGTCTAAAAAAACTCCAACGATGCAACACCTGGTCCTGTCACAAATTCCAAAAGGACTCTGGAAGAGGGAAGAAAAAAACAGAGTACCAAAGCATGAACATTAAATTGGAACAACAATATAGGACAGATTACTAATAAAGTAAAAGGCAAGTATTGGTAGACGCAAAAAACAATAGGTACTTCCTTCTTCCAGCTAAAATTAATTAAGAACTATATTATAAAAGGAGCACCATTATTCTGAGACAACATCATACCTTTTATGGAGAAGGGGGGCTGCAAGAAAATGCTAACAATAGTGTTTACACATATGCCTGCAACAAATGAAGCAGAGGATAAAGGAAACTATCTCATTGGTCTCCAAGATATTTGTTTCCAGCATCCTTGCCATTGACATGTGAAAAAAGGAAAATAGCAATAGCATGGAAATATGGTCAGGCTTTCAGAAAAAAGATATTTGTTTCTAGCATCATTGGCATTAACATATGGTCAACAAAAAAGGCTACGCGGAAACAAATTTCATAAGGAAATTGTAAACTCTATTTCATGAGCTAAGATGACTCACATCCAGATATGAGCTAAGATGACCAACAATCAAAAACCAGTATTATTACAACATCTGAAAAAACAAAATATGCTAGAACTTAGATGGCAAATCTAATCTGCGTGAAATTGCTAGTCTGGGCATGATAGTATATATATCTCAAAATAGCAGAAAATGTTAGTTTACAAAATCTTACAGAAGGAGCCTCCGGTTTTGTAGTGATCAAGAAATATGGTGTGGCCACTTGTAGTGGAGCAACAAATTGGGAGGCTGCTTTTGTGGCTGCCATCCTGCTGCTGCACCCTACATACTGGAAAAATGGAAAACGAAGCACAAAGCTGAAAATGCAAACATTTCTATTCAATTATTTGCATAGAAAATAACATGGTGAAATGAAATACATACTGAAGCAGTTGAGTTTTTTTTTTCGGAGGCTGCTGCGATGGTGACGGATGCTGGAGTCCTGGGAAGCCGCTGTTGTTGTCTCTAAGTAAAAGGGATGATTTAGAATGCAGCACATCTTAATTGAGTGGCCTTTAGGCTCAACCGTCAAGCACAAACTAAAAGGATAAAAGCCGGGGAAGGACACTGTGTTCTAGCAAACATCAAGGACTGCTGCTAATCGAGTACAACTAATTATGCCCAGGTTGTTAATTCCAAATGGGTTCTTCATTCTCTTTAGCTAAAACTGGACATATATATTCTAGGAAAAGTACGGCTGTTCACTACAATCTAAACACACGCAGTGCAGTGCAACTTAATATTCATATAGTTTCGGCATTCCAATTGTCTGTGATAATGTATATAACTGAAAACAGAGTGAGGTATAAATGGGGGAAGAACTTGTTAAGTCTATGACGATGTGGTTTGAGATGGTAAGAGCAAGGGGGATTCTTCTCATCAGTCTGCAGCATAACAAAATATGGTTGGTTTGAGAACCTGAAAATAGGGAAGGCTAGGGTGTTGTGTCAGCGTCTAATGATGCGTGGAGCGGGATTTGGACTAAAATCAGTGCATTGCATCAGGTGAACACTGAACAATTTCTTGCATTCTATTTTTTTCATAACACCTGGCAAATCTGCGATGAAAAGAATAGGCTACAAGAACTTGTTCGGTGTTCAACCGATGCTATGCACTGCTGTAGCTGCTCTGTGCTAATCAAAGGTTTGTGGAGTCTTTGATTGGCGACTGATTACAGACTGTAACATCAAACTTGATGGGGCTATGCTGTAGAGCAGAACAAACTGTAAAAACAATTAATGTTGGTGAGGGAATAATTTATTGGAGAATTCCTGTAGGAAACTAACAATACTAATTCATATACAATCATTCGCGTTTGCATGTACTATGTAAACTCAATTTAAAAATTCTCAAAAACCTGAGTCGGCTGTAAATGACTTGAAAAGAATATCCATGTTACAAAGGTGGATATAGCATTTTTGTCACAAAGATATATTCTAATAATACCTCAAGATCTAACTCTTTAATCGAAAAAAGGGCACAGAGCATTACCAAAGTGACGGCCAGCCATCATTCTGCCACCGATCCCTCTACCATAGTGTCTTCCAGAACCAGAACCATCAGGGATTTGGCTGAAAGCATCAACCACCCAATTAGATTGTTATTGTAGAACCAATATTTGATTAGCATTACACTGGCATAGTAAGAGCAACAGATCTATCAGTTGCCACCCAGTGCGGTCACAGAAAACAGGGTCGAAGGCATGGACCCTAGACTCGGGAACGTCGTCCCAGACCCGGGTACGCGGGTTCATTTTGACCTGGCCGAGTAAAAGCTTCTAGCAAGTAGTGTACCATGTTCTTCGACCTCACTGACCTGGGAACTCTGTGAATATGGTCTAAATAGGGGGTGTCTAATCCAGTGGGTTACTCACCTATAAGTGAAGGGCGGATGTATCAATATAAGTGCTTTTATTTCAGTATCCTCGTCAACTTTATTATTTTCAGAAGCATCAACCGCCTAGCAAGCAGGCTGAGAAGGAACCGAATTAGAATTCAGAAACATATAAATGTCAAACTCACCATCCCACTCAGATTCTCCAGGCCGGCTGCAGTTTTAATGTATTGGATATCAGCTCCCCCAAAGTAAATAGGCAATTATAGTGGATATATGAAAATTCTAATGCACTTGCAATGGCCAATCTTGGCAAGATAAGGAGAGCCAAATAAGAGGTAGCCAATCTTACATATATCATAGATGAATCGCCAAGAAAAGCACTCGCAGTGGGCATGACTCGTACACCATCTTCTCTAGCTTTTGACCTGCATAATTGGATACACAACTAAGGCACACCATACAAGTGTTGGAAATAAACCTGACCGGTGTGTGTGCTCCGGGTCAGAACGCGTGTGTGTCAAGTTGAGTCGGCGACGGCGCACCTGTATGAGCTCGTGTTGGAGTCCGTCGCCTAGGTCTAGGTCTGGTCGGGCCTTGGCGCATGTGTGTGCAGCGTCAGGTGCACGCCAGGTAAGTTTGTTAGGATCCTGCCCAAGTCAGAGACGGTTGGGGACATCATCAGAGGGCCAACGTGGAGCACGGAGCCACGGACCAAGTAGCAGCAATCGATGCTCGAGTCTCGCGCGAGTGGCTGGTGGCTTGCGTACAAGTGCGGATCACCGATGGGCATGCGTACGTGCGCCTGGAGACCAGGGACGTGAGCTCGTGGGTGCTACGCCGCCATGGTGTATAAAACCATCCTGTAGATAGGTGTGAGTCCTTGTCCCGAGTCGTGCTTGATTAATAATAGCCAAGATACTGGCCTTCGTTGCCCAGAAATTTCCTTGTCTACTGTTTATCTTCTACCTCCGCCCGTCGAGAGTTAGAGTGACTCTTCTAACCAGAAGAAGGAAGAGGAGCGTTCTAGGGAGGGGCTTGGTGAATACCTCAGCGTCCCAACGGCGACGCTGCCACCCGCGCCATGACGCCGCTGCTCCTCCTTGCGCTGTTGACGCGTGTCGGTCCCGTAGGAGACGACTCAGCCAGCTAGGGTTTCGTCAAACACAGGCGCACAGTTCATTTGCATATGAATTGGTGTGCACAGCGAAGGGGTGCGAGCCTCAGCGAGCACCGAAAAAGGGAGATCCGTCAAGGAGAGGTAAGAAGAGAGAGACAGGGAGAGGGAGAGGGAGAGGGACGAAACTAACCGGCCAGCCGATGGGGCGAGGAAAAGCAGCGCCGCGTGGACGGCCGGAACCAGACCGTACCGAGGGCACCCACGCCGAAGGTCGTAGAATCGACCAATTTACAACACCACAAGTACAATGGCAATCACCGGAGCGATCGCACGGTCATACTTGAGCCCATATAAACCCGGTAGTCCGTTGAGTATCACGAAGGATCTCGAATAATCCAACATACAACCAAGATCGTACATGATTTAATATACATGTCACATGTTACATAAGTTCACAAGTAACTCAACATACATCAGAGTTCAAATATAGTTATTACAATACCAAGTTCAAATATAGTAGCGGAAGCAATATAGTTTTGAAACCAACATCACACACTTGTTCAAATACATGCCAGTTTGTGATCAAGTCTAACAAAAGCATCATAGGTAAGACAACATAGAAAAAGCCTTACTCGCGGCCTTACTCCTCGTCCACGGTGGGAGAGAAGCAATTCTTATAGTACCCATGGTATACCGTACTATCTGCAACTAGTAGGAAATAAACCCTGAGTACGAGAAGATACTCAATTAGACTTACCCGTCATAAACCAAAAATAAAGTGACACCAAGGATCATGTAAGGCTTTATAAGTGGAGCTAGCTTGACATCATTTTGCATAAAAAGCTACTAGTTGAACTACACATTTTATAATTTGGTCACCAAATTTATTATAGCTATTCATCTCTAGATTAGCAACTAACATGTGCCAAACATGTGTTATATAATTAAGTAGCATAACAATAGTAATCATAGCCAATTATTTTATCATTCTCAGAACCATTCCACTTACCATTAATCACTACGATAGAAGGAAGTTCAGTCAAGTTTCTCACTATCCGGGAGAGACGGCGATTCGAATCGATTGCAACCAGCTAGGCAGTATTTCTAACACAAACCCAAACATACATGCGTCAAGGTAGTCTTAGGTCACCTTTGGTACAACTCAGGTACACATATCGCGGGTTCAATCAGCGCCGCACAATCAGGGACAACCAGCTGCCAGGACGGTGAGGCCTAGCCTTCCCTTGGGCTCACGTCTGGCTTCTCGCACATCCTTACTATAATCCATTGTGCACACTCTTACAGAATGGGGCCTGGCTTGAGTTGAGCTACCCGTCTTTGCAGTCAGAATGAGTTATCTGGCCAGCTAAGTGAGAGGCATGCGTTCAAAATGACCAAGAACCAACAACAATGTGGTCCTTAATCGGCACAGACGGAATCACATGAGTTTCCCCTACTATAGAGACTCCGTTCGGTCTCCATTTACATCATCCCATGGTTCTTTTACACGATAGAAAATATAGCCAACCGTGATTTGATATCCACCTATGTCTCGCAGGTGACAAGAAATCACTCGACTTCTACCGACTAAGCATTGCTAAGCATTTATTCGATCCTAGACCTACATAGGGTTCAAGGTATATTTCTGGACAAGAAAATTACATACATCAAGTGTTTCCAATCAACTCCTATAACCTAATGCATCAAATATAAATGACTCAAGTTGATATTTATAAAATATAGGAGGCTTAGAATGCTCCGGAGCTTGCCTTTCAAGTAAGACAAGGGCTTATGGTCCGGGCACTCAGGTAAATCTTCCGGAACCTGTTCTTCGCCTTTTGGAACTTCCTGTGACTGGGGCTCCTGCTGGTCCTCCTCTCCCACGGCCTTGAATTCCAGAAGCGTTATCCTTCCGACGATCCTATATGTATGAAGGTATAGATAAATATAACAAATGCACAAGGGATGAAGTGTAAGTATGGTATGACAAAATGCTTATACATTTTAGCAATAACATAACAAGATGATGGCAAGATTACTTTGCTTTATTTGAGTAAGCGCATATCTCTTCTCTAGTAGATAACTTTTATTTCACTAAGTAGGTGCATATCTTCTCTCTAGTAAAGTAACATACACTCACCATGTTTTAGCAACCTAAAATAGAGTTGTTCATCATCATTAAGATGTCTATTACTTGCAGCTAACAACTTATCTAAATTACCCTAATCATCTAATTTAACAAGCATCATGCTAATACAAAGCAACCAATTCATAGAGCTAGATAGAAGTTAATTATAGTGCACCAATTAACTAGCTGCATATAAACACTTAATTATAGGCACAACCAAACATACCAATAGGTTATACTCATTATCAACATGTCAAAAAGTATCATGGTCAAGCCCTAACAATTGCTTAAAAGCATTTATTGATTTACTAAGCATAGCTCGACTACAATTGGAACTGCTACTTCTAGTGCACAGAAAATTCTAAAAAACTTACAGCAGCTCATACATGCTCTCAAGAAACCAATGTTAAAATTTCATGTTATTTGGACATGTATAGCAGCCTCTACAAAAATGACAAGTTACATGCTTTATAGCCACTTAAATATACTTAACATAGTGAAAAGTGTCAAGCAACAGATTTACTATTTTTCTTACATTCCTTATACTACCAGAACACTGTAGAAATTATTTCATGCCCATAAGTTACATAAATCTACCACAATTAATTTCACAAGAACTAGCATTTAATTAAGCCAAAATAAGAAATCCTATTCCAAGCATGTTAACTGTAGGTTTCATATTTTTCCTATCTACAACATATCAAAACATGACCAACAAAATTGGAATCACATTTTTAGCATATACCAAACTTCAGTTATGCATTTTTCAAGATTAATAGGAATAAGCAAGATAATTTAAAGAGGGTATAAAACTATATCACATACCAAGTTTCATATTTTTAATAGATAGTACTCATCAATATGAATCCAACAAATTTTGGTTTACTCAATTTGGACACTCCTAGAATTAGTTATGAATTTTTGAAGTTTGAATCAATTTCTGAAAAGGAATAAAGAAAAACATTCAAATCCAAAATCGCTACGCACACTCGGTCTGTTGCACCCGAGAGGCTGACGGCTAGGACCCGGGGTCAACTGGACCCACACATCATAGGGACAGAGGCAAGGGTACGGTTTTGACCGGTGAGAGCTCGCCGACGGCGAGGTCTCTAGCGACGCGGTCTTCACCACTAGCTTCCTCTCGTCACTCCGCACTCAACGGTGTAGGTGATGGGAGCTATTACAGCCTCAAGTTAGGGTAGCGATGGCAATGGTGGACGGCGGTGTTGCGTGACGGTGATCCGACCATCTTCGACCATGGCATGCTCGGGTGAGCACGACTATGGCTTCGTGGTGACCTAGCGAAGATCTAGGGTTAGGGTTGGGACCTTAGGATTTGCTAGTGAGGCACGGCCGCATGCATGGCGGCACGGTGGCGCGAGCGCGATGATGGCGCTGTGGCGTTCCGATGAGTCAGTCGGCGACATTGGGCATCCATCCACCCTAGAAGTTTCACCTACCCTAGGCGACGCTCTAGCACCTAAAAACAAGGAAGAAAGCAAGGCGAGCACGATCGCTGTGGCGTGCATGGCGGTGGCACTCTTGGCTCATGGCAGTGGATGCTTGTTCTCTCGCTTGGCAAGGCCGGCATTGGCCAAAGGCCAGCAGCTATAGCATATGCTAAACCTAGCAACTATGGGACGGTGGAGAGGGAGAGCGGTGCAAGCGTGGGGTGGCTTGGCCACCACGAGCTCGAGCTCAGCTATGCATGGTGGTCATGGCGACCACAGCGATGGCGCGTTGAGCCTTTACCTATGCTCGGGAAGCACTGCTAGCGGGCCAATGGTGTAGCGCATGAAATGGCAGAGCTAGTGGCAAGATGAATCGAGCGATGGTGCTATGGTGGTGGCATGCTTGGCCAATGATGGTGCAACGGTGGCGGCGCTATGCTTCCTCTGCTCGGTGGGTGCGTGCGAGAGAAAGAGAGCAAGTGAGAGCGAGGGTGGGCGAGCAGCAGCGGCGCGACGCTCTTACCCTCCTCCTCGGCCTGACAAGAGGGCTAGCGACGACATATGGACATGTAACACCCCTGGTATTACGAGCTTGCTTAGCACCGAGATTTAGGTCCAAGAGAAATTAGCCAAACAAGTTTTCGGGTTTTTAAAATTTATAACGCACGTGAAATGATAAACAAATTTTATGTGACTCACTTTGTAGTTGAGAAAAATCAAAATAAATAGTGTTAACTAGTGCTCTTGGGAGCTCAAAAATTAAATTTGACATTAAGATAAGCTCTTTTCATTAAGTTGGCAAACACTTGAACTATTGTTAAAATATCATTTTTGGTGAATTATATTGAGCAAAATAGTTAAATGGTGCTTAAATATTTTGCTTTTATGGGTTAGTATAAGGTATGGACTATTGCATGAAGTATTTGTTGGTTGAAGTTGACAAGGTTTAGACCTATTAAAAATTGCGATAAAAGAGTTAATGGTTACTTAGCCCAACTGAAATTCTTAACTTTTCTAAGTATAAAAAAGTAGTAAGACAATGCTATTTTGACATTTAATTTCTAACAAAAATGTTTAAACACTAGCTGCATGTTTTGGTATTGTTGATTACATCAAAGTGAGTGCTTGAGCATGGCATAGGTCGAAGTTGTGTTGGATGTCATGTTGCTCTCGTAAAAATTGCCCAAACTTCGTTGGAATACGCTATTAACTATGTTGTTGGCGCTCTATTTGTGAACCGGCACTCTAGCGATGAACCCAAGTTGACATCCTTTTATCTCCCTCTCTGGTTGTTCTCAAGTCATGACGATTGCTCCGCTAGCTAGCTGGTAGTGTCGACTTTAGGTTAGTAGGATTGGTTGAACTTCGGTTGAGATGATCGGCATCCTTTGCTTCGCTTTAAAATTCATGCACGCCATATGTCTGGCCCGTG
This sequence comes from Miscanthus floridulus, assembly GCF_019320115.1. Classification (NCBI taxonomy): domain Eukaryota; kingdom Viridiplantae; phylum Streptophyta; class Magnoliopsida; order Poales; family Poaceae; genus Miscanthus; species Miscanthus floridulus. Next base: position 44,366,586 of record NC_089583.1, on the reverse strand, counting down.
CGCGCGGTCACCTCATGCGGCCACTCGGCGTCACACGGTTGGCCATGTTTTGCACGCCGCGGTGCCGAGCTCGGTTGGCCTGTCTAGCCATGGGCGACCATGACCGGCCCTGGCGGGCCGCTGTCATCGCCCTACGGTGGCTGGCCACCGCGCTACTGCCCTCGCTGTCGCCTTTCCCGCCTCGCGTTGTGGTGCTGCTATTGTCCTTCTTGCCATCATACGTGTGGGTGTGTCCCTGCTACCGACATCGTCGCATCACCGTCGCGTCCACACTCTCTACAATCTTGCGTCGCTGCTTAGCCCTGTCCGATGGCACTGCCTCTGCCACGGCACTCGCCACCTAGCTATGCATGGGGCCAAGCCGATGTCATGACACTCAGCCATCTGGCTGTCATAGCGCTCGTCTCACCGCTCAATTCACCTACCCACTGAGTCACTTCCTGCCTCAGCTGTCTTGTAGCGCTACGATCTCGCCCCCACTGCCCTGCCGCTGACGCACCGTTGTTGCCTTGGTGCGCTGCGCCTGGCGCTCTTGCTTGTTCCATTTCTGTTGTTATCCCCCCACTCACCGACGCGCCTTTGTTACCGCCTCCATAGTCATGTCCCCACGCAGTTGTGCCATCATCATATCTTGGTTGGTCCACGTTAAGTCGAGGCCGCTATCCATAATGTAGCAGCGGCAGCACACCATTCCTTCCTTTCAAAATCACCAGCTCGGGCTTCACAGCGCAATTCCCCGCATCAGTGGGTGGCATAGATAGTCAGCTACGTGCCCTATTCTCCTCAAGCCTGGCCAATCACTACCAACCGACAATTTGGTGTTTTGCTCGCCGCCGGCCGTGGGTGCCGCCAAATCAGTAGGTTGGTAGGTAAGGCATGTAGGAGTGATAGTAGTTCGATTGCTCGTAACCCTGAACTCGTCTTGACTCCCTCTATCCGGTGCTCACATTGTTTTGGCCAGGAAACTCGTCGGCAACATGGTGATGTGTTGGTGTTTGGCTTGGGGCGTTGCTGTCATGCCTGGGTGCACATGGCTAGACCACCTCAGCTTTTGCTTGCTTTAACTGTCACTATAGCATACACCATGGTAGGCTCGCCGGAATGCTCGTGCCGCCATACGGATCTACCGTCATCGAGGCTAGGGTTGAGTAGCACACCGTTGGACTTTTCGTTGCCTCTCACCATTGCACGTTGTCCCGTGGATCCTAGTAGGTCCAATGGACATGTGAATTTGGCTCTTGAAAGGTCCTCGTGTGGTTTTGGTAATTGAGTGATAACCCTAGGTGGACTAATTGTGTTTATGTGAGATACACAGGTGATTAGTCCACATGTATATGTATATGAATAACATATGCCATGAAGGTAGAAATGACTTAGAGATGTTGCAAAGCTCACACATGTGATGATGAAGGAGCTCATTGCACATGAGACATGACATTGAGTCATGTGATCAAAGTGGAGAAGATCAAGACATAACTTGGCTTGATGGACCGGTTGCAAGCATGAAGGGCAAGTTGGAGGCTTTAGAGCGATGGACCATGTGGCTGTGAAGCTTGAGCAAGACTTGGCGCCGATGGACGAAGGCAATGGTGAAAAGCAAGTGAAGTCAAGATCAATGAACCAATATGATCATGTGATGATATGAAGTGGATCATATCATTGTTGATCATGTTGGTGCATGTGTTGCATCAACATTAGAGGAAATGAAATGGAATGCGCAAGGCAAAGGTATAACCTAGGGCATTTTATTTCAACGGTTATAGGTGTGTAGAGAAGTTAATGACCGGGTTTAGGATAGATGACCATATTATCAAGAGGGGCAAACTTGTTTGCATATCGGTCATCTAGTGCCACTCGAGTGATCTAACTTTGCATCGTCGCTAGGATCGAGTGGCGTGGCAAGTTGAGTGGTTAACTCCTTGAAAAAATGTTTGTGAAAAGCTAACACACATACACATAGTGGTGTACACTTGGTGGTTTTAGCACATTTGCAAAGGAGATGTAGTTGGAGTTGATGTGGATCAACTCAGCGATGAAATGGAGACAAGAAGGGGTCACTATGAGTGACCAGACGCTGGCCTCAGTAGGACCAACGCATCCGGTTAGTGGCAGCAGTGAGCGTGTAGTCTCGGTCTTATGACTGGACGCTGGCACGAAGAGTAACCAAATGCTCAGGACCTGCATCCGGTCAGTGCTGACGTATGCTGATGTGGTGGTGTGAGGAACAATAGTGACGCGTGGCAGCCAGAGAATGACTGGACTCTGGTGCTGCGTCTGGTTGTGCAGGAGCGGATGCGTCCGATCGCAAATCAAAGGCTCGAGGAGCTCTCTGGAAACTATCGAACTCTGGCTGGTCTATGTCTGATCGTGCAGCCCTAGACGTGTCCGATCACAAAATAGAGGCTCAGGGAGCTCTCAGGAAATGACTGGACTCAGGCATAGCAGCGTCCGGTCATCTCACTGTGCTGCATCCGATCGCATCTTGACTGTTGGCGCAAGACAACCGACCATTGAGATCTAGTGACTGAGGTTGAACGGAGGCAACACGTGGCGTGCATCCGTTGACCGGACGCTAGCTAGATGCGTCCGGTCGATCCGACCAGAGCGTCCGGTCACCCCGAGCTATGCCTAGTGAAGGGGTACGACGGCTCTTTTTTCATGGGGGCTATAAATAGAAGGGGGTCTCGCACATAGCTGTGGCTGAGCACCTTGGAGGACTTTGTGTCCATGCTTGTGAGTGTTTGGGAGCCCTCTAACTCACTCTAGCTTGATAGTGTTCATCCGATTGACTGAGTGAGCGATTCTAGTGCAGTTGTATCATGAGGTTGCATCGAGTGGCACTAGGTGGTCGTCTTGCAAGTCGGTGGTGCTTGTTACTCTTGTAGGTTGCCACCTCCTAGATGGCTTGGTGGTGGTCTCCATCGAAGCCCACAAGAAGCTTGTCCGGTAATCTAGAGAAGAGCTTTGTGAGGGGTATTGTGCTCGCCCCGCGGAAGCGGTGAAGAGCAACTCTAGTTGAGCGTGTCATTGAGCTACCCTTACTTTTGGGGTAGGTTCTTGCAGTGCTCGATGTGTGGGCTTGGCGTGTGATGCCAATTAGCCGCCGAACCACTAAGTGAGCGGTCGACACAACAGGGACGTAGCATGTTAGCAAGCACATGAACCTCAGAAAAAAATCATCGTGTCAACATTGTTCTTCCCATTGGTTTGCAATCCCCTTACACAAGCTAATAATTACTTTCATATACATTGTGCTTGTGTAGTTGCTCTTATAATTAATAAGCTTGTGTAGCTCACTAGTTACCTTCTTGCTTGTGTAGCATAGAAGTAGCTCCCTTGCGTGGCTAATTTGGTTTGTGTAACCTTATTAGTCACATTACTTAGTTAGGTGTAGCTAAGTATTTGCGCTCTCTAATTTAGCATTGGTTACCTTGTTATTGAGTATTACTAGTGAGCTTAGAAGCTTTGTGCTTTTGCTTACTAGAATTATGTAGGAGCTCCCCGGTGTGTAAAATACTAGTGGCATAGGTTTGTGTAACCTTGCTCCTAGAATTAGATAGGTGAGCTCTAGCAAGCCCGGCACCTTTGTTGCCTAATTAGGGTCTTTATAAGGTGCTTGTGAACTTAGATAGAGGGGTATAGTCTTGGCTAGATCGATTGTTTTAATTCCGCATTTGTTTTGGTTAACTGGCGTGATTAAATTTAGAAAGGACTATTCATCCCTCCCTCTAGTCCGCCATCTCGACCCTACAGCCCTCGGTAGGCTAGCGTTGTCGTGTTGTGCTGGCCAGAGCCACGCCATCACGCGCTGGGACGTCGAGGACCGCTCTATTGCGAAAGCGACACATTCCAGGGTCCTAAGTGCAAAATTTGAATCTGTTGTAATAGTGTTTCGCTACGTCGTTTAATTGTCTAAAAATGCGAGTCCTATTTTGAAAAATGAGCACGTCTGTGCGGACGCCCCCGGCCTTGGGCCGTACTGGGCCGCAGCGATGCGCGCGCGGCCGCGCCACGCTGGGCTGTCGGGCCAGATGGGGTTGCTGACGGCCCTTTTCTTTTTCTAAGTATTTTCTAATTTAGTTTCTAAGGTAAACTTGTAAATTTAATATAAATTTATGTAGTTAGCTAAAAATTATGAAACCAATTTTGTTAGGTTTCTAAAATCATGATCTACCTACTAGTATATTTTGTTCACATAGTTTTATAATAGTTTCAGAAGTGATCTAATTAATTTGAGATGCTTAATATTGTAAGATATAAACTTGTAGGAATTTTTATGATAAATTGGTGATAGTGTTGGCTCTGAAACTTTTACAATAAATTCCTCACATTATTAGGTGCTCACTGTAATTTTGTAGCTCCAAAATAATTAGTTTGCTAAGGTAGCTAAATGAGCCCTAGTTCAAAAACATATGTTTAATCAATAAAATATCGAAATACCTTGGGATTTTAGAACTAAAACATTTTTCTGGAGGCGAAGCCTTACTTGACGACATGGATACGTAGACCAGCACGTTAGTCATTAAAGTTAGCTCATTAGCTTATGGAGCGTAATCGTATATTTAAGAGTTGCGGTTACCATTGATTAACTGTGTCTCTGCGTTGCATCCACATATATTATAATAGGAACAACGTTGGATCATGGAGTCAACTAAAGTAGCGGAAAAGATGGTGCCTTGATGATCGTGTCACTATGATGAAATGCTAACTTTTTGTTATATCTTACCTAGGCAAGCCCCGGTGCATAACCCCTATTATTCTACACTTTATTTTATGCTTGTGTATTAAATTTTAAGGAGTTGAATGAAACCACTTGCATATATATATCCTTATCCTATGAGTCCTACTAGAATGTAAGGATTGTGTAAATTGCTATGCTATAGGGTTCGGTACAAGTCGAGTGATTAGCTGTCACTCGTGAGAGATAGGAAAGATATTATTGTTGTTATTATATTACTATCACATGGAATATATATGGATGGCAATTAGAGACCGGGCAGAATAGTACTTAGATCCGGACTCGGTTAGGCATTCGAGTGAGGCTCGGATTGCACGTGTTCTGCCTGTGTCGATTGAGGACCATCCGTTGCTGTGGATGGTAGTTAGGTCACATACTTATTATTCTGAGCACATACTTGCTTATGGAAACGGGAAGACTCGTTACACTCTTGTCGTGGGTTCCGGCTCTGTCCGGACCGACTGATTGGAGGCGGGAAAAGGTGGAGGTCTAAGCATCATACTGAGACCGGATCTCAAGTGTGGGGGCTTGGAGTTCAAGTTTGGACGAGGACCTAGACCCCGTGATAGAAGTGAAATGGGTTGGTCTTGTTTGTGCCTGGGATACAAATGGGGCGTGTGTTTTGGGGTACCCAGCTGGGATACATTGGTTCGTGAATCGCCGTTTCTGTAAGATGGTACTGACTTGGCTATGATCTAACATCGTAGTAAGAACTGGAACTTGAAAGGTAATAAAATGGTTCTGATTGCTTACCACCTATTTGAAAGTAGCATAGGTGCTTACATAGAATGGTTAGTTAATGAACTAATGATGACTGATAATAAAAAATGAATATAAGAACACACGTTTAGTAATGCTTCCGCAAATGCAATAACCCACAAGCCAGATAAGCTTTGCATATCCTTAGAGTCTTTTTTCCCCTGTTGGATAAGTCTTGCTAAGTACAATCGAGTACTTAGGTTTTTATTCCTCCTATTATAGGTAATCGGATGATACATAGAGCTGACTCTTGTGTGTGGAAACCTCCTGGTGAACTCAGAGCGGATTTCTTTCACGCTACGACCGTAGTGTTTATCTATAACCCTCCCTAAAGATTTGTAACAGAACTGACCAATTATACGAAATTAAGTAAGAAAATCATCCGCCAGAGCAGACGATTTAGCAAACTTAAGCCCGTATAACCTGGTAGTCCGTGAAATCATGAAGGATTTCAAACCAACTTCTATTCCAGCCAAGATCATAATAAGTTTAGCGGTCACCATCACAAATTATATAAAAGTTCGCAATCTCACATACATCAGAGTTTCAACATAGTTATTACAAAACTAGTTCAAATAAAAAGTAGCGGAAGTCATTTGTTCAAACCACACACACTCACGTAGAGTTTAAATATAGTGCCAGCGAATGATCATCTCCAACAAAAGCATTAGATGAGACGTAAGGAATGACCATGCCCATGGTCCTAAGCATCACCCATCGTAGGATACAGGCAGTTGATACAGTAGCCGTAATACATCTGCCCATCTGCAACAAGTGGAAATAAAACCCTGAGTACGAGAAGGTACTCAGCTAGACTTACCCGACATAACCGAAAATAAGTGACACCAAGGATTATGAAGGGCTTTATAGTAGGGTAGCTGACTTATTTGCAAAAAGAAGCATTTTTAGCATTTCAAGAACCTTTCTAAAAGCATTATTGCCAAGTTAATTATTATGATCCTGTCGACTAGATTTGCACCTATACTAGAGTAAACATGTGATTAGGCAGATAATGATAACCAATGATCATTAAACAACTTTCATACTGTCATCTTCATTATAACTATCCAAGTGTTCCATAACATTTACTACGATGAAGTAACTCAAGTCAAGTGCTCACTATCCAGGAGCGATGGCGATTCGAATCGATTCCTAACCAGCTGGTGATTTGTTCCTTACACAAACCTCACTCACCCGCTAAAGTGAGATATTGATCACCGAGTCAACTTTCCAGGAATCTCGAGTTTGCCAGGAACCACATGTACCCGGGGGCCGACCAACTGCACTTTGATCTTATCATCCCGCCCCCGTGTCCTACCACACCTGCTCCGGCATAGTGCGTTGCGGGCAATCTACTCGGCCCGAAAAATCTCCTAGCTTCGCGGTCGGAAGGTACTTTATCCGGCCAGCTAAATGTAAGGCATGCGTTCAACATGACTCGAGGCCCAACAACGGTCGGTCCTTAATCGACACAGACGGAAACACTACAGTCCAAAACTCTGCAAGTCTCCGTCCGGTCTCAACTTCATTTAACACTTAGTTATACCATGACTTCATAGTCATCCAAGCAGATCCAGGTAACCACCTATAGCTTGCAGGTGATAGAAAATCACCCGACTTCTACCGGTCTAAGCCAGCTAAGCATTGACTCGACTGTGGATACCAGGGTAACAAGGATATAGTATAACAAAGGTAAACAAGGTATAATGCAGCAACGGTTGCAAACAACTCCTGAACATAATGCATCAATTAAAGTAAAGCATTTAATTAAATAATTGCAAACCGGGAGAAAAATGCTCCGGGGCTTGCCTCTCTCGAAGGAGCTCGGACGGTGATCGGGGCACTCTGGGAGTTCCTCAACGTCCTCCTCGTCGGCTTCTGGCACTTCCTACGGCTGCACCTCAAGCTGCTCCTCAGGCTCCTCGGGTATGACGATGGGGTTCTCGGTTTGCGATCCTGTATGATGCAATGAGCGTAAGTGATTATGCAAACAGTGCATCGAAGGAGATGAATGCAATAGATATGTTTAAATGCAAGGTAGTCAACATTATCCAAGAAACTATACTACAAGCACATGTCATCTACTGCATTCTCTTCTACTACTAATATGTTAAGTCAACACATCTTATCAAATGCTTCAAAGATACACCAAAGATATTATTATTAACTAATCTTGTATTAAAGAGGATTATTTTATTTCCTTTTAAATTAGGGCTACAACAGTAATCTATATTTCTGGTACTTATAAAAATCTGACAAAATTACAGTAGCATAGTACTACCCTAAGAAGTCTACCATCAGATTTTCATGATATTTGAATGAGTGGATTAGCCTACACAAAAATCACAAGCTATGACATGATTTTGTACATAAAAATACTTTGTACTGTGAAAAGTGTCAAACAATAGAGTTAGTATTTTTCCTATGTTCTTCATAGCATACAATGACTATACAAAAATTATCACATGCATGTTTTATACAAAGTTTGCTCTCTAGCAAAAATAACAAAAATCAGCCATTAAAGGTACTTGAACTACACCTCAAAATTTTTCCACAGCACATGCATGAAACATATTTTTCCTAGGAAATCCATGACATAAGAAGATTAACAAGCTTGGAGTCATATTTTTCTGAAGCCTATGGATTTTTCTACAAATTTTTCAAGTTATCAGCAATATTCATGATTAAATAAAATTCTACAGCAAAGTATCTCAAAAATGACATGCACAATTTTTCCCAAATAGATCTGATGATAAGGAACCTAGAAAAATTTGTCTCAACAAATTTGGAGCCATATAACTCGAGATCTACATTTTACAAGCTATTTAATTCATTTCTAAAAATCATTTTAGAAATCATTTTGAAAACCAGCCGACAAAAACGCTGGGTGCACCCGGATCTGTACCCAAGACCGCTCCACAGAGACAGACAGGCGGGACCCAGCGGGTCAACCAGCCCCACTGGTCAGCCGACCGGAGGCAGGGGATGGCCTGACCGGCCGGATTTTCACCGGCGGTAAGGTCGCCGGCGGTGTGGTTGCTACCTACGGACTCCACAAGGGAAGGCGCACCAGCTGGTGCTACTTGTGCGACCAGAGGACCACCAGAGCCAGGTGACCGGTGGTCATGGCATGCGGTGGCGCTGCATGGTGGCGGTGCGCGTTCGTTCCGGCGCAATGGTGGCCGGAGCGGTGACTTCGGCTCTCGACCGAGCTTCGCCATTGCGAGGCGGGCACGGTGCGCACGAAAAGAGGAAGAGAGGAAGGCGGAGCAGGGCTGGCCACAGAGGCGTGCGCAGTGGCCGAGCTTCGGCGAGTGACGGTGTGAAGGAAAACTCAAGGCTAGGCCTCACCTCCGGTCGATTCGCGAGGCGAGCGGGTCAACAGCGTGGCGCGCGAGATGGCAGTGCTTGTGGCGCAAGAAGGCGGGGAATGGTGCGGTGGCTGGGGTGGAACGCGGCGGCAAAGGGTGCGGCGGCGCTGAGCTGCGCCGTGGCTGCTGCTGCCTGCTGCGAGTAGGAGGGAGCGAGCGGAATGAGGCGAGTGGGGAGAAGCGGGGCGCTGGCGGGAGCTTAAGCGAGGCGACCGGGCGGTGGGACCCACAGGAGCGCCACCCGGCGGGCGGCGCCGGCGTACGGTCGCCACGCGGTGGCCATCGCCTGAGCGCGGTCAGGGCACGGCGCGCGGCGCGCGGGAGGGAGGCCGAGCTAGGCCAGGCCGGCTTGCGAACTGGGCCGGGAAGTGAGGCGCAAGGCCCACGAAGGTAAAAACAAGATTTTTCAAATTAATTTGAATTCCTTTTTCATTCAAACAAATTTTTGGGCTAAATCAAAGCAGTTTCAAACTTTGGACCAAAAATAAAAGTTGCTCAAAATTTTATCCTCTACAACTTTGATTTTAAGACCAACGTCCAATTTATTATAGATTTTGAATTATAAAATTAAAGTAAATTTTGACTCAAACCCTAATTTTTGGAGAATTATTTTTAAAGCAAAATTTGGCAATAATTCAAATACAAACCTTGCTCCAAAAATTATGATAAACAATTCTAGATGATTTACAATCATAACCAAACAAGTTCTACTAACCTATCAAGCAAAATCAGGGCAAAACAATTCTAACAAAGGTATGCAACATTCAGGTTTCACAACATGTTTCAGATGTCTCAAAGCAATGTTTCAATTGTTATTCACACGATTAGGCATGTATGATTTGGATGCTTGATGATGCATGATATGCGTGATTTGCAGTGCCTAAATGTAGGCATAACACCGGGGTGTTATAGCCCTCCCCCCTTATAAAAATCTCGTCCCGAGATTTGGGTTACTGAAAGGTCCTTGTTTGGTTTTGGTAATTGAGTGACAACTTAGGTGGACTAATTGTGTTTATATGAGATACACAGGTGATTAGTCCACTGGTACATGTGTGTGAGCAACATATGCCATGAAGGTGAAAATGGCTTGGAGATGTTGCAAAGCTCACACATGTGATGATGAAGGAGCTTATTGCACATGAGACATGACATTGAGTCATGTGATCAAGGTGGAGAAGATCAAGACAAGACTTGGCTTGATGGACCGGTTGCAAGCGTGAAGGGCAAGTCAAAGGCTTTGGAGTGATGGACCGCGTGGCGGTGAAGCTTGAGCAAGACTTGGCGCCGATGGACGATGGCAACGGTGAAGAGCAAGTAGAGTCAAGATCGATGAACCAATATGATCATGTGATGATATGAAGTGGATCATATCATTGTTGATCATGTTGGTGCATGTGTTGCATCGACATTGAAGGAGATGGAATGGAATGCGCAAGGCAAAGGTATAACCTAGGGCATTTCATTTCACCGGTCATAGGTGTGTAGAGAAGTTTATGACCGGGTTTAGGATAGATGGCCGTACTATCAAGAGGGGCAAACTTGTTTGCATATCAGTCATCTAGTGCCACTCGAGTGATCTAACTTTGCATTGTCGCTATGATCGAGTGGCGTGGCAAGTTGAGTGGCTAACATCCTTTGGGAAATGATTGTGAAAATGTTAACACACATACACATGGTGGTGTACACTTGGTGGTGTTGGCACATTTACAAAGGAGGTGGTGTTTGTAGGGGTGAGATGGGTTTGGGTTTCGGGAAAATGGAATGTCTATTTTCTATTACGCCAGATGCAAATTCTTGGTGGTTAGCACATTGGTGCAAGGGTGAAGAAGTTAGAAGTGAAAACGAGTTGGTCGTGAAGATGCCGGCGTCGGTCAACTGACTGGACGCTGGATCTGAATGCACCGGACGCTGGAAGGCTGCATCCGGTCAGGCTGACGTACGGTGATGCAGTAGCTGGAGTGTGACCGGACGCTGGCTGTGTCCGATCGCGTTTGACCGGACGCGTTCGGTCATGCTCGGGAGCTTACTGGAAACGACCGGACGCTGGGGGTTCAGCGTCCGGTCAGTTGAAGCTGCTGCGTCCGGTCAGGTCAAGTGACCATTGGAATCAGGACACGTGGTCGTCTGCGAGCGACCGGACGCTGAGGTCCAGCGTCCGGTCAACACGACCGAAGCGTCTGGTCGGCCCGACCGTTGCCCAGTGAAGGGGTAACGGCTAGTTTAGCCCTTGGGGCTATAAATAGAAGTGGCCCTCGGCCATGGCTGGTGTGGAGCACCTCAAGGGACTTAGTGTCCATGCTTGTGAGTGCTTGGGAGCCCTCCATCACACATATACTTGATAGTGATCATTCGATTGTGTGAGTGAGCGATTCTAGTGCGATTGCATCAAGAGGTTGCATCGAGTGGCACTAGGTGATCGAGTTGCAAGCCGGTGGTGCTTGTTACTCTTGGAGGTTGCCACCTCCTAGACAGCTTGGTGGTGGTCTCCGTCGAAGCGCGCAAGAAGCTTGTGCGGCGCTCCGGAGAAGTGCTTGTGAGGGGCATTGTGCTCGCCCCGCGGGAGCCGCGAAGAGCAACTCTAGTAAAGCGTGTCATTGAGCTACCCTCACTCAAGGGGTAGGTTCTTGCGGCGCCCGACGTGCGGGCTTAGCGGGTGATGCTAATTAGCCGCCGAACCACCAAGTGAGCAGTCGACACAACAGGGACTAGCGTGTTGGCAAACACGTGAACCTCGGGAGAAAAATCATCGTGTCAACCTTGTTCTTCCCGTTGGTTTGCATCCCTATTACACAAGCTTGTAATTACTTTTATACATATTAAGCTTGTGTAGTTGCTCTTGTAATTAGATAGCTTGTGTAGCTTGCTAATTACCTTCTTGCTTGTGTAGCATAGAAGTAGCTCCCTTGCGTGGTTAATTTGGTTTTAGTAACCTTGTTAGTCACATTGCTTAGTTTGTGTAGCTAAGTATTTGCGCTCTCTAATTAGGCATTGGTTGCCTTGTTATTGAGCATTGCTAGTGAGCTTAGTTAGCTTTGTGCTTTTGCTTACTAGCATGTGTAGGAGCTCCCTTGTCGCTTAAAGTACTAGTGGCATAGGTTTGTCTAACCTTGCTCCTAGAAGTGGTTAGGTGAGCTCTAGCTAGCCCGACATCTTTGTTGCATAATTGTTATCTTTGCAAGGTGCTAGTGAACATATATAGTGGGGTATAGTCTTGGCTAGACCGATAGTTTTAATTCCGCATTTGTATCGGTTAGCCGACGCGATTAAGTTTTAGAAAAGACTATTCACCCCCCCTCTAGTCACCATCTCGACCCTTCAGTTACGAACCATTTGTTATAAAAATCTTCATAAGCTTTTTGTAGATACTCTCCTATTTCCCAAGTTGCATCTCCCTCATCATGATGATCCCACTGTATCTTGTATGTTTTCACCACACTATTCTGAGTAGCACGTTCCTTCATGTCTAACACCCAGACTGGTTGTTCACGATACACCAAATCTGATTTGAGTTGAATACCTCGAGGTTCTATTCTTTCCTCCGGAACACGCAAACATTTCTTGAGATGTGATACATGGAAAACTGGGAAAACGGTACTCATTGTTTTAGGTAACTCTAACTTGTAGGCTACCAGACCTCTTTGTTCCAAGATCTTGTAGGGTCCTATGAATCTCGCGGCAAGCTTTCTTCGGATTCCAAACCTTTTCTTCTTCATTGGAGTGACTTTCAGATAAACATAGTCACCAACTTCAAACATAAGAGGTCTCCTTCTTTTGTCTGCATAGCTTTTCTGACGTGATTGAGCAGCTTTCATATTCTGCTGAATAATATGAACTTTCTTCTCGGCTTCTTCTACAAAGTCAATGCCATAATACCTTCTATCACCAGGCTCGATCTAATTCAATGGTGTTCTACATTTTCTGCCATATAAAGCTTCGAATGGGGCCATCTTGATGCTTTCTTGATAACTATTATTATAAGAAAACTCAGCTAACGGTAACCATGACTCCCATGATCCCTTAGAAGATAATACACAGGCTCTTAACATATCCTCCAAAATAGCATTCACTCGTTCAGTCTGACCATCTGTCTGAGGATGATAAGCGGTACTGCGAATCAAACTAGTTCCTAAGCCTTTGTATAAATGTTCCCAAAAATGAGCCGTGAACTGTGAGCCTCTATCAGATACTATGGTCTTTGGTATACCATGCAACCTCACAATTTCTGTGATATACTTCTTGGCATATTGAGGTGGTCGATAATCTATTTTGACCGGCAAGAAATGAGCGGTCTTGGTAAGACGGTCCACAATTACCCAAATCGAATCATGTCCTTTTTGAGTAGTGGGCAAACCTATGATAAAATCCATGCTTATATCGTCCCACTTCCAACTAGGGACTGATAAGGGTTGCAACATACCAGCAGGTTTCATATGAATGGCTTTCACTCGACAACATATGTCACATCTGACAACATATGCTGTAATTTCTTTCTTCATTTTGGTCCCCCAATAGCGAGATCTTAATTCTTGATACATCTTACTACTTCCGGGATGGATAGATAGCTTAGAAAGGTGAGCTTCATCTAGGAGTTTATTCCTAAGCTCTCGATCCTTGGGAACCACAAGACGGTAGTCAAACCACAACACGCCCTGTTCATCCACTTTAAAGTGTTGAGACGACTTTTCTTTTATTTTCTCTTTGATGTGGAATATCCCCTTGTCGGTTTTCTGGCCTTCTATTATTTTACTTTCCAAAGAGCAACTAATCTGAATACTATGTAACACAGCAAGATGCATCAGATCGAACCCATCTTCAAGTAATGGCTGCACATTCAAGTAATGTGACTTTCTGCTCAAAGCATCTGCCACTACATTGGCTTTTCTAGGATGATATTGCACATTCAAATTGTAATCCTTGATCAATTCCAACCATCTGCGCTGTCTCATGTTTAACTCTGGTTGGGTAAAGATATACTTAAGACTCTTGTGATCCATGAAAATATTGCACACATTACCAAGTAGATAATGTCTCTAAATTTTTAGGGCGTGCACAACTGCAGCAAGTTCAAGATCATGTGTTGGATAGTTGACCTCGTGCTTTCTCAATTGACGTGATGCATAAGCTATGACTCTCCTTTCTTGCATAAGAACACAACCCAATCCAGTCTTCGATGCGTCGCAAAACACATCAAATGGTTTCTCGATATCTGGTTGTGCTAGAACAGGAGCAGTGGTCAACAGTTTCCGCAAAGTGTGGAAAGCTGCTTCACACTCCTCTGTCCACACAAACTTGTGATCCTTCTGTAGGAGACTCGTCATTGGTTTGGCAATTTTTGAGAAATCTGGTATAAAGCGACGGTAATAACCTACTAGTCCTAAGAAACTTCTAATCTCAGGAACTATGGTCGATGCTTTCCAATTCATAACTTCTTGCACCTTACTTGGATCGACTAAAACTCCATTCTCTGACAGAATGTGACCAAGGAAAGGAACTTCCTTCAATCAGAATTCGCATTTGCTAAACTTAGCATACAATTGATGATCTCTAAGTCTGGTCAAGACAGTTCTCAGATGCTCTTCATGATCTTTCTCATTCTTGGAGTATACCAAAATATCATCGATGAATACTACCACAAACTTATCCAATTCTAGCATGAAAACTGTATTCATCAAAAACATAAAGTATGCAGGAGCATTTGTCAAGCCAAAGGACATGACAAGATACTCATATAACCCGTATCTGGTGGAAAAAGCAGTTTTTGGTATATCCTGTGGCCTAATCTTGATCTGATGATAACCGGATCTCAAATCTATTTTTGAGAATACCTTGGCCTTGGATAATTGGTCAAACAGAACATCAATATGTGGTAAAGGATATTTATTCTTGATGGTCACAGCATTGAGTGGCCTATAATCTACGCACATTCTCAACGTGCCCTCTTTCTTCTTTTTCACAAATAAGGCGGGATATCTCCATTCAGACTTGCTTGGCCGAATAAACCCCTTTTTTGATAAATCTTCTAGTTGCTTCTTCAGCTCAGCTAACTCATCTGGAGGCATCCGATAGGGCCTCCTTGAAATCAGAGCTGTTCCAGGGACTAGCTCAATTCCAAACTCAATCTCCCTATCTGACGGAAGACCAGGTAGCTCATCCGAGAACACATCCAGAAATTCACACACTACCGGAATCTGATGAATAGGAATGACTGCCGTAGCACATGTAACACTTATCAGGTCTGTTCTTCGAGGCAATGGTACTTGGAAAGTACCCTCACCCAGGGGATCCTTAAGGGTAAGTACTCGACTTCCAGTATCTATGACTGCTCCCCAATCCTTCATCCAATTCATCCCTATAATGACATCTAAGACTAATCCAGGCATAACTATCAAGTTCACTCGGAACTTCCTGCTACCTAATTCAAGGGTTGCCCCTTGAACCATCCGGTTGGTCAAAACATTAGCCCCTGCTGAACTTATACGGTACCCATAACCCAATTCTATGCATAGTTGTCCATGTTTCTGTGCAAATGCTTGACTCATAAAAGAATGCGATGATCCAGAATTAAATAGAACAACTGTAGGGTTTTCGTTGACAGGAAACTTACCAGCAGTGACGGGCTCTCCCTCTAGAATTTCATCCACTGTTGTACTATGCACTCTAGCATTATAAGTCTGCTGCTTCTTCTTGGGCGGGTACGGACAAAACCTCAAGAAATGGCCGGGTTGATCACAGTTATAGCAGGGTCCTCTTACTGTCCCGGCAGATCCCACAGCTCCCTTGGAACTGCCTTGTACCATAGTTGCAGCTACTTTGTTGGGCTGTACTGCCATCTTATACGGCTTTTGAGGTCCACGGAAATTCTGACTTCTTGGCTGAGGTGGCCTGAACCTAGCGCCAGGTGCCGATGGGCGATATGGAGGACGACCTCCCATAGGTGCTCTAGCTTGAGACGGCCCACCTTCAAAGGCTCTCTTGCATGTCTTGGCTACGGTGCTGGCGTTGTTATTCTTCTCCTGCTTCAGACAGTCGCTGATGAAGTCGTTGAATCTGACGCGGTTGTTGGTACCAACATGCTTCATCATTTTTGGATTGAGTCCCCTCTTAAAACTGGTTATCCTTTTGGCATCTGTGTCAACCATGTCGGGAGCATAGCGACACAAGTTGAAGGCATGCAGGTATTGTGTCACGGTTTTGGTGCCCTGGTTCAATGCCAGAAACTCTCCCAACTTCATCTCGATCAGCCCTGGTGGAATATAGACTCCATGGAAGGCCTCAGCAAACTCTCTCCAAGAAATCTGAGCATTTGGAGGGAAGGTGGTGTGATGGTGCTTCCACCACATTCCCACCGGTCCTTGCAATTGAAGTGCAGCATATTCCGTTTTCAGCACCTCAGTCATCCTCAACACACGGAATTTATCTTCCATCGTGTTGATCCATTCCTCAGCATCGAGTGGCTCTGTTGCTTCCTTGAATACTGGCGGCCTGGTGTCCATGAAATCTTTGAAGCTGCTATATTAGTTCACTCCCATGCCACCACCTTGATTGTTACCATGTTGAACATTGTTGGCGATGGTGCGCAGAAAATCCTCCATGTTCTTCTGGGATTGTTCCGTGTTGCGCTGACTCCTGAGCAGCTATGCGAGGAACATCTCGGGGGTAAACGGGGGAGGAGGTGGCAAATGTGGTTCATGGGGAGGTTCATTGTTGTTGCCGTGGTTTCCACCACCACCACCACCGGTCCCCGCACCGTTAGCACCGGGCTCAGCGGCCTCATACGTGGTTCGGCGAGTATTTGTCATCTGCATATTTCAGCAACAAGTAACGATTGAGTGAAGCTGTAATAATTGCGAGTGAAGGAAAAATTATGCCGTACTAAATTTACTGGAGAGAATTAATTCATACAATAAAATAGAGGCACAACAATTGCATCTCAATTAAAACAACAGCACTTAATCAAATTACTTCAACGGCAAACATCGCGTCCATACAACCAAATTTGCCAGTATACATACACTGGACTTTTTATGCGTTCAGATATCGCATTCGAAAATCAAGTTCCAACCACGTGCCAAGTCTCATATGTTCAAAGCAACATACAATAGGTTACATGCCAACAAAAGAAAGGTCATCGCGACAGGACCTAGATACTAGCGCAAGGCAACTAGCCTACTCCTCAGGGCCATCGTCGGGATCGGAGACGTCACCATCGCCTCTAGGTGAAACTACAGGCTCGTCCTGGTTGTCATCGTCAATGTCCATGCCAACGGCGTTCGGTGGAGCATATGGGCCAACCCCATTGTAGAGCGTGTGAAACTCCTCGTGCAGGTTGCCATTATATTCTTCTAGCTCATTGACCCTCTGCAGCAGAAGGTTTCTTGCGTTCCAGGCTTCATTCCTCTCCTGAACCAACTGTCCAATCATGCGGTCTGCATTGTTGTTGGCTTGAGTCAATGTATGCACTCGCTGCATAGCTCTATCACCTCTCTCAACCGCCTGATCTCGCTGTAAGTTCATATCAGCCAACTGCTCCTACAAGCTAGCTATAGCACGTGCCTGTCTCTTCTTCTGCTTCTTCCCTTTGAGCTTATCCTCACTACGTAAGCCAGTCAAAGTCCAGTAGGTACTCTCGAGACCCTCATACGCTCTAATGGCGGCGAACATAGCACTCATTGCCTGGTTGTCGCTAGCCTGTCCTTCAGCTGGACCTCTGACCAATGTACTTCCCTGAGGCTGAACCCAAATGGCATTACAAGGATCATCCCTAGGAAAAGTACCAGCTAGAGCTGCTGCAAGCTCACTAGGAAATCTGCTCATAATGTCCCTGATGACACGGAAGGCTGCTCCCTCTGCACCCTCAGCTGGAGTGCGACCCTCAAACTCCAAATGCCAACCATCCCAATCTGGAGCATCACCGAGAGCAGGAACCATGATCTCCACCACTGCAAGTCCATCCTCTGCTAACTGGCTCTCATTCCAAGAGTACACCGGCTCTTGACCCTCTGGGTACCCCACATCATGGAGCACTCTCCAAAGCAAAGTTGGCATGCCAAACTCGCTCAAGAAGGTGTCCGTGGTGCGGTGCTCCCTCAGGGCCAACGGACGTCGAGGTGCTCTTCCTCTGGTGGACTTACGGGCGGTCTGCTTCGTGCGGGCCATCTGTAGCAAAAGTTCTCTTATTACCTCAGGGAAACATATTTTTGGTGATACATCTTTTATCAAAATGAGACAATCAATTTATAAGGGGAGGAATGCATGAGATGAATAAAATGCACAAGTAACATGATGTATGTACGTGTCGTACGTTCTCACAAACTTAGGAAATAAATAATTTCTAACGATGAATTCGGTGGCATACAATGATCTCTCAATACGTAGCTAATACGTTCTACACGAGAGCGTTGTTATATACCTGCAGAAGATTCATTTCAGCCCAATTCCCAATGAATGCATAAAAGCAGTAATGTTTTATCTACACGCTCTACACGAATCTCCAGATACGTGTACACGGTAGTAACTACCCGAACCATCGTCCTATTGACGGCATCGCCTCCATAGACGGAAGACCCATTCATGAGATACCTTTGTAAAACATGCGTAGAACATGTAATTACTCCAGCATCATATAAGCATTCACCCTAGATCGGCGGTGTATCCGATCATGCTCTCACAACTCACACTTACCGAGGCGTAGAGGTAAATGATCCATACATTACCACTCAAACAAGTGGCACTCATACAATAGCACGCCGTATAAGCGACGAAAGAGAAATATGATGCAAGAACCCCAGTCAGTACTTAATTAAGCCACCTAAAGTCCTTAACTGGGCATAAAGGATATGATCACTAGCATACTTTATAGTTTTAAAATCACGTTTTCCAAATGCCTTTTTGTTTTAAATACACTTGTGAACAGTAACACACTAAACCATGCTCTGATACCAGCTGTAACAGAACCGACCAATTATACGAAATTAAGTAAGAAAATCATCCGCCAGAGCAGACGATTTAGCAAACTTAAGCCCGTATAACCCGGTAGTCCGTGAAATCACAAAGGATTTCAAACCAACTTCCATTCCAGCCAAGATCGTAATAAGTTTAGCGGTCACCATCACAAATTACATAAAAGTTCGCAATCTCACATACATCAGAGTTTCAACATAGTTATTACAAAACCAGTTCGAATAAAAAGTAGCGGAAGTCATTTGTTCAAACCACACACACTCACGTAGAGTTTAAATATAGTGCCAGCGAATGATCATCTCCAACAAAAGCATCAGATGAGACGTAAGGAATGACCATGCCCATGGTCCTAAGCATCACCCATCGCAGGATACAGGCAGTTGATACAGTAGCCGTAATACATCTGCCTATCTGCAACAAGTGGGAATAAAACCCTGAGTACGAGAAGGTACTCAGCTAGACTTACCCGACATAACCGAAAATAAGTGACACCAAGGATTATGAAGGGCTTTATAGTAGGGTAGCTGACTTATTTGCAAAAAGAAGCATTTTTAGCATTTCAAGAACCTTTCTAAAAGCATTATTGCCAAGTTAATTATTATGATCCTGTCGACTAGATTTGCACCTATACTAGAGTAAACATGTGATTAGGCAGATAATGATAACCAATGATCATTAAACAACTTTCATACTGTCATCTTCATTATAACTATCCAAGTGTTCCATAACATTTACTACGATGAAGTAACTCAAGTCAAGTGCTCACTATCCAGGAGCGATAGCGATTCGAATCGATTCCTAACCAGCTGGTGATTTGTTCCTTACACAAACCTCACTCACCCGCTAAAGTGAGATATTGATCACCGAGTCAACTTTCCAGGAATCTCGAGTTTGCTAGGAACCACATGTACCCAGGGGCCGACCGACTGCACTTTGGTCTTATCATCCCGCCCCCATGTCCTACCACACCTACTCCGGCACAGTGCGTTACGGGCAATCTACTCGGCCCGAAAAATCTCCCAGCTTCGCGGTCGGAAGGTACTTTATCCGGCCAGCTAAATGTAAGGCATGCGTTCAACATGACTCGAGGCCCAACAACGGTTGGTCCTTAATCGACACAGACGGAAACACTACAGTCCAAAACTCTGCAAGTCTCTGTCCGGTCTCAACTTCATTTAACACTTAGTTATACCATGACTTCATAGTCATCCAAGCAGATCCAGGTAACCACCTATAGCTCGTAGGTGACAGGAAATCACCCGACTTCTACCGGTCTAAGCCAGCTAAGCATTGACTCGACTGTGGATACCAGGGTAACAAGGATATAGTATAACAAAGGTAAACAAGGTATAATGCAGCAACGGTTGCAAACAACTCCTGAACGTAATGCATTAATTAAAGTAAAGCATTTAATTAAATAATTGCAAACTGGGAGAAAAATGCTCCGGGGCTTGCCTCTCTCGAAGGAGCTCGGACGGTGATCGGGGCACTCCGAGAGTTTCTCAACGTCCTCCTCGTCGGCTTCTAGCACTTCCTGCGGCTGCACCTCGAGCTGCTCCTCGGGCTCCTCGGGTATGACGACGGGGTTCTCAGTTTGCGATCCTGTATGATGCAATGAGCGTAAGTGATTATGCAAACGGTGCATCGAAGGAGATGAATGCAATGGATATGTTTAAATGCAAGGTAGTCAACATCATCCAAGAAACTATACTACAATCACATGTCATCTACTGCATTGTCTTCTACTACTAATATGTTAAGTCAACACATCTTATCAAATGCTTCAAAGATACACCAAAGATATTATTATTAACTAATCTTGTATTAAAGAGGATTATTTTATTTCCTTTTAAATTAGGGCTACAACAGCAATCTATATTTCTGGTGCTTATAAAAATCTGACAAAATTACAGTAGCATAGTACTACCCTAAGAAGTCTACCATCAGATTTTCATGATATTTGAATGAGTGGATTAGCCTACACAAAAATCACAAGCTATGACATGATTTTGTACATGAAAATACTTTGTACTGTGAAAAGTGTCAAACAACAGAGTTAGTATTTTTCCTATGTTCTTCATAGTATACAATGACTATACAAAAATTATCACATGCATGTTTTATACAAAGTTTGCTCTCTAGCAAAAATAACAAAAATCAGCCATTAAAGGTACTTGAACTACACCTCAAAATTTTTCCACAGCACATGCATGAAACATATTTTTCCTAGGAGAGCCATGACATAAGAAGATTAACAAGCTTGGAGTCATATTTTTCTGAAGCCTATGGATTTTTCTACAAATTTTTCAAGTTATCAGCAATATTCATGATTAAATAAAATTCTACAGCAAAGTATCTCAAAAATGACATGCACAATTTTTCTCAAGTAGATCTGATGATA
The DNA here is from genome assembly GCF_019320115.1 of Miscanthus floridulus. Taxonomy (NCBI): domain Eukaryota; kingdom Viridiplantae; phylum Streptophyta; class Magnoliopsida; order Poales; family Poaceae; genus Miscanthus; species Miscanthus floridulus. Next base: position 44,345,357 of record NC_089583.1, on the reverse strand, counting down.
AGGAACCTAGAAAAATTTGTCTCAACAAATTTGGAGCCATATAACTCGAGATCTACATTTTACAAGCTATTTAATTCATTTCTAAAAATCATTTTAGAAATCGTTTTGAAAACCAGCTGACGAAAACGCTGGGTGCACCCGGATCTGTACCCAAGACCGCTCCACAGAGACAGACAGGCAGGACCCAGCAGGTCAACCGGCCCCACTGGTCAGCCGACCGGAGGCAGGGGATGGCCTGACCGGCCGGATTTTCACCAGCGGTGAGGTCGCCGGCGGTGTGGTTGCTACCTACGGACTCCACAAGGGAAGGCGCACCAGCTGGTGCTACTTGCGTGGCCAGAGGACCACCAGAGCCAGGTGACCGGCGGTCATGGCACGCGGTGGCGCTGCATGGTGGCGGTGCGCGTTCGTTCCGGCGCAATGGTGGCCGGAGCGGCGACTTCGGCTCTCGACCGAGCTTCGCCATTGCGAGGCGGGCACGGTGCGCACGAAAAGAGGAAGAGAGGAAGGCGGAGCAGGGCTGGCCACGGAGGCGTGCGTGGTGGCTGAGCTCCGGCGAGTGACGGCGTGAAGGAAAACTCAAGGCTAGGCCTCACCTCCGGTCGATTCGCGAGGTGAGCGGGTCAACAGCGTGGCGCGCGAGATGGCAGTGCTTGTGGCGCGAGAAGGCGGGGAATGGTGCGGTGGCTGGGGTGGAACGCGGCGGCGAAGGGCGCGGTGGCGCTGAGCTGCGCCGTGGCTGCTGCTGCCTGCTGCGAGTAGGAAGGAGCGAGCGGAATGAGGCGAGTGGGGAGAAGCGGGGCGCTGGCGGGAGCTTAAGCGAGGCGAGCGGGCGGTGGGACCCGCAGGAGCGCCACCCGGCGGGCGGCACCGGCGTACGGTCGACACGCGGTGGCCATCGCCTGAGCGCGGTCGGGGCACGGCGCGCGGCGCACGGGAGGGAGGCCGAGCTAGGCCGGGCCGGCTTGCGAACTGGGCCGGGAAGTGAGGCGCAAGGCCCACGAAGGTAAAAACAAGATTTTTCAAATTAATTTGAATTCCTTTTTCATTCAAACGAATTTTTGGGCTAAATCAAAGCAGTTTCAAACTTTGGACCAAAAATAAAAGTTGCTCAAAATTTTATCCTCTACAACTTTGATTTTAAGACCAACGTCCAATTTATTATAGATTTTGAATTATAAAATTAAAGTAAATTTTGACTCAAACCCTAATTTTTGGAGAATTATTTTTAAAGCAAAATTTGGCAATAATTCAAATACAAACCTTGCTCTAAAAATTATGATAAACAATTCTAGATGATTTACAATCATAACCAAACAAGTTCTACTAACCTATCAAGCAAAATCAGGGCAAAACAATTCTAACAAAGGTATGCAACATTCAGGTTTCACAACATGTTTCAGATGTCTCAAAGCAATGTTTCAATTGTTATTCACACGATTAGGCATGTATGATTTGGATGCTTGATGATGCATGATATGCGTGATTTGCAGTACCTAAATGCAGGCATAACACCGGGGTGTTACAAGATTTTTATAAGAAAAGATGTAAAATCTGCTAACATCTCTTGTATAAAAATGTCCATTATGCTAAAGCTCCACCATGTCATCAATTTAATCTTTGCTTCCTCTATAACTCTGATAACATTATTATATTCCGCTGTTATAATCAATTGAGGAATATTCTATTACTGTAATAAAGTAATGTAAGAAATAACTTAAGAATGTTGTAAGTTGTATTCTCTCATTAATGATCCTAATGGAAAAATATGGATTTTTAAGTTCTCCCTTGGGGTGTGCTCGACGGAACTACGTAATTTAGTGTCCTCTCTTGAGTATTTAGTGTTTAATAGAATATAAGTATTCCTGAGAGGCATTAGATTAAGCAGTTTTGCCACAGGACGCCACTTGGCGCGCGCGGCCTGCGCCGGTCGGCCACGACGGCACGCGGTCAAGGGTCGGTTCAGTCCTGAAACAGTGATTGAAACTTGATTTTTTACCCCCGATTACTCCTAATCCGTGCAGTAATTTGTCCAACCAATTACACCTTTGTGTAGAGCTACGTGAGTACTACAAAATTACTTAAAGAAGTTTGGTCTAATTCGAAATGGTTTTCAAACTAAAAATCGCCAAAAGTAGGTACATGAAAATTGTAAATAGTCTTAGAAAAAATTCCAAGTTTCAAAACAACATTAAGTTGGATTTTGGAAGCCATATTTGACCAACATAGGCACTGATTCAGCTCTTGACCCTTAAACAAAGTTTGTTCTACATGACATGAACTACAACGTTTATTTAGGGTCCACTGCCATGCAAGCTCTCTAAGTAATTAGTCAAGTTAGGTCAAACGATCAACTTAATAAAAAGCATTTCTAGTAATACTAACACTTAGAAGCATTTTTGGACCGACTTATGAATATAAACTTGGTTCTATTTTTCATCCTAAGTGTGTCTAAAGTGTTTTAGTGACCAAACAACACTCACTTGTATTAACCAAGCATGGCCATAAGGCATATACATGTATAATTAAGCATCTCATGTGATAACATAGCGTGAATGAAATGAAACTTCATATGCTAATGCTCATGAATAATGGATGATGCTTATGCTCATACAAATGCAAGTGCAAAGTGCAAGCTTAAACTAGGGTGTTACGGTCACCGGCCACCGCTCGTATCACGCCGCGCCGGAGGGCGCCCACCGGCGGTGGCGCCACTGCGCCGCACACCGAGGGTGCCATCGCCCCAGCAACGTGCAGTGCGGGGTCGCGCCGGAAGCCAGCCAGCTCAGGCCTTCCCGATGCGTCGCCGTGTCGTCGGAGAGGGAGAGGAAGGGGTCAGAGAGGGAGAGGGAGAGGAAGGGGAGGGTGGGGTGGCGTGGTGCATCGTTGGGAGGGGGCGTTTTTTTCGGGCGAGGACATGTGGGAAGAGGAAGATATTTTTAGCTACGGAAGGGAACGTGTGGTTGAGGTTTATCGAGTGACATGGATGCACATGGGAATTCTGCCTAGCTCCCATGCCGCGAGCAACCTTGCGTTTGTAGAGGAGAAAATATAGTACGCAAATCATCATACAATTAATTGCTTGGCAAGTTGCAACATTATAGAGTCAACCATGACTCGTTGCAACATTAATAAGCCGAACAAGCCGGCTTAAAGCGTTCGGCTGAGCTGGATTATTTACTGTTTATACTGGAAAATACTGTTTATGCTGGAATGTTGTAAGAGAAAAATACTGTTTCAGCTAAAAAAATAAGCCGAACAAGCCGGCTTAAAGTGCAGCCGAACAAGCTGACTCTTGGGTGCTCTGTCTTGCAACGCAATTAATGTTGTTTTCCAGGCTGGACCGATGAGAAGGCATCCATCCACTACACATCACTCGGCACAAAATGTATAATCTATCGCTGTTTGCAAGATATGCGAGAAGTCGTAAACAAAACTGAAGGCACGTTATTCAACTTGTACCCAACAGAGACAGATCGCTCATCCGGCCATGTGGCCCGTGGCTAAGTCAATGGTTCGTTCGGTACTCTCCATCTCAACACCCACCGGAGAACCAGCCTTCCATCACCGGCCTCATTTTTATATTTTTTATATAGGAGGATATATTGCGTCAGCAAATGAGAAATAGTCATCCACTAGATGCCAAAACGAAACCTACCCCGCCTTCTTTCGTTTGAGGATAGAAAGTAGCATGACGATTAGGTTTCGTTTGAGGATAGAAAATAGCATGGCGATTAGGTGAACCGCACCACTCACCTCCTGACTCCTGATGACGAAAAAAATGGGGCTCTCCCCGCTAGATGTATGTGGCTTGCTTTGCTTTCCGCGCAAGCCCGAAAGCTTAGGATCCGGGCAACCACACACACATATACAACGAGAGCGACAGAGTGATGGAAAAGGATAGGCTCTTTTCTTCAACATGTATATGCAAGTAAAAGCTTCGGCTGTGTCTCTCTATTAAAAAGTGGTTACATGGATCATTCGGTTTGTACTTTGCTCTTGCTGCTTCATTTAGTTGGAATTAAGGGCCCCAGCATGGCATGCATGCCAATCATAGACTAGTTTATTTGTCCTCAGATTAGGTTGGGTCCATGAACCAATCGTGCCCACTCACGACCACGAGGGCATATACTTTACCAAATTCTATATTACCATGAAATTCTAGCCATCATGTTGACTTGGTTGTAGGAACCGTCTTGATTCAATTCATTCAGCCGGGAAGCCGATCTAACTAACAGTAACATGGCTGCGTGCACATACAGGAAGGTGATGGCTCAGACCGGTGAGATCCGGTGCGCCAGGGACCACGGGAGTGTTCGGCTGCCATTATAAGCCGGCTTATAAGTTATGGTACAGTATTTTTTTTTTAACAAATCAGCCGTATAAATCAGCACAACCGGCTTTACGAGAGCCGACCAGAGCCCACATCCTCGAGACCAAGAGGAAAGGCGAGATCAACCATGACAACGTCCTCTACATCGTCGAGAACATCAACGTCGCAGGTACGTATATATATTCGACTCTTCTTTCCTCTTCCATCTTGAAACCATTCTCTGCTCAATTGAGGTCTTGTTTAAATTAAGGGTGTAAAGTTTTGGTGTATCACATGGATGTGTCATATGGAGTATTTGGATACTAATAAAAAAATAAATTATAGAATCCGTCAGTAATCCACGAGATGAATTTATTAAGCCTCATTAATTCGTCACTAGCACATGTGTTATTGTAGCACCACATTGTCAAATCATGGATTAATTAGACTTAAAAAATTCGTCTCGCAAATTAGTCGCAAATTGTGTAATTTGTTATTTTTTAGTTTATATTTAATATTTTATACATATGTCCAAATATTCAATAGGATTGGGAGTAAACTTTAAGGGAGGAACTAAACAAAGCCGGATTCCGGCTGTCACAGTTGTCCATCTCAAAACCCTCTGTTTCTGGAAAGGAAACAGAGTATCTGCCTGGTTGTAAATAAACGAGTCATCATATTCATATCTTACGGGGTTAAATGTTAGCTTATTTACATCATAATTGTGTAGGGACCAACTAGTAAAACAATAGTAGTAGTAAAATACTCCAGCTTGGACCCAAAGAATTCCAGTAAAACAACCTAGCACTGCAACACAGTACTTGCATGGACGATAAGGCACATCTTAAAGTCGCCGTCATCCAACTTTTCGTTCTTAATTAACCGGCGACTTAGGCCCTATTTAGGGGGTGTTTGTTGCCCCTCCTAAATTTTAGTCGTTGTAATGTTTGGACACATGCATAGAATATTAAATATAGACTAATTACGAAACTAATTATATAGTTTGCGATTAATTTGCGTGACGAATCTTTTAAGCCTAATTAGTCCATGATTTGATAATGTTTTACTACAGTAAACATGTGTTAATGACAAAAATTTTGTCTCGTGGAGTACTGATGGACTATGTAATTTATTTTTTATTAGTATTTGAATACCTCATGCAATATCCTTCTGACGTACCTCCTAAATTTTAGTCACCGGATCCAAACACCCTCTTAGTCTGACTTTTAGACGTGGCTTTTGCTCCCAAAAGCCAAAAGCTTAATAAAAAAGCTAAAAAAAACATAACTGTTTTTTTTTCCTAAAAGCAGTTTTCACTCGATACAAATCCAAAAACACCTCTACTCCTGATGTTACTGGCTTTTGAGCAGCTTTCACTCGATACAAATCCAAAAACACCTCTACTCCTGGTGTCACTGGCTTTTGGGGAAAAAAAATACTCACCTGACACTGAAAGCGAACCGTTTTTCACCTTCTCTTCTGTTTGCCTCTGACTCGCTCCTTCGACACGCGCGACGCAGCCCCGATGGCGCAACTCGCGATGACCTCCTCCGGCGGCGGCGGGCGAGCAGCGGCGCGGCCACATCCCTGGCACCAGCGAGCGAGCGCGTGGCCCTGACGTGCTCCTTCGGGGGGCGGGCGAGCGGCCCCGATTTGCTCCTCCGGCGGCGGCGGGCGAGCAGCGGCGCGGCCCTGACGTGCTCCTCCGGCGCGGCGGGCGAGCAGCGGCGCAGCCACGTCCCTGGCACCAGCGAGCAGCGGCGCGGCCACGTCCATGGCTCCGGTGGCGCTCGGTCGGCGTACGCCGCCCCAACCCCGTCGCGGACGCGTGCGAGAGCTCTGCCTACGGTTGGCCTGCTAGAGGTTGAAGAAAGTGTACGTGAGGCTGGCGAGTGGGGTCCGCCTGTAGGTGAGAGAGTATGTTAGTAATTTGTACAGAGAAGCTACCGGTACCTAACTTTTGGCTTTTCCCACGTCCCACAGCTTTTTCAAAAGTAAGCCACGGCTCAACCAAACAAAGCGGCATAATAAGGTGTCAGATTTGAAAGGGGCCAAGCCTAGGCGTATATCAAATGGTAGTTGAAGCCGCCGTCACGTGATCACGCCTCAATAATTTTTTTTGGGTTGTGTTTTTTAAGGCTATCTTCAACGACAACACCCAAAATACAAGATCTATTCGTCATTTAGGTAGCGCTACAGGCAAAAAGTTCAATACATATTCGGCATCTTCTCCAACAACCAGACTCAAAAGAGAATCCTTTCTGCAAATGAGTTTTCAGGAAAGAGGATATCCATATTTAGGTTGTGCCTCTCAGGTAACCCAAAATAAGTCTCCCGTATAGGTACTCTGGTGGAGGCTGATTTTGATTATCTTGCTATCAATTTTGGGTTTGGGCGCCCATATAGGTTCCTTGTTGGAGACAGTCTAAGCTACCACCAGCAGCCCGTGCGAAAAACTATTACGCACTGGCCATTAGTTGGGATTTGACAAAATCACAAGAGGCGCTCAATTATGATTAGGGCCGAACGAAAAACTCACGGCTCGCTAGCTCGGCTCGGTCCTAACTCAACTTGGCTTGGCTTTTAGCTCATTTATAAGTCAGCTCGCGAGCTAAACAAGCCAAATAGTTTATAGTTCAACGACCTAATCAAGTAGCAACTAAGCTTAATTTTATATTATATGTATGAATTGAAGCCTAGAATTGATGTATGCTATGTATTACACTTATTTATTTACATGTGGTGGTGTATGCATAGAATAAATTAGTATCTATTAATTTATGTATTTTTTTATAATAGTTAGCGAGCTAACAAACACGAGCTAAACGAGTCGAACTTAGCTCATTTATTTAACGTGTCAGCTCGTTGTCCTGTCGAGCTATAACAAGTCGAGCTGGCTCGTTATCCATTCACGATACAAGAGTAGAAAGTTTGCTCGAATTTGAATGTGTAAGGAGCAAGCGAACTAAAGAAACCTTTTCTTTACTTTTGCAGCGATCGAGACGACACTGTGGTTGATCGAGTGGAGGCATCGCGGAGCTGGTGAACCACCCGGCGACCCAGTCCAAGCTCCGGAAGGAGCTGGCCTCGGTGCTGGGCGCCGGCGTGCCTGTGACGGAGCCGGACCTCGAGCGCCTCCCCTACCTCCATGCCATCGTCAAGGAGACGCTCCGCCTGCGCATGGCCATCCCGCTGCTGGTGCCCCACATGAACCTCAACGACGGCAAGCTCGCCGGCTACGACATCCCCGCCGAGTCCAAGATCCTCGTCAACGCCTGGTTCCTCGCCAACGACCCCAAGAGGTGGGTGCGGCCCGACGAGTTCCGGCCCGAGCGCTTCCTCGAGAAGGAGAAGTCCGTGGAGGCACACGGCAACGACTTCCGCTTCGTGCCCTTCGGCGTCGGTCGCCGGAGCTGCCCCGGGATCATCCTCGCGCTGCCTATCATCGGCATCACCCTGGGCAGGCTGGTGCAGAACTTCCAGCTGCTGCCGCCGCCGGGCCAGGATAAGATCGACACCACGGAGAAGCCCGGGCAGTTCAGCAACCAGATCGCCAAGCACGCCACAATCGTCTGCAAGCCCCTCGAGGCCTAGAGAAGATCAATGCGTGTTCCATGCACGCGCCCCTGCAGATCCAGCACTATGTATTTTGTCTTTTTTTTTTCTTTTGTGTTTTTTGTACTATAAGAGGAGACGCGTTTGTTGTTTGTGTTGGCTCTCGAGTCGAGTGAAGATGGTGGGGGTACATGTGGCTGAGATATGATGTCGTAGATTCACGTGGTTATGTTCTCGAAAACTTATCCATAATTTATAGTGTTGTAAAACTTGAAGTTAGAGGCTGTTTGGTTTCACGTTTTTAGCCTGTCATCGATTCAGAGTAAATAGGTTATGTTACTTTTATGTTTGGATGGACTGAGTGGTAACAAATCATAGCCCAATACAACTCCATTACCCCTCCCCTCCCCACGGGATCTTCTCGCTCCTCACATGTAGGGATGAAATCAGATCGGGTACTGATCCCCATTGGATATTGATATATATCCCATATACATATTAGAAATCTGATTTTGAGTATTCGGATTTGGTACGGATATTCAATGTTCGGATTCAGATATAAACTATCCAGGATTCTAATCCTTTTGGGACGGACGGATATCGGAAAATATTTGTCCGGTTTTCATCCCTATTCGCATGGATGCTCCGTCTCAACCTCTCCTGCGACCCTCCAGTCTACTACAGCGTCGCAGGCAACTCCCGCTACCGAGGGCAACCATGTGTCCATGTCTCTCCAGCAACGGCGGCGACCGAGCCCAAGGCCCCTGCAGCGACTCCCACTGAGGTCGCGCCCCCTTTGACCCTCATCGTGGCACCGACATCGGCACTAGCCCTAGAGACCAAGCCCACATAGGACTGCGCACGAGCCAATAAGAAGGATCCATTCTCTTTATCCAAGGACAAGAAGAACAGGTAACACTCACGCCACAGTTTCCTCGAAACACTAAAGCCACAAACCAAACAAACAGCATTTACAATTCCCTTGTAATAGCTACCGCCGGCAACTGATTGTAGTGTTCCTGTTGCCACTGCTGAAACCAAACAGCACTTAGACCTACTGTGTTGCAGCAGGTTTTTGTTTCGGGATTGTGAATTGAGCCCAAGCCCATTGGCTATGAAAAGACTTCAATTTGGGAGAACTTTCATTCAAAGGCCATTTTAATTTCGTAATAATGACTGACCTGTGTAAGAAGCTGAACAAAAATCACAAAACTTTCAAGTTTAAGCACATGGTAATATAATTGTATAAAACCGGCATCAATTCACATCTCAGTTTTTATAGTGCAACGACCCAAACAAATCTACTAACCAAAGAATGCGGACGCATAATACTATAGAAGAAAGCACAATGAGGCATGATGTTTTTGAGCCTGTTCGGCTGGTATTAAAGCCGGCTGAAGCTATTTTGTTGTGAGAGAAAAATACTGTAGATTCTAACTGATAAGCCGGCTGATAAGTTCAAGTGAACAGGCTCTTTAACGAGATTCAGCAATGTGCCTACAACCTCAGTGCATGACTACAGGCACTCCTCCCCATAAATACAGTGGCGGACTTAGGATTTGAACCAGCTGTAGTATACTAGTCAAAATTTTCATATGTAATGTGATAAAATCCAATAGAAAATTTGGTAACACTAATATAAAATACTTTATATGGTTTGTTATACCCGACTATAAATTAACCACATTAGGATAGTACATTAAAAGGTTCAAAACTTACACAACTAGGTTTGAAACTTGCACAAATAGATCATACATAAGATAAGGTCTTACATAAATAAGAGACTACAATACTAGTTCAAGGCTTTTGCTTTAGCGCTTCCTCATTGCCATGAAAGCATGAACTATGTCATCCTTGCTTACATTGGAGAATATATTGCGCTCAATAAAGGTAACTAGACAATCATTCAATAACTTGTCACTCATACTATTTCTCAGCTTATTCTTCACTAGACATGATGCAGAGAATACTCTTTCAACACTTGTTATCACCATCGGTCAGATCAGTGTCAATTTAAGGATTAAGAACACCCAACCATAAAGTTCAAGTTTCTTTGTGTCAGCAAGCTTGATAGAGAACTCACCAAGGTTGTCTAGGCCTTCAAATCTATCATCCATTCTAACATCTTCAGTATATGTACCAAGTTGAAGTTCACATCCATAGATGAAGAATCGTACAAGGAAGTCCCACCTGACGAGACCCCAATTGACCGACACAGTTGTCGAGCAGCCCCCGATTGGACCAGGGCAGTCCTAAGTATTTCTAACTCTTTTTTGCGGGTTGCATAATGTGACTAAAGGTTAAGTATATGCATGCTATGTTACAAAATAGTTACATAAAGTACCTAGTTGAGCTTCAATTGCTTGAGGTTAATCCAATGCCTTGTATCATTGCTTGTTTACTTTCAATTGTCACGCAATATATGCTTAGCTTGCTTAGACCGTAGAAGTCGAGATGATGATGGATTTACCATCTCTCTCGCGTGTAGGACTTGTTTGTCCACTAAGCAACACAAAAATGGAGCAGTAATCTAAAACTTGTCCAAGAAGATGAGAATTGAATCGAGGACTAGCGAGAGGTTGGACCATGGCAAGGCAGGAAAGGTCATGAATGGTGTAGCTCGCTGGACTGATTAAGGACCGTGTATCCGTGGTAATGCGACATGAACACTTTTGTACAAACCACTTGTCATGTATGAGTGTGACAAGCCGAGTACATTGTTGCGACAAGTTTTCCCATGGATTCGGCGCGAGGTAGCTAGACTAAGCTATTACCTTGGCAAACATTCTATTTACTCATGTAAAATAAAACTGCGCCGACAAGAAATAGGGCACTGCGGTGAGCGGTTCGCCGGAGAGGATGGTGGTCATGTTCAAGGACGAGTCCATTATCTCCTCTTAAATGGCAGTCAGTGTTTTACATGAGTAAACAGTAATCATAGAATTAGATTTACGGTTAATATTAAGCCTAATCACTAATCCAGGATGTGATCTTCATTCTCCTATCGGTCCATTTGCTTCTCAGTGGATTTGGATGATAGTAGGAAAATGGGAGTTAAGATGTTGGATCCCGGATCGCTTTCCATCAAGGAAGCCACTATCAAGTACAGGGACGTGTTGGACTCTCTCGGCCGGGAGATGTAAATAACAGACCATCATCGTTGATCCATCTCGGCGGCTAATTGTCGCCATGTTTCACGATCGTGGTTGGACTAGACACTTTCATGGTAATAACAATTCTCTCTTGCTAGCACCCACCCCTCAAAACAAAAAAAAACCAACATTGGTCTCATTAAACAAAGGGTAGGAAGTTCTTGTTCCCAAGTTTTTTTAAACGACTCTTTGCAGGTTGTTCAGGAGCACTTTCGTTGCTTGAGCAAGTTGTTTATGAGCTCGGCTCGACACGTTTCCATCACATGTTTTGTTAGGCCAGCTGCTCTCCGAGCTTTAAAACATCCAGACAACCAGACTCGTCTACTGTAAGATCAATTTGTAGGTTTGTCACCCAAACCAGTTCAGCATCACATTTCCAGGGATCGGACGCGAATACATAGAACCGAGACAAGGCAAAATATCCGGTTATAACTTGGGACAGTATACTGCTCTCCTTCAAGCAGATTCCTCCCCGCAACAGGGTGTCAGCCACGCAAGCGGGGCCGGTAACAAAATGCTATCAATCATACTAAGAAGTATCAGAAGCGAGCCGCTACTAGATTTTCTCTATCTTGTGAGACTTGCAGCTTATCTTGCTGACCTATGGTGCTTCCTGGAGTGAGTACTTGGAGCATCTTTGGAAGAGAGATACCGGCTTCGGCTTTCCCTGACAGTGTACTCCACCTCAAAAGCAGAATGTGCATCATCCACATGCCTGCCAGAGTGCCAGCAAACATGAAATACTGTTACAGCTTGGAAATTAGAAGGAATAGGAGCGAGCGGCAGGAAAAGATGCATGTTAGAGATAATTTGCTGCTCCCCATTCTCTCATTCTCTCCTTGGTTGGAGATTGGTCGGCTCGGCCGACCACTCCCTGTTGAGAGTTGGGGACTGATCGGCTCTGCCGACCAGTTCATGTAGCTGTAGCAGTATTGCAATAGGTCGCCTCTAATACATTAGTTGGTAGCTATTACATCAACCATATCTTGGTAGTGGCTGAGGTAAGCTTTGTAATGCTAGGAGTAGTTGGTATACTCTGTACCTTAGGAGTAAGTAGTTGGTGTACCATATACCTTAAGAGTAGGTAGTTGGTGTACCATGTACCTTAAGAGTAGATAGTTGGTGTACTCTTGTACTCAAGAGTAGGTAGTTGGCCAACAACTATATATCTGGTAGAGATACAACTAGAGTTGTATATATTCCATCCAAAGGGCAATGGAATACTCAGTTCAGTTGCCGCAAACCAAAGGGCAGGGCTTCAGCCAACGCTGGTGCTTGTGCTGAGTGAGTGTGTGCGCTGTTCTCAATCTCTTCTTCTACCTCTGCCATAGTGAGTGAGTGTGTGTGCTGATAAGCTAGTTGCTTACCTGTGCAGGACAGCCAGGGATCAACAAGTGGTATCGAAGCCGTACAAGCGTCGTTGTTGGACTAACCGCTGGCAATGACTGACGGTTTGGAGATGGGCAACAGCAGCGGCGCTGCTGTGGCTGTCCAACCACGACAGGAGGTCGTTGTGCGCACGGTGCGGGAGGTCAGCGACACCAGTTGGCCGACGCTGACTCGCACCAACTATATCGAATGGGCGGTGACCATGAAGGTCAAGCTCAGAGCCTGACGGCTCTAGAATGCTATTGACAAGGGCACCGACAACGAATAAAAATGACATGTCAGCGTTGGAAGCCATCCTTGCTGCTGTGCCAGCGAAGTACAGGGAGCCGTTGGGCGAAGAGCTCTGCTAAGAAGGCATGGGAGGCCATTGCGACGATACACGTTAGTTCCGACCGTGCAAAGAAGACGACGGTCCAGCTGCTGAAGCAGGAGTAGGTCAACCTCAAGTTTAAGGATGGTGAATCGGTGGATGACTTCTCCCTCGCCTGTAGATGCTTATCAGCAAGCTGAGGAGCCACAGCGTCACCATCGACGAAGAAGAGGCGGTCTCCAAAGTACCTCCACTCTGTGCCGGCGAAGTACATCCAGATTGCTCTCTCCATAGAGACGATGCTGGATTTGTCCACCCTCATCATTAAGGATGTGATAGGTCGTCTGCGGGCTGTGGACGAGCGCATGGAGCAGGCCACAGCAACGACGGACAGCGGCAAGCTGCTGCTGACAGAAGAGGAGTGGGCTGCCCGAATAAAAGACAAGAAGTCCGGAGAAGCCTCCACAAGCCGCGGTGGCGATGGCAAGCGCCGCAACAAGGCTTCTTCGGAGAAGGAGGTCGACCCTAACGCCTGCCGGTGCTGCGGGAAGACAGGTCATTGGGTAAAGGAGTGCCCAAATCACAAGCAGGAAAAGAAGGCTGAGACTCATCTGGCGCAGGCTGATGATGACGATGAGGCCACTCTCCTGATGGCGACGTTCTATGCACTGCATGACGTTGAGACTAAGGAGAAGGGAGAGGAGATGGCGATGGAAGGGCCTAGGAAGGCTCTGAAGGCTGTCAACCTCGACGAACCGCACGCCCAAGTCCACCTCGGACGTGTGGGCGACGAGCAGGAGCAGCGGTGGTACCTGGACTCCGGCGCCAGCGACCACATGACGGGCTCCAAAGCAGCCTTCTCCGAGCTCGACGGCGACGTGACCGGCACGGTGAAGTTCGATGACGGCTCAAGGGTGGCGATCCGAGAGCGCGGCACCTTCATCTTCAGGTGCCAGAACGACGAGCACCGCGCACTAAAGGATGTATATTACATCCCGCAGCTGCATTCAAGCATCATCAGCATTGGCCAGCTCGATGAGCGCGGCAGCGAGGTACTGATCAAGGACGACGTCCTCAGGATCAGGGACCGAGAGCAACGACTTCTTGCCAAGGTGAAGAGGCCCCAAAATCGGTTGTGCCTACTCGACCTCAAGGTGGAGCAACCCATCTGCTTGGCTGCACGGCGCATAGAGGAGCTGTGGCCGTGGCATGCCCGGTATGGACATCTCAGCTTCGACGCTCTTGGCCGGCTAGATAAGATAGTGACTGGGCTACCTCACATCGAGCACGCAGGCGAGCTGTGTGACATCCCGGAATCACGCCAGCGACGCCCAACGGGCGCAAGTACTTCATCTTGCTAGTGGATGACTGCAGCCGGTACATGTGGCTGCAGCTTCTGACCAGCAAGACCGAGGCGGCGAAAGCGGTCAAGAAGTTCAAGGCGCACGCGGAGGCGAAGAGCGGCAAGAAGCTACGCGTGCTGCGGACTAATCGCGGCGGCAAATTCACTTCGGTGGATTTCGTTGCGTACTGCGCGAATCAGGGCATGGTGTGACACCACACCGCGCCGTACTCGCCACAGCAGAATGGCATGGTGGAACGGCGGAACCAGACAGTGGTTGGCATGGCTCGATCCATGGTGAAGGCTAAGAAGATGTCGGCGGAGTTCTGAGAAAAGACGGTGACCACGGCGGTGTTCATCCTCAACCGCGCGCCCACCAAGGCCCTGAAGGGCAAGACGCCATTCGAGGCTTGGCATGGACGCAAGCCGAATGTATCCTTCCTCAGGACATTTGGCTGCGTCGGCCATGTGAAGAGCACCAAGCCTCACCTCGACAAGCTGGAAGACAGGAGCACACCGATGGTGCTCCTGGGCTACGAGGAGGGTAGCAAGGCCTATCGGCTTTATGATCCCAAGAGAGGCAAGGTGGTGATCTCTAGGGATATAGTGTTCGATGAGAAGGCGTTCTAGGACTAGGTCAGTCCGGGCACGGGGGAAGCTGACGGCTTCACCAGCACCTTTGTCGTCGAGCGCATGGTCATCCACGGTGGTGGAGACGCTGGAGAGGAGGTGCCGACCACTCCAGCAACAGAGCCGAGCACTCCTGAGACAGTGTCGAGCACTCCGGGAGGAGTGCCGAGCACTGCAGCAGTAGAGTCGACCACTCCAGGAGTGGTGCCGACCGCTCCAGCAGTAGATCCGACCACTCCGACAGTGGTGCCGAGCGGTCCAGCAGCGATGTCAACCACTCTGGTAGAACAGGGAAGCCAGGGACCACCGATCGAGTTCACCTCCCCTCCGAGCAACATCAGCGAGTTCGTGGATGCCTTCCACAACGACGAGGTCTGGTTCTGCAGGCTGGACAACATCGTCGACAATGCAGGGGCCACAGGCCTGGAGAGTCGGCTGCTCGACAATCCAGAGCTGCTCCTTGTTAGTGCCAAGGACCCACCGACATTCGCAATGGCTGAACGCGACACCAATTGGCGACGGGTGATGTTGGAAGAGATAAAGGCCATCGAGGACAATGGCACATGGGAGCTGGTAGATCCACCGGTGGCTGCAGGTCGATCGGCTTGAAGTGGGTCTACAAGGTGAAGCGGGACGAGCGCGGCGCCATTGCCAAGTACAAGGCTCGGCTCGTCGCCCGCGGCTTCGTGCAGCGTGAGGGCATCGACTTCGAGAAAGTCTTTGCTCCGGTGGCGCGAATGGAGTCCGTTCGCTTGCTGTTGGCCATGGCAGCAACGAAGGATTAGCGTGTCCACCACCTGGACGTCAAGTCTGCGTTCTTCAACGGCGAGCTCGAGGAGACGGTCTTTGTCAAGCAAGCTCCGGGCTTCGTCGTCAAGGGCGCTGAGGACATGGTGCTCAAGCTACGCAAGGTGCTCTACGGGTTGCGGCAGGCCCCTCGAGCGTGGAACGCCAAGCTCGACGCCACCTTGGGCAAGCTTGGGTTCACTCGCTGCGCTACAGAGCATGTGCTCTACACGCGGCGACGGGGGAAGGAGCTTGTCGTTGGCGTGTACGTGGATGACTTAATCGTCACCAGAGCGCGAGCAAAGGACATCAACGGTTTCAAGCGTGAGATGGCGGCTCGTTTCAAGATGAGCGATCTCGACGCGCTCTCCTACTACCTCGGCATCGAGGTGAGGCAGGGGAAACAGGGCATCTCCCTGGGTCAGCGCGCTTACGCAGAGAAGCTGCTGGAGCGCCCCGGCATGGTAGACTGCAAGCCGTGCGCGACTCTGATGGAGGAGCGGCTGAAGTTGAGCAAGCACAGCACTGCTGCAAAGGTGGACGCGACGTGCTACCGGAGTATCATCGACGGGCTACGCTACCTCACTCATACCCGACCAGACATTGCGTTCGCGGTTGGGTACGTCAGCCGTTTCATGGAGGACCCACGCAAAGATCACTGGTCGACAGTGAAAAGGTTGCTGCGCTACGTCAAGGGGACGCTCGATCAAGCGATCATCTTCCCCAAGAGTGGCGGCAAGGGAGGGTTGCGGCTCACGGTGTTCGGTGAGGCACCCCCCAAGGCAAAGGAAGGTGAGCCGAAGCTCACTGTTTTCAGCGATGCGGACATGGCGGGCGACATTGATGGGCGACGGAGCACCTCCGGCGTGCTCGTCTTCTTTGGAGCGGCCCCCATTGCTTGGCAATCGCTGAAGCAAAAGATCGTGGCGCTATCAGCGTGTGAGGCGGAGTATGTCGCAACAGCCACGGCGACGTGCCAGGCTGTCTGGTTGCGCCGGCTGCTGGGCGAGCTGATCGGCGAGGAAGCTCACCCGCCAGCTCTAATGGTGGACAACCAGCCCGCCATCGCACTCGCCAAGAACCCTGTCCTCCACGACCGGAGCAAGCACATCGACATCAAGTTCCACTTCCTCCAGGACTACATCGATGGAGGGCATATCGTCATCGAGTTTGTCGAGACCGGCAGACAGCTCGCTGACATCCTCACCAAGTCACTTGGACGCCTGCGGTTCATAGAGCTGAGGAAGATGATTGACATGGATGAGGTCAAGACATCGGGCTAGCAGCAGAATTAGGTGAAGAATTGTAAGACATAATCTGTTACTCCCCATTCTCTCCTTGGATGGAGACTAGTCGGCTCGGCCGACCACTCCCTGTTGGGAGTTGGAAACTGATCGGCTCTGCCGACCAGTTTCTGTAGCTATAGCAGTATTGCAATAGGCCACCTCTAGTACATTAGTTGGTAGCTATTACATCAACCATGTCTTGGTAGTGGATTGAGGTAAGCTTTGTACTGCTAGGAGTAGTTGATATACTCTATACCTTAGGAGTAGGTAGTTGGTATACCCTGTACCTTAGAAGTAGATAGTTGGTGTACTCTTATACTCAGGAGTAGGTAGTTGGCCAACAACTATGTACCTGGTAGAGATACAACTAGAGTTGTATATATTAAATCCAAAGGGCAATGGAATACTCGGTTCAGTTGCCACAGACCAAAGGGCAGGGCTTCGGCCAATGCTGGTTCTTGTGCTGAGTGAGTGTGTGCGCTGTTCTCAATCTCTTCTTCTACCTCTAGCCATAGTGAGTGAGTGTGTGCTGCTAAGCTAGTTGCTTACCTGTGCAGGGCAGCCAGGGATCAACAAGGCACACTTTCTTTCATGATACATACCTCCCATGCTCATTAGAATGTTTGCCAAGCTGATGATGAAGAGGCACTGGAAGATTGGATCTTGTTCTGGCATGCTCACTTGGACTAGGTGTTGGCTCTTGATTCTGAAGAATGCAAGTTTCGATTATAAGAAGCTGAGATGCCATGCTTCAACAAAACTCAATGTCAAAGAAAATGATGAGCCCATATCCAACTTACAATATAGCATTCATCACAATCACACATCACAGAAGAACTTTTAGGCATCAACTGCTGGCCCTAAGAAATGTAAGCTCCAATAGTTAGCATAAGCCAAAACAAAGTAGAAATTATAGGATGTAATGCTTATATACCACCTTGCAGCAAGAATCCTCACAATGAGATGCTACTTGAGAAGTTGAAGGCGTCAGATCACGGTCCTAAGAAATAGAAGCAGCAACGATATTACAATAAACATCAAGCTGATGGTAATAAAATACTAGCAACGGAACTTTTGCGCTTACTGTCTTGTAGTATGCCTGCTCACAACCGCTGATTGCAGAAAATTCCTCACCATTGGAGTAATTGCAATTTTGACCACTCAAGTTACATTCTGGGCAAGGGCAAGTTCTATGTGCCCTCTCCTGGTATGAATGTCCATATTTGTTCCTGCGGTATGCATCCTGCTCCATGGTTTCATGCATTGCTTGCCTGTGTTTTGGATATTTACTAGTGTATCGTCTCTCAGCATATTCTTCCCTGATTCTTCCATATTTATAGTTTGGGGCTACACCAGTCATACAAAATAACTGTTAATTCATGCAGAGATAGAAAGGAAGAAGGAAACAAGTTAATTTGATTGTATACTTTGTAAACGAACCATGCACTGGAGAATCCCTTCTATAGTAAGCTCTGTATCCTCGCACAGAAGTATGCCTTTCTTCAACATCAATAGAGCGGTGACGGCGAGAATGATTATCTGAATACGAACGCCTTTCAGGACTATAATGCCTATATCTGTCTGAGTGGTGTCCTCTACCACTATAACTTTTTTCTACAAATCCTCTTCTGACGCCTAACAAGGAACTAGAGCCTTGCCAGGAATTCTTTTTGAAAGCATGCCTTGGCCTTTGCAAACTAGCTTTTATGAGAACCTGTAAATTCAAATATAGTGGTTACTGGTTAGACATTTGGATCAAATGGCAAGAAACGGCAACACACCAAATAAATGGCTCACTAAAGTGGTTACCTTTCCACTACCTTCGCCAACACCATCTTTATTAACCATCTTAATGCAGTCTAAAGCTGACTGTCTTGTTGTAAAGCCAATGAAACCAAAATCTTTTCGTTTTGCTGTGAACATATTTCTAGCGAGTTGTATGCTATCAATTTCACCAAATTTCCCGAACATTTCTCTCACTTTGTCTTCATCCCAATGAGGTGGTAAGCCATCCAAGAAAACAGATTTCACCTGCATTGCATGACAAAATTGAAGACATTGTAAAAGGAAAGAAGGATAATGCAATATATGCTGTGGTGGCAACAAGTTCTTACAAGGTATAGATGTGTTGTTACTGTACCTTTTCCATGATCTCATCGTCTTGTGAAAGAGTGTTTGAAAATGATATGTGCGCTCTAAAATCAGTTCCAAGATACAGATCTCTTTTCTGTAGTTTCACAAAAGCCGCCACAGCATCTACATGAGTCCTGAAGTCAAGAAACGCATAGCCTCTGTTTTTACCCTTTTTTTCTGGGTGTTCAATTAGATTAATTCTATCCAAGTTTTCCAACTTGAAAGGTTCCAGTTTCTCAGCTAACTGAACAAAAAGGGATCACCTGTTATATAAACTAAAATCATACTTATAATATACATTATACCAAATAAGCAAGAAACCTTACATCATCCTTTGACCAATCAAAGCATATATTTCGGACATGAAGAGTCTCGTTTTCACTGTTCTTGCATATTCCACAAGCTTTTCCCTTAATCTGGAAATTCAAGTACCAGTAAATAAATGTTTTTTTTCTCGAACACGCAGGAGAGCTGCGTATCATTGTATTAATAGAAGAAAAAGAGAGTCATACATAGACCCGAACCCTCCCCACCCCACCCCACACACACACACCACTACATGGACACTGGATCACCGGTTAAGAAAGACAAAAAGACGATCCTACAGCAGTCCATTAGACTGATCCTCCAGCAGAGAGCAGGGAAATTCCCTTGGCTCCTGCTAGGCTCCACCAATGAGCCTCTTCCCTAGCCAGAGCCAAGTTAACATTTCGGGTTGTCCCATTAAAAACACAATCATTTCTATGTCGCCAGATGCTCCAGGCACCCAAAATGATTAGGGAATTCAGACCCAGCAGCACTATCAACTTTTCTCCACCAATTATCAAAGGATTGGTTAGAAGGTTGAGGAGCAAGTGCTGCAAAACCAAAGCGCGGCAGGAGGGAGAACCAAAAGTCTCTTGAGAATACACAGCCCACAAGAAAATGTTGAATGTCCTCCCTCTTGATCACATAGAAGGCACTGATCTAGATGAGGGAGCCCCCTCTTTGCCAATCTGTCCGCTGTCCAACATCTATTATGAGCGACAAGCCACATGAAAATTTTGCATTTGGGGTGGGGGGGGGGGGGGAGCAGGATTTCCAGATTCTCTCATATGGTTCAAAGAAGATTGCACCCTGAAAAAGCGTATCACAGACGCTCTTTGTTGTATATTTTCCTGAAGTAGATAGCCTCCAGATGTGCTTATCAAGAATTTCCTCATTTAGCTCCACACCATTCAGGATATCCCAAAGTTCAAGATACTGAAGGCAGTTGAACCGATCTCACCTTGTATGTCCTCTATCCATTTTTCCCCGGTTAGTGCTTCCAACACAGTACGTCTACTTGACCTTTTAGGAACCATTGCATATACCAGAGGTGCGATGTCCTGGATTCTTTTGATGGATAAGTCTCTGTGTTGGCTGGTCTTTGTGGGGCTGCAGCAAGGATAGCATCCTTGACTGGCTAGGACAGCATCTTAGCATCTAGGACAGCATCTTGACATATGCTTGGCTGGCTAGCAGCTTATAAATATGTATCCCCAACCCCTCAGGATGGTATGGCATTTTGTGTGAGAAATAAACCAGAAAATTACCCCAACTCCTAGTGTCATCCTCTCTCGATGAGAGTAAGAATTCTGCTACTACCAAGAGTAAGAATTCAACGACTAACAACTTGTATCAGAGCCGTACTATTCTGTACCCTAAGCATTTCCTGCTCATCTCCCTTCCCAGCCTCGCAACAGCCCCAGCTGGGAGCAGCAGCAGCTCCGGCCGCTCCTGCTCACTCCTGTCCCTCTGCGCAGCTCGTCTAAAGCAGCCCTCTCCCCACGCAGCAGCCCCCCAGTAGCGCGTCATGTCCGCAGAGCAGTCTCAGCGCTCGGTCGCCTCGAGCACGCGGCGTCGGCAGGAGGCCGAACTTGCCGCGGCAGAGAAACACGAGCGAGCGGCGGCGGCAAGGGCGTCGAGGCTGGCAGCGACGGAGCTGGCAACAGCCAGAGCGGAGGCGGAAGCAGCGGCGGCGGCGGATGCAGCGCGTGCGGCGGTAGCAGAGGTCGAGGCTCTGCGCGGCAGCATCAGCAGCTCCGTTTCTACTGACGACAGCGCCGACGCGGACCTCGAGCTGCTGGGGAGGGAGGCAGCGCGAGCGCGGGCGGCGCAGTGGGCAGCCGCGCACGCCCACGAGCGCGGCGGTAGCCCAGACAGGCGCGGACGCGTCGGCGGCGCTCCTGGAGGAGGCGCGCACGGCGGTGGCGCTCCTGGAGGAGGCGCACACGGCAACGGTGGCGGACGGGTCGATGGAGAGCGCGGCCTTCACAGGCAGCATGGCCCTTTCTCCCTGGATCGGTACCGTGGTTACCACGGGCTCCGGGCTGTTGTCAGGGACGTCGGCCCCGGCGGTGGGCGGCCTACCCTCACGAAGACCAACTACGTCGAGTGGGCTGCGGTGATGAGGGTAAAGCTCCAGGTATGGCGACGTCGACTACGACCAGGATCGACGGGCGCTGGATGCCCTCATCGCTGCAGTCTTGTCCGAGATGTAGTTCTCGCTTACCAACAAGCGGACTGCCAAGGAGGCTTGGGACGCCATCGCTGCGGCACGCATCGGCAGCAACCGCGCCCGCAAGTCCACACTGCAAGCACTTCGCAAGGAGTGGGAGAACCTGGCCTTCAAGCCAGGTGAGGACGTTCTCAACACTCTGTTGCAGAAGATGGTGCAATTCGGCGATGACACCTACGGCGAGGAGACAGCTGTCGAAAAGCTCTTCTGCTGCGTCCCCGAGAAGTACAAGCAGATGGCTCGCTCGATCGAGTCCCTGTTGGATCTCTCCACGATGTCGATCGAGGAGGCGATAGGTCGCCTCAAGGTCGTCGACAGCGATGAGCCACAGTCTCTCTCGGGGCCCATCACCACTGGCGGGAAGCTCCTCACTCGGGAGCAGTGGGCTGCCTGCCAAGGTGACCGGAAGAAGGGGGAGCCTTGTTCCGCGACAGGCGGCCACAAGCGTGGCAAGCCGCGCAAGGCGCACAGAGACGCCCAGGCCGGGGCGCGAGAACGTGCCGAGGGTGATGCCCGCGGAGGCGCCTAGGGCGGCGCCACCGGCAAGCACAAGCCGGCACGAGACGACACCTGCTGCAACTGCAGCCAGCTTGGCCATTGGGCCAAGGACTGTCGACAGCCACGACCCGGTCAGGCCCACGTTGCACAGGCGGCGGAGGAGCCGGCTCTGTTCATGGCACATGCAAGCATCGAGCTACCTCCAGCGGCACCGGCCGTAGCGGCTCTCCTCCACCTTGACAAGCCAAAAGCACACGCCCTCCTCGGCGACGGCTCCAGCAATGACAAGACTGACGGGTGATGCCTCGACACCGGCGCCACCCATCACATGACCGGTCGACGGGAGTTCTTCACCGAGCTTGACTCTAGCGTCCGAGGCTCCGTCAAGTTTGGGGATGCCTCCGGCGTGGAGATCAAGGGCGTCGGCTCCGTCATCTTCACCGCCGTGTCTGGTGAGCACAGGCTGCTCACCGGAGTCTACTACATCCCCACGTTGAGGAACTCCATCATCAGCTTGGGACAGCTGGATGAGAACGGTTCGCGCGTGGTGGTTGAGGATGGAGTCATGAGGATTTGGGATCACCGTCGCCGCCTTCTTGCCAAGGTATCCAGAAGTGCAAATCGACTCTACGTCCTTAACGTGCAGGTGGCACAACCCCTCTGTCTCGCTGCTCGTCGACGACCTCTCCCGCTACATGTGGGTGATGGTCCTCGGCAGCAAGGGAGAGGCTGTGGACGCCATCAGGCGCTCGCAGGCTGCTGCGGAGGCGGAGTGCAGCCGCAAGCTGCGCGTGCTGCGCACCGACAACGGCGGCTGAATTCGCGTCGTACTGCGCTGATGAGGGCATTCAGCGCCACTACTCCGCGCCGTACAGCCCGCAGCAGAACGGCGTCGTCGAGCGGCGCAACCAGACGGTTGTGGGGATGGCTCGGGCCCTTCTCAAGCAGAGGGGGATGCCAGCTGTCTTCTGAGGAGAGGCGGTGGTGTCGGCCGTCTACATCCTCAACCGCTCGCCTACCAAGGCGCTCGACGGCAGGACGTCGTACGAGGCTTGGCATGGGCACAAGCCGGCGGTCTCCCACTTGCGGGTCTTCGGCTGCCTCGCGTTTGCCAAGGAGCTTGGCCACATCAGCAAGCTCAACGACAGGAGCACTCCGGGAGTGTTCATCGGCTACGCGGAGGGCTCGAAGGCCTACCGCATCCTCGACCCGGAGACACAGCGTGTGCGCACGGCGCGCGACGTTGTGTTCGACGAAGGGAGGGAGGCGGCGCCGGGGATGGAGACCGCGCCGGGGAGGGAAGCCGCGCCAGAGATGGTGGTCGCGCCGGGGAGGGAGGCCACGCCAGAGATGGTGGCTGTGCCGGGGAGGGAGGCGGCGTCAGGGATGGAGGTAGTGAGCGAACGCGAACCCACGTTCTCCAAATCGCACGCCTTGGCTCGCGTTTCGGCCGTAGGCTATTTTCCGCGTATAAGCGGACGCGCGATGGCTGGTCACAAGCGCGATGGCTGGTCGCACGCAACCCGTTTGGCGAGATTTTCGGCTCATCTCGGTCACGAACGCGAGAATGAGCGGAACCAAACAGGGCCATAGTAGGAAAAATGCAAGCAAGCCTTGTAGGCTTGTACCAGTGAAGAAAAATATAGTCAAGACTATTCCCCAAATTGCTTATACATAATTTGAAACTGTTCCAGTTGAGCACTCTAGAGAGAAATGGATACATCATATTCAACAAACTTTCAGAGGGATAAATTAAATATAACCAAAATGGGATGTGAACTCTCGCTGCCATTTCCATGAATAGTCTATTTAAACATCATGATTAACAATGTTTCAAAGGCAATAAGGTGAGGCGAGGTGATCGCCCCCTTCCAGCCACCTAGGCGATTGGCGAATGAGGCAATCGCCTAGGCAATGCCATATAAAAATCTTACTATATAACACCACTAAAATTTAGAAGCAAATCATACCTTAATATGGTCAATTCTTAGCATGTGATACCATAGTAAGTAGTGCTACTTGAGTATTAGTGCACCACATAAAATAGGAAAATAGTAAATCTGGAATCTCTCATCTCTCAATAGCACTTTCACTATGCATCTAAAATAGCAAATCTAAAATCACTCATCTCTCAATAGCACTTTCACTCCACATCTATATCCATATATAAATCACAAACAGAGAAGAGGCAGAGAATGAACCATAGGAAGAGGATAGCATCTATAAAACAAAGCACCAGGAGAGGAAGGAAGTAGACAAGCAACAACAGGGCACAGGAAACCTTCGGCCTTTGAGATGACAGGAAGAGAGAGAGCAGAGACATACTTGGCCCAATCCGGACTGATAGAAAGCCAGGCTCGAGCTGGGCACAAGTGAAGAACAGAGCAGATTCTGGGCAACGAGGAGGCAGGCCAAGCAGCCCAACACTTATCTTTGCCCTGGGCCGTGCGGACGGCGCGAAATCAAAGCTGCGCGCCACAGACAGGTGGACGGCACGAAATCAAAGCAATCCACGCACGTGGCCAGGGCGCGGGGATGTGTCAGCTGCAACTCACCACAAGCGCACAGGGAAGAAACGAAGCCAGCATGTGCCACATATTTCCTCTGAATCTTCCCCTCTTCCCTCAATCCCTCTTAATTCCAGTATTCCCCGCATGATTCCCGCGCGATTTCCTTCCCGCGCGCAAATAGGGAACGGCGGAAGGGGTGATTTCCTTCCCGCGTGGGTGCTGGGACGATTCTTTTCCCCACGTGCGCTCGCGAGTAAGGTGACCGCTGCAGCCTCCTTGGAGACGCCCCGGACGCCTAACGAGAAAGGCGGATGTCATATGCCCGCATAGCTAGGCGACCCGGATGCCCAGAAATTTCTCACCTGGACGACTAGGCGACACCTTTAAAACACTGATGATTAGCATAAAAAACATACCACAACTTGGACTTGAACAGTTGCACAAATATTCGCAGCGCACGCATCAAAGAGCGCATGGATGTTTATGGCTATAAAAGTTGAGCAATCATACTGCTACCTTTCATATTTAAAAAGATGCTAAATTAGGATACTTCTATGTGAACTAGATCCTTGAAGTAGAACAAGGAACGAAACTAGGATTTCCATAGTTAGCCCCATTAATTTAATTTTCCTAGCATTACTATTGGTGCAATAGTAGTTCAGATCATGAACAATAACTAAACTTTAAATGCAGGTTGGCCATCTGCACATGTTGGCAGAGTATTGTATTCATGTTTATTTAAGTACATGATATCCTCTTTTTTTCCCTTAGTATTACACTTGTTACTTAGCAGGTGACTAACTCAAATTGAATGGATGATAAAAGGAGTGATCTCTTACCAAGTTAGCAGTACTCATAAGTCTATAACCTATAACGGCTACAAACACAAAAGTTCTCCTTTTTACTGATCTAGCCTCAAGTGGGGGCATTCCTTTTGCTTATTTGCTGCTGGAATGGATAAATGAACCCATGGTCCTTTAAAACCAAAGTCATTTCCAACATCATTTCCTTTTTCATATTTTTGTTCACTAGGTACTACGCACATTAAATAATAGATATAGATAATTCTAGCTGTGGAGGACAAACACAGTTGACTAGTTCATTCAAGTAACACTGTAACAGTATAAGAAATTGTGTCAAAAGGTGTCAGTTAAACTAGACCTTGACCAAAACCAATACACCATTAATATATGTTCATACCAGATAATCAGAACACTCAAAAAATTCAACCTTTCAGATAATATGATCTTTTAGAACTTAAAAAGTTAAATGACAATGCAGAAACATAATAATATATTCCACTCTAAGAGCAATAATATATTCCACTCTAGCAGGGATGTTTGTTTTTTCTTTGAGGGAAACTAGCAGGGACGTCAGCATGCTACAAATGCCATCAATGCTAAGTGTTGCAACTGGTGCCAACTTCACTTTAGCAATAAAATAAAAAAATTTATACGTTAGATTCTTAGCACCGAGAATAGAAGCAGCTGGGAACTACAACAAGGTGCTATTGATGTACATGCACTAAAGTACTACATTGAATTCACCATATTTCATTTTTCCTAACAGTATAGTCTTTGTAATCTCCTACAGTATCATGCCTTGACAAACAGGGTCTTGTACTTGAGAGTTGAGAAAGCCGCATATTGAGCACTAGATTCCAAATTGCTAACACAGAGTACCGCCTTGACAAACAGGGTGTTGTACACTTGTACTTGAGAGTTGAGAAAGCCACATATTGAGCTCTAGATTCCAAATTGCTAACTCAGAGTACCTGATTTCACGTCCATTAATCTAAATCCAGGATAGTAACAATACAAAAAAAAAAGTATCTAATCTCAAAGTAGTTGACAATAAAAATTTTCAAATTCCTAACTTTATCAGTTTCTGAAGTAAAAATGAATCAACCCCATTCCCCCAACCACTAGCATAAAATGAAATGCCTCTGGAAATCAGCAAAAGGCTCAATCAATTCAACATCAGTTAATTCACAGCTTTCCCCAACCAGCTTGCCCAACCTCACCAAGCTAGCAATCGATGTGAATCTAAATATCGCGGTGGTAAGATTCGATGTAATTACCGCAGCCTCGCGGAGGTCGTTGGCCGCCCACCGCGCCTGCCAGGCGGCGGCGAAGCGGACAAAAGCGAATCCTTTGAGCCGCTGGTCCGCTGGATCCCGCACGAGGCGCACCTCCTCGACATCTCCGGCCTCCGCCAGCGCCTTCGCCACGTCCTCCTCAGCGGCGTCCTGCGGCAGCCCGGACACGAAGACCTCGTAGTCTATCCTATTTTTCCTCCCCTTCCCCTCCCCAATCACCTCCCCCGCCGGCGCCGGAGCAGGCTCCTCCTCCTCCTCCATGATCACCTCCTCCGAAGGCTCCTCCTCCATGATCACCTCCTCCACAGGCTCCTCCTCCTCCACGGTAGGCACCGCGTGCTCGACCAACTGCTCAGCGACCTCCTCGACGACAGCCTCCTCGGGCTGCGCCACCGGGGCCCCCTCCTCCTCAAGCACCTCCATGGGCTCCTCCTCTTCGACCTCCTCCTGCGCGACGTTGAGGTCGAAAAGGAACCGCCGCGGGGCGCGCGGCGGCGAGGAGGCCATCTCCGGCGACCGCCGGCGGCGAAGTCTAGGGTTTCGCGACGGGGCCTGCCGGGCTAGGGTTGCTGCTAGTTACTCCAATCCACTCCTCGTCCGTCTAGTAAGCAAGCCTCGGCGGCGCGTTGCGGCGATGCGAATGCGAGTGCGGCGCGGCGGCGGCAGCGAGCACGTGGCGGCGGAAGAGCGGCAAGTTGTTATATAGCGGGCCGTGCCGAGCAGGTGCGGTGTGTCGCCGGGAACGAAGGGCTTCGTTCATTTCGGACAGACGCTAGGCGGCCCAGCCGGATGGCAGCCAAACGATAGGTGGGGCCGCCGCCGCACCGACACCCACATGTCAGTGTGCGCACTAGGCCGTTGGGGTAGGTCTGTCAGTGGACTTTCCATCGCCGACCGTGCGTGGTTAGCGCGTGCGCCTGAGACCCAGCTCCTGCGGCGTGCCTTCGTGGTGGACTGCTGGATGACAGGTGGGGTCTATTGTGAAGGCCCACCTGTCAGTGAATTTGTCCATCTGTGGCCTGTGGGCACTTCCGTGGTAGTAGTTTAATCTGATTCCCTGGAACCGGAAGAGAGGCCGGTGGTATCAACGTTGGTCCCAGTTCACAGAGACTGTTGGCGTACGTGAAAGACGCGTTCACATATACAAATACTGAAATTAGAAAAATTTCCCGTGCATTGATGTGGGAATAGGCGATGGCTCTCATATTGTTATTGTGGAGCATGAAGTATTGAAACTATTAGGTATTTCTGAAAAAGTAATATTGGACAACTCAGAAATTACAATAAGCACTCTTCACTATCATCCAAAAAGACCAGAAGTATTAAAATGTAAGACATACATTTTCTAAGATTTATGCAAATATATTTTAAGTAACTGATAAACATGGGAAAAGAGATAGAAAAGTGTAAATCAAACTAAAGCAATGCATCATCCAGTAGACTCCATCAATAATAAAGTCATATAATAATGATGATATTACATGAAGAACCCTTGTCCGCTGGTGATTGAACATGGAAAAATTTTGGGCGCGTGTGGCAACTATTGATCAATTGCCATCCACACGGTAGGTCCCAAACAGTCGCAACCCTATATCTTTCACAATCTCTCACCGAATCTTCACATGCGCTCTCCTCTCGTATCCAGAGCAAACAGGTGTAGCTCAAGCTCAGCCTACAACATCTATGTGGATGGTGAGCGGCCATCGGAGGTCGTGGTGAGGCTTGGTGACGGGGTTCTCATGTCGGCCATTGCACGAGGAACGGAGACCACGCATGACGAGCCTGCACGAGATCTCACAGCAAAACGTTAGTTGATATGACGGCTTCTTGTCATCTCCCGATGGATAGAACCATACACTTTCTGATTCGACGATGATGGATGACCTTGCATGACGCATGGGCACTACTATTTGTGACTAAGAGATAGTGAAGGTGAATAGATGAGGCCGAAGGAGAATTAAAAGGGAGGCGATTGGAAGGAGAAGCGATGACGATTGGTTGGTTGCAAGCAGCAGTGGTGATTCAAACCAAGAGGCGTACGTAATTAGAGCACGAGTAATCATCGGTTACATGAGATATTGTAGAGGATTGAATGGCGTGTGTGCAGAGGTCATGCGGCTGTTTGTTTTCCCTTTCTCTTTGGATGTGGGCTTGCTTGTTGGGAAATAGGTCTAGCTAGATGAACGGATGGATTAACTGACGGTGCAAATTAGATGGCTTATATTAATTGATGATGTGGATCACTGTGGGATTAGATAGAATTGTAGTGGTGTTTATCTTTGTAAGAGTGATTCGGACAAGAAGCATATGCAACTAGAGCATGAGTAATCATCAGTTACATGAGATATTGGAGAGGATTGAAATGGCATATGTGCAGAGGTCATGCGACTTTTTGTTTCCCTTTCTATTCGGATGTGACCATGGGTCACATGGTGGTCTGGTTACATGAACAGATGGACTAACTAACGATGCAAATCATATGGCTTATATTAGTTGATGATGTGGATCGCTGTGGGATTAGATAGAATTGCTAGAGGGGTTTACCTTTATAAGAGATATAGATAGATACAAGCGACTAGTCTAGATAGCAAAAAAGAGGCCCGATACTGTACGTATGATAGGTCTAAGCCCAGTTTCTTTGTGATGGACCATGAATGCCAGAGACAACTAACACATGTGCATTTTGGGTGTTTTTAGGTTGCCTGATAGGCTGATGGTGTTTGGTACAGGACATGACTTGATTGGTTAGCTTCTAAAATACGCCAATCTAAAGATTTGGCAAGCCATTATTTTGGCACGCTTCCTACTCTTGTAGACGCCTGAAGTCGCCGTCCACTTCAAGCGACGCCCGCGCCCATGCTCGACCAGTGCCCGCGGCTAGGGTTCCTGCGAGACCTCACCGGACTCGGAGACGACGACCTCACTGGTATCGTGTAAGTCTAGCTTCGGCCCTCCTTCTCCTCCTCCTCTACCACCTCCCCCTCCTCCTAGATCTGTGCCCATCGGAGACAAAGACGGCGGCGGTGGTGGTTAGGGTTCCAACGAGTCTCTCCCTCTCTTTCTTCTCTAACTCCGGCGCTATAGAAGGGGCCGGCCTGGGGAGGCAGGGAGGCCAGGCGGTGGGGATGGTGACCGACGATTTAGGGGCCCTGGCGCTAGGAACGACGGTCGGGCCAAGTCAGAGCAGGAGGAGTTTCGCCGGAGTTGGAGAAGACAGCGACGGTAGGGGGAGAGACGAGGGAGGGAAAGAGAGAGGCCGCCGCTGGCGCGTTAGGCGCGTTAGGGTCTCGCGGGAGCTCCGCCTTGGTGAGACCTACCGTGCCGCGGCAGGGCGGTGGGCGACGGCCGGGGCGAGTGTTGCAGCCTCGAGCGCCGGAAGAAGTGAAAAGCTAAAGGAGGAAGATGAAAAGTGATTGCGTGAGATCCGTCTCATGTTAATTGAACGGTTGAAAACCATTGTCCGAAAAAAGGCTGATTCTTATACGTACGAAGATTAGTAGTTTTCTTATTTTGGACTATTATTTAATTTGTTGTTAAAACTTACCAATTTGATAATTTTTTTCATCTAATGGCAATTTTTGTCAGTAAACCAAGCAGGCTCGTGAAATATTGCGCCTGTTTGGTCCAAGTTGCCCAACTAAAACCACGGTATCCCCTAAAAAAAACTAAAACCACGGTAACCAAAGCTTGCCGGCTCGGTCTTCAGGAGTAGGGACCAACCTTCCCCCGTGCGCGAGGAGGCGGCGGCGGCCGCCGTCAAGCTCAGCGGAGCGCCGGTCACCGGCCGCCGGCCGTCCTTCTGCTGCTGACCTCGCGGGTTCGTTTCTAGTCCCTGTCTGCTTCTCCATCCACCAAGCAATGAGACAATCAATTGCTTGCCATGTAGATTGCTCGCTGGATTTGCGCGTGGTTGCAGTAGAATATCGATTTGTCCCCAACTCCCTATCCCGAGCTAAATGACTATCCAGTGCTTTGCTTGTGCGCTCCGACTTAGGCTTTCTTATATAACGCAGAGATCGGTAACTAACTGCAGCTGTGATTTCCAGTTCCAGTTTCAGCAGTCCACAACAGCGCCGGCAATATTCCTCTCCTGCAACCATGGATGCCAGGTCGCAGCATCTGCTTGGTGCTGCAGGCCCATGGATTCGTGGGTCTCGAGAAACGGGGGGTAAGAATCACTCGCCGCCTGCCGCCTGCTGCTTCTCTCCTAACATCCTGATTCTTTATATTTTCCCTTTTTCTTTCATTTAACAGACTGGGAGGCGGCGCGGGACTTCACTGTCGAGGACGCCAACACAGTCTGCGAGCTTGTGCATCGAAATGAATCCTTGGTCGTTGAGAAACGGAGGTTTGTTTTTTATAGCCCGTGATGCCGACTCTTAGAATTGTACTGGCATATTCTCTTTGCAGTCCTGATTTACAGCTGGTCATTGAATTGGGCGTTGCAGATATCTGCTGTCAGTGCTTCAAGGACAAGATGGACGCGTCAAGCGTGTGAAGAGACCTGAGTTCATGGAAGAATTGTGAGTCTACTCTCGTGCGTGCGTGATAAACACTGATAAGGAGCTAGCAACTATACACGGGGCTGGTCCTGACTCCTGAGACTTATGGGGCCTGGAGCAAAACTTAAACCGAGGCCCTTAAAATAAACATAATTATATGTATATATAATGCTATCAACAAACACTTAAAATGCATCAAAAAGCAATACTTATATGAAATAATTTAATGATATTTTCTTGCTGCTTTCTGTCATTCCTATATGCAAAATCACTGATATCATTACCAATCTCATCGATTAATTTATTCTCAATGAATAAGGTTACCCAAACCATTATAGATGGATTTTCCATGTGATTCAATAAACTCATTTGCTCCCATTTTTTGCCCATTGTCACTGTTGGATGCATAATTTTTAGATGATGTGACAATGTTGAAATTTAAAGAAACAATGAGTAATTCAAGTTTTCTCAGATATACAAAAGTTCTATATTAACTCATTAAAATCTTACCTGTTACCACCTAGAGTCACAAATCCAATAATATATAGGGTTTTTGGTGTTCTTGCCCCTTATTTTGAAGTGCAATTGTGATTTTACCATCGTTTTTCTAACTTTGTGATTTTGTCCTTCACTATTAACAAGTCAATGCGATTTTACCCCTGGTCTTTGTGAATTTGCCCCTGTTTTGACCGTTGACTAGGGGCAAAATCGCATTGACTTGCTCTTAGTGAAGGGCAAAATCACAAAGTTAGAAAAACGAGGGCAAAATCACAATTGCACTTCAAAGTAGGGGCAAGAGCACAAGAGCTCCATATATATATTCCTATAAACAATATTCAGTCAGCCTAACAGTGAACTGCAATAACAAAAATATAGTATGGGTCATCATTTATAGCTAATCGTTATGCCGTAAAGTTATTATAGAACCAGCCAAATGGCATGACCTATCTGTAGTCTATACACACGTACCTTCTAATTATACATAGTCCTTGGCCAAATATCAATCATTCAATCGATATTCTGCTGCATGTTCATCAATCACCAAATTCTGAAATTCATGGTGTCGGGTATCGATATTAGGGATACTCAAAGTAAGGAAGTTAGCGCCCATGCTGACTTACCCGGATGGCTCGAGACGTATTAAAAGGTCTCGCCCGACCCCAAGGCCATGGGCTCTGTCTTGCTCAACCCCAAGGCCGCGGGCTCCGTCTCGCCTGACCTCGAGGCCGCGGGCCCCGTCTCACCCGACCCAAAGGATGCGGGTTCCGTCTCGCCCAAGGCCACGGGCTCCGTCTCGCCCGACCTCGAGGCCGCGGGCTCCGTCTCGCCCGACCCCTTGGGTGCGGGCTCCGTCTCGCCCGACCTCGAGGACGCGGGTTCCGCCTCATCCGACGGGGACCCATACTGCCTCCAACCACTCCAGGTCCAAGCGTACGGGCCTGGGTCAAAACTCTGACGTCAGGGAAGAGGCCGACATGCCTCGATATAACCCGTGGCCATGACGGGCCATATCTGGCGATTTACATCAAGAACAGCGTCGGGCGTGCCGGTGCTGTTCTGCCTAATCCTCGTACGGACGCTGACAGGCGCGTCAGTTCACCACGACTTCACCATGACGTCCGCCGGGACAGAGTGGAATGCCATGACCGGCAGATGACGCCTGCGCATGGCGCCAGTGACGAATAGGGCCGCGACATGGAGCCGTCCCTGTTGACATCTACAGGATCGGCGGGACCCGCATGAAGGAGAAGAAAGACCCCACAACCCTGGAAGTCTTATTCTCTCTGTCGTTCTCTTTTTCCTCCTCTATAACCCGCGCTTTCCCTTCGTCTATAAAAGGGGAAGCAGGACGCCCCATGAAAGGGGGAGATCTGGACACAAGAGAACGACACGAGCACACGTCTGAGCGGCAAGCAAGCTCTTAGCACCCGTTCACTTCTTTCATTAGAGACTTGGGATCCTCTCCCTCTCTCGCCTGTTTGTAACCCCTATTGCAAATCAAGTGCCGGTAACACGAGCAGCAGCGAACTAGACGTAGAGACGTTCTGCCCGAACCCGTATAAACCCTTGTGTCCTCCAAACACACCATCCGTGCCAGATGCGCAAATACAAATTTACTCGCCGGTGGTCCGAAAACACCGACAGTTGGCGCACCAGGTAGGGGCTTTTTGCGCGTCTCGACATCCACATCAGGCCTCGAATGGCTAGTCACGGCGTCAGCTAGGTCCCGGGCGTGCACGTGTGCTTCGGGAACCTGGACTTCATCGTTACGACGGAGGGAGAGTTGGCGCAGGTTCCCGTCGCCGTCCAGCCTCTCCACTCCGCCGGCCTCGACGCGATCACCGAGGCGCTTGAGGAGCTACAGCTGCACGCAACGGAGGCCCGCGCCCCCAGGAGCGACCAGCTCCTCGGCTTTGATTACGAAAGGCTAGAGCGCCAGCTCGACGCCTTCCTGGGACCCCGACCGTCTCGGGAGGACCTGCGCCGCCTCACCTTCTCGTTCGCCAACGTCATGACGCAGCTTGCCGGAGGAGAGCCGCTCTCCCTGGAATACCTCATCCGGAGTGCCCCAACAACGCTTCTGTTCGGTCTACGCAACGCCGAAGAGACCATTGGTCACCTTGTGGCGCAGCGCACGCCCCCATCCCCTACGAACGACGAGTTCGTAGGGATGACCGAATACGTCGTGGAATCTTTCCACGACCTTCTTGCGGGAGAATCGGAGTCGCCCTCCGACTCTAACTCCAGCAGGGCGAGCCATCACCCCTCGCGAGAATGTTTCATG
Organism: Miscanthus floridulus; assembly: GCF_019320115.1. Taxonomy (NCBI): domain Eukaryota; kingdom Viridiplantae; phylum Streptophyta; class Magnoliopsida; order Poales; family Poaceae; genus Miscanthus; species Miscanthus floridulus. The sequence continues at coordinate 44,311,530 of NC_089583.1, read as the reverse complement.
TCAGGTACCCCCGAGGGATACATCGAAAGCATCCACGAGGAAGGGCTACCCCAATAGACGACCTCGACGACGAGGTCGAAGGGGATACAAGGGCCCACCTCGCCTGCGGGTAGAGCAGCTGAGGACGCAGCATCAAGAGCTCGAAGAAGCACGACTCCAGCTCGAGCAGGAACGCGCGGAGCTCGAGCGCCACGGAGACAGTGGGCGTGCGCGCGTCGTGGCCCGCGACGTGAACCGGAGGATCATTGAGGATGACGAAGCCCTCCCACACTTTACCCGGGCAAGCCAGAACATTGCTGCCACGGTGGCCTTGCTTCGAGGGCTTCCGGGGCCCGCAACACCCGAGGATCGTCGGGACCATCGCGAGATTCGCACGCTACTCGAGCGTGCGGCGGCGCAGCAGGCCGAGAGCCCGCTGTCCCGACGATGCGAGCTCGACGCCAGCCAGCGCGTGCCCTTAGAGCGACCCGACATGAACGTCTCAGTCCTCCAGGCGCAATGAGGCGGTAGGCCGCACGCCGCAGCTCCAGTGCATGAGCGTCTCGGCCTCCACCGTGACGCGCGCAACACCATGGATGCTCATAGACGTGCCCGCGGCGATGAGAGGGAGGAGGCTAGCCGCGGCTACCACCCTCGTCGTGGCGGACCCTACGATAGCGGCGAGGATCGAAACCCGAGCCCCGACTTGCCAGGACCTCAGGCCTTTGGCTGACACATCCTCAACGCCGTCTTCCCACCGTGGTACCAACCGCTGACCAACATCCCGAAATACTTCGGGGAAACAAATCTCGGACTGTGGCTCGAGGATTATCGGCTTGCTTGCCAAGCCGGTGGAGCGGATAGTGACAATTTTGTTATCCGTAACCATCCATTGTTCCTAGCCGATTCGGCGCGAACGTGGTTGGAACACCTTCCGCCCAACCGAATTCAAAGTTGGGCGGACTAAAAGAGATCTTCATGGGAAACTTCCAGGGCACATACGCGCGTCCTGGGAACCCATGGGATCTCAAAAACTGCCGACAGAAGTCCGGGGAAACTCTTCGTGTGTGCATCCGGTGCTTCTCAGCTGCCCGACGTCGCCGACGCCGACGTCATAGGAGCTTTCCTGTCTGGGACCACCTGTGAGTCCCTGGTTCACAAGCTGGGACGTAAGGGCCCGAGAACCACCAAGGAGCTCCTCGATATCGCCACCAGCCACGCCTCGGACGAGGAGGCTGCCGGAGCGATTTTCGACCGCCCCAAGGGCAAGGCAAAGCGGGACGAGGACGCCGGCGAAGGCGCCTCCAACCGTCCCAACAAGAAGAACAAGCAGCGGCGCGAGGGCTCGCTCGTGACCACTACCGACTGCAAGGGGGTCAGAAGCCCGCCGAGGGTACCCCAGACCACTTCGAGAAGCTGTTCGAAGGGCCATGCCCGAACCATGCTATCCCCCGTGAAGCACCTATATAAGGACTGCGTCCTCATTAAGCGGTTCTTGTCCAGAGGCTCTAAGAAGGGGGAGCATAGGAAGGAGCGCAAGACGGCCGCAGACGACGCAGAAGGGAAGGACGGCGGATTTCTGACGCTGGATGACTGCCTCATGATCTTCGGAGGGTCGGCGGCCTACGACTCCAAGCGCCGTCAGAAGCTTGCACGCCGCGAGGTCTATACGGCCGAGCCGGTCGCGCCTTCCTTCCTCTGATGGTCAAAGTCCGCCATAACCTTTGATCGGATCGACCACTTGGAAAGCGTCCCGCAGCCTAGAAGATACCCGCTCGTGGTCGACCCGATCATCGGCACGAAGCGGCTCACCAAGGTGCTGATGGATGGAGACAGCAGCCTCAACATTATGTTCGCTGAAACGCTCGACGCCAAGAGCATCGACCGATCGCGCATCCGGCCGACTAGGGCGCCTTTCCACGGCATCGTGCCTGGAAAGCAGGCCGTGCCACTTGGGCAGATTGATCTGCACGTCACCTTCGGGAATCCGACCAATTATAGGACGGAGATCCTTATCTTCGAGGTGGTCGGGTTCCACGGGACCTAACACGCCATCCTGGGATGTCCATGCTACGCGAAGTTCATGGCCGTCCCCAACTACACCTATCTGAAGTTGAAGATGCCAGGTCCATGCGGGATCATTACCATCAGCACCTCCTTCTAGCGCGCCTACGAGTGCGAGGTTGAGTGCTGTGAACACGCCGCGGCAATTATCGCCTCCAAAGAGCTTGCGGCCATAAGGGATGAGGTCGTCGAAGAAGCGCCCGACTCCAAGCGGTCGGCCGGGTCTTTCGAGCCTGTAGATGGCGCCAAGGAGGTCCTCAGACCCTAGCGGCTCCAAGGGCAAATTGGTGCGCATCGGCACCACGCTTTCCTCCAAATAGGAAAGCGGGCTTGCCGACTTTCTTCGCGCCAATAGAGAAATCTTTGCGTGGAGACCCTCGGACATGCCAGGCATTTCGAGAGAAGTCGCCGAGCACGCCTTGAAGATCAGGCCAGGCTCCAAGCCGATGAAGCAGCGCCTGCGTCGCTTCGATGAGGAGAAACGCAGGGTATCGGTGAGGAGATTGCGAAGCTTTTGGCGACCGAGTTCATCAAGGAAGTATACCACCCCGAGTGATTAGCCAATCCCGTTCTTGTAGAAAAAAAGAGTGGAGAATGGAGAATGTATGTTGACTACACGGGTCTTAACAAAGCGTGTCCAAAGGATCTGTTTCCTTTGTCACGTATAGACCAAGTAGTCGACTCGACCTCAGGGTGCGAAACCCTTTGCTTCCTTGATGCGTACTCCGGGTACCATCAAATCACGATGAAAGAGTTCGACCAGCTCGCGACATCTTTCATCACCAAGTTCGGATTGTTCTGCTACGTCACAATGCCGTTCGGCCTGAAGAACGCGGGGCCTACGTACCAACGCTGCATGCTCAAGTGTTTCGGGGATCTCATCGGGCAGACTGTCGAGGCCTACGTCGACGACATCGTGGTCAAATCCAAACTGACTGACCAGGTCGTAGACGACCTAGAGCAGACCTTCGTGAAACTCCGAGCAAATGGTATCATACTCAACCCCGAGAAGTGCGTTTTCGGGGTCTCAAGGGGTATGCTGCTGGGTTTTATCGTCTCCAAGCGCGGCATCGAAACCAACCCGGAGAAGATCTCGGATATCACGAGGATGAGCCCGATCCAGAACATAAAGGGGGTACAACGAGTTACAGGGTGCCTCGCCACGCTCAGTCGCTTTATCTCACGCCTCGACGAATGAGGTCTCCTCTATTGGCTTCTGAAGAAGGCCGACCGCTTTGAATGAACGCCCGAGGCCTAGGAGGCACTTGACAAGTTAAGCAGCTCCTGACGAAGGCCCCGATCCTGGTCCTCCTAACCGACGGGGAACCGTTTATGCTCTACATTGCGGCCACCACGCAAGTGGTCAGCGCCGCCCTGGTGGTAGAGCGAGAAGAAGAGGGACACGCCCTCAAAGTGCAGTGTCCCGTGTACTTCATTAGCGAGGTCTTGTCCGATTTCAAGACTCGCTACCCTCAAATCCAGAAACTCCTATACGCCGTCTTTATCGCCAAGAGGAAGTTGCTTTACTACTTCGAGTCGCATCCGGTGACGGTCGTGACGTCTTTGCCTCTCGGCGAGGTCGTCCAAAACCGGGATGCCACAAGAAGAATCGCGAAGTGGGCACTCGAGCTGATGGGTCAAGGCATTTCATATGCCCCTCGGACGGCCATCAAGTTCAAGTGCTGGCTGATTTCGTTGCAGAGTGGACCGAGATCCAAATGCCGCCAACATTCGTCGACCAGGAGTACTAGACGATTTACTTCGATGGGTCGCTGATGAAGAAAGGCGTCGGCGCAGGGCTGGTCTTTGTTTCGCCCCTCGGGGTACGCTTGAGGTACATGGTTCGCATCCATTTCCTCTTCTCCAACAATGTGGCCGAGTATGAGGCACTCATCAACGGCCTGCGCATCACCATCGAGTTGGGTATCCGACGGCTTGACGTCCGGGGCGACTCCCAGCTGGTCATCGACCAAGTCATGAAGAAATCAAGCTGCCACAACGTAGCTGGAGGACAAGTTTGACGGTCTCAAGCTCAAATCACATCCCGAGGCGTCTCAACGAGGCGGCCGACACGCTGGCGAGAACGGCGTCCGGCCGTGAGCCGGTGCCGACGGGCGTCTTCGCCAACGATCAGTATAAGCCCTCGGTCCGCTACGAGGAGCCGGAATAGACTGGTGACGGGACACCTGCCCTGGGCTCGGGGGCTAACCAGCCGGAGGCTACATACGACCTTGAAGTCATGGAGCTTGACGAGGATTCAGCGACAGAGTCCTACTCTCTGGCCGACTGGAGGACGCCTTACCTCGACTACCTCCCCCGTGAGGAGCTGCCGACGGACAAAACGGAGGCTCGACGGCTCGCGCGTTGCGCCTAGTCCTTTGTCGTTATTGAGGGCGACCTCTACACGCAAAGCCACATCGGGATCCTACAGCGCTGCATCCCCATCGAATAAGGAAAGCAGTTGCTGAGTGATGTTCACGGTGGGGTCTGCGGGCACCATGCCACACCTAGGACCCTGGTCGGAAACGCGTTACGACAAGGCTTCTACTGGCCGACCACAGTAGCCGACGCTGAACAGATTGTGCGCACCTATGAAGGGTGTCAATACTACGCTCGGCAGACTCACCTGTCGGCCCAAGCACTCCAAACTGTCCCCATCACGTGGCCGTTCGCGGTCTGGGGGCTCGATCTGGTCGGACCTCTCAAGAGGGCGTCCGGGGGCTATACGCACTTGCTTGTTGCCGTAGACAAGTTTACAAAGTGGATAGAGGCTCGACCGATCTCCGCGATCAAGTCTGAGCAGGCCATGCCGTTCTTCTTTGACATCGTCCATCGCTTTAAAGTCCCGAACTCCATTATCACGGACAACGGCACGCAGTTCACTGAAAAAAGTTCCTCCGATTCTGCGATGAATACCACATCCGCGTCGATTGGGCCGCCGTGGCGCACCCCCGCACGAACGGGCAGATCGAGCGCGCGAACGGCATGGTCCTACAAGACCTCAAGCCTAGGATCTTCAACTGGTTGAACAAGTTTGACAAACGATGTGTCGCAGAGCTTCCTGCGGTGTTCTGGAGCCTGAGGACGACCCCTGGCCGGGCCACCTGCTACACGCCATTCTTCATGGTATACGGTTCCGAGGCTATCCTTCCGACCGACCTCGATTATGGAGCGCCGAGGGTCAGGGTGTATGACGAACAGGGAGCCGAGGCATCCCTTAAGGATGCCATGGACCAGCTAGATGAAGCGCGCGACGTTACCCTCCTCCGCTCGGCCAAGTACCAGCAAGCGCTGCGACGGTACCACAGCCGTCGAGTACGGGGTCGGGCCTTCAACGTCGGGGACCTGGTGCTCCGCCTCGTCCAGAGCAACAAGAACCGCCACAAACTCTCTCCGCCGTGGGAGGAATCGTATGTCATCGCGGAGGTGCTCCGACCAGGCACCTATAAGCTCAAGACCATCGACGGCGTTGTCTTCGTCAACGCCTGGAACATCGAACATCTACGTCGCTTTTATCCTTAATCTACGCACGCTTTCTCTTATCTGTTTCACTATTGACTCCTCGATCTTTAGTGACATCCGACCCCAGCAACGGCAAGGGGTCGGGCCTCACTCGGGGGCTGATAAGAGCATATCTATCCAGTGGACATTCTCTATGCCCGACCCTTTCTCACATTAAGATCTAGAAGCAAGGGTTGCGGAAACAAACGCTGAGTAAAACTGGTCGGACCGTAAGAAACCTACGCCCCAGCGGTTACGCCGTTTTTGCTCACCTGCGTGATCAGAGTTTGTTGCCCGCACCCCGAGCTTTTTAGTCTTAACTACGGAAAGAGTCAGAACGCATTAAAGAGTATATCTATCCGGTAGATATTTTCTATGCCCGATCCTTTTTCATGTTAAGATCTAGAAGCAAGGGTTGCGGAAATAAACGCTGAGTAAAACTGGTGGGACTGCAAGAAACTTACGCCCTAGCGGCTATGGCGTTTTTGCTCACCAACATAATAAGAGTTTTTTCACCCGCACCCCGAGCTTTACAGCCTTAACGACGGAAAGGACCGGAACGCATTCACCTTTTTATACAAAAGGAGAGGTGCTAAAAATTTGTTTGGTCATAACGAAATTTAAGAGCTTGTCCACTTATTACAAGTTCGCCGCTTGGTTTATCTACCTAATTTTTTGGGGATGACCTCATCCTCTATCTCGGCAGGTAAGTCCTGTGCTAGAGGGGCCACCTCCTTCTCGATGTCGTCCAGCTCGGCGTCGGTGTAGATGGGCACGAGAACCGTCACAGGTAAAAAGGAATACGGAGCTGAAAACGCTCCTACGGCCCATTCAGGCCCAGGAGTTCGAAGGCTGGCCCTTTGACGGGTTCACAGCCACTCCGGGGCGCCCTTAGAGTGAGGGGTGGAAAGGGATGGGCCCACTAGCGGCCATTACCCGGGCGCACGAGCGCTACGGGCATCCCAGCCCACGTTCGAGTCTTGGTCGGTTCCTAGTTCATGGTTTTTCCTCGAAGAAAGGCAACGATCCCTTGGGACCGGTCGAACGGATCCGAGAACTGTATGGATTGGCCACTAAGAATCTGGAGTCGGTTACCAGCTGACCTATGCCGGACCCACGTGAACGGGAAGCCGGGGCCCACTCGGACTAGCCCGTTAACAGCTCACCCAGCACCATGTTTCGTCCATCGAGGAAAAACGTGACACGGCTCAGTCCCTTCGTTTTATCGAAAAAAAACGCTTGAGGGATGACGATCACAAAGACGAGCTGACCCTTTGACCGGACCCCTACAACGCGCAGGGGCTCGAGGGAAGTTGGACTCGCAAGGAGACCGAATGCGCGGTCGTAGGACGATGGCTCGGATCCTAGGGAGGGGTACGTACAAAATCGAAGAATAACGTTTCTGAAACAAAAAAACGTTTTCTCTTACCAGTTTCGCTATCGTCTCCTCGATCTTTAGAGAAACCTGACCCCGACAACGGCAAGGGGCCGGGCCTCACTCGGGGGTTGATAGCGGTATATATATATATCTTTTCTGAAACAGTCGCTGTGCTCGACCCTTTCTCACGTTAAAAACCTAGAGGCAAGGTTTGCGAAAATGAACACTAAGTAAAACTGGCCGGATTGCAAGAAACCTACGCCCCAGCGGCTACAACACTCTTGATTACCATCGTGATAAGAGTTTTTCGCCCACACCTCGAGCTCTACAGTCTTAGCAACTTGAAGGATCGGAATGAATTAACCCTTTTTATACATAAAAAGGGAGAAATAACAAATTTGTTCAACCGAAACAAAAGAACAAGCTTGTTTAAACGAAACAAAAGGGTTAGAACTTGTCCGCTTATTACAAATGTGCCGCCTGACCTATCTGACTAAACTAACACCTCGGGGGGATGATTTCATCTTCTATCGTGGCAGAAAGGTCATGCGCCAGGGGGGCCGCCTCCTTCTCGACGTCGTTCAGCTCGGCGTCGGTATAGACGGGCGCGAAGCCTTGGTTCATTGTCGCCAGATCGATGTTCTCGTAATGAGAACGGGCGATCGCGAACTATCGGTGAACGCCAAAGCGAAGCGCACCCCTTGCCATATCACGTGCCCGGTCCGTGATCCGGGTGACGCGAACCGCGAGCGAGCTTGTCTCCTGCTCCGGGGCTAGCTCGAGCTCATCGCAGACTAGCTGGACAGTGACGCGCAGGATGTTGTGTTCATCGCTCTCCTTCTGAAGGGTTTCCTTCACCTCCCTGAGCTCCTTCTCCAGGCCGTGGCTCTTCACCACCTCTGCCCCGAGCTTGTCGTCGAGACCTGCCCAAGTCACGTACCGACCGTGTCAAAAGGCTTACCATGGATTCCAGGGAGAAAGACAACAAGGGAAACCGGAGACTTACCGTTCATGTCCGCCCGAAGCCTGCGCACCTCATTGCACTGCCGGGTCACCGTGGCCTCCAGGCGTCGGACCTCCTCTTGGCGCTGACCGACCTCCGCGGCGAGCCCGCGGACAAGCCCTCGGCTGCAACCTTCAGGTCCCTCTCCCCCTGAAGCTCATCATTGAGGTGGTCGATCGGCTGCTGAGTGTCGGTGCGCTCCTGGCGAGCCAGGTCAATCCCCGTGTGGAGCTCCTCTACGGCTCGGAGCAAATCGTTCCGCTCCTTCCGAAGCCGCTCGGCCTCCACGGTGTCCGTGCGCACCCTCTTGATCAGGGCAACGAGCTTCTCCTCGGTCTCACGGGCATCATCGCGAGCATCCTTCTCCCTGACTCGGAGGTCGGCCATTTCTCGAGCGACAGGGGCAAGCTCAGCCACTTCCTGACGGGCGGCAGCGAGCTGTGCGGCTAGGCCCTCACTCTGCCGCGTCTCCTCAGCAAGGAACTGGGACTTCTCCCGGCTCCGGGCCATAAGGATCTGCAAAGAAGACAAGACTTAGAGGCGTGGAAAGAGAACATGAGGGTCGGAAGCACGGTCATATCATACTTGACCAACTGGGGCGACAATGTCGCGCATCGAGCTCAGCATGGTGGTCAGGGCTCGAACCGCGTCCCCAACTTCCGTGTGGACGCTGCCCCATTCTTTCTCCTCTGCTGGTTCATCGAGGGCAGCCACCCGGACCAGAGACCGGGACGTCCCTGTGCCGACCTCTCTTGCGGCGACAGCTCCTCCAGAGCGGCTCCTCTAGCGATAGAAGGTGCGGGTGACGTAGACACGGAGGCCTGCCCTGTCGCCACATCCGCGAAGGATGCCTCGGGTGCGCCCTCTTCCGTCCGCCCCGCCACGAACACGGCCACCTGCATGAACGACGGCTTCGGCCGTGCCACCTACGCCTGTGACGTCGAGGACATGACCGGCCGCGCCGCGCCCGCCACGGGCGCCCCAGACGCGCCCTCCTCCGCCTGCTCTCCCATGGACGCAGCCATCGGCTGCGCCTCTCCGGTCGACGTCGTGACCGCCCCAACGCCACTCACGCTCACCACCGGCGCGGCACCAGCCGACTCGTGGCGCGTTTGCCGAAGGAGGATCTTTTTCGGAGTGAGCCGTAGGAGAGTCCCATGTCCTCCGACGCTGTAAGGGACATGGCGGTCAGTTCGTGGCAAAAATTCGTTAAGACAAAAGGACGAAAAAACTCTTTGACTCACCCTGACGCCATCATGCGAGGACGTTTTGGGGCTGGCTTGCTCGACCCCGGCTGCTCCTCGTCGGCACGTTGCCGCTTCGAGCCCTCCCTTGGCTCGAAGGGCTCGGACGAATCAGAACGGCCGCCTCCCGCCGACTTCAGAGGCGCCGTCGAGGGCTCGGACGGAGTGGGGCGACCTGTTTCCGCCGGCTTCGGGGCCATCATAGATGGCCCGGACGGAGCAGGATGGTCTGATTCCGCAGGCTCCGGGGCTGCCGTCGAAGGCCCAGACAAGGCGAGGCAGCCTGATTCTGCCGGTTCCGAGGCCGCCGTCGAAGGTCCGGACGGTGCGGGGCAGTTTGATTCTGCCGGCTCCGAGGGCGCGTCCTCCCCCTTCTGCCCTGTGGCATGCCGCAGGAAGGGCCCCGCCTGCGCCGAAGGCAGATCCTCGTCCCCGACGGCCAGATCATCCCACGGGATGGGCGACCCGGAGTCGTCATCCTCTTCCTCTTCTTCTTCCTCCTCTTCCCGACGAACCTTGACGCCGCTTCCCTCGCTGCAGCCTCGCTCGCTGCTTCGACCGCCGTTTCTTCTACTCGTCGTCCTTCTTCTTCTTCCTTTGTTCATCCGCGGCCGCGTGCTCTGGCAGCGGCGCGACAGAGTCCTGGAAGACTAACCCCGCCGGCAGCTCGATGAAGCCCGCGTCCAGCCGCATCACGGGATGCCTCGGGATCGGGAACATGGCGTTGGCCTCCCCCATGGCCTCCTTGATGCGCTGCGCGACCTCGTTGTCGCGGAGCAGCCCCTGGGCGAGCGTCGTCCCGACGAGCTGCGCGTCGGGCATCATCCCATACAGCGGGAAGACGCGCGCCATCAGCGGCGCCACCCTCCTCGCGTGATACCCCCCGATGACGCCGGCACCGCGGAGGCCGTGGGTCTTCAGGAACGTGATGGCCTCGAGGAGATCGCGCATCCTCTTTTTCTCCTTGACGGGTGGCCCCCACGGCCATGACGGCGGTACCTCTTCGACCAGGCGCCCGGAGAAGACTGGTAAGGGAGCGACAGGGTCGTCCTTTAGGTAGAACCAATGCGAGTGCCACCCCTTGTTGGATCTGGAGAGCTGGCAGGGCATGTACTCGGCCGCCCGCTGCCCCCGGAGGTGGATGCCCGCGCATCCCATCGGCACCGGGGTTTCCCAGCCTCTCTCCTTCTTGATCAAGGAGATGGAGAAGAAATATCTCCACAGCTCGAAGTGGGGCTCGATCCCTAGGTACCCCTCGTACATCGCGATGAAGGCCACGATGTGCTGGATCCCGTTGGGGTTCAAGTGCTGCAGCTCGATCTGATAGTGGTGCAGCAGACCCCGGAAGAACGGGTGGGGAGGAACCGAGAGTCCGCGCTTGTGGAAGGGCGCGAAGGAGACAACGTAGTCGTCGGGCGACGCCGGCGCATCCTCACGGCCGGGCACAAGCCACTCCGCCGCATCGGTCCTCCCGCGGAGAAGACCACACTTGACGAGGCCCTCCATGCGCGCATGGGTAACATCGGAGCGGTACCACAAATCCATGGAGGATGGAGGCGGCCGCGGAGAAGCAAAGGCGGCGGCGGAGAAGCGGAAGCTACAGATCTAGGGCTCCGGCGGCGGATTAGCAAGCACGGAAGATCCGAACGGCGGCGGTGGAGAAACAGAGAATGTAAGACTATGGTTTTGGTGTGTAGAAAAGTGAAGGGGGAGGCCGCTATTTATAGGACGGAGCGGGGCGAGAAGGCGAGCTGTTCGCCTAGGTTCACTCCACCTCCCTCCGAAGATCGTGCGCACGCTATCTCTGGCCGCGCCCTCGAAGGACACGCCGGATGACGGTTCGCCCGGTCGATGGGCCAAGAATCGTCACAGGTAAGGAGGGATACAGAGCTGAAAACGTTCCTACGGCTCATTCAGGACCAGGAGTTCGAAGGCTGGCCCGCCGACGGGTTCATAGCCGCTCCGGGGCACCCTTAGAGCGAGGGGTGGAAAGAGATGGGCCCACTAGCGGCCAGTACCCGGGCGCACGACCGCCGTAGGCATCCCGACTCACGTTCGAGTCTTGGTCGATTCCCAGTCCATGGTTTTTCCTCGAAGAAAGGCAACGAGCTCTTGAGACCGGCAGAACAGACCCAAGAACTATATGGATTGGCCGCCAAGTGTCTGGAGTCGGTCACCAGCTGACCCCGGACGCCCGCGAACGGGAAGCCGGGGCCCCACTCGGACTAGCCCGTTAACAGCTCACCGAGCACAATGTTTCGTCCATCGAGGAAAAACGTGGCACGGTTCAACCCCTCCGTTTTATCGAAAAAACGCTTGAGGGATGACGATCACAAAGACGAGCCGACCCTCGACCGGATCCCTGCTACGCGTGGGGGCTCGAGGGAAGTTGGACTCGCAATGAGACCTAACGCGCGGACGCAGTACGACGGCAGACCGATCGGATCCTAGGGGACCGGAATCAAGAAAAATCTTTTCGACCTCCCGAATCCTACGGTTATATACCCCCAAGAAGACCGATCACGACAAAAGGGAATCGCCGTCCTAACAGGACACGCCGTGGGCTACAAAAAGAAGGCGAAGGCCCTCAAAGTCCTCCCGCCCGGAAAAGCCTCCAAAGGAGTATTCTACTCCTCCGCAGACTCGGGAGCTACTGTCGCGTATCGATATTAGGGATACCTAAAGCAAGGAAGTTAGCACCCACGCTGACTTCCCCGGATGGCTCGAGACGTATTAAAAGGTTTCGCCCGATCCCAAGGCCACCGGCTCCGTCTCGCCCGACCCCAAGGACGCGGGTTCCGTCTCGCCCAAGGCCGTGGGCTCCGTCTCGCCCGACGGGGACCCATACCGCCGCCAACCACTCCAGGTCCTAGCGTATGGGCCTGGGTCAAAACTCTGACGCCAGGGAAGAGGCTGGCACGCCTCGATGTAACCCGTGGCCATGACGGGCCATACCTCGGGATTTATATCAAGAACAGTGTCGAGCGTGCCGGTGCTGTTCTGCCTAATCCTCGTACGGACGCTGACAGGCGTGTCAGTTCACCACGACGTCCGCCGGGACAGAGTGGAACGCCATGACCGGCAGATGACGCCTGTGCATGGCGCCAGTGACGAACAGGGCCGCGACATGGAGCCGTCCCTGTTGACATCTACAGGATCGGCGGGACCCGCATGAAGGAGAAGAAGGACCCGACAACCCTGGTAGCCTTCTTCTCTCTCGTTCTTCTCCTTTTCCTCCTCTGTAACCCGCGCTTTCCCTGCGCCTATAAAAGGGGAAGCAGGACGCCTCATGAAAGGGGGGGGGGGTGAGATCTGGACACAAGAGCACGACACGAGCACACGGCTGAGCGGCAAGCGAGCTCTCAGCATCCGTTCACTCCTTCCACTAGAGACTTGTGATCCTCTCCCTCTCTCGCCTGTTTGTAACCCCTACTGCAAACCAAGTGTCGGTAACACGAGCAGTAGCGAACTGGACGTAGGGACGTTCCGCCCGAACCAGTATAAACCTTTGTGTCCTCCGAGCACACCATCCGAGCCAGACGCACAAATATAAATTTACTCGCCGGTGGTCCGAAAACACCGACACATGGATTCACGAGTAATGAGCATGCAACTTCACGGACCTACAGCTTCACCTGAATACCTGATTGCTGGATTTCATTATCTTCTGGTCTATCACTTCGGTAATATGAATTAGCTAGGGGTAGACCGCCAGACCGGCAAGCGTCCGATGCAGCAGCGCAGTGTCGCTGACTTAGACGTCTGAACCATAGGTGTTGCCATGTGGTGGCGTGGGTGGCTGGGTGCGATGGGGATTGGATTTTGGGGCGTTGCCGTGTGTTGCCACATCTGCTCTCGTGACGTGTGGGGCCAAGTAAGATGAGATGATGGAAGCATCGAAGAATGATATCCCAGATTTGTGACGTCCGTCTGAAAACTCCGTGACTAGCCAATCTGCTATTGGACCAGGCCCTGATACTAGAATGTGCATACCTGGGGAGCGCCCCTTGGTTTTGGGGGCCCAGAGCAACTGCACCGCTCTACCCCCATTGGAGCTGGGCCTGACTATACATATATATAGTGTGAAATTTTTTTGTGCTCTAGTACTGATTAGCTTCTTCACAAGGTGAAAAAAGGGACGATTGGGGGTGTTTTCTCAATTCGTTTGGGTGCTATATTTTGCGAGAAAAATTATCCCTTCCATATTGGGGCTAGTGTCCCTCTCCATGTCAAACAGGGGCCTAACCTGCCTTTCTTTTGCTAAAGAAAAATCTCCATGCCATAATCTATGTGCTCTCAAATTTCTCACTTCAACTTTCTCTCTAGTCATCAGTATTTTGGTAACAAAAAAAAGACTACATTTGTCTGCTTTACAGATTCATGGCTGAATCAGATGTCAGGGGGGATGAGGTAAGTCTGCAATTGCCAAATAACATAGGGCTGTAATGCGTGTAAGGTATATATTTGCATTTGCCTATCCTGTTACTTGCTGTAGCAAATAGAAACTGGTATGAGCTTTTGTATCCATTTAAGTGTCTGCTGGGGATCTATTTCGCGTGCTTTGTGAAGTGCATCATGCCACCCTTTGCCTGACATTTTGAAATACCTGGCATTGCTACTATTCCTTTCTGTTTTATTCTCTCTCTCTCTCTCTTATTATCCACACAGCATCATAGGGCAGTCTGATGCGAACTATTTCTGTTTGGGACACAACATATTTGTTATGATGAAATCTCTTACTTTCATTTGTGGTTTACTTGAGTTGTGTTGTTTTGTGTACAATCCATGTATGTAAAATGAGCTTAGCTATGCATCTTATTTAAGAAATATCTTTTTTCAGCTGTCATGTGAGAGAGTTAGATTCCATGTCGAGAGATGTTTTGCTTTGGAACAAAATGGCTGGAATCACCATGTAGTTCAGGATGGTGTGCAACTTTTTAAATTGCAAAAGGAGAAGGATGGCTCTCTGAGTCCGGAGAGTTTGAAGTTTGTGCACAATACAATCAACAAGCCTTGAAGCTCTTCATTCAGTGGCTTGTATTGTTAACCAGAATAGGAATAGTTTTGAGAAGACTAGGCCAAGAATGAAAAAACTTGTAAAGAATAACCTCCCACCTTACTTAGCTGATACGGATAATGAAAATAACAGCTATCATCAGCTGTCCCAGATCTTAATATTCCGTCAAGTTATCTATCTGACTGCATGAGCCTTGCAACACCAGTTAAGCCAAGACTGCTTTCATCATTGGTCCAAGCTTTAGATGAACTGGATTGTTAGAATATAATTGTAACACATACAGCCCATATTGGGTGTAATGGCCCATTGGCCTTGTATACATTGTAACCCTAGCCTATTAGGCTATATAATGAAGGTCACCCCCCCTGATTAGGGTGTGAGGTGTTTCTCTACATGGTATCACGAGTCTCAGGGCCCTAATTTTGGGTTTCCTTTCCTGTCTTCCGCTTCTTCCTCTGCCCGTGCGCCCTGCTCTAGGGCGTGCGCCACCGCACCACCGGGCCGCGCTCGCCTCCAACCGCGCCGCCGCCCGCGCCCCTGCTCCGATCGCGCCGCCCCTGCCGCGCATCCGATCAGGCTGCGCCCCGCCGCCGCTGCCGCCATGACGTCCTCGTCAGGTGCCTCCGCCACCTCCGGCGTCCTTGGCTCCCACTCCTCCGGCGCTATGGGGGGGATGCTCTTGCTCCTCCCTTCTATGCCGCCTATGCCTCCGTCAACGTGAAGCAGCACGTCCCGATCTCCCTCAGCCTCGAGCGTCCCAACTACTCCAAGTGGAAGGCGTTCTTCACCGCCCTCTGCGCCAAGTACGGGCTGCTCGGCCACATTGATGGCACGGAGGCCGCGCGCCCGGCTGACCCCACGTGGTCTCAGCCCGACGCCTGCATCCGTGGTTGGATGTACGGCTCCGTCGACGACGCCGTCCTCGATCTCACCATGGAGGAGCCCGATCAAGACGCGCGCGCCCTGTACGTCTCCATCGAGGCCCTGTTTCAGGCAAACAAGGAGTCTCGTGCTGTTGTCCTCGGACAGGAGTTCCACACCATGTCCCAGGGCGACCTCTCCGTCGACGCCTTCGCCCAGCAGATGAAGCACACCGCCGATGCCCTCCGGGAGGTTGGTCACGCCATCTCCCCCGCCCAGCTCGTGCTCAATCTCCTGCGCGGCATCCACCCCCGCTTCGCCACCACCGCCGACATCATCACCAACACGTCGCCGCTCCTCGACTTCAAGACTGCCACGAACATGCTCCGCGTCAAGGAACTTCGTCTTCGCACCGAAGGCGCGGAGGCTTCGGCCTCCGCCCTTGTCGCCTCCACCACCTCCTCCTGCACGTCGCCATCCTGCCGGTCCACCCCTTCTGCGACCTCCAACCGTGGGGGCGGTGGCAAAGGCAAGGGGGGCAAGGGCAAAGGTGGGCGCGGCGGCAATGGCAGCGGTGGCAGCAGCAGCGGTGGTGGGCGCAACCAGCAGCATGGCGCGCCACAAGGCGTTTTCAGCGGCCGTCAGGCTCCTCAGCCGGCCGGTCCTTGGGTTTGCTACAACCCTTGGGTCGCCCAGTGGGGTCCTCAGCAGCAGCAGTGGGGTGCACCGCCCGCGCCTCCTCCACAGGCGCACACTGCCTTCGCGCCCCCCCAGTTCTCCACCACGGCCGGTTCCCCGGCGTACGGGCCTCCAGGCGTCTGGGATCAGACCGGCCTGATTACCGCCCTCAATCAGATGGCGGTTCAGGGGTCTGCCCCTTGGGTCATGGACAGCGGAGCGACATCCCACATGTCCTCCAACGACGGTATTCTTCTCTCCCGTCTCCCATCACCACCGTCTTCCATTACGGTCGGCAACGGGCAATCTATTCCTGTCCTTAGTCGTGGCACATCTTTTATACAAATAGCTGATCGTTCTTTTCATCTTGATAATGTTCTTGTCGCTCCACAACTCACTCGTAACCTGTTATCTGTTCGACAGCTTACTCGCGACAATAACTGTTCAGTTGAGTTTGACGCCTCTGGTTTTTCTGTTAAGGATCTCCAGACCAAGACTGTCCTTCTTCGGTGCAATAGCAACGGGGATCTCTACACCATTCCACATCACATGCCCATGCCTTCTCGCTGTCACGTCGCCGTCGTCTCCCCGGAGTTGTGGCACTCCCGCCTTGGTCATCCAGCACCCGCCGTCGTCAACACTCTACATAAGCTATCAGCTATCCAGTGTAATAAAGCAGCTCGCCGCATCTGTCATGCCTGCCAGCTCGGCAAACATGCTAGGCTGCCTTTTGCTAGTTCGGTTTCTAGTACATCAGCACCTTTCGAACTTGTTCATTGTGATGTCTGGACCTCTCCAGTTTCGAGTATTTCTAGCTATAAATTTTATCTTGTGATAGTTGATGATTATACACATTATTGTTGGACATTTCCTCTTCGCCATAAATCCGAAGTTCATGAACACATTGTTCAGTTTATTGCTTACGCTCACACACAGTTCAGTTTTCCTGTGCGCTGTTTTCAGGCAGATAATGGCACCGAGTTCCTCAACACTGCCACCGCCACCTTCCTGGCTAGCCGCGGCATCCTCCTCCGCACCTCGTGCCCCTACACATCCGCTCAGAATGGCAAAGCTGAGCTAATGCTTCACACTTTGAACAATGTTGTTCGAACGCTTCTGATTCATGCCGCCATGCCTACCTCCTATTGGGTCGAAGCTCTCTCCACCGCCGTATTCCTGCTCAACCGGCGGCCATCCTCGTCCATAAATAACGGTATCCCATATCATCTCCTCCATCACAAGATGCCCGACTACTCCATCCTTCGGGTTTTTGGCTGCCTGTGCTACCCAAACCTTAGTGCCACGACTCGCCATAAATTATCTCCTCGTTCCGCGGCGTGTGTCTTCCTCGGTTACCCTCCTTCTCAGAAGGGCTACCGGTGTCTTGATCTCTCCAATCACAAGATCATCATCTCACGCCACGTCGTTTTCGATGAGACTCACTTTCCGTTTGCGGCCTCCAAGCCCCACCCGGATTCTTTTGATTTTCTGTTACAGGACTTACTCCCCGCGCCTGCTCCGTCCACCTCGGACGTTGGGCACACGCCGCCCTTGGAAGATGCCGGTGACCCCGTCGGGCTGGACCCCGCCATCCTTTGGCATGGCGCTGCCTACCGGCTGTCCCAGGGCCAGCGCCCGGCTCCTTCAGCCGGCCCTCAGGCGCCCTTGCAGGCCGCCCCTGCACCCGCGGCCCCGGCACCAGGTGCCGGCGCTGCTGCACCAGCTACCGCCGCCGTGCCGCCACAGCCTGGAGGCGGCCAGCGGCCTCTTCGCGTCTACACTCGTCGTCCGGCACCGATCCCGCCAGCCGCGCCTCCTCCAGAGACGACGCAGGCAGAGGTGCCGCGGGCACCAGATCCTCCACCACGGGAGACTCGATCCCGGACGGGCTCCTTGCCGCCGCCCATCAGGCGCTACGGCTACTCTGCGGCGTCGTCACCCCTGGCTTCTCCGCTGCCCGCCAACTCTCATGCCGCCCTGGCCGACCCAAATTGGCGGGCGGCGATGACCGAAGAATACAAGGCGCTCATGGCCAATGGCACCTGGCGCCTCGTACCTCGACCGCCGCGTGCCAATGTCATCACAGGCAAGTGGGTCTTTAAGCACAAGTATCGTGCTGATGGCTCTCTTGCTCGTCATAAAGCCAGGTGGGTAGTCCGTGGTTTTTCGCAGCAATACGGCATCGACTACGACGAGACATTCAGCCCGGTTGTCAAACCGGCCACCATCCGCGTCGTCTCATCAGTTCGCGGACATTATGACCAAAGGGTTACCTGTACAGTTGTTTACTGATTTTAGGTCCAGTCTTTGTGTTCGTGACACTCCCGCTTAGACTGAGGGAGGGTGTTAGAATATAATTGTAACACATACAACCCATATTGGGTGTAATGGCCCATTGGCCTTGTATACATTGTAACCCTAGCCTATTAGGCTATATAATGAAGGCCACCCCCCCTGATTAGGGTGTGCGGTGTTTCTCTACATGGATGCATTGCCATTGCAAGCTCTTGTTGCAATGAAGAGGAAGCTCAAAGGAAAATCACGTTCCCCAAGGTTTGAGCTAGAATGTCAAGCTTCTACAAGGCAAGAAATTTTTGAAAAGGTACATAGAAGGTGCAATAAGATCATATCAAACCTTGAGGAAGGCTGTGACCTGCCAACGAATTTAGCCAAAGCCATGTCCGTTGTGAACCTATGCCGGAAGAAAGAATTGAGATGCATGGATATTTCACTGTCGGAGTTCTTTCCATTTTCCAGGCATGTTATCTCCTTGCAGAATGATGTAATGAATGCTCTATGGTCGCTAGAAAAGATGAGACATGATACACTGAAACTGCTGCGTCCCATGTTATGTTATGGCTCTAAGGAAAAGAGAGAGCACACGAAGTTTAGGATAACTGTGAGAAAGTATCTGTTAGAATGTTTGTTTGAGTGTGATGAAGGTAATTTACCAGAAAAAGCACTGCAAGTCATTGCTTTTTTTGATTGGATGTCTCGACATCAACATATGCTCACAGAAGAGATAAAGGAAGTAGAGGTAGAGTCCGTCTTGAATTTGAGGAGCAATCTCAGAGCTATAGGATGTTATGATGTAGCTGGAGACCCAATCAATGATCAGTTAATGAACTCAGGGAGTGCATGCATAAGTGATGATCAACTTATAAACTTAGACCACCATGACCTCAGCGAGGACAATGACTTTGTACTCACAGAGACAAATTACTTCGATTTTTGTCCTCAGCAAAATATTGATGAACCATGCAGTTCCAATAGCTTGCACAACACTGCTGTTGTGAGTTCTAGGCATTCTAGAGACACAGAAGCGGCTGTTAGCATGATGGATTCTCATTTGAATAATTCTGTTGCTAGTGTGGAAACAGCAAGTTGTTGTAAAGATCTCCATGAGCTTTGTGATGGGACTGCAGTGATGGCCCACAAGCTTATTGGACAGATTATAGAAAGTTCGTTGCGTGCAGATACCAAGGAGGTTGATGAATGCACCAGAGGTTATCTTCGAGGGGGTTCTGTTTCTCAAGGTCCTCAAGGTACATCGTGAAGACATGAACCATTGTTAACATTTTTTTTTTGTATAGCCTTTGTTCATTCATCACAGTTCATCACACTTGTATGTTGATGTATTCTTTGTTACCATAGCTCCTGCAGTGGAGGATACGCATAGTGCTGACATTATGATTAATGCTGTCAAGACTTTGTTTCCTAATTTATCAGAAAGGTCTTTCTTGTTCCTCCCTTCTTGTCCTCCCTTGTGTTCTGCACATGAATGCTCTAATACTTTGCATTTCAACAGCTGCTTTGAAAAGGTCCGGAGGATCCTCAATGGCGGTGAGCAATGAGGAGTCTTAGAGTACATTGTGCTGGCTTTGCAACTTTTTTTTATTTGTACTCTAGACTGTGACAGTGTGACTTGATATTTACCTTGTGGTACGTACAGCTAATCTCTTTGGAGTGAGCATAACATTAAAGTAAAAATAATAATTAAAAAGGGATTGAATTCATTCTTTTAACTGACAAAAAGCTAATCATGTGATGCCCATCGAGCTGTTTTGAACCATATAAAGCCAAGCAGAAATATCATGAAAGCAGGGACAATGGCATCTAATGAAAAATATTGTTTAGGTGTTCAATGCAGGATTTTGGTCAAATTTCTCTTATTCTTGTCCATTTCATGGAGGGAGCCAAATATCTTTGTTTCAGGAAAAAGAGCAAAAGGCTTACATGCTTCTATGTCACTTTCAATTTCCTATTCTTCCTTATTAGAATAAACGAAATTTCGTAGTGCTGTTCTCATCTTGCAGAATTCTGAGACATTTAAAATGATTTGTCTTTCGTGATATGGCAATTAGAATATCGGCAGACACTGTATAGGTGAAAGCCTAATGATTGGACTTCACAATTAGCACTTGTTTAACTTCTTTTCTCTGTGAGTGTAAAGCCTAGGAATGACATTTTACTGCCAGACATTTTCTCTTTCTGGACCCAAGTTTTCATCCAAGTTGATTTAATTATAGTAGCAGATGGCTCAGTTTAAGTAGTACCTATAACTCCAATTTAGTATAGTAATGCATTTTTATCCTGAATTGTTCACTACATTAGTCTATCTTTTGCGAACAGGTATGATACTTTCATCCGAATATAGTTTGTGGAATGACCGGTGAGCAGTTATTGATTCAATCTGTGAATGATACCTCAGTGAATGCATTTTGTGGGTGAGAGTGGAATGTGTTTGCCACTATTGTGAAGATTCACTAACATCATCTGCCGCTGGCTTGTGAATGTGTGGTTCAATATGTACAACATTACAAGTGTTGCATGCAATGGCATATGAGCACCAGTATGATACTACTCTTGAAATTATGTAATAACTGTTACAATTTCATGCATGATATGATACTAAGAGGTTTGGGATGTAACAGTTTGATGGCAGTCAGACCACCTACATTAAGAATCTTCTGGTGTAAATTAGCACTTTGTAAATGGGAGTTAGGCAAATATTGAAGATTTGGCCAGTGTAAATACAAAAAGGATTAATATGAAAACATTATCGTTTCACATACCAAAACCAGATGTAACCATCACAATGCGTGACTATTTATTTTGCAGTTTACATACATTAGACTTCTAAAGAGAATACAACAGGTAAACAGCTATATTCCTGTAATTCAGTAGCTCATTGCTAGGCTTGGTATAAGTTGGGACCCAGGACAATCCGTTGTTTGGTTAGACCCCCTCCCGGAGTTTGTAAATATTCTTGTTGCTCGCGATTTGGCTGAGCAATCGTCTTTAAATATAAGGACGTGAGATCCTGTTTAAGTTAAAAAAAAAACATGCATGGTCCTGGGATCAGAAATAAGTTGGCCATTCTGATCGACCATGAGCAAAATGTTAATTTTGTCACCATATTTCCCATCATTACTGAAAGAGTTTTTTTTTACCTGTGAGCC
Organism: Miscanthus floridulus; assembly: GCF_019320115.1. Taxonomy (NCBI): domain Eukaryota; kingdom Viridiplantae; phylum Streptophyta; class Magnoliopsida; order Poales; family Poaceae; genus Miscanthus; species Miscanthus floridulus. The sequence continues at coordinate 44,290,343 of NC_089583.1, read as the reverse complement.
ATTATAAAAAATCATAATTTCTTCTGTGCAACTAAAAAAGTTTGGGAGACTTTTGTGGCACTGTACCAAACATTCTTTCCTTCCATGCCACTACCTGTGTTTGGGCTCAAACGGCGTTAAACAACTGGCTAAAATGACCAATTTTCCCTCAACTCAGCTGGCCTTCAATTTTCTTACGTTTACTCCCATGCTACTCAAATCAGTTGTAGTTTGATTTTTTTTTTTCTGTTTCCTCTGTTGTCACTCTGTTTGAACTGCTATTGATACCAAAATTTTTATTAACACTCTGAATGGTTGAGGGGTTCTATAATTGTAACAAAATATTCTAGTTTTTTTTTAATCCAAAACGAATATGTAGTCCTTTTCTCTCTAATACTAGTGAATGTCCTCTGAGTAGATATAGGACAAGTTGCTGCTCACTAGGTGTCCAGATCAGAACAAAACCAACCCAAATGGCAGTGCCAAACTAATTCTGTAATGCAAATGACTAAGGGTCCGTTCGGTTAGCCTGGAACAGAGCCAGGAACTATTCCGTCTTATTAACATTATACAAATTAGTGAACCATTTCAACTGGAAATTGTTCTAGGACTCGTTCCTAAGCTACCGAACGAGCCCTAATAGTATCAAATGCTGCTACCAAAAGAAATAAAAAAAATCTAGGGAAGACATAAAAAAATCTAGGAAAGACGTATAAATGATCAAATATACAATACATCATCTGAGGTCAACAAGAACAATTAGCTTCTTTCAGCTGAGTAACACCTCACAGGGCTTTTGAATATTGATAGAATCGTCAACAACAATACAATGAAGTACATAAAAAAAGCGAAGCCTCTTATTTCTTCAAATCTGCAAAGTTCAAACACAAGCTTTGATCATCAGAATTGCAGGCCTATAATATGAAGCCCCAGCCCAGCTTGGTTGCCCTCTCCTGGAAGGCTCCCTGCAATTTCAAAATTGAGATGCGACCATTCGACTACTGATCTTTTTCACTGAACCTAGACTACATGCTACTGATCATTTTCTGCTGATGCTCTGACTGACAGGATTTTTGACAGTTCTAAACCCACTCGACTCTTTTAACCTAACTAGAAAAGAAAGCGCACTTCGCGGCGCCCTACCAGCGCACAGTGCCCAACAGTCCAAATTGTGAAGCAATACATACGGTCATATATAGATAGAGTCTAAAAAGCCCAGATTATAGGAAAAGAATTCGTTACTACAAACCGTTTTTGCCAGCAGTTTAGACTAAATTTTTTCATCCAATGCACTAAAACGGTTCAAATGCTCATATGAAAAAGGCAATGCACGTTTTGTAGCCATGCTCATGTTCGCCCTCCTTCATGGTTTGTAGCCACCACAGAAGGCTCCCTTTAGGAAGTTCAGGAAGTTCATTGGATGAATCTTGAATTCATCATCCTTCTGTGGCACACCCTCCAGCATAGCACCCCAAATGCTTGGATCATAGCGCGTTAAAATTAAGTCCCCAACTTTACATTTGGAGCAGAGCTGTTAAAATTAAGTCTAAATAGAACAGCCTGATGAAAGAAAGAAAGCACGTGTTTATTCAGGTCTTACATCAGGAACGCACTTACACACTCAAATGCTTGGATCATAGCCTGTTAATGTTACCAGTGCCCCACAATGTTGTCAACCCCACCACCATCATCTCAGCAAGTACCTAATACATCAGCAAAATGGATGCTATGGTTAAGAACACAATGCACATATGACTCCCAGGAATAGCATCGCACTGATCCTACATCACTTGATGGATCTATACAGATTTCTTGTTGCTGGCAAGCCAAATTGAGAGAAAATGAACATAAAAAAGAAAATCACTTTGACTGTAAATTGACTACATATCTGAATGTACCATCGCATGTATCTGAATTCTGAAATACAGAAAAGAATAATGTCACTGTATTGAAGGCTCCAACGCAACAAATGGTTTACTCGTGTGTTGGAGCAAGACAAATCGGTTTCTCATGTGAGAAAGGGTTTCCATCTATATTTACCTCTCTCTTCCTTAACTCTCTTCACATCAGCAAAAGTATATATTTGCAATGGTAGGATATTTAATGCTATAAAAACTGTATACTACTCCGTCCGTCTCCAAAATAAATTAATTTCTAGAATCCGTGCCAGTCAAACCTTTATAAATTTAACTAACTTTATAGAAAAGAGTAACAACATATATGATATAAAATGAACACTTTATAAAAATATATCTATGGTAAATCTAATTATACTAATTTGATATCATAAATCTTAACGTTTTTTTTTCTAAAAGTTCGGTCAAAGTTTAAAAAGTTTGACTTGGGATAACTCTAGGAATCTATTTATTCAGAGACAGAGGGAGTAGCTCGGGAGTTGGGTTGTCCTAATAAGTAACTAACAATAGTATGGAGAGTTGGGCTGTCCTAACTAACTAATGGTCCATCCTAAATAACCATTGTTGAAATGTAGATGACACTGACGTACGTACTATACGCATGGTGATAGCCCTCCTCACTGGGGTCTATTTGCCCGTAGAAAAGTGGTTATATGGGGTCATGGGAACGAAAGATCCGAGGCAACCTCCATCTACGAGATGAGGTTTTGTTAACATTGCTTTGACCTAAGTGAGTAAGTGGAGTGGAAAGCATGCGCAGTTGCCAGTGGGTCGATGGTATGCATGCCTTCAAACAAATCCTGAACGTTGTTTAGCACATCCTAGAACCTAATCTAAACGAAGATCGATCTGCATGTGAAGCTGTACCGGATCTCACGAAAGGAAGCTGCTAGCATGTGGCAATCCCTTGGGACATCAAGACCGTGAAATATGTTACGTGTGTAATGGCCTTTGGATGCGTTATAGAATGATATCCCTCTGGATTGGGTAGCCTTCTTTATGCACGATTAGCTAGATGCTCACGAGCCAGAAGTAGTATAGCGTCATAGGTCACATGAAAGGCTAGCAGCTAATCTCATCAGTAAGTAACATATTACAGTGGTCACAATGCACGTTTAGTTAATACACCAATTGTAGTATATTCAAATTGGGTTTATAGTACAATTGTTCTTCCCTAACGGTCGATGCCCAGTTAATTGATGTGGTACCTATGTTCACAGAGGAATCCTCGCTGTATCTGGATGGGACCACCAGTGAAACAAATATAAGCAATTTTTTCTCATATAGGCTTCGTAGACATACTGAAAATGAAAATTGTTGATTGATCATCCTCTTATAGTGCTTATTAGTGAGTAATTACTGCAAGAATAGGCATAAAGAGAATGATTGCATGGTCATGCTTCCTTGTTGCTGCTTCAAGGAGTGCACCAAATGCCTTGGAGCCTTATTAGGGCCTTATCTGCAGCAAGATTGTCAACCCTCCGACTTGTTGAAGATGTAGCAAGAAGTTGTACAGGGATGCAAATCAAGTGACAGGAAGAAAGATGTTTTGGTGAGACTTGTCTTTTATGGCTAGTGGTTCGTCTATCTTGGTGCCTGCCATTGTACGTGGTGGTAATCCAAGTCCTTGTATAGAAAAGGCTTGGTGACAAAGGAAAAAAAAACTTGGTGTAGCTCCAACATGGGTTATGGGTAGAAGATTGCTCACTGATACCACAGGATAAATCGTTATGCCTAGTTTGCTCCCTCTTTATAATTTCCGCATTTATGTTTCCGCTTTATAACTTGTTGCTACTTGTGTGTATTTACTTTCTTAGAGTAGCTTGACATGTTAGCTTAGCATGTTTGGCTCTAAATTGCAGAATTCTTTGTGCGGTCAGTGCACTAGATAATTCATAGAACAAATCTAAATAGACATGTTTATATTTATCTTTAGTAATATATTTAGCAGGAGCGCAGGTTACATTTTAAGTGTTCCAATTAACCCCTGCATTGTTAGGACACATTGTCATTCAGTTGGGAGTGTCAATTGTGTAACTAGGCTTGTCTTGTTTTATTTTGGCCACACTGTCAAGAGTGTTTTGATTTGGTTGGTGGGATGAGGTGGGGTAGGACAGGATGGGATGGGCAAGCCCAACTTTGTGAGTGTTTGATTCAGAGCGAGAAGTGGAACAAATTCATCCCTAGAGGAGAATATTTTTCCTCTAGATAGGGACGAGTTGTTCCCCAAAAATCAAGTATACTCATCCCCACCTAGGACATGATTCGTACCTGCGAGAGCATGGGTTTAGCACTGGTGCCATGAACGTCCGGAGAAAAAGAGCAATGAAGAACTCAACATCTAAAAGCATGAAGAAGAGCATGAGTATGTTGGCCCAAATAAATCAGATTCGGATTTGGAAACTATTAGAGTGCAGCTTAGCCCTTGGCTGCTTGGATTAAAAGGAAATGCAATAGGGTTGTTCCTTACAAAAGCACTGCCCCTGCTTTTATAGGCAATGGGCCTCTCTACCCGCTCTAGCATATTATAACCACTAAAGTGGATGCTGAGCATATTCCTAATACAAGGCTTGGAAGCCAAGGAAAGTAAATTACAGAAAAGTAAGATACAAGTGCTTTAGCACTAGACTTATCTACCAATTCTCCCCCTAAGCCTTGTGTCAACTCATCTCCTAGAACTTGGACTTCTCCGGCGACTTGGTGAGAATGTCAGCCAACTGATCAGTAGTGGCAATGTGGCTGGCCTTGATGCTCCCATCCTCCGAGCAATCCCTAATAAAGTGATACTTGATGTGGATGTGCTTGCTTCTTTCATAGAAGATAAGGTTCTTGGCCAGAGCCAGGGCAGACTTGCTGTCCACCTTCAGCTCAACCACATCCACCTTCATGTCAAGGAGCTCTGCCAACATCCTTGATAGCCGTAGTGCCTGAATTGCTGCAGTGGTGGTGGCGATGTACTCCGCTTCATAGCTTAAGAGGGGCCATCACCTTCTGCTTGAGGGACTGCTAGCTGACCAAGCAATCATCGAGGAAGAACATGGTCTTGGTTGTGCTCTTGTTGGTGTCCATGTCACTGGCGAGGTCGCTGTTGCAGTAGCTGACGAAGCGCGCTGTGTCGGGGGCCCTACCGTAGTGAAGACCATAGTCGAGGGTGCCCGCCATGTAGCGCAGGATGCGCTTGATGGCCTGCAGATGCTCCATCGACGGTCGTTCCATGAACCGGCTCACATACGTGACGACGAACGCAATGTCCGGCTGGGTATGGACCAAGTAGGCAAGCTCCTGATCAGCCGCCGGTAGTGGGTTGGGTTGACCTCCTTCGCCGTGTTGTTCGGACTCAGCTTGAGCTTCTCCTCCATCGGGGTGTAGGCCTAATTGCAGCCTGTCATGCCACCGAGCTTGAGGATGCGCTTGGAGTAGTGGGTTTGGCAGAGGGCGATCCCCCTGGTGTCCTGGTGCCCTTTGACGCCAAGGTAGAAATAGAGAAGGTCGAGGTCGCTCATGTCGAACGCCTTCTTCATCTGCACCTTGAATGCATCCACCTTCTGCTCTTCAGCACCGGTGATGATAAGGTCGTCGATGTAGACGCCTACTAGTAGGACATTACATCCGCTGTCGTGCCGGTACACCATCGCCTCATGCGCGCTCAGCTTGAAGCCTATCTTCTTGAGCATGGCATCGAGCTTCGCGTTCCAGGCGTGTGGGGCCTGTCGCAGACCGTAGAGGGCCATGCACAGGCGGTACAATTTGCCTTCTTCTCTAGCAACGGCGAAGCCTGGTGGTTGGCGCACATACACCTCCTCCTTGAGGTCGCCTTTGAGAAATGCGGACTTGATGTCCATGTGGTGGACTTGCCACCACTCTTGAGCCGCCAGCGCGAGGAGGACACAGACTGACTCCATGTGTGCCATGGGGGCAAAGGCATCGTCGTAGTCGACCCCCTCCTGCTAGACAAAACCATGTGCCACTAGCCACACCTTGTGCTTGATCACCGCGTCCTTCTCGTCCTTCTTGAGCTTGAACACCCACTTGAGGGTGATAGGGTGGTGGCTGTTAGGCAATGGCACCAATTCCCTATTGCGGTTCTGCTTGACGGACTTCAGCTCCTGCTCCATCACCGCCCGCCATGCTGGATCACCCTGTGCCTCAACATAAGTGGCTGACTCACTGACGTGCATCAGATGAAACTAGGCGAAGAGCCGCTCTGGCTGGTCTGATGAAGACTACTCATCGAGGATGTTCGCCACCGTGCGGTACCAGAGGGGCTCATCATCGTTGTAGGCATCCAGGTGGTCTTCATCACCCTCTAGTGGCATCACGTACTCGATCTCTGGCTACCCTACGTGCGCTTGTGTCGTAGTGGGCAAAGCAGAAGATGCCGCAGTGGTCGACTAGGGTGCCAGAGTGGTCTGCTGCGGTGCTGGAGTGGTCGGGTGCTATGTTGGAGCGGTCAGCTAAGGTGGCAGAGTGGTCGGCTGCAGTGCTGAAGTGGTCGGCTACGATGTTGGAGCGGTCGGTTGTGGTGTTGGAGCGATTGGCTACGGTGCCGATGTGGTCCACGCCGTTGCTAATGAGCTTCTGATCATCACTGATGAGTTGCCGAGCTCCCCTAGATTTGGTGGTGGCGAGCGCGGTGGAGCAGATGAGGTGGTCGGCGCTGGTGATGATGACCTAGACATCGATGAGGATGCACCTTGTGCTCCCCCAACACCTGCAGCCCTTGCGTACTCAACGGTGAAGTCATGGTGCGCTGCCGCCAACCCATCATCCACTGCTTGTCCCACACACAGCCTAGCCTTCATCGAATACGATGTCATGCGCTACCCGCACACGCTATGTCACTGAGTAAGGCACATGATAGGCCTTAGCCCCCTCAGCGTAGCCGATGAAGACTCTAGGCGAGCTATGATCATTGAGCTTGCTGACGTGGTTCAACTCCTTGATGAAGGCGAGGTAGCTAAAGACACGCAAGTGGCTGACTGTTGGCTTGCGCCCATGCCAGGCCTCATACGATGTCTTGCCATTGAGTGCCTTGGTCGGTGAGCGGTTGAGCAGGTGCACTGCTGTCATCACGGCCTCATCCTAGTAGATCACCGGCATGCCACGCTACTTGAGGAGAGCACATGCTGTCGCCACCACCATCTGATTGTGGTGCTCCACCACGCTGTTCTACTATGGTGAGTTGGGCACAGAGTAGTGGCGTTGAACTCCCTTGTCGGCGTAGTACGCCACAAACTCAACCACTGTGAACTCGCTGCCATTGTCCGTGCGGAGCACACAGAGCTTGCAACCACACTCCTTCTTCACGGTTGCCTAGTGGCGCTTGATGGCGTCTGCAACAGCTGCCTTGGAGTCGAGCAGCATGGCCCACATGTAGTGGGCGTCGTCGTCAACAATCAGCATGAAGTAGCGGCATCCTCCATGCATGGCCGGTGACACTAGACCATAGAGGTCGCCATGCACTAGCTCAAGCTTCTCAGAGGGATGGTAGGAGGCTTGACGCGGGAAGGGCTGGCGCTTCTGCTTGGTCACAACACAGGTGTCGTAGAGCTGCTCGACATGGTCGACGCAGGGCATGCCATGGACCATCTCCTCCTTGCTGAGCCACTTCAGGGCTTCAAAGTGAAGGTGCCCAAAGCGCTCATGCCAGCGCCACACCTCATCATCCCGATGTGCGGCAAGGCAAAGGGGATGCGCCACCTGCACATGGAGCACATAAAAGGTGGTTGCTTCCCCGGTTCACCTTGGCGAGAAGATGGCGGCTTTTCTCATCCACCCATGAGCCATTCTCATCCTGTTGTCGACACTGATGATGGAGTTCCTCAAGGCCGAGATGTAGTACACAATGGTGAGAAGGCGGTGCTCCCCTGTCTTGGCCTTAAAGATGACCGAGCCGACCCCCTTGATCTCAATGGTGGAGGCATCGCTAAACGGAGCCCTTCACGTTGGAGTCCAAGTCGGAGAAAAACTCGCGCCGACCAGTCATGTGGTGTGTAGCACCGGTGTCGAGGTACCTGTAACACCCCGGTGTTACGATCTTATTTAGGACCACAATTTAGGCCTAAGAAAAATTTTCAAAGCGAGTTTCTCGGATTTTTGATTTAAAGCACAAAAAACAATTTTATAAACAAAAATAAAATATTACTTGTAATTGGTACCTAAATGAAAATTTAAATGCAAGTTTAGTAGATGGAATGCAACTGTTGTTTTGGTACATTGTTCCATGGTATTCTGATAGCTCAAAGATCAAATTTTGTTAAGACAGCCACGCTTGTAATGATGTTTAGAAGTATCACTCGTGGCGAGTTATATTGAACTAACTAGTTGAGTAGTTCTTGGATGTTAGTTCAAAACTAAAAGTTATAATTTTCTAAGTCGAAAACGCTTGACAATGACGTGTTAGCATTAAAATTCTAGCTAAATTTCTTAAACACTAACTTTATATTCTTGTATCCCTAGTTGCATCATGGTGAGTGTAACAACCCAAAAATCCACACACCAAAAATCACAACTACAAAATTTTTGTGTTAGCCCTATGTGATGTTGAGTGACATATGTAGAAGCCCAACCCTAGTTTTGGATTGGATGTGACCCAACTAGGTTAAAATCATAAGCATAGTTTGGTTTTATGCCACACGTGTAATTAAATTCCTAAATAAATAAATCATGCATGCATCCTTAGACCCACATGTGATTTGGATTCTTTTGCCATTATGTGATGTTTAACTAACTTACTAAATATTTATGATAAACCCTAACCAAATTGGCAATAAATAAAAGAGAAAGGAAAGAAGAGGGAGCAGCAGCAGCCCAGGCCTGCTCGGCTTTGCAAACCAGCCCGCCTGCCCTTTTACCCACGTAGCCTACGAAGCCGGCCTAGCATCGCCGCCCGCACGGGCACAGCCGCTAACAAGCCGAGCTCGCTCGTTAGCCATCACGCGCAGCACGCAGCCACATCGCGCCAAGCGCCTGACGATCCGACCCCGCTTGTCAGCACAGTAGCAACCTCTTTCCCTCGCCCACGCATTCTCCACCACGCGACTGGGAGCCGACCAGCATGGCAGGCGTGGGCCCAGGGTCACGCAAATCGCATGACCTTGTTCCCCCTTGCGCCGCGCCTATGCTACCGCACGCAGGCCGTCGGATGCGCCGCACGTATCACCACCGCCCGATCGCCGTCCGCCATTGGAGACCTTGGAGCTTGACTATAAAAGCCAACATCCATGAGCCTAACCCTCAGCCCATTCGCCACCGCCGCTGGTGGCATAGCACCACACAACATCAAGCCGAGAGAGAGAGAGAGGAGGGAGAAGCAAGGCGAAGAAGGAAGCCACTGTGGGGAGGACCTCGCTGGAGCCAGGAGCGCCGCCCTGATCAGCTGTAGCGACGTAGCTGCTCGGCACGGCACTGCATCGCCACATCATGGCCTCGCCTCACCACTGCACCACCATCCTATCACCACGAACCCTATGGTAAGCCATCTTGCTGAGACCACCTCCCTAGCCAAATGGAACATGCACCGCCATGATTAGAACCTTACTGAAGCTTCGAGCTCCAGCCTAGCCCAACTGGTTAGCTAGGGAGACTACCATGGCCACGCTTGCCGAGACCCAGGATGCATCGTGCGCGCTGCCATCAGCCAAAAGGAGTGAAAGCATCTAGGCCCCTAGTTGGATTTCGGTGATTAATGTCAATACAAGATTACTATGACTAACGTGTGTTTTGCAGAGGCAATTAAGTTAGGTCATGGTAATAGAGATCGATTAGGCAATCGAGGTTGTCATGCCCCTACGATGGAAATCGTTTCGGTTTTCAAAGGATGGACGACAAGGTTAAGGATAACTAGTTCTAAGTGTCGATTGGAGTTGGAGAGACACTTAGAGTAGTTTAGGACTTTGTTTTTTTCCTTTGGCCGTACTATGAAGGGGGGTATGAATGGGTAGCTTGACCTAGTTGAGTCTAGTGAGTTAGGTGTGGTGCACACTTGTTTAAACTAGCTCTAGGTAGCTCCTATGAATGCCTAAGATCCTTTGGAGCAAACTTCATTCACATATGTTCAAAAGTTGGAAGTGAATGGAGGGTCAAACACTGACCGGACACTGGCGCCGGTGCGACCGGACGCTGGCCGCAGGGTCCGATCAGTTCATTTGACCGTGAAGAACAAGTCTGGAGTGACCGGACGCTGGAAGGTCGTGTGACCGGACGCTGAGGGCTAGCGTCCGGTCGACTCCAGTAAGGGTCCAGACTTAGGAAAGAGTGACCGGACGCGTCCAGTCAGTGGTGACCGGACCCTGAGTATCTAGCGTCCGGTCGTTTACAGTAAGCATCCAAGAGCGACTGGACGCGTCCGGTCGGTACTGACCAGACCCTGACAGCGTCCGGTCATCATTTGAAAACTGTTCGCGGGTTGAACTGACCGGAGCATCCGGTCAAAACGATCGGAGCGTCTGGTCATCCCGCAGAAGCTCATAACGGTTCATTTTTCAGGCTGCCTTATAAATAGAGGCTCCACTTGTGAGTGGAGTAACTTTTGCTCATTTCAACAGCTGAGAAACACGTTTGTGAGTGCCAAGAAGAGCAAGGTCCTAGTGAGGTGTTTATGATTTGAGAATCCAAGAGAGTAGCCTCACTAGCAAATCAAGAGTAGCAAAGTGTGCATCCATCTTCTCATTAGGCTTCGTGTGGTCAAGTGAGAGTTCATGCTTGTTACTCTTGGTGATCACCATCACCTAGACGGCTTGGTGGTGATTGGGAGGTTGGTGTTCACCCGGTGGAGCTTGTGGGTGACCCAACTCAAGTTGTGAGCGGCTTTGGGTGATTCGCCGCGACGGAGTGTCGAAGAATCAACCCGTAGAGAGCACTTGATCCTTACGCAAATCAAGGGGGAGCTACACCCTTGCGTGGGTGCTCCAACGAGGACTAGTGGGGAGTGGCGACTCTCCGATACCTCGGCAAAACATCGCCGCGTTCCTTTCTCTCTCTATTTATTTTGAGCACTTACTTTGAGCATTTACCTTGAGCAATTCAATACTTGTTTTACATCCATAGAATTGCTTGCTAGAGTAAATTTGGAACTTAGGTTGCGAGGTTATTGTGCATTAGTTTGATATAAACACTTTTCTAGGCACAAGGGGTTAATTGGGCTATCCGTAGGATTTGATTATTGCAAGAGAATTTAGAATTAGCCCAATTCACCCCCCCTCTTGGGCATCTTGATCCTTTCAATTGGTATCAGAGCCTCGTGCTCACGTTTTTAAGCTTAATCGCTTAGAGCAAGATGTCTCACGGGGATGGACCTCCTCCTATCTTTGAGGGAGATGATTTTCCATATTGGAAAATCCGCATGGAGGCATACTTAGAAGCTCTAGATGTTGGAATTCTAAGAGCCACCTCTCAAGGGTTCCTAGCACCTTGGAATGCCGCACAACTTCAAGGTGATGAAGTGAATTATGAAAAATAGAATGCAAAGGCTCGCAACACCATCTTTCGAGGCCTTTGCAAAGATGTGTTCAATCATGTAAGGAACCACAAAGATGCCCATGCACTATGGTCGGACATTTGTGCGCTCCATGAGGGAACCAAGAGTGAGCGTGAGGAACGCTATCATCTTGTGATTAAAAAGCTAAATTCCTTTGAGATGTTTCCCAAAGAAAGTGCTAATGAGATGTATTCTTGATTAAATGTTCTTGTAGAGGAAGTCAATGGGCTTGGACTCACTCAAATGTCACCATCCGACGTTGTGAGAAAAATCTTGAGTGTCCTCCCTATTGACAAATATGGGCACATTGTGACCGTGCTACATCAAGGTGATCTTTCCGCTGCTACACCGACACAAATTTTGGGAAAGATCAATGCTCATGAGATGTACATGCACATCACACCACAAGATGGCTCATCCTCTACAAAGAAGAAAGAGAAGGACTTAGCATTCAAAGCTAGCCAAGACAAGGGCAAAGCAAGACTTGAGTATGAGAGCTCAAGTGATGAAGATGATGAAGAAAGCCTTGCCCTCATGGTGAAGAAGACCACCAAAATGCTAAAAAGGCTAAACAAGAGTGGCATCAAGTTTGATGGCAAGAAGAAGAAGTTCTTCACTAGCTCAAGAAGAAAGCCAATCTCCGAGATGGAGTGCTACAATTGTGGCGAACTTGGCCACCTAGCTCATCAATGCACGAAGCCCAAGAAAGACAAGTTCAAGAACAAGGGCAAGAAAGATGATTCAAGCGATGAAGATGAAAAGAAGAAGAACAAGCCATACAAGAAGAGAGATGGCAAAAAGAGGGAGTTCTACAAGAAGAAGAAGAGTGGCAAGGCCTATATTATCGGTGATTGGCTCACGGACATTGATTCATCAAGTGGATCATCCGATGATGATAGTGACGATGAAAAGGTGGCCGCCATTGCTATTGATCTTGCATCTTCACCGCCATCATCGCTATCATCCTCTACACACCTATGCCTTATGGCCAAAGGTGAACGCAAGGTAACTAAGAGTGATGATAGTAGTGATGATGAACATGCTAGTGATGATGATAGTGATAGTGATGATGATGACTCACCTACATATGATGATCTTGTCAAAATACTAAGAAAATATACTAAGATCATTAGAAAGAGTAGAGCTACAAATGAAAAACTTGATGCTAAAAATGATTCACTCTTAGCTAAGTGTGATACATTAGAAAAGGCTAATGATGAGCTCAAAGAAATAAATGATTCTATATCATCCAAACTCAAGGAACTAAAATCTTCTAAGAAAGAGCTTAAAGATAAAAATGATAAACTTGAGTGGGTGCACAATGAGCTTATCACTAGTCACAACAAGCTAAAAGATGAATATACAACTCTAAAGATCGATTATGATACCCTTATTATTGCACAAGAATTCTTACCAAATGAGCCACATGATGCTACTAACCATGTTGTTAAGATTGATATAGCTACCTCATGTGACGATTTAATTGATGAAAGCATTGAGCATGGATCTAGTAGCAAAGGCAAGCAAGTGGTTGAGTGCAATGACTATGATGAGTATGTCAAGCTCAAGAGTGACAATAAGAAGCTCATGAAAGATCTTGAAGAGATGAAAAGTCACAACACCATCGTGCTAGAAACTCTTGATCATGACAAAGAGGTGATCCTTGAGAATGAGAAGCTAAAAGAAGAAAACAAGAAACTCAAGGAGGAGAAGAACAATGATATTCTCAAGGAAGAGAACAAGAAGCTCAAGATGGAGAAAGAGCATCTCAAGGTGGGATTGAGCAAGTTTGCTAGAGGCAAGCATCTCCAAAGTGAGCTACTCATGAATGCCGTCATGAAGATGGATAGAAGTGGCATTGGATATATGGCAAGTGTAGAGAAGAAGAAGGCTCAAGCTCAACACCAACAATCAAAGCCAAAGCCAAAGCCAAAGAGATGTTTTGAGTGTGGACAAGAAGGCCACTTTGCTCATGAGTGTCAAACTCCACCACCACAACCCTTGCCCAAGCATGCTAGACCCTTTGCTTTCAATGCTCACTACATGCTTAGAAAAGATTCGAGTGGAAAGATGAAAGTCATGTTCTTAGGTCCCCCCAACAAGAGTAGGCCTAAGAAAATTTGGGTGGCTAAGTCACTTGTTGAGAAGGTGAAGGGCCCTCAACAAGCTTGGATCCCTAAAGCTTGAATCTCTTGTGTGTAGGTGAACTACAAGAGTGGTGGAAGTCATTGGGTTATTGATAGTGGTTGCACTCAACATATGACCGGTGATCCTCGTATGTTCACCTCACTAGATGAAGAGGTAGATGGACAAGAGAAAATAACATTTGGAGATAATTCAAAGGGCAAGGTCAAAGGATTAGGCAAAGTGGCAATATCAAATGATCATTCCATCTCCAATGTGCTCTATGTTGCTTCATTGAGCTTCAACTTGCTATCCATTGGGCAATTGTGTGATCTTGGCTTTCAATGCTTATTCACCGAGAAGGAGGTTGTTGTATCCAAAGTAGATGACAATCAAGTGATATTTAATGGATTTAGATACAACAACTTATATCTAGTTGACTTCACCTCCGAAGATGCAAACTTGAAGACTTGCCTATTCACTAAAACAACACTTGGGTGGCTATGGCATAGAAGACTCGCTCATGTTGGGATGAGCTCACTCAAGAAGCTTATGAAGAATGATTTGGTGAGAGGGTTGAAGGATGTGAAGTTTGAGAAGGACAAGCTTTGTAGTGCATGTTAAGCCGGCAAGCAAGTTGCAAACACTCATCCAACCAAAGCTTTCATGTCAACCACAAGAGTGCTAGAACTCCTACACATGGATTTATTTGGACCAACAACATACAAGAGTTTGGGAGGAAATCTCTATTGCCTTGTGATTGTGGATGACTATTCAAGATATACATTGGTGTTTTTCCTTCATGACAAATCCAAAGTTGCATCTTGTTTCAAGAAGTTTGCCAAGAGAGCTCAAAATGAATTTGAAGTGAAGCTCAAGAAGATAAGAAGTGACAATGGCAAAGAGTTTGACAACACAAACATAGAAGCTTATTGTGATGAAGTTGGAATCAAACATGAAGTCTCTGCAACCTATACTCCTCAACAAAATGGTGTAGTTGAGAGGAAGAACCGGACTTTGATCACTCTTGCAAGGACAATGCTAGATGAGTACAACACCCCCGAAGCTCTATGGGCGGAAGCAATCAACACTGCATGTTATGCATCCAACCGCCTATTTCTTCAAAAGTTCCTTGTCAAGACACCATATGAGTTGCTCAATGGGAAGAAGCCGGACGTCTCCTTCTTTAGGGTGTTTGGTTGCAAGTGCTATATCTACAAGAAGCGGCAACACCTAGGGAAGTTTCAAAGGCGTTGTGATATAGGTTTTCTTGTTGGTTACTCATTGAAGTCCAAAGCATATAGAGTATTTAATCATGCCACCGGCTTGGTTGAAGAAACATATGATGTGGAATTTGATGAATCTAACGGCTCCCAAGGAGCACATGAGAATCTTGATGATGTAGGTGATGAACCATTGAGGGAGGCTATGAAGAATATCCCGGTGGGAGACATCAAACCAAAAGATGATGAAGATGATGTACAAGTCATTAACCAACCTTCTTCATCAAATGTACCACAAGATGGTGAAAAAGATGGGAGAGTAGAAAATGAAGATACTCATATCTCCCATGAGCAAATGGTGGTACAAGCACAAGATGTTGATGCTCCACAACCTCCTCCTCAAGTGGTCAATAGAAGAAATACACCTCTCCTACAAGATCATCCACAAGATCTCATCATAGGGAGTCCATCAAAGGGTGTAATGACTCAATCTCAAAAACTTACTTCATTTATCGCTCATCACTCTTTTGTCTCTTGCTATGAGCCTACCAAGGTAGAAGAAGCTCTTAAAGATCCGGATTGGATCAATGCCATGCATGAAGAGTTGAACAACTTCACTCGCAATGAAGTTTGGAATCTTGAAGAGCGACCAAAAGGTGCAAGAGTCATTGGAACAAAGTGGGTGTTCCACAACAAGCAAGATGATCAAGGTGTTGTTGTGAGGAACAAGGCAAGACTAGTTGCAAAGGGATTCTCTCAAGTTGAAGGTTTAGATTTTGGAGAAACCTTTGCACCGGTTGCAAGATTAGAAGCCATCCGTATCCTTCTTGCATATGCATCACATCATGAAATGAAACTATATCAAATGGATGTGAAAAGTGCATTCTTAAATGGCTTTATTAATGAACTAGTCTATGTTGATCAACCTCCCGGGTTTGAAGACCCTAGATATCCTAATCATGTTTATAGGTTGTCCAAGGCACTATATGGGCTTAAGCAAGCCCCAAGAGCTTGGTATGAGTGCCTTTGGGATTTCCTTATTGAGAAGGGCTTCACCATTGGGAAGGTCGACACCACACTATTCACCAAGAAGCTTGATGGGCATATCTTCATTTGTCAAGTATATGTTGATGATATCATCTTTGGATCATCAAATGAAGACTCATGCAAAGAATTTGGTGAATTGATGTCTAAGGAGTTTGAGATGTCAATGATTGGTGAGCTTACATTCTTTCTTGGTTTTCAAGTCAAGCAAATGAAAGAAGGCATCTTCATCTCTCAAGAGAAATACACAAAAGATCTTCTCAAGAGATTCAAGATGGATGAATGTAAGCCAATCAAGACCCCAATGCCTACCAATGGACATCTCGACCTAGATGAGGGAGGTAACTCGGTTGATCAAACTCTCTACCGTTCTATGATTGGTAGCTTGTTATATTTAACCGCATCTAGGCCCGACATCATGTTTAGTGTGTGTATGTGTGCTAGATTTCAAGCTAGTCCTAAGGAAACACATTTAATTGTCGTAAAAAGAATCCTTAGGTATCTTAAGCACACACCAAGCATTGGCCTTTGGTATCCCAAAGGAGCTTTATTTGAATTAATTGGCTATTCCGATTCGGATTACGCCGGATGCAAAGTTGATAGAAAGAGCACATCCGGAGGGTGCCATTTGCTTGGTAGATCACTTGTGTCTTGGTCCTCCAAGAAACAAAATAGTGTGGCTTTGTCCACCGCCGAAGCGGAATACATTGCCGCAGGCGCTTGTTGTGCACAAATATTATACATGAAACAAACTTTACTAGACTATGGAGTAGTTCTAGAGAAAGTACCTCTTTTGTGCGATAATGAAAGTGCGGTAAAACTTGCAAATAATCCGGTTCAATACTCTCGCACCAAGCATATAGATATCCGCCATCACTTTCTAAGAGATCATGTAGCTAAAAATGATATATCACTAGAAGGTGTAAGATCCGAAGATTAATTAGCGGATATCTTCACTAAACCGCTAGATGAGGCTACTTTTTGTAGATTGCGGAATGAGCTCAATGTACTTGATTTTAGTAACTTCACTAAAAATTGAGCTTGTGTTGTCCCTTGCATTCATTGTAATATACAACATGTTTAATTTGTGGCAATGCATATAGGGCTTGTCTAACATGGTTAAGATAACCGCCGAAAAGCGTGTGAAGAAGCTTAACCTTGGATCAAACTTGACAAGCAACTAGATTTACTTACAAGTACTACATATGCATGAATGTTGTTTTGTCGTTTTGTTCCATTTGCCCTCTTGTTGCCTATTTTCTTAAAAAGAATTATAGCCTAAGGCAAAATATTTTGAAAAATATGAGGGTTTGAGAGAGGTCACTCACATCAGTCCCAATTGGTGTTTATTTGGATCTTATTCAAGTTGGGACTTGATTGGGAACAGGCAGCGCGAAGGAAGGTTGAAGGTTTGCTGGAAAAGGTGCACCGGACGCTGCACCGGACGCTGTTGTCCAGCGTCTGGTCAGTTCACAGGAGGTGAACTGCTACTGAAGGAGTGACCGGATGCTACGTCTGTGCGTCCGGTCAGGAAGGGTTCAGCGTCCGGTCGATCGAAGGATGATCAAGTTGTACTGACCGGACCCTGCCTGCGTCCGGTCATGGACCACCGGATGCGTCCAGTCCCGATTCCAGAGGATTTGGACCTCTCTGGAATCGACCGGACGCTGGGTGGTAGCGTCCGGTCGCTACCACCAGAGCGTCTGGTCAGTGGATCTCGCGCGTCTTAAGGATTTTTTTCCCCGTTTCCTTTTCTGTCATGATTTGGGGGATTACTTAACCTACCCATGTCCTCTGTCACCCGCCGTGACCTAGCCCAAGCCGCCGCCGTAGCCTAGCCACACGCCACCTGCGCCCGTCACCTCACGCCCACGCCGCTGTGCCCTCGCCTTGCCATGCCACCACGCTCGGCCCCCGCTCGTTAGCCGTGCTCCAGCCGAGCCCGCAGCCGAGCTACGAGCCCCGTCCTCGCGCGCCTCCACCGGCCCATCGCAGCCATGCGCTGCCGTCCCGCGCACCACCATGCCTGCTCAGCACCATGCCGTGCTCCAGCCTCCTCGCGCCCTAGCTCGCCGCTCCACCATCGCCAAGGCTGTCCGTCTTCACGCCGAAGTGCCCTAGCCCTACCATTCCCTTGATTGGTAAGGCAAGCTTTATTTTTCAATCTTGATCTTCAATGGTGACCTAGATCGATTTGCAGTCTCTGATTCTCCATTACATTCAGGACATTTACCCTAACCCTAGCCCGGTTCCGAGGATCCCCTGCGTGACATCTTATCTATTCTCGGTTCGCGGATCGTCAGGTAGAAAGCCATACGATTCAAATTCGCATCTACATTGCTTTCTCTATTAGGGTTTCGCATCTATTAGACATATGGTATTTATTTGTATATCCATCTATTCTATCGTGCAGCGAGTCGGTTCCATTGTGTTTCGTCTGGCAGTTGGCAGTCAACTCGGAGCCAAGCTCGCGAGTAAGGATCGAGGCCAAGCCTCGAAAGCGGCAGTTTGATAATTGATCTTCATCAGTGACAGTTCACCATCTTGTCAGTTCAGATGGCTCGCACCAAGAATGTTGGTGGTGGCCCAGGTGATGATGATCGAAGGCCCCCGCCTCGCCAGCCAGCCGGATCTAAAGGCAAGTCAACCAAGCAGGTAACATCCAAGAAGCGGAAGTACCCCGATGCAGAGACAACGAGAGCAGCAGCTGTTGCAGAGGCCGCAGAGCGTGCCGAGAGAGGTGGTACCTGCAGCGGAGTTGTCATTGCAGATCAGCTAGTTTCACCCACAGTCAGAGCTACGATCGAGGATGTTGAGCGTCGTCACGGTAGTCCAGCTGGGACTGCCACGCTTGCAGGACGATGGGTTGCCATTGAGGAGGGTCCGTCAGCACAGCAGCAGCCCCCACCAGTAGAGCCTCAGCCAGCCCAGGAGACTCAGGAGGGTCAGGAGACCGAGCCGACACCTCAACTATGCCACTCGAGTCGTACCAGTGCTGTAGTTCCACCGAGGCCAGTTACACAGCGCAAGGGTTCACGCCCTCCGCCCAGACCACAGGGTCTGCCTCTAGTGGTTCACCTCGACTTGAGGGCCGCTACAGCCAGGCAGGTTCAGCAGCTGCGGTTTGTTGAGTTTGAGGTTTGGTTTCCTCCGAGGAGGGATGAGAGAGCAGCTGAGGGGTTCTACACGCCACTGCAGGAGGATTTCTACAATGCATATCTTAACAGTGGGGCAGTGTTCAGATCACAGAGGGTCTATCAGATAGAGTCCATTGTGGCAGCAGCCGGAGAGAGCATTCGGCAATATTTGTCATATTTGCCAGGACTGACAGATTTGATTGGACGGACGGGCATATATGTACCTTCTTGGGTCCGTCAGTTTTATGCCTTGCTCTACATCGATCCTCATCACAGATTCATTCACTTTGCTTTCAAAGGCAAAGACTACAGAGTGACTAGTGGCAGAGCCAGGGAGATACTGAGACTACAGGAGCAGCCTGTAAAGATGCATGAGGTTTGCTATGGACACTAGGAGCCTCCCAGGCGTCCTCATGGAGGGCAGGTGCCCCCTACAGATTTAGTGCGGCATTGCTTCAAAGAGCCGTTTGGAGAGGGGTCGAGCAGGAACCCCAGTGACTTGACTCCTATAGCGAGGATACTAGAGGCCATCATCAGGAGGACACTACTTCCCAGGTTGGGATACAGGGAGGGCCTGACTCACTTACAGCTCTGGCTTCTCAATGCCATCATGCAGATGACAGTATTTGACATCTGGGACCTCCTTCTTTCAGAGATGGAGGATACTATAGCTGAGGGATTCAAGGGTTGCAGGCAGCTTCCCTATGCTCACTGGATCACGTTCCTCATCCGTAGAGTTGTGCTTGATAAGCCCCCTAGCATGATGGATGAGTATATAGGTGCCACTACAGAGTTCCCAGCCTACAACCTATCACAGAGGATCAGACACACCACTCCTCAGGCACCCAGACAGCCTAGCCGTCGTCCCGACATGCCAGAGTCCGCAGCTCAGCAGGATGAGATCATCAGAGGGATTGCAGCCACTGAGGAGGAGGAGCTAGAGGCACAGCAGGAGGTGAGCGAGTATAGTGATAGCTCCGACGACGACTACCAGCCTATACCTCAGATGCCTCCACGCAGACATGATGCAGAGGCCGGTAGCTCCAGTTCTACACCACCTGCTCCGCAGACAGACCCCGCTCTCATAGCTATTCTTGAGCGGATGTAGCAGGATCAGACACGATAGGCACAGGAGACAGCTACCAACTTTGCACAGTTTCTGGCTCGTCAGGATGAGTTTCAGCGGCAGCAGCAGCTCCTTCAGCACCAGCAGTTACTTATGCAGCAGCAGCTCATGGGATTCATGCAGCATGTAGTGATAGCCATTGGGATTCCACTGCCACAGACTTCGCCCTAGCTTGCACAGCCTCCTACCACTTCGACGATTCCAGCAGTACAGCCCATCAGGCTCCAGAGTCAGGGATAGCCTCCAGCTCAGTTTACTTCACCTCCTATATAGGTGTCCCAGTGGTTAGCCTCACCTGGTGTAGCCCCACAGTTCACTCCTTATCACATGGGTTTCTCACCAGAGCAGTCTTCCTCGCTATTCGTACCTGACACGTCAGTCTCCAGGAGTCTTAGAGCATCTTTCAGCGAGTTGACCGGCATGCCTACTCCGCCTCACATGCATACTACCGATCCGTCTGCAGCAGCTCCAGCTATCATGACTACTCAGAGGCTCCCCTCGTCTATCGCCTCGTCAGATCCTATGACAGACATACTTGCAGCTTCACAGGCAGCACCAGCCCCAGCTTAGACCCAGACCACTTCAGCGACACTTCCTGCTTCAGAGGGTTAGTCAGTTCAGAGCTCAGGGTCCGATGATGATGGTGCCTAGTTCCATCTTGCTCCACGTACTTCAGTGCCCGACTCGTCCGCTGTAGCCCCGCTGACCGACCCTTAGGTTTTGGTGTTTGACGCCAAAGGGGGAGAGGGTTTGAGTATGTAGACTTAGGGGGAGCAAGTTTTAGGGGGAGCTAGTTATCTAGTATTAGCTTATTATATACATTTGGAGTTTTATTTGTGTGATACACTATTACTTATTCATTCGTGTGTTTACTTTCATGCATACTATTATATATATGTGATAGTGCTATCTACGTGATTGTGATATTTGACATGTGTGATTTCTACTTTTCATTATCTATATGTCATATCACTTGTGTAATGCTCATTTGCCTTTTGCTTCCACGTTTATACTTCGAAGCAAATGAGCTTTGTTATTTGTACTCATGCTTAATTCATATCCTTTGAGTACATTGTGTTGGCTTGGGTCATATAAGCTTGACTAACTCTTTTGTTCTTGTTGACAAAAGCTTATATGAACCAAGCCCGTCAAAAACCTCACTCCACAACATACTCGAGGTAGTATTGTCATCAATCACCAAAAAGGGGGAGATTGAAAGCATCTAGGCCCCTAGTTGGATTTCGGTGATTAATGTCAATACAAGATTACTATGACTAACGTGTGTTTTGCGGAGGCAATTAAGTTTGGTCATGGTAATAGAGATCGATTAGGCAATCGAGGTTGTCATGCCCCTACGATGGAAATCGTTTCGGTTTTCAAAGGATGGACGACAAGGTTAAGGATAACTAGTTCTAAGTGTCGATTGGAGTTGGAGAGACACTTAGAGTAGTTTAGGACTTTGTTTTTTCCTTTGGCCATACTATGAAGGGGGGTATGAACAGGTAGCTTGACCTAGTTGAGTCTAGTGAGTTAGGTGTGGTGCACACTTGTTTAAACTAGCTCTAGGTAGCTCCTATGAATGCCTAAGATCCTTTGGAGCAAACTTCATTCACATATGTTCGAAAGTTGGAAGTGAATGGAGGGTCAAACACTGATCGGACGCTGGCGCCGGTGCGACCGGACGCTGGCCGCAGGGTCCGGTCAGTTCATTTGACCGTGAAGAACAAGTCTGGAGTGACCGGACGCTGGAAGGTCGTGTGACCGGACACTGAGGGCTAGCGTCCGGTCGACTCCAGTAAGGGTCCAGACTTGGGAAAGAGTGATCGGACGCGTCCGGTCACTCGTGACCGGACCCTGAGTATCTAGCGTCCGGTCATTTACAGTAAGCATCCAAGAGCGACCGGACGCGTCCGGTCGGTACTGACCAGACCCTGACAGCGTTCGGTCATCATTTGAAAACTATTCGCGGGTTGAACTGACCGGAGCGTCCGGTCAAAACGATCGGAGCGTCCGGTCATCCCGCAGAAGCTCATAACGGTTCATTTTTCAGGTTGCCTTATAAATAGAGGCTCCACTCGTGAGTGGAGTAACTTTTGCTCATTTCAATAGCTGAGAAACACGTTTGTGAGTGCCAAGAAGAGCAAGGTCCTAGTGAGATGTTTGTGATTTGAGAATCCAAGAGAGTAGCCTCACTAGCAAATCAAGAGTAGCAAAGTGTGCATCCATCTTCTCATTAGGCTTCGCGTGGTCAAGTGAGAGTTCGTGCTTGTTACTCTTGGTGATCGCCATCACCTAGACGGCTTGGTGGTGATTGGGAGGTTGGTGTTCACCCGGCGGAGCTTGTGGGTGACCCAACTCAAGTTGTGAGCGGCTTTGGGTGATTCGCCGCGACGGAGTGTCGAAGAATCAACCCATAGAGAACACTTGATCCTTGCGCGGATCAAGGGGGAGCTACACCCTTGCGTGGGTGCTCCAACGAGGACTAGTGGGGAGTGGCGACTCTCCGATACCTCGGCAAAACATCGCTGCATTCCTTTCTCTCTCTATTTACTTTGAGCACTTACTTTGAGCATTTACCTTGAGCAATTCAATACTTGTTTTACATCCATAGAATTGCTTGCTAGAGTAAATTTGGAACTTAGGTTGCGAGGTTGTTGTGCATTAGTTTGATATAAACACTTTTCTAGGCACAAGGGGTTAATTGGGCTATCCATAGGATTTGATTATTGCAAGAGAATTTAGAATTAGCCCATTTCACCCCCCCTCTTGGGCATCTTGATCCTTTCAAGGAGGACCCTAGCCATGACGAGAGTCACACCGCGCTCACCTTAGCCGAAGAAGAAGCCCACCGAGTCCTACGTTGCCGCACCGCACCTCGTTGGAACGCCACCGCCTCTGTTTTGCCCCCACCACCATGGTCAGAGCCACTGGGAGCACCAGGAGCTTCGTCAACACGCCCACCATGGCCGTAGAAGCACCGGGAAGCTCACACGCTCCTCCAACTGGGCTCTCGCTACCACTGCAGCCCTGTCCATGCACACCAACAAACCCACACCACCGTTCACCATGGCCAGGACCCTATGAAGCCCCAGCCGCCACCTTGACCCCACTACTGCACTCACCGAGGCATGGGAAAACTATTGCCTACCTTAATCGTGCACCAGTACTGCCCGAGAAGCTCACTGATGACTTCACCACCGGCGGGAGCACGTCGGGGAAGAAGCAGGGGATTTTCCCCCTCGCCGACCACGACCTCGCCGACCATGACCTCGCTGACCACGACCTCACCGACCATGACCTCGCCGACCACGACTACGTCGACCACATCCTGAGCAGCTCTGACCATGACCTCGCCGACCATGACTACGTCGACCACATCCCGAGCAGCTCCGACCACGACCTCGCCGACCACGACAACGCCGACCACGTCCTAAGCAGCTCCGCTGAGTTCCGACCATGACCACGTCGTGCACGTGAACCAAACCCTAGGAAGGAGTAAGTGGACCAAGTCCCTCATAGACCGGCTCTACGGTCTATGGACCAACATAGGCGGGTTCACCATGAACCGCGCCTCACCTGTGCCCATGGATCACGGCCCATTAGTGGCCTAGTAAGACGACATGGTCGCACCAGCGCATGCCACATGGCAGGCAAAGCCCAGCCCGTATCCAGGCACCAACCGGCCCAGTTTGGACCCGGCCTGTATTGACCATTGACCGGTCAAACGTTGACCGTTGACCAGAGCCACATGCCAGTGACACCGCCGTGCGGACCCCACCTGTCAGTAGCTGATGACGTAGATAATGTCATGCTGATGTTAGCATGCCACGTGGACCAGTCATAGTGTGACACGTGTCAGCCTAGGATTAATTTAGCCTTTTCCATTTTCAGAAATGATTAAAACTTCGGAAATTCATAACTAATTCATACGACCTCAGAAAAATACGAAACCAAGGCCAAAATTCATCTAAAATCGAGCTTTATGCAATGAACCCATGTTTGAGTGTATTTGACTCTTTTGAATTTTTATTGCTTCTTTGTGCTATTCTATAGACATCACTAACACAACTATAATACGATCGTTGAAGACTCAGAGGAGAACCAGACGGACGAGGATTGTGAGTACCGTGAGGAGAACGAAGATGACTACACTGAAGGTGCCACATCCCACCCAATCTCGTAGCACCTATTACGTATGGCTAATATAGAACTGCTATTGCTTTACTTACTGTTATAATCATACAATGATAGGACTTGCATGGTAGTATGCTTACTTGATGGCCTTTACCTTGACGCAACCTTACCCCTGCATACCCTGCTATTAGGCTAGACACACGCTTACTGCTATATATCATTGCTTACACTTCTACTATGCTTATACTACATTAATGCGTGGTGGAAACTGGTGTTATCTGGACTATGGGGAGAGTGCTGCGTGTGTGACTTGGGTGTGTGGAGGGTGAGGGTTGTGTTGACCAAGTTGGAGTATACGATGAGTAATGGAGACGGGGATCCCGATCTTCCGTCAGGTGATGGTAACTATTGTTGTGGCGGAGAATGACATACCGATCCAGCTTCAGATCGAAAGATCGAACCCTGCAATCTTAGCACCACAGCTCCTCTGGTTATCAACCGAGTCACAGACTAGGTTGACCTCGCCAAGAAGGCTAATCCCTGCCTGCGCAATGAAGAACACAAGCAAGAACAAGAAAGATCGCAACCAAATTGTAGATGTATGATTAATCTCACGAGTTAGGGTCTCACAAACCGATGAATGGCGAAACTGTTCTTGACAGAATAATCTAAGCAAAACCCCAAAACCTAATGTAATTGATGGCTACTGATTATATAGCCTAAGGGACATCCAAGGATCCCTCTTCACGTCCTAAAGGTGTCCCAACACGTTACAAGGCCCAACGGCCCAAAAGACGACGACGCAGCGCCATGACAGATTCTGGATGTCAACTTGTTTCAACGATTCCCGTTGATTCCAAAGTGGTTTTGATGTGAAACTACTTGGATTGGCTTTCTTATCAAATTAGCTTTCCATCCATATATGGATCATCGAAAACGGAGTTCAGATGCATCCTGGGCGTCCGTTTTATTGTAGACTGGTCCTAACGGCCGAGGCAGACTTGAACTCGGATTGGACTGGGCCTCTGGCTTGGCTTGGACGTCCTTGCTGGCCTCCTAAGGTGATGGCCAAGGAGGAGGACGTCCAAGGCCATCTCTTAGGCATTCTCCATCTTCTTGGGGCGTGCTCCAACTTGGGCCTGGGTCCCAAGGATGTCTAACAAGCCCATGATGATAGTGTAGCTACCGCTAGAAATAGCAACAAAATATATTGGTGATTTGGAGGCCTTGCCGACATGATATTGAGATGGAACTAGATCTATTTGAAAGCTTATCAAACAAGCTTTCCATCAAGTGCTCATTGACCTCGATTGCACTCCGAATGGATGAGTTATGTCCTTCCCAATGAGGCACTGTTGGGCTGCCAACGAACCAAAAGTTCAACTTTGATGAACTTCCATTATGAAACACATTTGAACCTACAATCAAATAGTGACATGTACATATGGAACCAAGTGAATTATAACCAAAGCCACTATGCAAATGTAGGAAAGAGCGCACCTTATAATCATTGTTCATATCCGAAGGTGCCATGTCCTCATCATCCTCCCCTTCTTGACAACAAACCGTCCTCGGTTTGTGCTTAGCTGGTGGACAAGTTGTCGGTAGTAGCCAACATTGCTCCCCTTCTTGAAATTTAACCTGTTGCCTCATTACAAAACTTGGGGATTTTGACATGACAACATTATCGCTATTGGTGCCCTCTAGTTGATCATATTTTTGCACAATGAAAGGAGATTTCAGAGTTGAACAAATATAGACACGATGCACCATATACTCTCCTTTACAATTATATTTGCCAATAAAGTGCCATGTACAAGTAGACAACCTTGACAATTCAACACATTTAAGTTTCTCTTCTAAACTACTAAGAGCATATAAAGTATCAAACTCAATATAACCCAAAGTATTTGAAGAATACAATAATTTCTTTTCATCTTTTTCGGTAGCAATGGGAAGCAAATTTTTATGTTCAGCATAAGTAATTGGTTCCAAAACATGTAAAACTAAAGCATCTTCAACCAATTCATCTTTGTCACAAGGAACATCAAGCAAATTATCATGGGACAAAGATAAATCAAGAGAGGGTTCCACTAACAATTGCTCTATGACAACATGGTTTGTGGAAAAATTTAGTACATTAAGACAATTTTCACCTTCCGTGAGTGTAGGACCATGGGCATTACCTGTGTTCTCAGTAGGAGTAATAGGTGCATGGTGAA
Organism: Miscanthus floridulus; assembly: GCF_019320115.1. NCBI lineage: Eukaryota > Viridiplantae > Streptophyta > Magnoliopsida > Poales > Poaceae > Miscanthus > Miscanthus floridulus. The sequence continues at coordinate 44,263,960 of NC_089583.1, read as the reverse complement.
GTGATGGTTCTGAATTTGCATATGAGGTTGTGAGCTCCTCATTTTCTTCCACGTCATCCTCTCGCTTATGTACATTATTCTGCAGAAGGTTAGTCATAGCAAGAGGAATAACAACAGACTCTTCCTCTAAATGGTGCACCTCAGCATACGAAGTCAAAACAGGAGGTGGATTATTAAAGGTTTCTCGCATAAGAAGTTTCATATCATTCCAAGTTTGAGGTTTATCAGAAGGATATAAAGACTCCCACCAAGATAAAGCAGAATGTCGCAAAACACTAGCTGCATTTTTTACCTTCCTCCTTGGACACATAAAGCGAGTAGCAAATATGTTATCTATGGCAATTTCCCACTCCATGTACTCATCAGCACCTATACCATCATAAGTCGGTGGATACGAACAACCTGTCATTGTAAACACAAAAACAAGGAACAAACGGTGAAAGTTATCCCTACCAAATGACTATGTGGTTGTAGTGGTGTCACTTTTCACAGCAAGTGGAAGCGTCTTACCAAGCTCTTATAAAGTTCTTACCAATGCAAGCAGTGGCGGTACAACCGGCGGCTGGTTCGTAATACCTGTGAGGCAGTGGTACCGAGATTGCAAGGGTCTTTTTCTTTACCGATCTGAAGTATATGTGGAGCTTGGGAGGCACGCAAAAGAACAAATATGTATATGTGGCACACAAGTCAGTGACAGACAACAATATTGAATAAATGTCCAGAGCACTTGTCCTAGTTGCTGGCCTATACGTGTTTCTATCACTAGTTGTGATAAACAAGAGAGGAAACAAGGATGAAAGGAAACAAGTATCAAAGGTAGCAACGGATGTGAACAAGGCAAAAGGTATCACAAACAATAGAGCTATTGAGTGTTCCTTATGTGCTCCTTTTCGATATCTTCTATTCTCTTTTACTATTTTTTTCTTTTATTTTTTTGTCCAATCTTTTTTTCTTGCTTTTGCTCTTTTGATATTTTTTTCTCAGCAAGGAGCACACAAGAATAAACCACAAAAAATTTGAGCTCAAATGAATAAAAGATGTGGCCTATAGAAAATTAGGACTATGCTAAAAAGCATACCAAAACTTGTGGCCCCAGAAACTCAATTTTCCTAATTGAATTTTGCAAATCTAATTTTTACAATCCCAGCAACGCTGGGATGAAATAGATCTAAAATTTTCTGGCGTTCTCCGTAGATATAAAATTTTCCCCGTTTCGAGTTCGGATGCAAAAGTTATGACTGTTTTAAGGAAGCTGCTCGAATCAGGGTTTTAGTAGACACAAGATGCAAACCGATGGTGATACGGAATAGCGGCGGGTGGAGGGATCAACACAAACTAGAAAAGAATACAATCTAAACCAGCAACAAGACTTTGACCTAGGACACAAACTCAACAACGGAATCTGAAACTGAAATATGCAAAGGCTATGGCGCGGAAGGTTCTAGGATAGGAAATAAAAGTATGGCACTGGACTATAGGACGAATGCGAAACTCTCAAACTAGGGAATAAAAATGAACCTGACGGTATACCTTAGCTCTGATTACCACTTAATGGAGATGGGGATCCCGATCTTCCGTCAGGTGATGGTAACTATCGTTGTGGCAGAGAATGGCATACCGATCCGGCTTCAGATCGAAAGATCAAACCCTGTAATCTAGGCACCACAGCTCCTCTGGTTATCAACTAAGTCATGGACTAGGTTGACCTCACCAAGAAGGCTAATCCCTGCCTACGCAATGAAGAACACAAGCAAGAACAAGAAAGATCACAACCAAATTGCAGATGTATGATTAATCTCACGAGTTGGGGTCTCATAAACCGATGAACGGCGAAACTGTTCTTGATAGAATAATCTAAGCAAAACCCCAAAACCTAATGTAGGTGGTGGCTACTGATTATATAGCCTAAGGGACATCCAAGGATCCCTCTTCATGTTCTAAAGGTGTCCCAACACGTTACAAGGCCCAACGGCCCAAAAGACGACGACGCAGCGCCGTGACAGATTCTGGATATCAACTTCTTTTGACGATTCCCATTGATTCTGAAGAGGTTTTGATGTAAAACCACTTTGATTGGCTTTCTTATCAAATTATATTTCCATCCATATATGGATCATCGAAAACGGAGTTTGGATGCATCCTAGGCGTCCGTTTTATTATAGACTAGTCCTGACGGCCGAGGCAGACTTGAACTCTGATTGGACTGGGCCTTTGGCTTGGCTTGGACGTCCTTGCTGGCCTCCTAAGGTGATGGCCAAGGAGGAGGACGTCCAAGGCCATCTCTTAGGCATTCTCCATCTTCTTGGGGCGTGCTCCAACTTGGGCCTGGATCCTAAGGATGTCTAACAAGCCCATGATGATAGTGTAGCTACCACCAGAAATAGCGACAAAATATATTGGTGATTTGGAGGCCTTCCCGACATGATATTGAGATGGAACCAGATCTATTTGAAAGCTTATCAAACAAGCTTTCCATCAAGTGCTCATTGACCTTGATCGCACTCCGGATGGATGAGTTATGGCCTTCCCAATGAGGCACTGTTGGGCTGCCAACAAACCGAAAGTTCAACTTTGATGAACTTCCATTATGAAACACATTTGAACCTACAATCAAATAGTGACATGTACATGTGGAACCAAGTGAATTATAACCAAAGCCACTATGCAAATGTAGGAACGAGCGCACCTTATAATCATTGTTCATATCCGAAGGTGCCATGTCCTCATCAACGAGCCTGGGGCAAGTCTTGCCATGTGGTGCTACCTAGGCACCCCTGGAAATGGATACTTGTGGTGGGTAAATGGTATATGAGGTGGCCCTAGGTGTGAACCTATGATGGGAGGAGCCCAGGGTGGAGGTGCTATGGTGGCATGGTAAATGGAAACCCTGATGAAGACATTCTAACTTGGTCATCCCTAAGGACTTACTAGTACTCAAATTCACCAGGAAGCCTTACGTACCACTCGCTCTATATGGTGTGGGACGACCGGACTACTTGGTAGGATATTACCACTACTGCTAGGTTGATAGCGGATAGTGTAAGGAGGTACGGGGCATGGAGGATGCCCCCACACCCTTTTGAGACTTCATGGAGATCTTGTGGACCCAGCTCATGACTCACAGTTTCAGCCGCCCCAGACTAGACTTGGGGTGTACCAGGGATGAATGGTAGAGTGTCATTATCCTAGGCTAGCAAGCGGCTGGAATCAGCCCAGTTGACGACGGTCAGCGAAGAAGGCAGATCTTGTGGTTATGTAAAACCTCTGCAGAGTGTATGGTTGATCGATCGATACATGTGCCAACCTGTCGGCTATGGACCTTTCCTGAGTTTCGCTTAAACTAGATAGTGAGATGAGTCATTCTCTTCTTCCCCCATGAGAGAGTGTTAGTCGTAGCCAGGGGCTATGGGCCTTGAGACAGTGCCGAGAGGGAGTTGGCCTATCGACTGAGCAATGGTATTGGGGTGATGGGGTGATGACATGGAGATGGTGGTATATTGGTCCCAGGATCGAAACCTAGCTCGAGAAAGGGAATGGGGTGGAATGTGTGTGGAAATGGTGTTAAAACTTGACCAACTATTATTATATACTTGATATGCTATTGCTTAGGAAACCCCAGCCTTATCGGTTCCTTTTGATTATATCCAACTTGCATCCAATTTCCATAAAGCAATACTCATAGGGTGGGAGTGGCCAGTACAAATCGTACTGATAAATTTTGGCACACAGGTTCTGCTAAGGAGTATAGCTCCGAGGAGTTTGACGGTTGAGGGGTTCGTGCCTACGCCCGAGTTTGGTGATCTTATCTTCAAGCTGTTCTGAATGAATGCTACTTTTGAGTCCACCAATGCGGCGATGTAATAAATTATGTAATTCCGCACTATTTGTACTCTGATATTATCATTGTATGGATGTGGTATTCGACTAGAAATTTGGGTAATATGATCTACAACGGTCTTATTACACTACGACTCTGTGGATTTCCCTTCACGGAAATCAGGTCGTTTCAGTTGGTATCAGAGTCATACTTGACCATAGGACAAAACCCTTAGAAATGGACGATAGAATAGGACGTGAACAACCCTTCTTTCGGTTATATACTGACCCTACATTCACTTTTATGTAAGGCTTATCTATTATTGACCTGCTAACACCTGTTCCTTAAAACATGCAGATGGCAACGAACGTCGACTGGCCGCCTCTAGGACCGCTACCTCTGGACCACGCCAAGCTTACCTACGACCTATGTGAGCTTGGGGGTTTTGCACAGACCCTCTACCGAGTTCTCATCATGTTAGGAGTCCTCGATGAGCTTGTCAAGGTCACCTGCACTGGGAAGCCAGCTCAGGAAGGAGGAATCGAAGGACCGATTGTCACCTCAGTCGAGTTCCCAGTTACCACTACCTTACCTTCTATCCCAGCTTTCACCGAGTTGACTATAGAGGACATAGTCGAGGAGGGACTGCAAGCTATCTCACACAAGGCACTTCGCAGAGTGATGAGGGACCACTACGAGTACCTAAAGATGATAGAGTTCCATCTACTTCCCCAGGCCCTCGACCTCAGCCTTACCCCTAGTGAGTAGAGTTTCACAGCCGGTAGAGTTATCTTTGCTGAGGAGGATAGATGCCTTCGTGTCTCAGCTATCCACCTACTAGAGCAGGACAAGTACATGACCCAGCTAGAACAGAGGAGACGTCAGGACCAGGCCCTTCTGTGGGAGTACCAGGAGCAAGACTTGTAGGGAGCATAGGAGCGAGCTAGTCTACTTGAGATAGTTGCCAAGCTATAGGATGAGCTCAACCGTCGTGAAGAAGTCCACAGAACCGAGGTCGTAGACTTACAGGACAAAGCCGCCGACCTAGGCAACAGGAACTGCTACCTTGACAACAACGTCTTGGAGTTGCAGAGAGAGTTGGATGACAAGAAGGCTGAGTTCAACCGTAGAGGAGACAGAGAGAGATCCAAGGGGATTGATATGCTGAAAATCCAATCTTGGAACAAGACCATGACTCAGGATTTAGAGGAGTTCAGGAGGAAGGCTATTCGCAACCAGGGTCACCTGATCGAGGCACTCAGGCAGAATGAGTACCTATAGGACAAGTGTGAGAGGACATGGCAGGCTTGGCAGAAGTCTGACAGGAAGCGCCTCAAGGAGATGAAGGGTATGTGGGATCAGCTGCCCAAGGAGATTCATAGCAAGATGAAGCCTAGGATAGAGGAGTTCAAGTTAGCCCCAACTCGCCTCAACCTAGACGCATGCCCTACCCTACCTAGAGCCAAGCCTACTGAGGAGCTCATCGAGGCCTTGAAGTATGTGTCCTGACTTCACAAGTCTAACGAGGAGATTGAGATTGAGAACAGTCGTATCCCAGCTACGGTGTACGAGTTAGAGTAGAATGACCCTGCGTGGTCATGAGTCATGTCAGTAGCTTCCGTAAGTTGTACCCCTTATGAGATGTATTATGAGACATTATGCGTAGTACGATTCTTGCACGTCTTCAAGTGTAACTACTGGAGATGATGCTATGTAATAAAACCTATGTAATGAATGTTTTGGATCTTATTGCATCTTATGAATCTTATTGCTTCTTTGTAATGAGTGTTGGATAGTATAAATGTTTTTCTTTAAATCATCAAAATCATGTAATCATATTGAATTATAAGCACTTATGGCACAAACACTAAATTCTCTATGATCCGTGTTGTAGATGCCGAATCGCCGATCTAATCACCTAATGAACCATGGATGTGCGCCCACCCCTGAACCAGTCAAACCAAATGGGGGGCGTGGTGGCAACAACTGTGGCCATGGCCATGGCCATGGACGTGGAGGGATACCCTTCAACCTAGAGAATACCCCACCGCCTAAGGAGAACCTTCCTCCACCACCACCACCAAACCTGGCAGAAGTGATGGCACAACAGACCCAACTTCTTGTAGCTCTAGTTAACGGAGCAAACCGTCGCCAGGGAGGTCAGTAGAATGACTTCCAAAGGAAGCTAGAAGGATTCCTAAAGCTAAGGCTACCTACCTATGATGGCACCGACCTTGACTCACTTGTAGCCGATGACTGGCTCAAGGAGATGGAGAAGAAGCTTGACCTCACTACTTTCACCGACGATGAGTGTGTTGGAGCAGCCGCACACCAGCTCATAGGTGCAGCACGTGCCTGGTGGGACAGTTTTAGTGATTCCCATGAGGACCCTGGTAACATCTCGTGGGATGAGTTCACCGAAGCATTCACTGAGTATCACATTCCCAAGGGTATCATGGAGGCCAAAGCTGAGGAGTTCCGCAACATCAAGATGGGAAAGGACAGGGTGACTGAATACACTACTCATTTCACCAACCTTCTACGCTATGCACCTTTCTATGTTGTGAACTCTGAGAAGGAGAAGCTATACTACTACCACAAGGGACTTAACCTGCACATCAAGCTGAAGTTTGGCGGTATTGAGAGTAACACATTGCGTGCTCTGGTGGATCGCTGCATCTAGATCGAGAAGGACCGTGCTGAAGCTGGAGAGGAGTACAGGGAGAGGAAGCATAAGCCTAAGGAGTCCTTCCGTGGCCATGAGCGCAAGAGGTTCCATAGAGATGCACCATCCAGGGAACGCTCTCGCCACAACAGGGATGACAACCCATGATCGAGTAGGGGTAGTGGAGGCTACATCACCAAATACTCCCGTCCTGCTCAGGATCGTTACACCCGGGACCGTTATGCTTAGGACCGCAACACTTAGGACCATTTCAATCGTTCCCGCTCGGTGAGTGAACGCCCAGCACAGAACCGCTCTGCACCAAGCATTGGAAACTGGAAGGCACCCGCGCCAACCCCTATAGGTGGTACGCCTTTCACCTACTTTGCTTGTGGCCAACCAGGTCACAAAGCCACTGAGTGCCCACAGAACTCAGCTGCTCAGAAGTCTTAGTTCAAGGGCTCTGCTACTCATGGACGTCTCACCCATCTAGACACTGAGGAAGCACAGGCTGCCCCTAACGTTATGTACAGTATGTTTTTAGTTAACAACAATACTACATTAGTTATATTTGACTCTAGAGCAACTTGTTCATACATATCATCCAAGTTTGCATGAGAACATAACCTGCCTATAACCCCACGCGAGAAGCCTATCATCACCAGCTCACCTTTAGGAGACCTAAAATGCACCCACATCTGTAAGGGAGTGAGCCTTACCATTGAGGGTCTTATCTTTAAAGCCGACCTAACCCTGCTACCTTCCACTAACCTAGATGTCATCTTAGGCATGGATTGGTTAACCATTCACCAAGGTATCATATTATGTTCACCTAGATATGTCCAAGTGGCCCACCCATCAGGCCAAGTCATCAGGTGTGAACCCTAGTCTAGAAAGTCCACCTCTATCCTATGTGCCCTTAAAGCCAGTTTAGAATCACAAAAAGAGGGGAAAACAGTTCATGATGTGCCTGTGGTTAGAGACTACCCCGATGTATTCCCTGAAGAATTATCGGGTATGCCACCAGACCGTGATGTAGAGTTCATCATTGATCTTTTGTCGGGAACAGGACTGATTGCTAAGAGACCCTATCGTATGTCCATTGATGAACTGGCCAAGCTCAAGAAATAGCTTGATGAGCTCATCTTGAAGGGATATATCAGACCCAGTGCTTCACCCTGGGGATCCCCTGTTCTGTTTGTTAAGAAGAAGGATGGCTCAATGCGAATGTGCATTGATTACCGGAACTTGAACGCAGTCACCATCAAGAACAAGTACCCCCTACCAAGGATTGATGATCAGCTTGATCAGCTTCGAGGTGCCAAGTATTTCTCCAAGATTGATCTTAGATCTGGCTATCATCAGATGAAGATTCGAGAGAGTGACATCCCGAAGATAGCTTTTGTGACTAGGTATGGGCAGTTTGAGTTCACCGTGGTGTCCTTTGGACTCACGAATGCTCCCGCATACTTCATGAACATGATGAATAAGGTTTTCATGAATGAACTAGATAAGTTCGTGCTAGTATTCATTGATGACATCCTTGTCTATTCACCCACCGCTGAAGAACACGAACATCATCTGAGAACTGTACTAGAAAAACTAGCCCAACATCAGCTCCACACAAAGTTCAGTAAATGCGAATTTTGGCTACAGGAAGTTGCCTTCTTAGGCCATGTACTATTAGCTAAAGGTGTCATAGTTGACCCAGCCAAGATTGAAGCTGTGAAAGAGTGGGATCAACCCCGTAATGTGACAGAAATCAGAAGTTTCTTGGGATTGGCTGGATACTATCGCCGATTCATTAAAAACTTCTCCAAGATAGCCCGTCCAATGACTAACCTTCTGAAGAAGACTAAGGAGTTTGAATGGATGCCCGCGTGTGAACAAAGCTTCCAGGAACTGAAATAGAATCTTACCACAACTCTTGTGTTAGCATTGCCTGATATCAGCAAAGATTTTGTAGTCTATTATGATGCATCCCATCAAGGACTTGGTTGTGTACTGATGCAAGATGGAAGAGTGATAGCATATGCGTCTCGACAACTGAAAGAACACAAGAACCGTTACCCTACTCATGATCTTGAGTTAGTAGCAGTTGTGCATGCCTTAAAGATCTAGAGACACTACTTGATAGGCAACAAGTGTGATATCTACACCGATCACAAGAGCTTGAAGTACTTTTTCACTCAAGAAGATTTGAATATGAGGCAACGCCGATGGCTAGAGTTGATCAAGGACTATGACCTGGAAATTCACTATCATTTGGGAAAAGCTAATGTAGTCGCAGATGCTCTCAGCCGCAAGAGTTACTATCACACTTTAATCACTGAATCCATACCACCCGAGCTCAAGGAAGAGATTGATGATTTCCAACTTGAGATATTACCGCATGACTTGTTGAATGAGCTCCGCATATAGTATGATCTCACAGATCGCATCCATCAAGCTCAGAAAAGTTGTGAAGAGATCGAATATCTCCATGGTCTGATGAAACTAGGCTACAAGACCAACCACCAAGAAGATGAACAAGGAACCATCTGGTTCAAGAATAGAATCTATGTTCCATCTGACCTAGTACTACAAGAGGAAATTCTATCAGAAGCTCATGATTCCAAGTACTGTATTCACCCTGGAGGTTCAAAGATGTATCAAGACCTGAAGAAACACTTCTGGTGGAAAGGCATGAAGACAGACATTGCAGGACATGTGGCACAATGTGACACCTACAATAGAGTCAAGGCTGAACATCAAAGGCCTGTAGGATTGCTTAAGCCTCTTGACGTTCCCAAGTGGAAATGGGAGAGCATATCCATGGATTTCATAGTTGGATTGCCCCGTTCATAGAAAGGCAATGATTCCATCTAGGTGATTGTCAATCGTTTGACCAAGATTGCTCACTTTGTACCAGTTAAGACCAAGACCAACGCTGAAAAATTAGCAGATCTATATGTTGAGCATATTCTCAGACTGCATGGAGCTCCCTCTAGTATTGTATATGATCCTAGTCCTCAGTTTGCGTCCCGATTCTAGGAAGCTCTACATAAGTCCATTAGAACCAAACTTGATTTCAGTACCACTTATCACCCACAGATAGAACGAGTAAATCAAATCTTAGAAGACATGCTTCATGCTAGTGTGCTAAATTATGGCTCTAATTGGGAGAAATGCCTACCCCATGTAGAGTTCTCTTACAACAACAGCTACCAAGCCAGTATCAAGATGTCGCCATTTGAAGCTCTATATGGCAGAACTTGTAAGACACCGTTGATGTGGTCCCAACCGGGAGAAAGATCGTTCTTTGACTCCGCCAAGATTCAAGATGCCGAAGGAGTTGCTCAAGTGAAGGAGAATTTGAGAATTTCTCAAAGTCGATACAAGAGCTATGCTGATAGAAGAAGAAGAGAACTTGAGTTCAATGTGGAAGATTTCGTCTATCTCAAGGTATCCCCGCTACGAGGAACTATCAGATTCCATGTGAAAGGCAAGCTTGCCCCTAGATTTGTTGGGCCATACAAGATCCGCAAAAGGATTGGAAAACTCGCTTACAAACTTGAGCTACCTGAGGAATTGACAGGTGTACATCCCGTATTCCATGTCTCATAGCCACGCAGTGTTTGAGAGTGCCCGATGAAGTAGTTCCAACTGATTCACTTGACATTCAAGACACCCTCGAGTATAAAGAACACCCTATCAGAATTCTAGGCAGAGATACCAAAGAGACCTGAAGCAAGACTATTCCTATGTGCAAGATCCAATGGAGCAACCACACTAAGAGAGAAGCAATATGGGAGAAAGAGTCTGACCTCTGGCTACACTATCCTTATCTCTTCGAAGAGTACGTTATGCTTTAATCTTGGGGGTGAGATTCTGTTAAGGGGGTAGGACTGTAACAACCCAAAAATCCACACACCAAAAATCACAACTACAAAATTTTTGTGTTAGCCCTATGTGATGTTGAGTGACATATGTAGAAGCCCAACCCTAGTTTTGGATTGGATGTGACCCAACTAGGTTAAAATCATAGGCATAGTTTGGTTTTATGCCACACGTGTAATTAAATTCCTAAATAAATAAATCATGCATGCATCCTTAGACCCACATGTGATTTGGATTCTTTTGCCATTATGTGATGTTTAACTAACTTACTAAATATTTATGATAAACCCTAACCAAATTGGCAACAAATAAAAGAGAAAGGAAAGAAGAGGGAGCAGCAGCAGCCCAGGCCTGCTCGGCTTTGCAAACCAGCCCGCCTGCCCTTTCACGCACGTAGCCAACGAAGCCGGCCCAGCATCGCCGCCCGCACGGGCACAGCCGCTAACAAGCCGAGCTCGCTCGTTAGCCATCACGCGCAGCACGCAGCCACATCGCGCCAAGCGCCTGATGATCCGACCCCGCTTGTCAGCATAGTAGCATCCTCTTCCCCTCGCCCACGCATTCTCCACCACGCGACTAGGAGCCGACCAGCATGGCAGGCGCGGGCCTAGGGTCATGCAAATCGCATGACCTTGTTCCCCCTTGCGCCACGCCTATGCTATCGCACGCAGGCCGTCGGATGCGCCGCATGTATCACCACCGCCCGATCGCCATCCGCCATTGGAGCCCTTGGAGCTCGACTATAAAAGCCAACATCCGTGAGCCTAACCCTTAGCCCATTCGCCACCACCGCTGGTGGCATAGCACCACACAACATCAAGCCAAGAGAGAGAGAGAGAGGAGGGAGAAGCAAGGTGAAGAAGGAAGCCGCTGTGGGGAGGACCTCGCTGGAGCCAGGAGCGCCGCCCCGATCAGCTGTAGCGACGTAGCTACTCGGCCCGGCACTGCATCGCCACATCACGGCCTCGCCTAGCCACTGCACCACCATCCTACCACCACGAACCCTACGGTAAGCCATCTTGCTGAGACCACCTCCCTAGCCAAATGGAACATGCACCGCCATGATCAGAACCTTATTGAAGCTTTGAGCTCCAGCCTAGCCCAACTGGTTAGCTAGGGAGACCGCCATGGCCATGCTTGCCGAGACCCAAGACGCATCGTGCGCGCTACCATCAGCAAAAAGGAGGACCCCAGCCATGACGAGAGTCACATCGCGCTCACCTTAGCCGAAGAAGAAGCCCACCGGAGCCCTGCGTTGCCGCACCGCACCTTGTCGAAACACCATCACCTCTGTTTTGCCCCCACCACCATGGCTGGAGCCACTGGGAGCACCAGGAGCTCTGTCAACACGCCCACCATGGCCGTAGAAGCACTGGGGAGCTCACATGCTCCTCCAACTGGGCTCTCGCTACCACTGTAGCCCTATCCATGCACACCGATGAACCCACACCGCCGTTCACCATGGCCAGGACCCTATGAAGCCCCAGCCGCCACCTTGACCCCACTGCTGCACTCACCGAGGCATAGGAAAACTATTGCCTACCTTAATCGCGCACCAGTACTGCCCGAGAAGCTCACCGGTGACTTCACCACCGACGGGAGCACGCCGGGGAAGAAGCAGGGGATTTTCCCCCTCACCGACCACGACCTCGCTGACCATGACCTCGCTGACCATGACCTCACTGACCACGACTATGTCGACCACATCTCGAGTAGCTCCGCTGAGTAGCTCTGACCATGACCTCGCCGACCACGACTTCGTCGACCACATCCCGAGCAGCTCTGCCGAGCAACTCCGACCACGACCTCACCGACCATGACTACGCTGACCATGTCCCGAGCAGCTCCGCTGAGCTCCGACCATGACCACATCGTGCATATGAACCAAACCCTGGGAAGGAGTAAGTGGACCAAGTCCCTCATAGACCGGCTCTGCGGTCTATGGACCAACGTAGGCGGGTTCACCATGAACCATCCCTCACCTGTGCCCATGGATCACAGCCCGTTAGTGGCCCAATAAGACGACGTGGCCGCACCAGCGTGCACCACATGGCAGGCAAAGCCCAGACCACATCCAGGCACCAACCGGCATAGTTTGGACCCGGCCTGTATTGACCATTGATCGGTCAAACGTTGACCGTTGACCGGGGCCACATGCCAGTGACACCGCCGTGCGGACCCCACCTGTTCGTAGCTGATGACGTAGATAACATCATGCTAACATCAGCATGCCACGTGGACCAGTCATAGTGTGGCACGTGTCAGCCCAGGATTAATTCAGCCTTTTCCATTTTCAGAAATGATTAAAACTTTGGAAATTCATAACTAATTCATACGACCTCAGAAAAATACAAAACCAGGGCCAAAATTCATCTAAAATCGAGCTTTATGCAATGAACCCATGTTTGAGTGCATTTGGCTCTTTTGAATTTTCATTGCTTCTTTATGCTATTCTATAGACATCGCTAACGCGACTATAATATGATCGTTGTAGACTCGGAGGAGAACCAGACGGACGAGGATCGTGAGTACCATGAGGAGAACAGAGATGACTACATTGAAGGTGAAACATCCCACCTAATCTCATAGCACCTATTACGCATGGCTAATATAGAACTGCTATTGCTTTACATACTGTTATAATCATACAATGATAGGACTTGCATGGTAGTATGCTTACTTGATGGCCTTTACCTTGACGCAACCTTACCCCTGCATACCTTACTATTAGGCTAGACACACGCTTACTGCTATATATCATTGCTTACACTTCTACTATGCTTATACTACATTAATGCATGGTGGAAACTGGTGTTATCTGGACTATGGGGAGAGTGCTGCGTGTGTGACTTGGGTGTGTTGAGGGTGAGGGTTGTGTCAACCAATTTGGAGTATACAATGAGCCTAGGGCAAGTCTTGCCATGTGGTGCTACCTAGGCACCCCTGGAAATGGATACCTGTGGTGGGTAAATGGTATATGTGGTGGCCCTAGGTGTGAACCTGTGATGGGAGGAGCCTAGGGTGGAGGTGCTGTGGTGGCACGGTAAATGGAAACCCTGATGAAGACATTCTGACTTGGTCATCCCTAAGGACTTACTAGTACTTAGATTCACCGGGAAGCCTTACGTACCACTCGCCCTTTATGGTGCGGGACGACCGGACTACTTGGTAGGATATTGCCACTACTGCTAGGTTGATAGCGGATAGTGTAAAGAGGTACGGGGCACGGAGGATGCCCCCACACCCTTCCAAGACTTCATGGAGACCTTGTGGACCCGGCTCATGACTCACAGTTTTAGCCGCCCCAGACTAGACTTGGGGTGTACCAGGGCTGAATGGTAGAGTGGCATTATCCTAGGCTAGCAAGTGGCCAGAATCAGCCCAGTTGACGATGATCAGCGAAGAAGGCAGATCTTGTGGTTATGTAAAACCTCTATAGAGTGTATGGTTGATCGATCGATACATGTGCTGACTTGTCGGCTATGGACCTTTCCTAGGTTTTGCTTAAACTAGATAGTGAGATGAGTCATTCTCTTCTTCCCCTGTGAGAGAGTGTCGGTCGTAGCCAAGGGCTACGGGCCTTGAGACAATGCCGAGAGGGAGTTGGCCTGTCAACTGAGCGATGGTATTGGGGTGATGGGGTGATGACATGGAGATGGTGGTATATTGGTCCCAGGATTAAAACCTGGCTTGGGAAAGGGAATGGGGTGGAATGTGTGTGGAAATGGTGTTAAAACTTGACCAACTTTTATTATATACTTGATATGCTCTTTGCTTAGGAAACCCCAGCCTTATAGGTTCCTTTTGATTATATCCAACTTGCATCCAATTTCCACAAAGCAATACTCATAGGGTGGGAGTGGCCAGTACAAATCGTACTGATAAATTTTGGCACATAGGTTCTGCTGAGGAGTATAGCTCCGAGGAGTTTAACGGTTGAGGGGTTCGTGCCTACGCTCGAGTGTGGCGATCTTATCTTCAAGCTGTTCTGAATGAATGCTACTTTTGAGTCCGCCAATGCGGCGATGTAATAAATTATGTAATTCCGCACTATTTGTACTCTGATATTATCATTGTATGGATGTGGTATTCGACTGGAAATTTGGGTAATATGATCTACAATGGTCTTATTACACTATGACTCTGTGGATTTCCCTTCATGGAAATCAGGTCGTTTCAGTGAGTACTTTGGCGTGGAGTGGTTCATAGAATGGTCTGACGTAACGGGTTATCCCAAGAATTGCTCGAAACTCGTAGAACACACGAAGAACCATGTTTGGTGTTCTGTTCGTGAACCAGCACGCTGCGCGACGAATCCATCTTGGACTTCTCGTATCTTTTTCCCTAGTCGCTCTTTGGTCACGCCGAGTGCTTCCCTAGCTAGCTGGTAGCGTGGACTTTGGGTTAGTGAAGTTGGCCGAACCTTAACCACGTTGTTTGGTGGCCTTGGCATCGCTTTAAAAAGCGTGCATGACACTAGTTTCGGCCGTTTGGCCTTTGGCCGCGGTCACCATGCGTCTTAGCGCATGCTACCGTGTCTAGCCGCGCCGTGGCCTGGCTATCGGCTAGGCGCTTGGCCGAGCTAGCCACCATTGCCGCACTGTCATCACCAAGCGTTTGATCGCTCTCCTGCGATGCCTTGCCCCGCTACCCTCGGGCTAGCCTGGTGGCTGTCGGCTGCACTCCAGGCCCAACAAGGCCATAGCCGCTCCCAGCTGTGCGCAAGCTGTTGCCGGCCGAATGCTACCCTCACGCCATTGTTACCTCGCTGCTGCGTTGCTGGGCGCATAGGGGCAGTCGCACTGGGCCACTGTGCCCACGTCTTGTCATGTCCCATCACGCCGTGCTCGGCCAGCGCCACGCAAACCTGCTGCATTTACGTACGTCATGACATCATGCATTGCATGCAGCTGCTGCATGCCATGTCGCTGCGCTTACGCCGTGGCCATCTCATAGAGCTACCGACTTGTTGGATTGTTATTGCCCTTCCCGCGCGCTCGCTGCTTCACTTCAGCCACCCACTCCCGGACAAGGCTAGGTGGTCCCATCGAGTAGCTACCCTTCTCCGCTGTCCGATAGCACGGTCGCCTTGTCACTCGCACGCCACAGCAAGTCAAAGCACACCCTATGTCACGCACTACTGCCCACTGTGCCCTGTCGCGCCATCGTGCTGCTGTCGGCAGGCGCTGTTCAAATTCGCAATGTGTGGTCCATCTCGAGTCAATTCTTCATGTCAGTAGCTAGGTCACGAAGTTAGCTAAACGCCCAACCTGCATAGAGAGCCAGAAGTGCACGGTTGCTGGCCAATTTGGCATTTCCATCACCGCCAGTCAGTTCGCCGCCGTTACAGAGCACGTTTGGGGTAAGTCTCCACGATCGGTACTGGTTTGATTGCTCACACTCTTTTACTGCCCTTGACCTACCGGTGTCGTGGCTCTTCATGGTTTGGCAGGAGACGTCACCGGAGATGGTGTGGCACTTGAGTGCCGGTTCGATGCGCCGCCGTCGGGCTCAGGCACGTGTGGTCAGGCCGTCTCGATCATCCCCTACGTCAACCCTTCCCATAGAGTGCACCAAGGTGAGCCTCTAGTCCTTCTCTGTCATTGCTACTTGATCGTTAGGGAGTAGCCTTGCCGGAGCACGCGCGCCATTGCCGCCATCCATGTCTGTACATGGGCAGACGTGCCCTGCACGCCGTCATGGTCTTGCGTGGTCGTGCGAACCCTGCGGTGGCCCTACGCCCTGGCAGACACACCCTCTGCCACCGCCGTGCCCTCCCCGGCAGGTCTTGGCCACTGTCGGCTCATCCCCACCATAGTGCTCTGCCCTGAGGGACGTACGTGCAGGAATTAGGTGACAGATGGGGGTGTAAATGAACTTTTCAGTGGGGGTATGAAATAGTAGTTGGACCTTGTCGTAGTTAGAAGGGAATCCTAGGGTCTCTTTGGTAAAAGTCATCTATGTGCGTGGGCCGCGCTCTGGCTGGGCTGACCTACTAGCTCTGGGCCGCTCGCGCCGTTACCGCATGCCCCGCCGTGGCTAGGCCGCTGCCCGTGGCCTGCTCGCTGCCCGCGCCTGGGCCGCCGTTCATGCCCACGCGCTGGGCCATTGGCCGCATGATTGCCTGGGCCACGCGCGGTGTGCCTGGGCTGCGCATCCACGTGGGCCAGTTTGGTGGCTGCCGGTCCTTTCCATTTCCGAAATATTTTTCTAAAATAGGTTTCTAGTTTAAATTGTAAAATCAATATAAGATGGTATAGAAATCCAAAAATTATGAAACTAATTTTGTTAGTCTCCTAAAATCATGATCTACCTGTTAGTGTATTTTATTCACATGATTTGATAATATTCTTGGAAGCCATATAATTAATTTAAGGTACTTAATATTGTAAAAAGATAACTTGTAGGAATTGTTGTGATAAATTGGTAATAGTGTTGGATCTAAAATTTTTATAGTAGGCTCCTAGTAATATTAGGTACTCACTGTAATTTTTGTAGCTCTAGAATAATTAATTTGTAAATAGATAATGATGCCCTATTTTGAATAATGATTAAATCGATAGAATGAAACAAAGAAATAACTTGGGTTATGTAACTAAAATAATTATTAGGAAATAGCATCTTATTCGACAACATGGATATGTAGTCTAAGTACGGTCATCATTAGAACTAGCTCATTAACTTGAGAGACGTAAATCGTATTTTTTGAGTCACGGTTGCAGTCGATTAATTTTGTCGTTGCATTGCATCGCATTGCATATCAAATAGATATGATGATATATCAACGGATCAATTAAAGGATGATTGGAAATCTGAAGGTGGTGTAATGGTATTCTCTCTAGGAGATAATGCAATGGGCTTTCTATCTAGTTGATGGTGGATAATCTAAAGATGCAGATACTAACTTTTTTAATATATATCTTACCCAAGCAAGCCTCGGTGTATAACCCCTACTTTTCTGCAGTTTAAATTATATTTATGCATTAAGTTTTAAGGAGTTGAATGAAACCCACTTGCATACATATATCTTTATCCTATGAGTGTTACTAGTATGACATGATCATGTAGACTGCTATGCTATAGGACTCCAGTAGAAGTCGAGTGATGGCTGTCACTCGCAAGAGGTAGAAAATATATTATTGAATTATTATCACTTGGAAAATATAAAACTGGTGGAAAGGAAAATGGTGACCGGGTAGGGATATGGTTTGGGTATTGGTGGGTGTAAGAGGTTGTGTCGTCGTGGACGCGGGACATGGCTTGGTTACACTGCTTTCCCTGTTTATGTTGATTAAGGACCAGCCATTGCATAAGGCTCTAGGTAAGTCATAGACTTATTATCCCAAGCACATACTTGGGTATGGGCGCTTGGAAGACTTGTTGCTCTCTTGTCATAGATCCGGCTCTTTCTAGACTGACTGTTAGGGTTTTGTTTTGGTGAAGGAGGTCCTTGCACCGCACTGAGTCCGGGACTCAAGGGCGGGGGCTTGGAGTCCTAGTTTAGACGGGGACCTAGACACCTAGGATAGGAGGGTGATGGGTTGGTCCTACTTGTGCCTTGGGTACAAGCGAAGCGTGTGTTTTTGGGGTACCCAGCTGGGGGCATTGATTTTCATGAATCATCGGGTGATTTGGTACGGCTTGTCTATGGTTTAGCATCATAGTAAGAACTAAAATATGAAAGATGGAGAAAGGAAATCTGATTTTACCACCTGCTTGAAAGTAGCACAGGTGCTTACATAGAATGGTTAGTTAATGAACCAATGTGGCTATTAATAAAAATTGAATATAAGGACTCACGCTTAGTAATGCTTTCTGCAAATGCAATAAACCCATAAGCCAGATGGCCTTGTATATCCTTAGAGTCATTTCTTCCTCTTGTCGGGTAAGTCTTGCTAAGTACAATTGAGTACTCAGGGTTTTATTCCCCCTGTTGCAGGTGACAGGTGGATGCTAGAGCTGACCCTTGTATGTGGATACCTCCTGGTGGGCTCAGTGAGGATTCCTTTATGCTTCGATCATAGTTCTTATTTATAATTCTCACTAAATGTGTTTATGAATGAAAGTATTATAATATGTTGTCATAGTTTTATATTAATGCTTCATCATTTCATGAATAGGTATTTATTTTTACTATAATTCTGATCACATATTTATATTCTGCTGTTAAATTAAATTGTTCATAACTCTGATAATATGATTATATTCCGCTATTAAATAATAAATGTTATACTCTGATGTTGTATTAAAAGTGATGTAAGAAATGATTAAGAATGATGTAAGCTTTATTCTCTCATTTGTGATCCTAATGGCAAAAATATGGATTTTCGGGTTCTCCCACGGGGTGTGCCCGATGGGACCGAGTAATTTAGTGTTCTCCTTTGGGTGCTTAGTGTCTAATGGAAGACAAGCACTCCTAGGAGGCACTAGATTAGGCGGTTCTACCACAGTACCAGTCATTGATCTTGTCATCATCGGTACTATTGTCGAGGAAGGCGTGAGTGTGCGGTTCATCGAGGTGGAGCAGGACAGAGCCGATCGATGCGGGAAGGGAAAAGTTTGACCTTTTCCCCCTCCCCTATTTCTTGCTACAGCTCAATGCACCCATGCACCAGGAACAGAGCAACATCGCCCTCCTATGCTTGCGCGATGTGAGCCTACCCATCACGGCGTGGAGTAAGGCGACAGTCCTTGGCTCAATGGCTGAACTTGCCATAGTTGATGCATGTATCATCCCGGGCCACCTTGCGCTCACCAGCAGCGCCGCCATCAGCACCAGCCTACGCCCGAGGCCCTTTCTCCTCCTTCTTGCCACCACGTGGACGCTGACAATGTTCGTTGGAGGAGCCAGACAAGTCAGAGCCTTCCTCCTTCTTCTTCTCGAAGGCGCACCATTAGTCCATACTGTACAACAGCTTGCCTTCAATGGCGCCTAGCTTGGTGTGAGTCCCTTCCTCGTGATCTTGCACCACCTTGAGCCTCCTAGTTAGGTCCTCGACGGAGAGCTGCTCGAAATTGAGGAGCGTCTCTATCGCCATCATGATCTAGGAGTACTTCCATAGCATGCAGTGGAGGAATTTCTCCACCACGCGCTCCTCTATGAGGTTGGTGTCACCGTTGTGTGCCATCTGCTCCATTAGATTGGTTAGGCGGAGGGAAAAGTCCTCAACTTGCTCACCAGCCTGAAAGGCAAGGCCTTCTCACTCCTACCGAAGCCGTTGTAGAGTCACCCGGTGCACATGATCACCGCCAATGCGTGTCGTGGCAATCAACTCACATGCTAGCTTCACCGTAGCCTTGTTGGTGAGGGAGGCACTGAGCTCGGTGGGTGTTGGCACTTCTTAACGTAGCTACTAGGTTTTTATCCTCGACAACGGTGCCAGAAATGCTTGTTGGCACTTTGAAAGGTCCTTGTATAGTTTTGGTAATTGAGTGACAACCTAGGTGGACTAATTGTGTTTATGTGAGATACATAGGTGATTAGTCCATAGGTACATATGTGTGAGCAACATATGCCATGAAGGTGAAAATGGCTCGGAGATGTTGCAAAGCTCACACATATGATGACGAAGGAGCTCATTGTCCATGAGACATGACATTGAGTCATGTGATTAAGGTGGAGAAGATCAAGACAAGACTTGGTTTGATGGACCAGTTGTAAGAGTGAAGGGCAAGTTGGAGGCTTTGGAGCAATGGACCATGTGGCGGTGAAGCTTGAGCAAGACTTGGCGCTGATGGATGAAGGCAATCGTGAAAAGCAAGTGAAGTTAAGATTGATGAACCAATATGATCATGTGATGATATGAAGTGGATCATATCATTGTTGATCGTGTTGGTGTATGTGTTGCATCCACATTGGAGGAGATGGAATGGAATGCACAAGGCAAAGGTATAACCTAGGGTATTTCATTTCACTAGTCATAGGTGTGTAGAGAAGTTGATGACCGGGTTTATGATAGATGGCCGTACTATCAAGAGGGGCAAACTTGTTTGCATATCGGTCATCTATTGCCACTTGAGTGATCTAACTTTGCATCATCGTAGGATCGAGTGGCTTGGCAAGTTGAGTGGCTAATCCTTTGGAAAATGTTTGTGAAAAGCTAACACACATACACATGGTGGTGTACACTTGGTGGTGTTGGCACATTTGCAAAGGAGAAGGAGTTGGAGTTGAAACAGATCAACTCAGTAAAGAAACAGAGGAGAAAGGAGGTCACTATAAGTGACCAGACGCTGGCCTTAACTAGACTGGCGTGTCCGGTCAGTGGCAGCAATGGAGGCGTAGGCGTCAGTCTTTGACCAGACGTTGGGTCACTTCATGACTAGATGCTTGGTGGGTGTGTCCGGTCCCGCTGATGTGGCAGCGCTAAGAAGAAGAGAAGGACCAGACGCTGATGATGTGTCCGATCACAAAATAGAGGCTCAAGGAGCTCTCTAGAAACGATCGGACTTAGGCATAGCAGTGTCCGGTCATCTCACTGTTGGCGCAAAATAGCTGACCATTGAGATCTAGTGACTGAGGTTGAACGGAGGCGACACGTGGTGTGCATCCATTGACCGGATGCTGACTAGGTGCGTCTGGTTGATCTGACCGGAGCGTCCGGTCACCCCGAGCTATGACCAGTGAAGGGGTACAATGGCTCTATTTTTGTGGGGGTTATAAATAGAAGGGGGCCTCAGCCTTGTGCTGTAAGCTGAGCACACTAGAGCCTTGGTGGCTTATGTGGTAGTGCTTGGGAGCCCTCTAACTCACTCTAGCTTGATAGTGTTCATCCGATTGAGTGAGTGAGCGATTCTAGTGCGATTGCATCGTGAGGTTGCATTGAGTGGCACTAGGTGGCCGTCTTACAAGCCGATGGTGCTTGTTACTCTTAGAGGTTGCCACCTCCTAGATGGCTTGGTGGTGGTCTCCATCAAAGCCCGCAAGAAGCTTGTGCGGTGCTCTAGAGAAGAGCTTTGTGAGGGGCATTGTGCTCACCCCTGTGGGAGCCACGAAGAGCAACTCTAGTAAAGCGAGATGCGAAGGGCGACAAGTGGTCCGACCGGGTCAAGTGCTAGAGCTTGTGGTAAGCACTCCACGTGGGAGAGTGTGACTTGCGGGTCACCACTAGCAAGAGGACCGGCGACAACCTTGGAGCTTGTCTCAATGGGAACTAGCGTGTTGGCAAGCACGTGAACCTCGGGAAAAAATCATCGTGTCATCCTTGTATTCCTGTTGGTTTGCATCCTCGTTACACAAGCTTGTAATTACTTTCATATACATTGTGCTTGTGTAGTTGCTTTTGTAATTAGTTAGCTTGTGTAGCTTGCTAGTTACCTTCTAGCTTGTGTAGCATAGAATAGCTCCCTTGCGTGGCTAATTTGGTTTGTGTAACCTTGTTAGTCACATTGCTTAGTTTGTGTAGCTAAGTATTTGCGCTCTCTAATTTGGCATTGGTTGCCTTGTTATTGAGCATTGCTAGTGAGCTTAGGTGGTTTTGTGCTTTTGCTTACTAGCATGAGTAGGAGCTCCCTCATTGCTTGAAGTACTAGTGGCATAGATTTGTATGACCTTGCTTCTAGAATTGGTTAGGTGAGCTCTAGCTAGCCCGGCACCTTTGTTGCATAATTATGATCTTTGTAAGGTGCTAGAGAACATAGATAGAGGGGTGTAGTTTTGGCAAGACCGACAGTTTTAATTAAGCACTTGTTTCGGTTAGCCGACGCGATTAATTTTAGAAAGTACTATTCACCCCCCTCTAGTCCGCTATCTTGACCTAACACACTTCTTAGCGTAGCTACTAGGTTTGTATCCCTAGCAACGGCGCTAGAAGTGCCTTGTTGGTATTTCTTAGCATCATCACTAATGATCAGCAATGCCACTAAGTAATAACCTTGATAGTGCCTTAATATTTTTAGATATTTGTCCGCAAGCGCACAGAGCTATTAGTGTATCATTTGACCAGGAAGTATTCAGGGTATCGTTATTTATATTTTTCCAAAGGAAGACATTTATTGATTAAGAGTCTAGTATGGATATGAACTTGGATAATAATGCTTGCAAGTACACCAATGTTTATAACAGAGGTAAGAATGGTGATTTCAAGATAGTGGACACACACTTGGCATTCCTCAAAGGATAAAATAAAAAGAAAGAATAAAAGAATAATCCTAAGTCGAGCAGGCATTGTTCTACTATAGTCATACAAAGATTAGTTAATGATCATACAAATTACATAATTAGTTTTAGGACTAAGTGTGAAGCAGGTCGGGAGGCCACCGAGTACTGGTCTACCAGCAGCCTCATGTGACAACTTAGACTCCTACACCCCAAATGAATGTGGAGGATTATAAGGGCCGGATAGGGCTGTCACCACCTGCCGCCTACCACGTCAAACATGGAGAGGGACAATGCATTCACCTGTCTCTCCGTACCCAAGCACCACAGTTGCACATGCAAAAACTACCCAAATTCTCCTGGGTCCCTGACCCTACGGATCAATAGATAAAGGACTTAGGCACACCTGAAAGCACGATGAACTGCCACCTCAACTTAGCTCTAATTCTAATTATATAAGTTATATGAGTGGTTAAGCATAAAGTTAAGTATGCTACTCTCATGACATAGAAACTATAGGCTAGTTCATATATCAAGATCATAACATAATAACTATACTCTAGTTCATAAGTATGACTATAATTATAAAGTGAAGGCATGACTTTGGAAGAACTCATATCTCTATTCATACCCAAGAATCTCTTCTTCCAAGGAGCCAAGCCCTTCAAGGTAGCTTTGCCTTTCTCTAAAACTACTAAAAGGTAAAAACTAAAGAGGAGAGTGAGGTGTTGCTAAGTGGAGTGTGAGGAAGCTCAAATGGTGTGTGTTGTAGAGGGGGGTTGCCCCTCTATTTATACAAGAGCAAGGCGGTGGAGAAGGTATTCTTGGCACGAAGTACCGGGTTGCACCGCCTCAGCATGCTCACATGCCACCGCTTGTTGAAGGGGTGGCAGAGAGGCGCCGGTGGGGGGTCGCCCGCCCTTGACCAAGCCCCCTCGCCACCGGCTTCACGTGGTGGGCTGTGGGCTGGTCCTAGGTCGCTCCTTGATGGGTACTTTGCCCGGATGGGTTGAGTTGTTGTGCGTTTCTATTTATTCCTTTGCGCAAATCAGCGTTGGAAAGCGCCTTTCGGTGAATTCCTCCATGTATTTATACTTGTGTCCTCCAAAATAATAATATCTAAATACATATGGAACTAGATCAATTGTAAATGCATATGTGTTTAAGTTTGTCAATTTCTCCTCTTTTGTGTCTTAATTGGCGGTCAGATTTGATCATTAAGGACCACCAACAGTGGAGATGATGGCGCACATCGCCTCCAGCGCCCGACAATCATCATTGTAGCTAATGCCACCGATGTGGACCGCCTCCCAGAGATGCTGAGTTGTAGCTTTACCTTCATTAGAAGGATCCACTCGTGGACTCATGGTAGTTCGACTTGGTGAGCATCGGCCATGGCGTCCCTACTCCCAAGTCACGGTAGACGGTCTGCACCACCGGTTGTGCCACCGGTGAGCGGCCGTTGCATCCATGGCGCCGCTCTAGTGACGGCGGCTGAGGACGATGCCCTGCTAGGTTTCGTGATCCGCCTATCGGCCCGCGCTCTATCTTGACGCACAGTGCTGTGACTGTGGCCGCCACGACTTGTGCCATAGCCGTCGCCTGCCTGGCCGTCTCGACCGCCACTACAGCCACTACCTCTACGACAGCAAGGTGCACGCGCGTGATCATCGGCTCTTCTTGCTACTGGACCATCGGGGTTGATCATCCCATCGCCAGCAATAGCGACGGTGCGCTGTCTCTCGATCTGGCTCTCGGTGGACATGGCTGCTCACTCAAGAAACCTAGGCTCTAGATACCAATTGTTGGGCCAAATAGATCTTAGATTTAGATTTGGAAACTACTAGAGGGCAGCTTGGACCTTGGCCGCTTGGATTGAAATGAAATGCTACAGGGTTGTTCCTTACAAAATCACTACCCCTGCTTTTATAGGCAGATGGGCCTCTCTACCTGCTCCAGCATGTTCTAACCACTAAAGTGAATGCTGATGATATTCCTGATGAGGACATCGCCACGCTGGACACATCGACGCCATAGTCTTCCCCAAGTTGCAATTTGTTTCCAACTCAGCTGCCACGTCGTCCTCGGATTCAGCAGACACGTCGTCACTGTTTCGGTCATAACTTCCTCATACGACATCGAAACGGGCCGCTCTTGGATGCGTTGGAAAGGGGACGACGACGCCGTCGTTTTGGATCTGGTCCCAGCTCCAGAAGGTCCGTGGATCATTCTGTGTGACCACGGCAAGGTGCTGTGTCACCTATTTGGGCCAACTTGGCCATGTATCGTGTCGAGCCTTAAGCCCAAGTTGTGGGCGCCCAACCCCTGGCCGTCCCTAACCCTAGGTCGAGTCTTAGACTATAAACATAGCCGCCGCCGCTGCTACACAATTGGGTTTTGTTTAGAGTTTAGTTTTCCATCGAGGAACTGAATCGTTCATTGTAACTGTGGTGACAAATCCTTTTACAGTGATCCAGCGCCCCCGTTCTTGATCTCCTCCACTGTGTCGATTAGTCCTTTGGAACTGAGTTCTTGAATCCTTTATTGATATTCGCGTCATTCATATTTGCAATTTCAGATTGCGTGCTTTACCTTCTTGCTTGTGCTCTTCGATTCGCTTGCAGGAAAAGCCTTCTTGGCGAGGTCAATCAAGTTGTGCTTGGTTGATAACCAACGGAGCAGTGGTGTAATGGTTGTAGGGTTCGAATCATGTCTGATTGGAAGCCGGATCGTCAATGTCGAGATCTCCACAAATCGAACTTACCGGCTACCTCTCGGAAGATCGGGCCTGTACTCATCAATTGGTATCAGATATTTCAGGTTTACCACGAGGTATAATCTCGTTTGCCTTAGATTCATATTTGTTCATTACCTAGAGTCCACAAAAAGCCCAAAAATATTTCAATTTCCGCTGTCCTATCGCCCTTTGTGCCTTTGCAATTTCGTTTCAGATTCGTGTTGTTGAGTTTATGTCCGTGGTCGAGTCTTGTTGCTGGTTTAGGATTGTATTTGTGGTCATAGTTCAATCGCCCGTTGCTGTGATTTTGTTTTCCGCCGCTATCCCATCCACCGTTCCCAAACAACAAGTCAAAGCCACCACATTACTCGACTTGCCCCGCTAGCCGCCTTGTGTAACTTCTCGCCGCCATGCAAACCCTAGATAGGTTGCCAGCCGCTCTTATTTTGCCTGCATCGCAGCCATCCTTACATCATTAGGCGAATATCTACTGCTGTGATCGGTGTTAGAGTTTATGGACGCTTTGCCCTAACTGCCGCCGCCGTGTTGTGCCTCTCGGAAAACATACCTTGAGATACCTTCGGTAAAACAGGCATAACTTTTCGCTCGTTTATCAGAAAAATCTGAAATTTTTTGTGCAGCTTCTTGACACCATTTGGACCCGACCCAAACTCGGCTTCGCCCTATTTGGTTTCCTCAAAATTGCCAAAAAAAATTCGGGAAAATATAGAAAAAAATTGTCAAAGTTTTTGCACGCTTTTCAGAGAACGTGCTAAATTTCTGTAGACCACATCCCACCTCAGTTGTAGGTGCCAATTTTTGTGGTTGCATCTTTTGTGATCCTTGTTCAGAGAAAAGTATAAAAAAAATAGTAAAAAAAAGTTTGTTTCCTACTAGTGCCTTTTGGAAAAATCCGGGAAAAATTCAAGAAAAAGGAGAAATCCGGGCTAATTGCTTGTTCTGTGAGTTCTTTCGATCGTCCTTTGTTTTCACCTTGTTGCGCTACGTCTCGACACGTCTTAGCCAGCACCTGTGATTTATACTTTGGATCCAGATTGAACAATCGCTACTCTGCACTCGTTAATTGCTAATCCTTGCTGTCATATTGTGTGCCTACCCATAGCTCCACATATTCTTCTGTCAGCACAGGTTCATCTTGCAACTGTTACCCACGCTCAACAACAGATTGCTTCGCCACTTTGGTTTTGCTCCTATTTGGCGTTGGTAAGAATACAGGCAAGACGGTGGTAAGCCGCTTGTGATTTTGCATTCCACTTTCATCACCATCACCACCACTTGTTTCCTTTTAGTTGATAGGAATAATACTTTGGTGTTGTCTTTTTCTATCTTCTAACCATGGCAGGAACTTCGACGGACTTCAATGAGTGCGTGTCCAAGGGCGAGCTTGCAATGTTTATGACTGAACAACGCAATCTTATGACCGAGCTGACGCGCAACATGAACAATCTGGTCAATCGCATTGAACAGCTTGAGCAACGCCCTCCACCTTATCGTGCTGATGATGAAGATGCGGATGCTTTTGGTGATGAAGATGCGTATGCTGACGGTGGTGCCCGTCGCCGCCTCAACTTCAATCGTCGCGGTATGGCAGGTAATAATCATGGTAATAATGATCCTTTTGCTAAAATTAAATTTAGTCTACCTCCTTTTGCTGGTAATGTTGATTCAAAGGCATATTTAGATTGGGAGCTTGCTGTTCAATAAAAATTTGATTCTCATAATGTTCCTGCTGAGCATAGAGTTAGACTTGCTACTAGTGAGTTTACTAATTTTGCTTTGTTCTGGTGGAGTGATCTTTGCAATGCCAATAATACTGCTGCTGTGCCTCAAACTTGGAATGTTTTAAAGCAACGTATGAAATCTCATTTTGTTCCTCATTACCAACGTGATTTACGTTTGAAACTACAAACTTTAAAACAAGGTGATAAAGGAGTAGAAGCATACTATCAAGAATTGCTTATTGGTTTAGCATGTTGTGGTATAAATGAAGATGATGATGATGCTAGTGCTAGATTTTTTGGTGGTTTAAACTATGATATACAGAACATACTTGATTACAAAGAATGGCGCAATTTTTCCCAATTGTATCATCTTGCTATTAAGGCCGAACGAGAAGTACAGGGACACAAACAACACCAGCCTTTCAGGTCTAACAATGGGAGGAATTTTCAGCAGCGTTCCGAGCCGGAGATGCCTAGGCTTCCTATTGCACCACAGCCATCTACACCTCCATTTTCTTCCGGGTAAGTAAATTGTCTAATGTGCAGTTTCCACAGCTGAAGAAAGGTGGCACTCCGGGTGCTTCTACTAGCTCCTCCTCGTCCAGCTCTAAAATCATTTGCCACCGATGCAAAGGCATGGGACATGTCATGAAGGAATGCCCCAGTCGTCGTGCTTTCATTGCTACCGAGGATGGATATGTAAGTGCTAGTGATGTTGAAGATGATTTATCCCTTGCTGCTAACATTGATGCAGATCCCACCGAGGGCGATCATGACAAGGAGGCCATCACCATTGACTCTATGGCTGCTGCCGCGGACTACCCTAGCCTTCTTGTGCAGCGTGTGTTGAGTACACGTGTGGGTCATGAAGAAGAGATGAAGATCCAACGCCACAATTTGTTCCACATGTATCTCATTATGCAGGGTTGTTGTGTTCTCACTATCATTGATAGCGGGAGTTGCAACAACTTGGTGAGTTCAGATTTGGTTGACAAGCTTGGCTTGACCACACGACAACATTCGTATCCATATAAACTTCAATGGTTCAATAATAGTGGTAAGACTAAGGTAACTAAATCAGCACGCATTAGCTTTTTCACAGGCTCTTATCATGATACTACTGATTTTGATGTTGTCCCTATGCAAGCTTGTTCCATTTTGTTAGGTCGCCCATGGGAATTTGATAATGATGCTTTACACCATGGTAGACCTAATACATACACTATCATACATAAGGATAAGAAAATTACATTGCTGCCTTTGTCTCCTACGGATATTATTAAATATGCTAATGAGATCAAAAATAAACCTCCAACAGATATTGCTAAAAATAATGGGATTAAGTTAAAAGGAGGTGCTTTTCTTGCTACAACTCCTACTACTGCTGAGTTATGTGATAATCCTGATGCACCATGTTATACTATGTTTTGTCAACCTTTTATGTCTGGTGCATTGCCTGCTGTCACTAACCTTTTGCAGGAGTTCGCTCATGATGGGATGGAGTCGAGGACGACTCCAATTCTACAAGGAGGGGATGATGAGGACATCACCAAGATGGAGTCGAGGACGACTCCAATTCGAGAAGGGGAGGATGATGAGGACATCGCCACGCTGGACACATCGACGCCATGGTCTTCCCCAAGTTGCAATTTGTTTCCAACTCAGCTGCCACGTCGTCCTCAGATTCAGCAGACACGTCGTCACTGTTTCGGTCATAACTTCCTCATACGACATCGAAACAGGCCGTTCTTGGATGCGTTGGAAAGGGGACGACGACGCCGTCGTTTTGGATCTGGTCCCAGCTCCAGAAGGTCCGTGGATCATTCTGTGTGACCACGGCAAGGTGCTGCGTCACCTATTTGGGCCAACTTGGCCATGTATCGTGTCGGGCCTTAAGCCCAAGTTGTGGGCGCCCAACCCCTGGCCGTCCCCAACCCTAGGTCGAGTCTTAGACTATAAACATAGCCGCCGCCGCTGCTACACAATTGGGTTTTGTTTAGAGTTTAGTTTTCCATCGAGGAACTGAATCGTTCATTGTAACTGTGGTGACAAATCCTTTTACAGTGATCCAGGGCCCCCATTCTTGATCTCCTCCACTGTGTCGTTAGTCCTTTGGAACCGAGTTCTTGAATCCTTTATTGATATTCGCGTCATTCATATTTGCAATTTCAGATTGCGTGCTTTACCTTCTTGCTTGTGCTCTTCGATTCGCTTGCAGGAAAAGCCTTCTTGGCGAGGTCAATCAAGTTGTGCTTGGTTGATAACCAATGGAGCAGTGGTGTAACGGTTGCAGGGTTCGAATCGTGTCTGATTTGAAGCCGGATCGCCAACGTCGAGATCTCCACAAATCGAACTTACCGGCTACCTCTCGGAAGATTGGGCCTGTACTCATCAATTCCTAATACAAGGCTTGGAAGCCAAGGAAAGTAAATTATAGAAAAGTAAGATACAAGTGCTTTAGCACTAGGCTTATCTATCAGAGTGAAGGGAATATGAGGTCCTGTTGCAAGTGTCCAAACTATGAGCCAAGAGGAGGGTGTGGATTCACTAAAAACTTTATTAACCTAAGGCTAACTTGATTCTACACTAGATAAACTAAAACAACTAACTACCAATATGTGCATCTAGAGTTTATGTTGTGCCTCTAACTTACCCACCCACAAAGAGTGTTGCAACCTATAGGAAATCCTATCAACTAGCCTAGCACTCTAGCTAGGAAAGGTAATGGAGCACAAGCAGAAGCACAAATTGGAGCTCAAGTGAGGAATGGCACACTCCCAAGGCATGGCATCCCAATGTCGATTGCCAAAATATAACCCATATTCCAAGTTGGAGCTCCTCAAAGGATATGTTGGGTCACTGGGCCTTCCGAAGTCACGTTGTTGGGATAGTAACTAAGTCTCCGTAGTAGATTGCACCTTGGTGCCTAGGAGAGTTGAATGGCAAATGGTGAACCTAAGTGGCTTGCAGCACTTGTCTTGGTTTTGGCGAGCACAACACCATAACCGGGAGCATATCGTCTTTTGTGAAGCTCCAATGTGAACTACGGATTGAGTTTCAGCAACTGACACCATGAGATACATCGCCTCAAGTTAGCAGTTTGCTCTTCCCAACATGAGTTTTACTAACCACATTTTTGCGACTATGTGCATTAACCTTTTCTAGAGTAGCTTAGACTAGTTGATAGAATTAGATATATGTTGCAAAACTGTTTGTGGGTGGAACAATAGAGACACTGGATAGACTACACTAGATAAACTTGTAGTTGCCAACCTTACTAGAAAGTTGTTTCGTTTATCTAATGTAGTTCAAGCTAGAGGCATAGGCCCCGTTCGGCTTACCTTATAATTCGCACTATTCAGCTTGTTTTTTCAGCCGGAACAACGTTTTTCTCTCACAACAATTCAGTCAGAACAGTGTTTTTAAGCCAATTCAGCCAAGTTTCAGCAAGCTGAACGAGGCCTATAGGTTAGAAAAGTTTTTAGTGATCCAATTCACCTCTCACCTATTGGTTCACATTTTAGACCCTTGCAAGGACTTCGGATCCCCTACACAAGGTAGTTTTGGTCTTTTGGAGAGTGATATAAGAAAATGCATTGCGAGTGGTCTAGCAATTCAGCCTGACAAGATGGGCCCGTCTGGATGTCCGCATAGAACTTAGAAGATAGGTATCAATAAGCACTGTTGGTCATTCACAGCTCTGTTAGCAGCGCTGGCTGCTCACAGGCCTGAACTAGCAGTGTCAACACAGGGAGAACTTCTATAGGTATCTAAGACATTACATTGGCTACAAACTCAAAATGGCACATAAATTATTCTTTAACAATCAGTGGCCCTATTGTTGTTCTACCTATGTTCACTGGTGTTGTTTTATAATAGAAAATTTTTGGCTCTACCGTGGGTGCATCAGATCACAATTATTACAAAAGGTAGTCAGTGCTAGGTGTCAAAGGCCCTGTTCGCTTGAGCTTATCAGCCAGAATCAGTCCTATGTTTTTCTCTCACAACAAATCAGTCATAGCAACAATAAGTCCTGCCGAACAGGACCTAAAATTAAAGGACAAAGCCAATACACCACATAAATATGGTGTAACTAAAAAAAAGAAACAAAATGAAGAAAAAAACAAATTTCCAACAGGAACTTGAGTAGTCGTTTGTGGCATTCCGGCTTTCTACGTGATGCGAGCTCAACTTCACCATACTTCTGGTGAAATTAGAAACAGAAATAGAGCATGGGCCAAATTCAGGATAGGTGAAATAACACAACAATCCGCCTATTGAAAGAACTCTAACCATCAAATCGAGAATTCATCGCTAAGCAGATCACTACTGGAGACTGATCGCTGTTGCACCGCATGGATCCAGGTACTGGAACCTAGCAACAGCACCAAGGCCCTGGTATGCAGGGCAACCACCGTTAAGCGACGCCAGTGGTTCGCTGGTGTATTTTTTTTTATCGAACACGTGGTTCACTGGTGTATATTGACGAAAATTTCAGTTGACTTATAAATTATAAGATCTTGCTATAAAATTCCTTAAAAGCCTATAGGTTGAGAAAAAGGTTTGAGAACTGATGAAGCATAAAGTTACTTCTTGTTATATTCATCGTTTTGACGTGCGAATAACAATGGAGACCATGAATGCGCAGAAGACATCAATTTTCCAAAGACCCTGTTGAAGAAAGCTACTCCCTCCGAAAAAAAAATACAATTATAGGATCCATATCGGTTAAACAAGCTTAAGTTTGACCAAGTTTATAATAAATAGTATAACATTTATGTCTCTAAATAAGTTTATTATAAAAATACATTCCTTAATTAATCTAATGGTACTTATTTTATATATTATAAATATTAGTACTTTTAGTATAAATTTAGTCAAAGTTCAAATCATTTGACTCCTCGAAAAGCGATAATTGCATTCCTTTGAGGACGGAGGGAAAATTTAGGAACAACTTGTATGGTTTTCCCTTCAAGAATAAACTTAACTATAGCACAACAACTTGTGTCATTAGAAGAGGAATCACTGAGAGATTTTTCAGGACTTCAGTCACCTTTGAACTGATTTTTTTAGTCATGCACAAGTGCCTAAGGCCAAAGCACCCTATGATATTTCCCGATTAAGTAACACGTAAGGTGAAAGTTGTGGTCAGGCAGAACCATAGCAGCCTCGCATAAAGTAGGCTAGTTGAGGTCAGTGTAAGTTTAACAATGGTCGGTTTGCTTTGGGCATGCAAGCGAGCTATTCTAAGTTATGCCGACCGATTCACAAGGGGACAACACACGGCCGGCCTGAAAAACTAGTCACTGACCCTGTCAAAAGCAACGAAACGGATGCTTCGTTTTCACAACACACACTTCAGCTCCAACTTTGTTGCTTTCTCTCCAGCAAGAACTGGACTCTGAAGGATATATCCAAGCCCGTCACTGGCCTTTATTTGGAGTCAACAGTCTAATAATTTGATTAAAATAGTTTTGATAAAAAAAAAATCGGTTGAAGGTTTTCGATTTTTTTGTTTTTTTTAAAAAAAAATCGGTTGAATATGAACGATTTTTTGTCGTACCAGATCACGGTCAGAATTTCCAGCTGTTTGATCTGATTTCATTCCAGCACCAGGCACGACAGCTGTAATCTTAAAA
The DNA here is from genome assembly GCF_019320115.1 of Miscanthus floridulus. Lineage (NCBI taxonomy): Eukaryota > Viridiplantae > Streptophyta > Magnoliopsida > Poales > Poaceae > Miscanthus > Miscanthus floridulus. The sequence goes on along the minus strand of NC_089583.1, from coordinate 44,231,384 downwards.
AACTATTCACGGCTGCTCTATAAAGGCAACCCAAGTGCAGTGAAGGAGCATTCAGACGAAGAGAGCCAAGAGCATAGAACGAGACGACATGGCATGGTATTGACTTGGCTCATCTCTCATCGACAGCAAACTTCACAAGTGCCAGAGGAGGTGAGCCGAGCCAATATCACTTCATGTCATCTAGCGTTCTGCAACTGAAAAACTACTGTGAGTTCATCGTCGAAACCCTTGTTGCCTGTGTTCGAGCTCCTTGGTTTCCATTGACATGACGGTGCACTTCACCCTTACAAGCAAAGAGAATTATTTGGGGGTAATGATGCTCTACCGGCTTAGCTGTAAATTTGTGATGTTTTTCTTGGCATAATCTTTTGTTTCCTCTGTTGCCTTCTTGCTTGGCTTGATTTCAGAAATTCAGTTTATGGCACCCATTTTTCTCCCTTCGTTGATTCTAGTGTGTGCATTATATACATAGTATATATCCTTTGACTTTCATAGGTTTTTTCTCCCGGGGTTTACACAAGAAAAGACAAATAGGTATGAAACTATCATTTGGGCAGAAGTTTATATAGTAGGTAAACAACATCAGAATAGACAGGAGATATTGGCACTGAGACTTTTGAAGGAGCACAGGTTTGCTTTCTAGCATACATCAGTTCTCATTCTCTTGCTTTAGATACAGCAAATCTGCCATTTAATAAAAGTGTAACAAGTAAATATTGATACAGTTTTTCATAGCTAACAGCCATAAATTTTTCTCAAACACGCTAATAGCCATAAATATACCCAAGTCCATCCCCACTTTTCACTTAAGTAATGGATAACTTGATTATTATGACCACATAGTGTGAAGCACTGTGGGGACTAAAAGTATAAGCACAACGAGCACAGTAAAATTTTAGTACGAAGTTTGTATTCCCTCCGTTTATTTCTGCAAGGCCTATTAGTTTCAATCTTGTTGCCAATTTTGAGGCCTACATGCTCAAACTAATCTCTTTTTGCATTTCCTTTCCTAATTATTCATGGTTGTTAACCACAAAAACTGATCTCTCACACTCCCAAAGAGCTTAAAGGAAGGTCAAGCATTATGTTTGATGATTTCCTAGATCTTAGCCACATATCCAGTAACACGAGTAATAACTAATCTGTTCAGATATTGTACAGAAAAGGAAGACTTGAAGGTTCTGGTTGTGGGCTTGTGGCTAGCAACTACAGGCCAAGGCATGGCGTGCTAGGCCCCCATTTTTGAAACATTGGAGCAAGATTTCTTGTGCTATCTCTTCAGTGGATGGCAATGTAAACCTAGTGCATGGCCCACAGGTTATACATGAATGTTTCGAAAGAGATAGTGCAAGTTTGAACCTTAATCAATGGCCAAATGAGATAGATGCTGCAGCTATCATTTTTCTTGTACTACACATTTATCGTACCTGACAGTACATTCCTGACAAGAGATCACTGGAGTTTTAAAATAATAGCAAGCATATATTTTAAAAAATGAGTGCTTCTTCCTCACGTCTGAAACACAAGGATTACAGCAAGTAGCCATGCATTTTTGGAGAAGTACAGAAATATATTGCTGCAGAAAGGTTAATCGAACAGTTGCAGGAAGCACTCATTATATTGGGCTAGTAAAAGGAGCATCTAGGTAAAATAAACTACAATAGAATGTCCCCAGGTCGCAATAAACCAATAAAACAACTTGAGTAAATAAAATGTTATCTCATTGAATTAGTTAGCATGGTCCATGTGTAATCAAGCTGAAGCACACTGCTATGAATCTGGCTCAGTGAATTAACAACAATACCGATGTCCAGCCTTATCCTGCCAAGACTATTTATTTATTTCACAGTATTGACCACTTCCTTTTTTTAACGCAAACAACCACTAAAATTTAATTGGGTGCAAGTGATTTTACAAAATGTTGGTTCTTGATGACCAGTTGTGTTACAGTAGGCAGTGCCCCTCATCCTTGACAATAGAGCAAGTATCTTGTAATTCATCAGCTGGGAACTTTATGGCTCCTTTGGCAAGGATGCCAGCTACCTCTCTTGATCAGTTTTAAATTTTAACTAAAATTAAAATATTACGGATGTATCAACCAACTTTTGTTTGGTGCCCCATTGGTTTCTGAAACAACTTTGTATTGTTTGCTTCAAAAACAACAACTTTGTATTGTTTTATTACTCAGTTGGTAATGAGATCTACACTTCAAGCATTGCCTGAAGATCGGCTTCCAAAACAGAGTACTGACTGGATTTGACCATCTTCCTTACAAACTGGCAACTTAACTACTACCACTTCACCTTTTAATCATATCAACAGTGGAAGTTCAGAATAAAGCATATACATTATATTACCTTGATACAAAAAATATAACATTTTATTGCATTGTCAAACTTCTTAATTTTGATTTTTGATTGCTAAAATACACTCCCTACTTTTTTTTGTTTAACTCAAAAGTCCATGCCGTCAAACTAGTTTAACCACTAGTGAATCTAATAAAACTATCAATTTCAGCTATACCAAAATTATATTTACTGACTTTTTTCTTTCGAAATGCTTTCCTAAAATTACAATTTTATTCACATATGTTTATGTGAAGTTACAAAAAGGAGAGGTCAAAGATGTATATTGTAGACTGCAAAGAAGTAAAAAACATCACACTTAAAAAGAACGAAGAGTACAAAATTACTTATACTGTTCATGCGAATATAGTATATTATTATACAATATACTTATAAAATAAAATATTTTCTATTCTACTCCCTCCATTTCAAATTATTGTTCATTTCAGTTTTGTCCTAAGTCTAGCCTTACTAACTTTGATGAAGTCCATTAAAAAATCAACACTTATAATATATTAATATCAAATTAGTTTCATTAAAATCACTATAAATATGCCTTAATAGTGCATTTATTTGATCTTATCAATATTTTTCTCAAAACTAGGTCAAAATTTGAGAGCATTGAGTTAGGACAAAGCCAAAGTGAATTATAAGTTGGAGTGGAGGGAATACCATACTAGTATATTATAGCACAGAACTAGTACATAAACTAACTGTCGAACTTTATTCATTCGCGATCACATCCTGTCCAAAGGTTTATACACATTTTTTTGCAGAGGGGTCAGCAGCCAAGATCCTTCCAGCTTTCTATGTTAACTGTGAGATCTTAGCACATCGCCTGACTAAGATATGCACCAGTTCTTCTTGCTTTCTCCTCAATCGGTGGGTGTTGTAACTTGCTGATATTGTCAGATTTTTATTGCCACCGCTGAAGCTGTCTGGCTACATTCTCTCCCTTATTTGCAGCACTTAACACAAGCTTGTTGGGATAGTTCAATAAACTTGTCTTGTATTATTTTTCACATAACCTATTTAAATGAACCCATATGGTGGCAAAGTTAAGGCTTAGTAATCACTACAAGTTCCAGATGGAATTTTAGATCAGCTGAATTCAAATGCATATTTGTTTCCAAACAGAAGCACGGCTCCTAATAGAGTTCTGTTGACCAAAACACACGGAAATCCACTACCTTCAGAAGATTTACTTGCATTAATATGGAACTTCTAAAAGTGCCATCACTCCCCCTCATTCATTCCAGACTCATAACATTAACACACAGAGGAATACTATGCACATACATTTCGGGAGCAATGGCAACCTACTGATGAGTCTGAACAATGAAGCATGTAAAAGCATCATTCAAGACTCACCTAGCTTGCTCGCTGGCCACTACTACACGGAAACGCCACACCAGGGACGCAAACCGGACCTCGCCTTTCTCCTCCATCTGGGCAACCTGTGTTGCCATGGTGAAGTGGTGAGCCGTCCACGCTGCCGCTGGGGCCTGGGGCGGACCGGAGACTTCCTTGTCCTCTTGTCCCGGGCGCAACTCCTGAATCTGACTGCTACCGTTGGCGACGTTGGACGCACTGACTATGGCTTTGTCAGACTGGGAGTAGACCGGCGGACGGGACTTTGCCGGCGGCGGGGATGGACGGAGCCGCGACTCCGGTAGTACGGTAGGTAGTCAGCGTGAGGTGGGATGGTCCCGTCTATGATGAGTGGATGGCACGACTCTATTTTTTTTTTCCTGGTTGAGTAGATATGGCACCAACCGTTTTATGTTTGGTGTGGAGACAGGAAGAGAGTGTTTGGTTCGCTCTTTATTTTCTAAATTTAGTTTATTTAGTCTTCATTTAGTCATTTTTTATCAAATACTTCGATTAAATGAGACTAAATTATCTTTAGTCAACTAGTCACTTAAATGTTGCTAAATAGGACTAAGTCTTATGTTTTAGTTCGGTTGTCGTACCTTTTTAGTCACTTTGGATCAAACATCCTAACTAAAAAGGTACTAAAAAGCCTTTTTTAAGTCCACGAAATTAAATAGGGGTGACTAAAATTTAGGGGTGGTGCAAACCAAAGATTCCCTAAAAGTGGGATAAGTCCCATTTGTCATTTTTTTTATTTTTTGTTTTTTTCTCTCGTTATCCCTTCCGTCGCTTACTCCTCCGCGCGACCGCACAGCAGCCCACCGTGCGGCTCGCAACAGGGTTGCCCCGCGCCGCCTCCACCAGCGCCCGGACGTGCGCTGCCCCGGGCTTCCTCCACGCCTCCACCGGCAGGGTTGGAGCTCTCGTGGCGACGGTAGGACCGACCCCAGAGCTCGCGCCGAGGACCTTCTCGTGGTTCGCCAGGGGCGGAGCTTGCTAGGGTCGAGCACGATGGCGCCAGGGGTGGATCTCGCCGGGGCTGGGCACAATGACGCCAGGGGCGGAGCCCGTGCTCCAATGGTCGCTCGCCGAGGCCAGGCACGTTGGCGCCAGGGGCGGAGCTCGTGCCCCCATGGCCGCGCACCACTTCTTCCTCGACTCCAGCAACTCCGGTGAGTCCCTGCTTCATCCTTTTTCCTCAACTACGGCAAGCTCCCACTCCTGTCCTCGATTCTTCTCACGCGTGTGTGCGGCTCGTCACACCGAGGACTGCCCCCGTCCATTGTTTTCTGGGGACGAGGCGAGCTCGGATCTTGAGCGAGTATTCGCTTGTGGGACGTCCTCGCCCCTGGTTACCTCCAAACCAAATGGCGCTCGTCCGGGTCCATCCCGTCCCTCCCTCCTCGTTCTCTCATCCAAACGCTACCTAAGGGTGCGTTTGATTGGGAGTCAAAGTGGAGTGGGACGGTCCTGTCTCTGATTTCTGGGACGGGACGGGGATGGGAAGCCTCTATTTTCTGTTTGGTTGATGAGGACGAGATCAACCCATTTTGTGTTTGGTTGAAGGAATAAATAGGAATGGGACGGAGGGTGAATTTAACGTCATCGGCTACTATTTACTGGGACCCACTTGTCATACTCTTTTTAATTTTTTATTTCTTATTCTCCCTTATCTTCTTTCCGGGCGTGATGTCTTATCTTCTTCCCCGTGCTATGGCTGCTGCTGCTCGTCGGACCCCCCACGCTCGTACGCTCCATGGCTGCTGCTCGTCGAACTCCCCCACGCTCGCACGCGCCATGGCTGCTGCTCGTTAGACTCACCCACACGCCGGAGCTTCGTGAGCCGGTGCTGCGCCGTGTCGAAGCTGGGGCCGTGCCGTGCCGCACCGCACCGGAGCTCCACGAGCTGGGGCCACGCCATGCCACGCGCGGAGCCCGGAGGTGGCCCCGCAGGCGCCCGACCGGAGCTCGCTTGCGTCGGAGGAGGCCGCGCTCCCGTTCGCCATCATCTGGAGATGCTCATGCCGTCGCAAGAGGACGTCCCCGTCCGCACTTTTTTTCTGGGTCGGGCTCGGTCCCTGTAACAGAACCAACCAATTATACGAAATTAAGTAAGAAAATCATCTGCCAGAGCAGACAATTTAGCAAACTTAAGGCCATATAACCCGGTAGTCCGTGAAATCACGAAGGATTTCAAACCAACTCACATCCCAGCCAAGATCGTAATAAGTTTAGCGGTTACCATCACATATTACATAAAAGTTCTCATCTCAGATACATCAGAGTTTAAACATAGTTATTACAAAACGAGTTCGAATAAAAGTAGCGGAAGCCATTTGTTCAAAACCACACGCACACTCACACGGAGTTCAAATACAGTGCCAGCAAATAATCATCTCCAACAAAAGCATCAGACGAGACGTAAGGAATGACCATGCCCATGGTCCTAAGCATCACCCATCGTAGGATAAAGGTAGTTGATACAGTAGCCGTAATACATCTGCCCATCTGCAACAAGTGGGAATAAAACCATGAGTACGAGAAGGTACTCAGCTAGACTTACCCGACATAACCGAAAATAAGTGACACCAAGGATTATGAAGGGCTTTATAGTAGGGTAGCTGACTTATTTGCGAAAAGAAGCATTTTTAGCATTTCAAGAACCTTTCCAAAAGCATTATTGTCAAGTTAATTATTATTAACCTGTCGACTAGATTTGCACCTATACTAAAGCAAACATGTGATTAAACCAATAATGATAACCAATGATCATTAACAACTTCCATATTGTCATATTCATTATAACTGTCCAAGTGTTTCATTAACATTACTACGATGAAGTCACTCAAGTCAAGTGCTCACTATCCAGGAGCGATGGCGATTCGAATCGATTCCTAAACAGCTGGTGATTTATTCCTTACACAAACCTTACTCACCTGCTAAAGTGAGGTATTGATCACCGAGTCAACTATCCAGGAATCTCGAGTTTGCCAGGAACCACATGTACCCAGGGGCCAACCGACTGCACTTTGGTCTTATCATCTTGCCCCCGTGTCCTACCACACCTGCTCCGGTACAGTGCGCTACGGGCAATCTACTCGGCCCGAATAATCTCCCAGCTTCGCGGTCAGAAGATACTTTATCCGGCCAGCTAAATGTAAGGCATGCGTTCAACATGACTCGAGGCCTAACAACGGTCGGTCCTTAATCGACACAGACGAAAAGCACTACAGTTCAAAACTCTATAAGTCTCCATCCGGTCTCAACTTTATTTAACACTTAGTTATACCATGACTTCATAGTCATCCAAGCAGATCCAGGTAACCACCTATAGCTCGTAGGTGACAGGAAATCACCCGACTTCTACCGGTCTAAGCCAGCTAAGCATTGACTCGACTGCGGATACTAGGGTAACAAGGATATAGTATAACAAAGGTAGACAAGGTATAATGCAGCAACAGTTGCAAACAACTCCTGAACGTAATGCATCAATTGAAGTAAAGCATTTAATTAATAATTGCAAACCGGGAGAAAATGCTCCAGGGCTTGCCTCTCTCGAAGGAGCTCGGGCGGTGATCGGGGCACTCCGGAAGTTCCTCAACGTCCTCCTTGTCGGCTTCGGGCACTTCCTGAGGCTGCACCTCGAGCTGCTCCTCGGGCTCCTCGGGTATGATGATTGGGTTCTCGATTTGTGATCCTGTATGATGCAATATGCGTAAGTGCTTATGCCATCGGTGCATTGGATGAGATGAATACAATGGATATGCTTGAATGCAAGGTAGTTAACATCATCCAAGAACATATACTACAAGCACATGTCATCTACTGCATTCTCTTCTACTACTAATATGCTAAGTCAACACATCTCATTAAATACTTCAAAGATACACCAAAGCTTCACTAATTTCTTAATCACACATAAAGCAGCACTTGATTAAACCCTAATTAATAATAGGTTTAAATAGTAACATCTATTTTTATTGCTTAGAAAAATCGTAGAAAATTACATAGCACAGTACTACCCTAAGTAGTCTACCATCAGATTTTCATGGTATTTGAATGAGTGGATTAGCCTACACAAAAATAACAAGCTATGGCATGATTATGAACATGAAAATACTTTGTACTGTGAAAAGTGTCAAACAATAGAGGAAATATTTTTCCTATGTTCTACTCAGCAAATAATCACTGCACAAAAATTATCGCATGCATGTTTTATACAAATTTTGCTCTCTAGCAAAAATAACAAAAATCAGCCATTAAAGGCACTTGAACTACATCTCATACTTTTTCTACAGCACATGCATGACACATATTTTTCCTAGGAAGTACATTACATAAGAAGATTAACAAACTTGGAAATCATATTTTTCTGAAGCCTATAGGTTTTTCTACACATTTTTCAAGTTATCAGCAATATCAAGGATTAAATAAACCTCTATAGAAAAGTATCTTAAAAATGACATGCAATAATTTTCTTATGTAGATCTGGTGACAAGGAACCTAGCAAAATTTATTTCAACAGATTTAGAGCAAATTTGAGTATACAAACATTTTCCAAATCATTTCTCTTTTTAAATAATAAAGAAAACTGAAAATGAAAACTTTCTATTGCTACTGGGCCGGCCCGAGGGAACCATCTGGCCCACGGCCACACTTGGCCCGCTCAGACCGAGCGAAGGGGAGAGGCGGCCTGGCTCGGGGTTTCAGCCCACGGCCACTTGGCCCAGCTCGGCCGAGGCGAAGGGTAATGCCGGCGTCGAGACGCCACGGCGACGCGGCTCTGTTAGCGGGACGGCGGCCCTTGCCGGCCGGGTTCGGGCAAGCGGGTGAGCGCACGGGGTTCGCAAGGAGGTGGCGAACTCGAGCAGGCAACTAGGAAGGGTGGAGGAGGGGAGGAAGGATGCCTTCCACGGTGGCCGAGCACGGCGACGCCATGGCCGATGGCAGCGAAGCGCGAAGAAGGCTCTACCTTGGCTCAAAAGCGTCACAACCGCGAGCACCAGGTGCCAGAGGGCGAGGCGGAGCTGCTGGCGGGCGGAATCGAGGAATGAGGCACAGGAGGAGGAGCACGTCGCCGGCGTCGACTGCGGCGCACGGTGGCAGAGCTCGCTGCGCTGCTGCGAAGGCGAAGGGAGGAGCCGAAGGAAAAGAAAATGGACGGGCGAGCGGTTCTGGCAGGCGCGCGGGGGCTTAAGGCGTGGCCAGCGGTGCCAAGACGGCCGCGGCACGTGGCCGCACGGTCAGGAGTCCGACGACGGGTGGCGCCACACGGCGGTGAGCTTCTGCTGACGTCAGGACGCAAGCGCGCGAGTGCGGGCGAGTGGGAGGCGCGGCGTGGGCTTGGGCCGGCAAAGCAGCTGCTGGGCCAATGCGAAGCGCGCGGCGCTGCGGGAGGCGGGCGCTGCTGCAGGCCGGGCCGGCTTCGGCCATGGGCCGAGAAGCAAGGCGGCGGCCCGTGAAGGTAGAAAAGAAAATTTTCAAATTATATTTTCAAGGAATTTTCAAATACTAGTTTTCAATTATCATTTTGAGCAAGAAAATGACATCTTTTGAAAATGTCCCAAAAAGGAAAATTGCTTAGAATTTAATCCTCTACAACTTTGATTTTTTTTTGACCAAAGTCCAATTCTATCTAGATTTTGAATTATAAAATTAAAGTCAATTTTAACTCAAAACCCTAATTTTGGAGAATTATTTTTAAAGCAAAATTTGGCAATAATTTGAATACAAACTTTGCTCCAAAAATTGTGCTAAATAATTCTAGATGATTTACAATCATTGCCAAACAAGTTCTCCTAACCTAGCAAGCATAATTAGGGCAAAAACAACTCTAAACAAGTGTATGCAACATTTACGTTTCACAAGCATGTTTCGTATGTTTCGAAGCAGGGTTTCAGTTATTATTTACATGATTAGGCATGTATGATTAGGATGCTTGATGATGCACGATATGCATGATTTGCAGTGCCTAAATGCTAGCATAACACCGGGGTGTTACAGTCCTGATTTCACCGAATATTTCATGGATATGCTCTAGGTGGGATATCCTAGTTCCTAAGGACTCCCAACCAAACAGTCAAAAAGCGGATCCATCCCACCTCATCCAAAAACCAAACACTACCTGAGATCCTCAGAGGAAAATCGGCTCCAAGTCTTGGGCCACGAAAGCCGAGAAGTTGGGCCTGGGCTGTGAGACCCGGCCTCTCTTTTTTAGATGGCCTCCGATGTTACTAGTAGTTGACTGGATGGGCCTCAACATGGTTCCTTTGTGTTGCGGCTGTGCTCCAGCTCCAAAGCGTGTCTTTCCGGCGAAGGGTTTTCTCGAAGCGCGGACAGAGATGGCAGCGGCGACGGCAGGGTCGGCACCGGCGAAGGAGGTGGTGGAGAAGAAGGTGGAGTTCATGAAGGAGGTATTTTCGACCTCCCAATGCTTTCACACCTCTATTGGTGTTTCGTGTAGTTCTCGTCGCGAGCTTCCTTTTATTGTCCTCCGAATTCGGCGGGTGAGAGCAGAACTAAAATAATCTGCCGCTTGGATTTGGTTTGGTGTTCCGCAGATACGGGCGCACGAGGTGGCGATCGCGGAGCTAGGCAACCTGAATCCCTCCCGGGTCAGCCTCTTCCCCTGTGTCTCCCTCCCTTGCTTGCGATTTATGTCAGGTGCTGTGAGATGGTGGTACCCATTACCAATGGCCATTACCAATGGCAACTACTAATACTATGTTGTTGGCCAGTGATAAACTGATGCTACATTTTTACATCACCTTATTTCTGTACATTGGTAATCAGATGACAATTGACAGAAGTTTTGATTATCCAGTTTGAGAGCAAGAGCATGGATGTTACTGGATCAAACTTTCAGTAGCTTGATTTGTCACGAACTCACAACTTGTCCATCTTACTCACAGTCACAGTTTCTTGGTTTGCATTAGGAGGTGTACCAGAAAGCTGGCAACATCTTCTTTCGCAAGAGCGTCAAATCAGTGGTCACAACGGAGCAGAGTATGCTGAACTGCCCATCACCGCTAGTGCATTGCATCTTTCTCCAGTAACTTTCTCTCCTTAGCTTGCGTTGTCTAACATTACTCTGGTTTTACGATTTGCTATGGGTTACAGAGCAACTTGACCAAGCCAAGGCTCGGCTGAACAAGCTGAACCAAGCCTAATGCGGCAGCGACGCTGCAATTGTTGGCCCTCAACACAATCGATCATGCTGATTCAAATGAAAACGCTTCATATTCATCTTCGGTTGCTCATTAGTTCTGCAGTTGGACCTAATTCTACATTTTTTTTCTTGAGATGCAGGGCTGTTGTGCTCGTGAAACTAATTAGAGGCTAGATTTTACTTCCACAGTTCACTTGCTTTTGTGTATTGTGTGTGAGGCATTACAAGTTTGTTGGTCCTGAAACAGTGACAGGACCCAAATTCTGAGACCAATGTAAAGGTCTTGACCTGTACATGACAGTTTGTTCGCAGGGTTATAGCCCGCCTGGATACGATGCTTTCTTCGTGTCTAGGGTCTACTAAATTTCTCGCGTCCCTGGTGTTTATCGTATTATTTTGGTTCGTAGCTTGATAATGCAGCAGATGTAACCGGAACACATGTCTGATTCAGATTCTATTTAACTCAGCTTCGGTTATTTCAAGTGCATGTTCAGCTTCTTCTGGATCAATATCACAGTTTGTATATGTCTATACTGAAACCACCCAAAAAAAATGGTGCACCAACAGCATGCAAAATGAAGGGAAGTCGATTGGGTATGAGTTTTTCTCATTTTGACGATTATCGGAAGGTTCATCTTCAAGCTTTTGGGAAAATAACTCTAGAGTAGTAGGTAGCATATTACATTACGCTGGTGTTGACGGTCAGATTAAGATCTCTCAGAAGGAACAGCAGTTTAGCATTCGATTCCTGCTTTGATACTGACTGTAAGTCAGGAAAGAAATGGGATAGCGATACCGATAAACTCTCTTGATACTACATGCTTCCCTACGCTCATGTATCATCGATGTTTCTATGTGTCTGTACTCTAGGGATGTCCAAACAACGACCACACCATCAGGACATGAGGATTCAACTGTCCGATTGATGTGAAGAAGGCTATCTGCAAAGGAAAGGAAATACATCTTAGTACCAAAGGAATTTTGCCCCCTTCACAGCCAAATGGACAAGTGGTTATGTCATACAGGGAAAAAATAACAATAGGTTACACGCAAGCTTTAACAGTCATTAGTTAAATTTTGAACATAGAGGTGAGAGCAAATTGCCTTAGTTTAAATAAACCTTTCAATTATTGGCCAATATAACTTTTATTGAACACTGCGAGATGAAATAGATCATAAGTTTAACGGTGTTCACTGCACAGGCTAATTGAAAATATTTCACTGTATTTCCAACACTACTTATAGCAACAATAGTGATGCCTAAAGATTAACTACCAATGTGTTAACAGAAGTTATTGCAAGGTATTTGCACTCCTGACTTGCTCATTAAGCACATAGGAAATGATATCAAAGCATAAAAAGTTTACAAAAGGGAAGATATTAGACGACACTTCAGTGACATTTTAGTATCAATCATAAAAATAAAGGCGTCCTCGTAGTAAAAAAGGTTACATTAAACTAGAGATAGGGATAAATCAATCATCAGTTCATCAGAGGGTAAGAAGTGGTGCTTACTCAAAAGTGTAGTGAATAGAACTTGTACTTGGTAACTAAACTGGCATTGAGATATTATAATGGGTACTGTGGGGGTATGGCCCCCAAGACGTGGGCCGCACCATCGGAGGTGGCCCGGCCCACAAGATCAAGGCGTGTACGGCGCTGTTCGGCGTGCACCGCAAGACATTGTATAGTACCAAATAGGATACTTTACTTGTAACTTTGCCCCTCCAGAGTATATAAGGAGAGGCAGGGGTCCTCTACTCGACATCATATATTCAATACAATACACCAAAGACACAGGACGTAGGGTATTACGTCGATCAGACGGCCCGAACCTATCTAAATCGCTGTCTCTGCGCCTTGTGTCACCATCTGGTTCCTGATTACGCGCATCCCCACCGATAAATCTACCATCGCGGGATACCCCTCAGTGGACTGCCGAGCATATTCTGTCGACAGTTGGCGCGCCAGGTAGGGGTGTGCGCTTGATCCATGGCGAGCCAGATGGATCTCAAATCAACAACGCGTTCTCGTCGTCAATCTCGTGGAGTTCCATCCCGGTCCACGATGACGATTCATCGCTGCTACACCAGCCCCTGCGACAGCAGATCCGATCTCGGAACCACCTCCGAGGTTGTCTTCACCAACAACTCGCCGTTGCTGCCCTCATCAGCCCTCGTCGACGACTCGCCGCCGCTGCCCTCGTCGATGACTCGCTGCCGCTGCCCTCGGCGGCCTTCACCGACGTCCCTCGCCGTCGACTCGTCGTCACTGCTCGGCGGCCTTCGCCGACATCTTTCGCTGACGTCCATCGACTCGTCGTCACCGCTCGGCAGCCTTCGCCGACATCTTTCGCCGACGTCCCTCGCCGTCGACTCGTCGTCACCGCGCGGCGGCCTTCGCCGACGTCCCTCGCTGTCGACTCGTCGTCACCGCTCGACGGCCTTCGCCAACATCTTTCGCCGACGTCCCTCGCCGTCGACTCGTCGTCACCGCTCGACGGCCTTCGCCGACATCCTTCGCCGACGTCTCTCGCCATCGACTCGTTGTCACCGCTCGTTGGTCCTCGCCGACATCCTTTGCCGACGGCCCTCGCCGTTGTCTCGTCGTCATTACTCGGCAGCCCTCACCGACATCCCTCTTCGCCGCCGAGCTACAAGCAAGCTGCCTACGTCACCGACTAGATAACGCTATACGCCGCTGACCAGACACTCTGCCTAAAGCTAAGTCACGTTTTAATATTCTTCTAAATATTCTCCAATCCCCGTATATCGTCATAATGTTTTTCCGAATTGTTTTCTCCATGTTTGCTCTCCAAACGATTTTCCGAACCCCCAAACAGTCCTGTTGATGCTCGAACGCCTCCAGAGATGGCCCTGTCTCCCGCTCCTCCCTACACGTGCTACGGGCTCCGCGCTCTGCGTTATGGGTGATCGGCAGCGGCCCCTTGGTCACACCTGTTCCTCCTACACGTGCACGGGCTCCGCGCTCGACGTTATGGACTATGGGCTAGCTAGGGCTGGAGACTCAGCTACACACTAACTGTTCGGGCGGTTTATATTAAACATAAATATATTTTCACGCCAACTGATCGCTGAACTGCATACGTCGTTTCATCACCATTGCTAATTTTTCTCCGGAGTTTATTTATTTTTACATCATGTACTACCCGTTCTACATGTTTGTATTGCAGGATCATCGTCTAGGTGATCGGACCACCTGGTGCTCGGACTTCTCCACCGATCAACTGGTCGGACCGCTTGGTTCATGGACTCCGTCACCGACCAGTTGATCGGACTGTTCGCGGCTCGTGCTTCATCGCTAGCTACGCCGGTTACTCCTCGGCCCTCGGATTCTTCGTGCTCGAGGACTAAGTGGGCACACTTCACCGCATGGACGTCGTCAGCTACGTCGGTGCTCAGACCTCACCGCCTACGCCGGGCACTCCTCGGTGCTCGGACCTCGCCGCCTACGCCAAGGACTCCTCGGTGCTCGGACATCGCCGCCTATACCAGGGACTCCTCGGTGCTCGGACCTCGCCGCCTATGCCGGGGACTCCTCGCTCCTCGGTGCTCGGTCATCGACAACAACGCCGGGGACTCCTCGCTCCTCGGTGCTCGGTCATCGCCAGCGACGCCGGGGACTCCTCGGTGCTCGGTCATCGACAGCGACGTCGGAGACTCCTCGCTCCTTGGTGCTCGGTCATCGCCAGCGACGCCGGGGACTCCTCACTCCTCGGTGCTCGGTCATCGACAGCGACGCTGGGGACTCCTCGCTCCTCGGTGCTCGGTCATCGCCAGCGACGCCGGGGACTCCTCGCTCCTCGGTGCTCGGTCATCGCCAGCGACGTCGGGGACTCCTCGGTGCTCAGACATCGCCGCCTACGCCGGGGACTCCTCGCTCCTCGGTGCTCGGACATCGCCGCCTACGCCGGGGACTCCTCGCTCCTCGGTGCTCGGTCATCGACAGCGACGCCGGGGACTCCTCGCTCCTCAGTGCTCGGTCATCGCCAGCAACGCCGGGAACTCCCTTGCTGCTCGGATATTGCTACGTCTCGTCGGTGGGCAATCAAGCTGCTCCATTGAAGGGTCGAGATGGCGACTAGAGGGGGGTGAATAGTCTTTTCTAAAACTTAAACGCGTCGGCTAACCGATACAAATACGGAATTAAAACTATCGGTCTAGCCAAGACTATACCCCACTATATATGTTCACTAGCACCTTGCAAAGATAACAATTATGCAACAAAGGTGCCAGGCTAGTTAGAGCTCTCCTAAACAATTCTAGGAGCACGGTTACACAAACCTATGCCACTAATTCTTTAAGTAACAAGGGAGCTCCTACACATGCTAGTAAGCAATAGCATAAAGCCAATTAAGCTCACTAGCAATGCTCAATAACAAGGCAACCAATGCTAAATTAGAGAGCGCAAATACTTAGCTACACAAACTAAGTAATGTGACTAACAAGGTTGCACAAACCAAATTAGCCACGCAAGGGAGCTACTTCTATGCTACACAAGCAAGAAGGTAATTAGCAAGCTACACAAGCTATCTAATTACAAGAGCAACTACACAAGCTTAATATGTATAAAAGTAATTGCAAGCTTGTGTAATGGGGATGCAAACCAACGGGAAGAACAATGTTGACACGATGATTTTTCTCCCGAGGTTCACGTGTTTGCCAACACGCTAGTCCCCGTTGTGTCGACCGCTCACTTGGTGGTTCGGTGGCTAATTAACATCACCCGCTAAGCCCGCACGTCGGGCGCCGCAAGAACCTACCCCTTGAGTGAGGGTATCTCAATGACACGCTTTACTAAAGTTGCTCTTCGCGACTCCCGCGGGGCGAGCACAAGTGCCCCTCACAAGCACTTCTCCGGAGCGCCGCACAAGCTTCTTGCGCGCTTCGACAGAGACCACCACCAAGCCGTCTAGGAGGTGGCAACCTCCAAGAGTAACAAGCACCACCGGCTTGCAACTCGATCGCCTATTGCCACTCGATGCAACCTCACGATGCAATCGCACTAGAATCGCTCACTCACACAATCGAATGATCATTATCAAGTATGTGTGAGATGGAAGGCTCCCAAGCACTCTCAAGCATGGACATAAAGTCCCCCAAGGTGCTCCACACCAACCATGGCCGAAGGCCACTTCTATTTATAGCCCCAAGGGCTAAACTAGCCGTTACCCCTTCACTAGGCAACGGTCGGGCCGACCGGACGCTCCGGTCGTGTTGACCGGACGCTGGACCACAGCGTCCGGTCGCCCGCAGACGGCCACGTGTCCCGGTTCCAATGGTTACTTGACTTGACCGGACGCAGCAGCTTTCAACTGACCGGACACTGAACCCCCAGCGTCCGGTCGTTTCCAGTAAGGTACCGACCTCGACCGGACGCGTCCAGTCACACTTGATCGGACGCAGCCAGCGTCCGGTCACACTCCAGCTTCTGCGTCATCATACGTCAGCCTGACCGGACGCAGCCTGCCAGCGTCCGGTGCATTCAGACCCAGCGTCCGGTCAGTTGACCGACGCCAGCATCTTCGCGATCAACTCGTTTTCACTTCTAACTTCTTCACCCTTGCTCCAATGTGCTAACCACCAAGAAATTGTATCCGGCGCAATAGAAAATAGGCATTCCATTTTTCCGAAATTGCATCCAGAGAGAGGGACCCCAAACCCATCTCAACCCTACAACACACCACCTTCTTTGTAGATGTGCCAACATCACCAAGTGTACACCACCATGTGTAAGTGTGTTAGCATTTTCACAATCATTTCCCAAAGGATGTTAGCCACTCAACTTGCCACGCCACTCGATCCTAGCGATAATGCAAAGTTAGATCACTCGAGTGGCACTAGATAACCGATATGCAAACAAGTTTGCCCCTCTTGATAGTACGGCCATCTATCCTAAACTCGGTCATAAACTTCTCTACACACCTATGACCGGTGAAATGAAATGCCCTAGGTTATACCTTTGCCTTGCGCATTCCATTCCATCTCCTTCAATGTCGATGCAACACATGCACCAACACGATCAACAATGATATGATCCACTTCATATCATCACATGATCATATTGGTTCATCGATCTTGACTTTACTTGCTCTTCACCGTTGCCATCGTCCATCCGCGTCAAGTCTTGCTCAAGCTTCACCGCCACGCGGTCCATCACTCTAAAACCTTCGACTTGCCCTTCATGCTTGTAACCGGTCCATCAAGCTAAGTCTTGTCTTGATCTTCTCCACCTTGATCACATGACTCAATGTCATGTCTCATGTGCATTTAAGCTCCTTCATCATCACATGTGTGAGCTTTGCAACATCTCCAAGTCATTTTCACTTTCATGGCATATGTTGCTCACACACATGTACCTGTGGACTAATCACCTGTGTATCTCACATAAACACAATTAGTCCACTTAAGTTGTCACTCAATTACCAAAACCAAACAAGGACCTTTCATCCATGCTGTTCGGATCAGGGTGCTGATCTTGGGCAGCACGTCTGGGGTCTTGATATGCATATGTCAGACGACGTCGGCAAGCTTTCAGACTTCTTTAACCCTGCTACAAGATTCATTCTTCATCTTCCAGCAGGCTCGGGGACTAAGTGGGCACACTTCACCTTGCGGTGAATGTGCTTGTTCTCATCTCGAGGCTACGCCCGGGGACTGGCTGCTTGCTCGGCTGGTCTTCTACTTTATGACCCTGGCACCACGTGACTGCGTCACCTACTGTCAGGTTCGGGGACTAACTGTGGGGGTATGGCTCCCAAGACGTGGGCCGCACCATCGGAGGTGGCCCGGCCCACAAGATCAAGGCGTGCACGGCGCTGCTCGGCGTGCACCGCAAGACATTGTATAGTACCAAATAAGATACTTTACTTGTAACCCTGCCCCTCCAGAGTATATAAGGAGAGGCAGGGGTCCTCTACTCGACATCATATATTCAATACAATACACCAAAGATACAGGACATATGGTATTACGTCGATCAGACGGTCCGAACCTGTCTAAATCGCTGTCTCTGCGCCTTGTGTCACCATCTGGTTCATGATTACGCGCATCCCCACCGATAAATCTACCATCGCGGGATATCCCTCGGTGGACTGCCGAGCATATTCTGTCGACAGGTACACAGATCATCAATAGCTTTCTCCACAGATTTTGTCATCTCAGGGATAGTCACCTTGCACACTAATTATTAGAGACAAATGAGAATGGAGAAGACCAACATAATGTATGAGTTGAGATATGCTAATAACATACAGAAATTACTAAATTAGTAACAGTTAATAACGACAACATTTATGCAACACAATTTAGGATCAACCTAATCATGAATGTTAAAACCAGAGGAACAGAACATGGCCATAGATATGTCCTGCTTTCCACTTATCATTATTTAGCTATGACCATATTCTGCAATCTGATGTGGTCGTATCAGTAACTCTAGAAGCAAGAGAGTGGTGTTAAGTCAAAGAGAGAGAACAGAAACTTTTAAAGTATAGTATGTGCATAATACCACGAGTTGTGGATGCCTGTGCCTCTGCGATGATCTGCTTGTACTTGATCTGCGGCTGGGATGGTGGTGAGGCTGCGGTGGAAGATTGGGTGGAGGTGGTGGGAGAGGATCGACGAGACTGAGATACCAGGTTGTCAAGGGCAGTGAGCCCGAGGGTAGGGGGACCTCGGCTACGTAGATCGTAGCCGCTGCCCGTGATGGCCGGCCGGGTTATACCCCCTTGCCGCCGTTCTTCGTCGGTGGGTTATTCCCCCTGCTGCCGGCTTAGGTAGAAGAAGAGAGGGGATTAGATGGTAATATCTTTCTTAATTGCCAAGCGTTTGATTACAGCATATCTATAGCCTCCGGCTCAACAAAAAGAGTAACAAACTCCACTAATTAAGGACTAACCAAAAATAGCTAAAAGATCTCCTACTTTCCCTCCTAGCCACTGCTGGAGGCCGTGCCCTGCGTGCTTGCCATGCGTGCAGCAGCGCGTTCCTGGGCTCGGCGCATGTCACGGGCCCTATGGCGCCTCGTGTACACTTGTTTGAACATGACATCTCCCTCCCCGTCGAGAGCCAGCTCGTCCTCGAGCTAGAATTGGGGGAACTTGGTGTGGAACGGCGCGACGTCTTCCCAGGTTGCTGATGCTGCCGACGTGCCCTTCCATTGGATGAGCACCTGATGTACGCCGCGAGCCAGGCGGTACCGCACCGCGCGCTCGGGTTCTGGGCTAATGGCGCCATGATGCAGGAGCGGCAATGGTGGAGGCGCGGTTGGCGGCGGCCCATGATACTTCTTGAGCAGCCCCACATGGAACACATTGTGGATGCGGGCGCGGGAAGGAAGCTCCAGCCGGACGGCGACCTTGTTGATGAGTTCGACGACGCGGTACGGCCCGAAGAAGCGCGGCTTCAGTTTGCCGCCCACAGCCTGAGGAAGAGACGATGCTGCGCGCTGACGTAGGCGAAGCAGCGCCCAATCACCGACCTGATAGGTGATGTCGCGGTGCGCACGGTCGTAGTGGCGCTTTTGGTACGCCTGTGCCTGCTCCAGACGGTAGCGGATGTCCTCCAGGAACTCCGCGCGCTCCTCCATGCTCTTGGCGACGGCCGGCACCCTGGTTTCCCTGGGTTCATAGGACCGGATGGAAGGAGGATCACGCCCGTAGACCACGCGGAAGGGGGTGTCCCGCAGGGACGTCTAGTAGGCCGTGTTGAAAAGGAACTCCGCCCACGGAAGCCACCGGAGCCACTCGCGCGGCCTGTCTCCTGCCAAGCACCGCAGGTACATGAGGATGACGCGGTTGGCCGACTCGGACTGCCCGTCGGACTGGGGGTGAAACGCCGTGGTCATCTGCAGCTTGGTCCCCATTAGCCGCATCAACTCCTGCCAGAACGTCGACGTGAACACCGTGTCCCGGTCGGAGACCATGGACTGTGGAACACCGTGGAGGCAGACAATGTCGTTGAAGAAAGCCTGGGCGACGGATTCAGCGGAGTACGGGTGTGCCAATGGGATGAAATGGCAGTACTTGCTGAACCGATCCACCACGGTGAGGATCACCGACTTGCCGCGGACCCGTGGCAGCGCCTCCACAAAGTCTAGCGCGACATCAGTCCACACGCCCTGTGGAACCGGCAGTGGAAGGAGACCCGCAGGATGCTGGTGCTCGGACTTGTAGCGTTGGCAGACTTCACACGTGCGCACCCGTTCCTACACAACTTGCTTCATGTTAGGAAAATGGAAGTCACGACGCAGCCGGTGGAGCGTCCGCTGTACGCCTTCGTGTCCGTCCTCATGGATGGCCCCCACAATTTCTTGTAGCAGCGGGGAGTCGGCCGGGATGTACAGCCGCCCGGAAAATTGCACCATGCCGTCCACCCGCGCCCAGGGAGCTGGTCGGGTGCCCGCTGTGATCTCGCCATGGAGAGCAACAAGGGCCGGGTGGTCCAGCTGGGCCTGCCGGAGCTTGGCGATGAAGTCGAAGCGCGGAGCAGAGAGGGCAAGGAGCTCTCCCTCCACGGTGTCGCGCCTGGACAGCGCGTCGGCGACGGCGTTCGTCGCGCCTGGCTTGTACTCGACGGAGAAGTCGAAGCCCAGCAGCTTGCCAACCCAGTGGTGTTGCGGGTGTGTCTGGACGATAGCTAGGATCAATCTGTTGCACATATTGTGTAACAAACTAGGAACACAATCTGTTAGCTCGATCGCCTTCTCTGTAATCCTACCTCTCTTGCCTATATAAAGGAGGGTAGGGACCTCGAGCACGGGATTCAATCTTCCACATATTCCATCTACCTCGTAGTTAGGAGCAACAGCCCATGTAATTGAGCATATGAATATAAGAGTAGCCGTACCACTAGAGTAGGGTTTAGCGTGCACCACGCCCCGAACTAGTATAAATTTCTGTGTCTCGTGTGTTACCATCTGATTCTGTCTACGCAACCACGTTGCTGGATATTGCCAGAGCAAAACAATCTGACAAGATGAATTCTATATCTATATCTATACCTAATAATAAAGAGGCAAAATTTCCGACCATTTTTTTTATCCATCGTCCCCTAACTAACTCCGTGAACGTGGAAGTTGTCTATATCCATGTTTACAACTATCTTGATTTATATGACAACGGCTTGGCACATGTTCTTAAAATAATTTTGATAGCTAGGAATCTTTTTCCAAATATATTCTTTGATCTTGAGTAAGTTGAATAGGAATCCCAATCCTAATCCGGATAGAAAAGGAAAAAAGTAGAAATTAGGCAAACTTATCTTATTATTTTTTGGTGTTTTCATTTTTGTTTTTGTATCTTTTTGGTTCTCTGTTTTTTTTCCACGTGAATGTTCCAATTTCTGTTAGGAGCAAGAGAGAGTTGTAAGTCACGCACACAGGTACCATACGTGAGTCCTTATCCATCTTGCACAGGGGTACCATCCATTGTCTATATATGTTATTTCTTCTCCAATTTCTTTTTCTATTCGGATGTCTTCTTTTTGCTAGTTTCGTTGCTTTTTTTCTCTCCTGTTTCAAACCTGTTCAACTAAATATAAATAAAAAAATGGCTGATACACAAGAAGAGGCATATTTGTTGTAAGCTAAGAAAGACGACGAACATAGAGCCCCCGTCAACGAAGCTGCTAGCGCGCACAATACTCTGGTGAAGGTGAACGACTAAATAGTGTGTTTGTAGGTGCATCAAGGGTATACATATTGTCGTTGACGTATGCAAAGATAGAAGAACTGTGAGAAAGATTGTAACATCTTAATAAAAATGAAAATAACTATCCGTTACAACGCACGGGCATCTTTGCTAGTACTACTACATATATATCAATCTTCATCAATATTTCGGTGGAGTCATGATGTATATACCATATTTGTATCCGTATATATCCTATAGAATACTATCGTAAGTAGTAATTTACTAGTAAACACATGGTGTAAATGAAGATTGGAGATGATTTACCACTCACGTCTCGTTCACTTTGCAAAAAAAAAAAAGTGAACCTGATGAATAGTATCACTTTCGTCTTATTTGGCAAATATTGTCCAATCGTGGACCAACTAGGCTCAAAAGATTCATCTCGTGGTTTTCAACTAAACTGTGTAATTAGTTATTTTTTTTACCTACATTTAATACTCCATGCAAGCGGCTAAAAATTGATGTGATGGAGAGAGAGTGAAAAAACTTGGAATTTGGATGACATCTAAACAAGGCCTCACATCAAAAGAAACTTAAGAAGATTTTTGTTCCATAATCAAATGATCAACAAATTATATTTTTACTAGATAAATATCCGTGCGTTGCACGGGAACGTAACAATAATATGGTAATTAAATATGAGTGTGTGGTGTATTGTTGAAAAACAATAGTATGAATATGTTACAAAAAAGCAATTTTCAAACGTGATGTTCGGAAATCAATATTTCAAACTTAATTTTTTGCACCTAAATGCCACAACTTAATAGAATCCTAAAGTTATTGACTCTGGAAGCACAACAGTCATCTAAAGAAACTTGGTTATGCAAGATATGAACTTCACATTTCACAAATCATAGAATCAAAACTCATCTGTCACAGTAACTACCTTAGTGCTTCGACGAGATGTGGTAGTCTCGAGAGCCCCTGCCTGCAATGTTGATTGCATAAGAAACAATTTAGGCACTATACAGGTTCAGGAACGGGCAATTCCATGTATGGTAACATCAATTGAACTTGTTTAAAAAAAAACATCAATTGAACTTACCAGGGTATAAACCTCATCTTTGTCCACACTGCCTGGTCTGTACTCCTTTCGCTCGTCAAGTCCAATCGCAATGCCAGCTTCCCTCAGTCCATCCTCTGCAACCTTTAACACCTCACTGAGTCACTGGTGGTTGCCTGCAGTGTGCTCCAGAGCAGCACACCAATGTGCTCCTTCTCTTTAATCAGTTCATCCACCCTGTCCTCCAAACGCCTCATCTTGCCCTCCTTGTCATCGATACAAGCCCTGACCTTCTCCAGGGCCATTGCCGCATGCTCATAGGCCAATTTCGTGCCTTCCAGAGACACCTTGAGGCTCTCCTCTACGTCAGTCTCCTTCCAGACAAAAACCGAGTCCGACAGGGCACCGGCAGCTTCGGCATCGACCAGCTTGACGCCTTGACCACCTCCCGCATCTCGTGGTACAGCTTGGAGGTGCATCCGATCTGCTCCGCGAGCACGGGCCTCTGCGCGTCGAGCTTCCTCGGAGATCTTGGCTTCCCGCTGGGACAGGGACTTGGATGGGGATTCGCCCTCGGACGACCTGGATGCGAGGGACGCCTCGAGCTCAGAGACCTCGATAGCGATCTGGTAGTTGCGGTGTTCCATCTGCTCCCGCGCGCGATCGCGGTCGCGGTTAACGGCGTTGATCTGGGCGAGGAGGTCGTCGACGATGTCGTTGGCGCGCTTGAGGACGCCATACGCGAGGGCCAGGAGGCCGGAGGAGTACTTCTGGGAGGTCGGGAGCGGCGCGGGGGCCGAGGAAGGGGAGGCCTTGGCGGAGATCCTCTCAAAGCCGGAGGAGAGCATGGAGGAAGCGGTGGCGGCCTCAGCCTAGAGCGCGGCGAGGGAGCGTGCGGAGCAGGGATGAAAACGCTACGGATATATTTAGATCGTATTCGAAATCGAATCCGTTTAGAGGGGTTGAGATCTGTCCGTATCCGAGTCCGGATATTCAACATCTGATACCGTATCCGTATTTGAATACTCAAATCGCATATTTATGATGTCGATATCTAATCATATCCTATCCGACATAGTTGACACTATCCGTATTCGAATCCAAATCCGGACAAAAATATGAAAACAAATGTAATATCGGTGATATCCGTCCATATCTGATCTGTTTTCATCCCTAGTGCAGAGGCGGCGGACTCCGCCTGGAGCGTGGCGAGGGAGCGTGCGGAGGCGGTGGCCTCGGCCTGGGTGTATTCTATTGGGCGCGAGCCGAGCACAACAGGGTGGGAAAGTGACCGGGCCCGGCTGACCTGATTAGGGTTTTTTTATGAGGGGGCTGAACTTATTGTCCTTCTTCACTTCTCTTATAATCCGTCTTTTTCAACTTATTTTTTTAGCCGGAACAATATTTTTCTCTCACAACAAATTAGTCGGAACAGTGTTTCGGCTTATTTTTCAGCGAAGCGAACGGGGCCATTAGTTGCCCAGCTTCGCTTCGGATTCCACTTTGCGTCGCGAGCGAGGCGATTAGCGGGACGTTGGACGAGGATGATAATAATTTTTAAGGCTTTGTTTGGATGCATGTGCATCTACCTCTATTTACATGTGTTAGAGTAGATTGAAAGCCCTAGTTTAGCTTTGGATAATTGATAAAAACCTAGGACAAACCTTTGATCTAAATGTATGAATTAGATGAGGTAGTTCAATCCAAGTGATAAAGCTAGTTGATGGTCATGGTGAAGGTGATGGCCACAAAAGAGATAATCAAGTGCTTCATATTTAAAAAAAGAGAGAAAAACAAAAATTAGCTCAAGACAAAGGTATAATGATAGAAGTCATTTTTGATTTACACTCAAGACACCATAAATGGTGTGAGTGATTTATGATCAATAGTCGTACTATAAAGAGAGAATTTTTTTAGTTAAGCGGTTATCGAGTGCAACTAGGTGACATGATTCTTGCATATGCATTTAGAAACCTAGTATGCTAACTTTGACCCTTATAAAATGTTTTAAAAATGCTAACACACATGCACTCAAATTCTACACTCTGTGGTTAGCATCTTGAAAGCAAGGGCAAAACGGTTGTGGACTTAGAAAAAGAAAAAGAGGGATTCGAGTAGGACCGGACAGAGGCCACGGGGTGGACCTGCACGTCTGGTGCCTTGTCCTAGGTGGCCCGGCGTTCAGCAGAGAAAGCACGCGGTGGTGAGCGAACGCTGGCGGCAACGCGCGATCGGACGCGCAGGGGCTACGTTAGGTCCGTGCTGATGTACGTTGGCGTCATCACCATGGACGTGCGCAACAGAGCAGTGTGAGGACCGGACGCTAGGGCACGTCAGGTCAACGTTGACCGGACACGTTCGGTCATTGTTTTTCGGCTCTGGAACCTCTCTAGAAATAATCTAACGCTGGAGCACTCTGGGCCTGGTCATCGCATAGGCGCATCTGATCCTAACTTAACTACGCAGGCGCTGGAACTTGACCATTGAGATCGGGTGGCTACGCTTGAACGTGGGGGGCCATGTGGCGGCAGATGCACGACCGTACGCGAGCGCGGTGCGTCCGATCATCCTAACCGGCGCGTCCAATCAGCACACGGAGCCCTCTCCCTTGACCCTAATGGCTTTATTCGTTTGAGGGGCTCTATAAATAGTATTTGGCTGGCTTGAGGCTCACTCTCTTGGCACTTTGACATACTTGACATCCTTGTGAGCCTAGGTAAACACCTCCCACTCATCTTCATCATTAATTCATTATCTTAGTGAAATTGTGAGTGATTCCAAGTATATTTGCTTGAGTGATTGCATCTAGTGGCACTTGAGGATCGTTGTGGCTGTGGATTTCTTGTTACTCTTGGTGGTTGCGACCACTAGATGGCTTAGAGCAGCGAAGGAGCTTTGATACGTGTTGGTGATTGTTCATGGCCGGGTCTAGTGATTGTGAGAGGCCTTGTACCTTTTTCGGTGAAGAGCCGAAAGGTAACTCTAGTAGATTGCTCGTGTCATTGAGTTACCTTACTTGTGGGTAGGTTCTTACGGTGTCTATTTGTTGGATGAGGTTTGTGCAACACCTCTTAGCCATCGAAACCACCAAGTGTTAGTCAACACAACGGGGACTAGTGTGTCGACAAGCACGTGAACCTCGGGAGAAAAATCATGTGTCATTCTCATGATTGGATTGACTTCATATTATGATTGGTTTATTCCTCTACACGGCGGTATAATCATCCTATTTAGTTCTTTACATTTCTTGCAAACTAGTTGCCAAGCTCTTTAGTGTAGTTAGTCTATGAGAGCTCGTTAGTTTGGTTAGTGTGGCTCTTTAGTTAGTCTTTGAGAGCACACTAGCTTAGTGAGTAGTGACCTAACTTGTTGTGTGCCAAGTGATCATAGCAACTAGAATTATTAGGATACGTGGCTTGCAACCCTTTAGAGCTAGAGCAAAATTGTATTATGACATTTGTTGTACTAATCAATTGTTCTAGTGCATTGTAGAGTTTTTAAATAGACTATTCACCCCCTCTAGCCATATTAGGACCTTTTATGTGGTATCGGAGCCATGGTCACCGTTTGATTGGAGGCTTAACAATCTCGGTGTCAAAAGATGGCTCAAATTATGTTTAACCAGTGGGGGGCAAACCACCATTCTTTGATGGTACATGCTATGACTATTGGAAGAGAAAGATGAAGATGTATCTTGGTTCAATCAATGACCAAATGTGGGATATGACCGAGAGTGATTTTGTGATTCTTGATCTAGACAATCTCACCAACAATGACAAGGCCAACATGCAATACAATACAAATGGCTCTCAACACCATCTATAATGCCATTGTTTCCAAGGTGTTTGAGCAAATTAAGGATTGTAAGAGAGCTAGTGAGGTGTGAAAGACATTGGAAGAAACATATGAGGGCATGCACACCGACGGTGAAGAGTGCCAAACTATACATCCTCAAGGACAAGTTGACAAGCTTCAAGATGAAGAATGATGAGAGCATTTTAGAGATGTTCCATAGGCTCTAAGTTATTATGAATGACTTGAAGATATTGGGAGAGAAGATCAATGATGATGATGTTTCTCATTGATTCTTAATGTGCTTACCTTCAAGTTTTGAGACATTGAGATTGATCATCATTAGAGGAGGATTGAAGCAATTAACTCCTAACCATGTACTAGGTGATGTCATGATACAAGAGACATACCATGTGGAAAGGGAGTGGTTTGACAAGGATGAAAAGAAGGAAGATGAAGACAAGAAGAAGAAAAGTGTAGCATTCAAGGCTAGATCATCATCCAAGAACAAGGGCAAGTCCAAGAAACAAGAATTAAGTGATGATGAAGATACTAGTGACATTGATGATGAGGCCATGGCTCTCTTTGTGCGCAAGATGCATAAATTCATGAAGAAGAAGGACTATGGTGCAATAAAGAGAAGAGACAACTTTAAGAGCAAAGATTATGTGAGAAGATGCTACAAGTGCAAGAGCAAGGATCACGTTGTAGCAGATTGTCCCTACGATACTGATAATGATGAGAATGAGAAGGAGGAGAAGAAGGAAAGGTAGAAAAAGAATGAAAAGAAGGAGAAGAAGATGACCTTCTAAAAGAAAAAAGGGGTGGAGGCTATGTGGTACCATGGGATAGTGATGGCTCTTTGGATAGTGATGACTCTAGTGATGATAACAAGAAATCTCTCAAGAAGACACTAGCAAGCATAGCCATCAACAACAAGCCTTCCATCTTCGACACTCCATTGACATGCCTCATGGCAAAGCCTACCAAGCTAGAGCAACACAAATATCAAAATGAAATGCGAATTGAGACACAATATTTGTTTTACCAAAGTTCGGACTCGTTCGAGTCCTACTCTCCGTTGAGGGGGCTGCGAGTGACCCAGCGAAGGTCAGCCCTAGAGGGTACCATAAAGGTCACTCTAGCTGGAGTCTTTTCTAACTCCTTTTCCTCCTTCCACTAGTTGATTCTAAGGCGGTGGAATTGACCGTTACAAACTTTCTAAGGCACACCACAATCTCTTGGGTGCTTTTCGGTGATGCCTAGCCGTCTAGGACCGAAGAGTCCAAGAGTAACAAATACAAATCATGAAATAGACAATGTACACAAGTGCTCAAGTGGTGGCTTTCTCTCTTTTTCAAATTCTCTCTTAACCCACAAATGGATTTTGCGATTTGGATCACACACTCACTAAGAGAGGGTTTGGGAAAATTAGCAAGGCTAAAAAATGTGTATTTCAATCAGCAGAATCAGCAACCTCCAAAGGTGGAGGCTTAGGGGTATTTATAGCCCCCTTGGAAAAACTAGCCGTTTTATAGCCGTTGCCATACCGGATACTTACACTGTGCCAACGGCAACT
This sequence comes from Miscanthus floridulus, assembly GCF_019320115.1. NCBI lineage: Eukaryota > Viridiplantae > Streptophyta > Magnoliopsida > Poales > Poaceae > Miscanthus > Miscanthus floridulus. The sequence goes on along the minus strand of NC_089583.1, from coordinate 44,203,409 downwards.
GAGTTACAGTGACATTGTGAGGCGTTGAAACTCCCGATGAATGCCGGAACTCCCGACCGTCGGAACTCCTGACTTACGTTAGAACTCCTGACCCTCAGCACATTTGAAAACTAACTGAGTTAAAGTTTGTGAGGTGTCAAAACTCCCGACCCTCAAGGCATTTGAAAACTCGCCGTTGGCCTCTGGCCATCGATACCGGACACGTCTGGTTTGACTAGGACAGTGAACTCTCCAAGTTAGTTAAGTGTGAGACGTCGGAACTCCCGACCATTGCCGGGACTCCCGACCGTCGAAACTCCTGATGAACCAACCCAATAACATCAAGAATTTTATCATGGTTGGGCACATACCGGACATGTCCGGGTATTGCCAGACCAGCAAAAAGCAGGTTAGCTCTTTTGTCTCTCAAACACTCAAAACTCACATGGGTTGGCATAAGCACTTATGAATGATTATCTATCAACATGATGCATACCTCTTAATAGTACGACATACCTATTAAACTCAAGATCAAATGAAAAACGAATTTATACCGCTTGAGTTGATCTCTTTTGAATTGATGTTGTCTCTTTCAATCTTCATCAAGTAAGGTTGCCAACATATTGATATTGATCTTTACACTTGAGCATAGCCATCTTGAGCACGTGACTTGATTCCATTCATCAAATATGAATAACTCCAAATGCATCAAGTCACTTCCAACACTTTGTCTAATGTAGATTTGATCCTCCACATCAATATGACCATCATAACTTGATTAGTACCTCAACTAAATGCAAGTACTTTTTTCTTCACCCTAGCTAGGTTCTTCGGCCACCAAGTCATCGCTTGCCCTTCACCCTTGCTTAGTACCTCGAAGCCTTTCCTTACTATCTTCACCATCTCAAGCCATCAAGTCACATCTTGTGTTGAATCATCCATTCATTTGTATTGTTATCTTTTTCATTTCAATTTAGCAAGCTTCAAATATGAGACCATTCCATATGCAATCCCTCATGTCTCATCAACTAATTTTTACCGAGCTTGCTTTCACATAGTACATGAAAATCCCACAATAAATAAGCCTTTGCATGAATTCCATTTGCATTGTTGTCTTGTGCTTGAACTAGATTGTTTATACAACAACACATCAGTTTGGCTTTCATTAAGTGCCTGTGAGATAACCTATTACCTGTCCACACTTAGCAAATGGGTTAGACCTTTAATCACATTGTCATTCAATCATCCAAAACCCACTAAAGGGCTAGATGCACTTTCAGTTGGTTATGTCATAGAAGGCTTGGTAATATTGGAATGAAATAATTAAACAAATTGATTAAGCATGATATAGTTAGAGGCTTGAAAGATGTCACATTTGAGATGGATAAGCTATGTGGTGCATGTTAAGCTAAAAAGCAAGTTGGCAACACACATCATAAAAAGAGCATGATGAGTATATCTAAGGCATTTGAGTTGTTACACATGGACTTGTTTGGACCAACCACATACACTAGCATTGGTGAAAACAAATATAGATTTGTGATTGTGGATGATTTCACTAGATATACATGGGTGTTCTTTCTTGTTGACAAGAGTTATGTGTTTGCAACCTCCAAGATATTCATCAAGAGAATTCACAATGAGTTTGAAACAACCATCAAGAAAGTGAGAAGTGACAATGGAAGTGAATTCAAGAATACAAGAGTTGATGATTTGTGTGATGAGTTTGGGATTAGACATCAATTCTCGACCAAGTACACTCCATAATCAAATGACCTAGTTGAGAGGAAGAATAAAACCTTGATTGACATGTCAAGATCAATGTTGAGTGAATACAATGTTGGTCATTTATTTTGGGCTGAAACAATCAACACGGCTTGCTACTATAGCAACTATCTCTATTGTCATCCCATGATGAAGAAAGCACAATATTGCATACTTTTGGGTTTGTGGTTGCAAATGCTATATCTTAAAGAAAGGCACTAGTTTGAGCAAGTTTGAGAAGAAATGTGATGAAGGTTTCTTGCTTGGTTACTCCACTACTAGCAAGTCTTATAGAGTTTGGAATTTGACTAGTGGTACTCTTGAGCAAGTTCATGATGTGGAATTTGATGAAACAAATGGTTTCCAAGAGGAGGATGAGAATCTAGATGATGTTAGAGGCACTCATTGGCAAATGCATTGAAAAATATGGAAGTTGGTAATATAAGGCCTAGAGAGGTGATTGATGTTGAAGATAACAAGAATCAAGTGCTCTCTAACTCAAATGTGCAAGCTAGTTGTTCTCATGATCAAGATCAAGCTAGTGCAAGTGATGGCAAAGTACAAAATCAACAAGTGGCAAGTTCATCATCTTAACCAAATGATCAATCAATTGTAAGCAATCAAGTTCAAGTGTTCCAACCTAACAATGTTGCAAGAGATCATCCTTTGGACTTTATAATTGGTGATATCTCGAGACGTATACAAACTAGATCAAGATTGGTATAATTTTGTGAACATTTCTCATTTGTGTCATCCATTGAACTAAAGAAGATAGATGAAGCTTTGTTGGATGTTGATTGGATGAATGCCATGCATGAATAGCTAAACAACTTCATAAGAAATCAAGTATGAGAGTTAGTTGAGAGGCCTAAGGGACACAATGTGATTGGAATTAAATGGGTCTTTCACAACAAGCAAGATCAAGATGGGATAGTTGTAAGGAACAAAGCAAGATTATTGGCTCAAGGTTACACTCAAGTTGAAGGTCTTGACTTTAGAGAAACATATGCCCCTATTACAAGATTGGAAGCAATTATGATCTTGTTAGCCTATGCTTGTGCCCACAACATCAAACTTTGTCAAATGGATGTGAAGAGTGCATTTCTCAATGGCTATATCAATGAAGAAGTTTATGTTGAGCAACCTCTTGGTTTTGAAGATGACAAGAAGCCCAACCATGTGTACAAGTTAAAGTTATTATATGGCTTGAAGCAAGCACCAAGAGCATGGTATGAGAGATTGATGGATTTCCTACTCTCTAAGGGATTCAAGATGGGCAAGGTTGATACCACCCTCTTCACCAAGAAGATTGGCAAGGACTTGTTTGTGTTGCAAATCTATGTTGATGATATTATATTTGGATCAACCAATCAAGATTTTTGTGAGGAGTTTGGAAAGATGATGACAAGTGAGTTTGAGATGTCCATGATTGGAGAGCTTAATTACTTCCTTGGTCTTAGAATCAAGCAAATGAAGAATGACACTTTTGTGAGTCAAGGAAAGTACATCAAAGACATGCTCAAGAAGTTTGGAATGGATGATGCTAAAGCTATTAGTACACCAATGGAGACAAATAGAAACTTAGATAGTGATGCTAGTGACAACATGGTGGATCATAAGATGTATCGGTCTATGATTGGAAGCCTACTCTATGTGATTGCATCAAGGCTGGATGTGATGTTTAGTGTATGCAAGTGTGCTAGATTTCAAGCTTCACTAAGAGAGAGTCACTTAAAGGCAACAAAGAGAATATTGAGGTACTTGAAGCATACATAAAATGTTTGATTGTGGTATCCCAAAGGAGCTAGATTTGAGTTGATTGGATATTTAGACTCTGACTATGCGGGATGCAAAGTTGAGAGAAAGAACATATCGGGCACATGTCAACTATTGGGAACATCACTTGTGTCTTGTGTTGGCGGTCACTATCGATCAAATCCGACCACCAATTAAAGTCCAAAATGGAAGAAATAAACAAACTTATGACACATATGCATATACTATTGACCTAGTTTCACTTGTATTGATGAAAACATGTTTTGCAAGACACACATTCAAATACAAGTCAAAAACCAAGCAAAATGCACAATCAGGCAAAGCATAAAGTAGATTCACGCAACCAAATATCAAAGAAAAAGAAAGCCCACCTACACGCCAAACTTGGGTCGAGCACCTATAAGGAAAATGAACCCTAGGCCTATTTACTTTAGAATTTGGTGTTTGATGACCAACATAACCAAATTGGACTAATGAATTTGCAAGTAATTGTTTTGTAGTTCAATAGGGTGCAAGACGTGACTTGAACGAAGGCGACATGATGATCCCATGATCAACACCATAAGCAAGACCCTAGAAGCACAAGAGAAGACCCAAGATATCAAGCAAAGTCCAAGCACAAAGATGGGAACCAAGCCAGACGCAACTTCACGTAGAAACGAGCTTGATAGAGGTGACTGGAGGTGGCCCTATGAGGACCAGACACGTCCGATCAATTGCTCGGCAACAGCAAGCGTTAGCAGTAGCGACCGGACGCTGAGTGAGGCAGTGATCGGATGCACAGACTTCACTGTTCATCATCAACGACAACGTTCTCAGCATGACTGGACACGATGGTAGGATGACTGGACGCTTCAAGAAGTAGTGTCCGATCTTGTCCAGAAAGGTTCTAGAGAGGCACCAGCATGACCGGATGTGTCCGATCGAGTGAGACTAGACTTGGCCCAAAGTTCGATCAACGCGCACACTCCAACGGTTGATAGGACTAGACACGTCCGATCGAGATGTGATCAGCGTCCGGTGACTAGCAGAAAGTTGGGTCTTAGGTCCAACAGCTAGTTCTCACTTGTGGGGCTATAAATAGACCTCCAACCGGCCATTTGAGGAGAGGAGAGCTGAGTAAATATACTAAGGTTGTTGATACACCACTTTATTGCATATTGCTTAGTGATACATTTGGTGATTAGCATAGGTGCTTTGCGAAGTGCTTAGGTTAGTTAGACCACTGCTTATGTGCTTGCTCTAGGTTTAGGCCTAGTGTTTAGTGACGTTTGCACACCTCTTATCACTCGGTGCTTGCATGCACTATTGTTGTACATCAGAGGGGCTTATAGTCTTACGAGATCACACCAACCGCGTTTGTGGTGTGGCCACCACTGTGTACTGAAGGGAACAAGGCCCGTGGCGGTTCGATCGGAAGCTTGATAGTGAAGATAGCGTGGAGCGGTCTGGGAGAGGCTTGCCGGAAGGAACACTAGAGACCCACTTGCGCATGGGAAAGGTCTAGGGCTATCCATGGAGTTACCTGACCAGGAGCTTGGTCCTTACAAGGGATTCCTTGTGAGGGGCTCCAACAAGAATTAGGGGGAAGCTTGCGTGCTTCTCGATACCTCAGTAAAAATACCCGAGTCATCGACGGGAGTTTGCATATCTCTAACTTATTCTTTAGCTTCCGCATTTACATTGTAATCTTGGTTTGTGATTTACTTTCCTAGCTTAGTGATAGGCTAGTTGATAGGTTTGGTACCTAGGTTGCATAACTCCTTTTTGCGGTAGAGATAGCAACACACTAGCAAAACCGTAGTTGCACATTTAGATAGTTTATCTTTTGCATAGGTTTTTGCTAAGGATAGAAAAATGGGCCATAGTTTAGAGTTAGAGTTTTAAGTTGCCTAATTCACCCCCCTCTTAGGCATCACGGTCCCTTACAAGTGGTATCAGAGCTAGTTGACTTAATTTGGACCTTTGGCTTCATCGCTGTTGAGCCGACACTATTTAGAGTGGTTGGGATGGATACCTCTAGGCCTCCGCACTTTGATGGCACTAACTTCTACTATAAAGCTAGATGGCTTGTCACCTTGAGGTGGTAGATTTGGGGTGTTTAGAGAGTCACTCGTGATGGGATGAAACCCATTAAGAATCCTGATAAACCCACAAAGAGTGAAGAAAAAGAAATTCATTTCAATGCTAGAGCTAAAAATTGCTTGTTTGAATCTTTTAGCATGGATGTATTTAACCACTTGTTCACTTTAAATATGACACATGGAATTTAGTTAAAACTCCAAGAGCTCTATGACAACACAACTAATGTCCATGAGCAAAAATATTGTCTAGCTAAACAAAATTATGATTCCTTTAAAATAAATGATGATGAGCTTGTTCGTGATATGTATTCTCGTTTGAATCTAATTATCAATGAGCTCCATTCAATAGGATTAATGAAGCTAGATGATACAGACATCATGAGGAAGATCATCTCCATGCTACGACAAAAGAAATATGCAAGCATCATCACCATTCTTCACAACATGGAGGACTTGAGCGCCATGACCCCGACCATAGTCATTGGCAAGATAGTGGCATTTGAAATGTCATGGAAGATGGGTCAAGAAGAAGTCTCATCATCAAGCAAAGGCAAAGCTCTTGCATGTAGTGAGAAAAACAAGATGAAGGGCAAACAAGTTGAGACAAGCTCAAGCTCAAGCTCCTCAAGTGAAGAAGAAGAAGATGATGATGATGAGGATGATGATGATGAAGATTCAAGTGATGATGATCAATCTTCCTCCTCCACCTCCGACCTTGATGAAGAATCAATCAAACTTATCAACAAGGTGGAGAAGATGATCCAACGGCTCAATGTCAAGGGTGTGCCCAACCAAATTTAAGATTTCATCTTCACCAATCAAAGAAATGAGCAAAGAAAGAAAGAATGCTATGGATGCGGCGAGTTAGGGCACTTTGTGGAAGTTTGTCCAAACAAGCCCACACCCAAGACAAAGAAGAAGGCGTGCAAGGACAAAGCTCTCACATCAATAAGGTCATGGGATAATTTTTCAAGAGAAGAAGAAGACCATCACAAGAGGTGAGGCCACAAGCACTCATCATCAAGTTCTTCTCATGTGTGCCTTATGGCATGAGGTAACAAAAGCTCATCCTCTAGTGAGAGTGACAGTGATGATGAAATGCCTTCTCTTAATGAACTTGTGCAAGAAAATCTTAAATATGCTAAGGCTTGCATTAGCCAACAAAAGAAGCTAACAATGTTGCAAGAAAAGCTAGATAGTTCACAAGAAGTATATAAAACCTTGCTTGAACAATATGAGACATTTGCTAATCTCAATATTGAACTATCTACTAAAATTGAGCAACTTGAGGCTAGTGCAACAACAAATGCATGCACAATCAATGATGAGCAACTTGTAAAGAAAAATGAAAAATTAAAAGAAAAGTTAGCTAGCTCACAAGATGCTGATAAAAGTTTGCTTGCTAAAATGGAAACCATGTGCAAACATTGTGATGAGCTAACTAATAAAGTTGCTAATCTTGAAGCCATAGGTACAACCCTCACCAAGGCACCTAAAAAGAAAAGTTCTATCTTTGACATGCATAAAAAGGATGCCTCTACTTCTTGTAATGATTTATGTTTAGACTCACCCTTGTGCAACCAAGTTTGTGTTGAAAAAGTTGTTATAGAAACATGAACACAAGAGGTCACAATAGAGAATGAGCAACTCAAGCAAGAAGTGGCTCACCTCACCAAGGACTTGACTCAAGTGAAAGGCAAGATGGAGCAAGCCCAACTTCATCAAGATGACACCGTCAAGGGAGTAAAGAAGCTTGATGAAGGATAAATTGTGGTTTGCGATGTATGCCACAAGGAAGGCCACAAGTCTTATGAGTGCAAGGTGAAGAATGGGGGAGGAGAAAAGAAGAAAGAAAAAACAAAAAGCAAACAAGCAAGCTCACCAACACCTACACCAACAAGGTGGACAAAAAGGCCTTCACACCTTATCTCTTGAAGAAGAACAAAAATGACAAGGTGGTGGCCCTCAAGGTGAACAAGCAAGCCAACAATGGGGCCAAACGCATTTGGGCGCCAAAGGAGATAATTTCCAACATGAAGAGCGCCAAGATGGTTTGGATCCCGAAAGGGAAGTGAGAAGTCCGATGGACTTTGGGGAATTTGGAGACTTGACAAAGTATGGGTGCATTTCATGGGGTGCATCATTATGGACAAGGTAATTGCTAAGTGGGTTAGTGAATACTATGGACTCAAATTTCCCTTCCCATGTTATGTAACTAGATTTAACTTCTTGCAATTTCAATTAGCATCTAGTTCCTTTTCATGCCTAGGTTTGCATTTGCATGTTTAATATTTTGTCTTGCAAACACTAGGTATATCTTATGGTAGGCTTGCTCAGTTTCACTCTTAACCATTGGAGCAAACCTACATGGTTTAAATTGTTTAGGAGCATGACACATAGCTTGTTTTGCAATTGTTCATCTAATATATGCCAAAGTCCAAATTGTAGATAATTTCTCCTGAATATCACTTTCAAAAATGATTCTCACATCCATGTGATGTCATCTTTCAAGTGGTATTTTTTATTCTAAAATCAATGTGCATGTTTTCTACAAGTATTCCATACTTGTGTGCACAAATTTAGGGGGTGGTTACTCTACAAGTTGGATGCTTTGAGACTAACACATTTTCAAGCTTATCATGTGTGTAGTAGTCTCATTGCAAGGAAAATGGAGTCCCTGGAGTTAAGCATCATACTTCAAATATCCACCACCTATTGCAAGTGGTATAAATCAAATTGGTTTCCACATGTGGTATTTCTAAACCGATATCATCATGTTGATTTCACTTTGGTATTTATATGCTTTCTCCATGCATTATATAGATTAAACTCCCTTGAGCATTAATTTGCCAATTATGCCTAAACTACATTCTCCATCATATGTATGCATATAGTAAGGGGGAGCTTAGTCTATGTAATGTGAGAGTCAAATTTTGTGACCTATTTTACTCCACATACAAAGGATCACAAGTTTGACCCTCCCTTGTGCTACTAATGTCTTTCTTTTCAGTGTTTGATTCCAAAGGGGGAGAATTTGTAGGACCAAAATCAAGCCCGATCATAATAATTTACAAGTGGTAATGGTCCAAGAAAGGGAGGATAGTGGACTATAGAGTTAGGGGGAGGCTTAAATCCATAATGCCACATGGGGACATTTGCATGGGCAAGATAAGTTTCCAAAGATGTTTACATGTGGTATCTTTGAGAATCATATAACCTTGCCCTTTGCATTGCATCCTAGCAAGTAAATAGTTTTTAAATTCCAAAATTTTTATTATTTGCTTGGTTTCGTCGTGTTGTCATCAATCATCAAAAAGGGGAAGATTATCAAGAAAATAGACCCTAGGCCCATTTACTTTAGATTTTGGTGTTTGATGACCATCACAACCAAATTGGACTAATGAATTTGCAAGTAATTGTGTTGTAGTTCAATAGGGTGCAAGACGTGACTTGGACGAAGGCGACATGATGATCCCACAATCAACACCATAAGCAAGCCACTAGAAGCACAAGAAAAGACCCAATATATCAAGCAAATTACAAGCACAAAGATGGGAACCAAGCTAGACGCAAGATCGCGAAGAAACGAGCTCGGCAGAGGTGACCGGACCACTGTTTAAAATAGCGGGCTATTGAAAATAGCGGCAATTTTTTTCCAGAAGCTATGCAGCTATAGCGGCGCTATGCCAGATAGTGTTTTTATAAAAAAACATGAAAAACACCAGTAATTGATAAAAAAACATGACAAATATGAAATTCGATGAACACAAATATGTTTCTAAGGTTCCACAATTCTAGGTAACATTATCAAATGCCAAATGATATTACAACATCATTTATGAAAATTTAACCATCCAAAATACCAAATTAGTAGCAAATGATAATTAATAAGTAGAAAATCGTCATAGCGTTTAGCGGCGCTATAGTGGCGAATAGCGGCGCTATAGCGGCAAATAGTGGCAAAAGTCGTCATAGCGTTAAAAAGACTAATAGCTTAGCGGCAGGCTTCTCCCACTACTATAGCACGGCTATAGCGCCGCTATAGCCCGCTATTTTTTTCCTTGGACCAGACGCGTCCGATCAGTTGCTCGGCAACAGCAGACGTCAACAGTAGTGACCGGACACTGTGTGAGGCAGTGACCGGACGCATGGACTTCACTATTTATCGTCAATGGCAACATTCTTAGCGTGACCGGATGCGATGGTAGGATGACCTGACGCATCAAGAAGTAGTGTCCGATCACATCTAGAAAGGTTCTAGAGCGGCGCTAGCGTGATCGGACGCGTCCAATCGAGTGAGACCAAACTTGGCCTAGAGTCCGATCAACGCACACGCTCCAATGGTCGATAGGACTAGACATGTCTGATCAGGACATGATCAGCGTCCGATCACTAGCAGAAAGTTGGGTCTCGGGTCCAACGGCTAGTTCTCAATTATGGGGCTATAAATAGACCCCCCAACTGGCCATTTGAGGAGAGGAGAGCTGAGAAAACATACCAAGGGTGTTGATACACCACTTTGGTGATCTCTACTTGCATAGTGCTTAGTGATACATTTGGTGATTAGCGTAGGTGCTTTGCGAAGTGCTTAGGTTAGTTAGACCACCGCTTATGCACTTGCTCTAGGTTTAGGCCTAGTGTTTAGTGAGGTTTGCACACCTCTTACCACCCGGTGCTTGCACGCACTATTGTTCTACATTGGAGGGGCTCGTAGTCTTGCGAGATCACACCAACCATATTTGTGGTGTGGCTGCCACCGTATACCGAAGGGAACAAGGCATGCGGCGGTTTGGCTAGAATCTTGATAGTGAAGATGGCGGGGAACCGTCTGGTAGAGGCTTGCTGGAAGGCCCACTGGAGACCCACTTGCACGTGGGAAGGCCTAGGGCTATCCACGGAGTTACCCAACCGGGAGCTTGGCCCTTGAGAGGGATTCCTTGCAAGGGGCTATAACGAGGACTAGGGGGAAGCTTGTGCACTTCTCGATACCTCGGTAAAAATACCAGAGTCATCGATGGGAGTTTGCAAATCTCTACCTTACTCTTTAGCTTCCGCATTTACATTGTAATCTTGGTTTGTGATTTACTTTCCTAGCTTAGTGATAGGCTAGTTGATAGGTTTGGAACCTAGGTTGCATAACTCCTTTTTGCGGTAGAGAAAGCAACACACTAGCAAAACCATAGTTACACATTTAGATAATTTATCTTTTACATAGGTTTTTGCTAAGGATAGAAAAAGAGGCCATAGTTTAGAGTTAGAGTTTTAAGTTGCCTAATTCACCCCCCCTCTTAGGCATCACAGTCCCTTACAACATCGATGTGGAAGGGGCCTAGGCCCACCTAGGACCGACCACACAAAGGCGATCATAGGGTGGCCCCACCAGGGTGTGGGTGCACCAGGGGTGCGGCCACACCCCTACTGCTGCCTCCTAGGCCTGGCTTCCTCTGGTGGTTGAAAGCCCTAGTTTAGTTTTGGATAATTGATGAAACCTAGGACTAACCTTTGATCTAAGTGAGTGAATTAGATAAGGTGGTCCAATCCAAGTGGTGGAGCAAGTTAGAGGGCCATGGTGATGAAGGTGGACTTGAAATGAAGATGATCAAGCTCCAATTTGGAAAAGAAGAAAGAGAAAAATAAAACCAAGGTGATCAAGGCAAAGGTATAAGATAGGTTTTGTTTTTGGTGATCAAGACACTAAAGAGTGTGATCATGTTTAGGATCGATAGTCATACTATAAAGAGGAGAAATCTTTGGCTAAGCGGTTATCGAGTGCAATTAGGTGATATTGTTCTTCCATATGCACTTAGGAACCTAGTGTGCTAAGTTTGACCCTTGTAAAATGCTTTGAAAAATGCTAACTCATGTGCACACAAGTTCTACACTTTGTGGTTAGCAAGTTGGAAGCAAGTGCGAAGTGGTTGCAGACTTAGAAAATAAAAAGGAGGCGAAGGTGCGCGATCGGACACTGGCGCTGGGGTGACTAGACTCATCCCGGGCGTGTCCGATCAATTATAGTCATGGTGCGCTGACTGGCCGAGAGAGCCAAGGAAGGACTAGATGCTGGCCCTAGCACACCAGCGCATCCGGTCACTTTCTAAGAGCTAGTGATTTGGTGCAATTGAACGCGCAGGGGTAGCGTCAGGTGGATGATGACGCACGCTGGTGTCAGCATCGTGAGTGAGCATAGAGTGGCTAAGTGTGGACTAGATGCAGGGCGTGTTAGGTCATTGCTGACCTGACATGTCCGGTCACTGATTTCTGGCTCTAGATCGTCTTTGGAAATGAACGGATGTCGCTTGTTCCTGCATCAGGTCACTTCTAGCATTGAGTCCGGTCATCACTTAACTGTTCACACGATTGAGAATTAACCATTAGAGATGAACGGGCAACATTCAAAGCGAGGACAAGTGGTGACGGATCTATGACCAGACGCTGGCATGGGCACGTTCGATCATCTCGACTAACGTGTCCAGTTAGCTCATAGAGTCCCCTCCCGTGACACTAACAGCTCTATTCATTTGAGGGGCTCTATAAATAGTGTTTGGCCAGCTTGGGGCTCACTCTCTTGGTACTTTGACATACTTGACATCCTTGTGAGCCTAGGCAAATACCTCCCACTCATCTCCATCATTGATTCATCATCATAGTGAGATTGTGTTGACAAAAGATGCTCGGTAGTCCTCCGAGGGGTATCCCACGAAGGTAGATTGATCGGTGGAGGTGCGCGTGATAGGAACCAAATGGTGACACAAGGCATAGAGACGACGATTTAGATAGGTTTGGGCCATCTGATCGATGTAATACCCTATGTCCAGTGTCTTTGGTGTATTGTATTGAGATGTAGTAGCTATTGACTAGGGGGACCCCTGCCTCTCCTTATATAATCTGGAGGGGTAGGGTTATAAGGAAGGTATCCTATTTGGTACTATACAATATCTTGCAGTGCACGTCGACCAGTGCCATGCACGCCTTGATCTTGTGGGCTAGGCCACCTCTGATGGTGTAGCCCATGTCTTGTCTTATGGGTACCAGGGGTCATATCCCCCACAACTAGTCCCCGAGCATCTTGTATCCATTGTGCAACACCGTTTTGAGCTTGTCTGAGCAAGTGCGAACAAAGCCAAGCAGTCAGACTCATGGTCCGACCACCATGATGATTTGTCAAGTAGTTGTAAACCGTTGCCGAAGAGTGTGAACCGTCACTGAGCAGTGTATCCTAAGTAAGGCTTGCCATAAGGATGTAAGGAGCTCAAGTTCAAAATATGAAAATTCTGAAAATTCTTCCACTTAGGAGAAGTGTAGCCACTTAGACTCCGTTAATAAGGAGGGTAAATCAAGAAATAAGTAGTACATTCACCACTAGGTGAAGTGTAGCCACTTAGTCCCCGAGCCTGTTGGAAGATGAAGAATGAATCTTGTAGCAGGGTCAAAGACAAGAAGTCTAAAAGTTTGCCGACATCATCTGACATGCGCGTATCAAGACCCCAGATGTGCTGCCCAAGATCAGCACCCTGATCCGAACAACATGGAGCAGCTTGATAGCACACTGATGAGACATAGAAAGTTTAGACCACTAAGGGAGTCCTCAACTTAGCTGGCGATGCTTGCATGAAGAATCCGAGCATCGAGGAGTCCCTAGCGTGGCTGGCGATGTTTGAGCACCAAGGAGTCCCCGGCGTGGCTGGCGATGTCTGAGCACTAAGGAGTCCCTGCGTCGCTGATGATGTCCAAGCACCGAGGAGTCCCCATCGTAGCTAATGATGAAGCACGAGCGATGAATAGTTTGGTCAACTAGATGGCGGCAAAGTGAGCATTGAGTAGAAGCGACCGACGAAGAGTCTGATCAACTGGTCGATGATGAAGTCCATAAACCTAGCGGTTCGACCAGTTGATCGGTGGAGAAGTCCGAGCACTAGGTGGTCCCATCACCTGGACGATAATCCTGCAATACAAATATGTAGAACGGGTAGTACATGATGTAAAAATATATGAACTCTAAAGAAGAATCAGCAATGGTGATGAAATAGTGTATGCAACTCGTCGATCAGTTGGTGTGAACACTTAGTGTTGTTGTGAAGATGTATTAATATTTAATATAATCCGCCCGACCAGTTAGTGTGTAGCTGAGTCTCTAGCCCTATCTAGCCCATTAACCATAACACAGAGCACGGAGACCGTGTGCGTGTAGGAAGAACAAAGCATCGCTAAGGAGCCACTGCCGACCACCCATAACACAGAGGGCAGACGCTCGTGCACGTGTAGGGAGGAGCCAGAGATAGGGCCGTCTCAGGGGACATTCGAGCGTCAACATGACTGTTTGGGGGTTCATCTTAGACTTAGTTGTATGTCATCTTTAAGATGGTATACATGAAAGAAAATCATTTGGAGAGCAAACATGGAGAAAACAGCTCGGAGAAATATTATGGCGATATACGAAGATTGGAGAATATTTAGGAAAATATTAAAGCATTACTTAGCTTTAGACCGAACGTCTAGTCGGCGACATATGGCGTTATCTGGTTGGCGATGCGGGCAGCTCGCTTGATGGCTAGAACAAAGTTGATCTCATGTTGGAGTAGGATGAACGTAGTTGGAGCTTAGCGGTGTCAATCCACGTACGAAGACGTGCACCGTGGTTGTCGAAGGATGTTGACGCGATTAGCCGAGTTTCCATGAAGTATGTTGATCTTGAGTTATGCCACTTGGTTCGCCAGGGATCAGCGTGCACAAGCCCCACGGTGGGCGCCAACTATCGATAAAAGATGCTCAGTAGTCCTTCGAGGGGTATCCCATGAAGGTAGATTGATCGGTGGAGGTGCGCATGATAGGAACCAGATGGTGACACATGGCGTAGAGATAGCGATTTAGACAGGTTCAGGCCGTCTGATCGACGTAATACCCTACGTCCTATGTCTTTGATGTATTGTATTGAGATATAGTAGTTGTCGACTAGGGGACCCCTGCCTCTCCTTATATACTCTAGAGGGGTAGGGTTACAAGGAAAGTATCTTATTTGGTACTATACAATATCTTGTGGTGCACGTCGACCAGTGCCGTGCACGCCTTAATCTTGTGGGCTAGGCCACCTCTGATGGTGCAGCCCATGTCTTATCTTATGGGTACCGAGGGTCATATTCCCCATAGATTGGGAGTGATTCCAAGTGTATTTCCTTGAGTGATTACATCTAGTGACACTTAGGGATTATTGTGGCTGTGGATTTCTTGTTTCTCTTGGTGGTTGCCACCACCTAGATGGCTTGGAGCAGTGGAGGAGCTTTGGCACGTATTGGTGATTGTGAAGGGTCTTGTACCTTCCTTGGTGGAGAGCCAAAAGGTAACTCTAGTGGATTGCTCATGTCATTGAGTTAGCTCACTTGTGGGGGTGTCCAATTGTGTGGACAAGGTTCGTACAGCACCTCTTAGCCACCGAACCACCAAGTGTTGGTCGACACAATGGGGACTAGTGTGCCGGGAAGCATGTGAATCTCAGGAGAAAAATCATGTGTCTCCTATGTGATTGGATTTCTCCCGGTGATTGGATTATCTACATCTTGTGATTGGTTCATTCCTCGACATGGTGGTATAATCATCTTACTCACTCCATTACTTTCCCACAAACTAGTTGTAGCAAGCTCTTTAGTGTAGCTAGAATTGAGAGCTTGCTTTGTAGCTTAGTTTCATCTAGTGGAGCTCTTTAGTGTAGCCTTGTTGAGATATCTTAGTGAGTAGTGACATAGCTGCTTGTGTGCATAGAGATCATAGCAACTAGACTTGTTTGGTAGGTGGCTTGCAACCCTTGTAGAGCTAGAGTACATTTGCATTTCGCCGTTTGTCATACTAATCAATTTGCTCTAGTGATCTTGTAGAGTTTTAAATAGGCTATTCATCCCCCCTCTAGCCATATTAGGACCTTTCAGCGGTTGCATGCCGCCATGCTATGTCGGTCCATGGTGGTTTCCAAAAATACCTATGCCAAACCGACCATGGATTAGTATAAATAGAGGGCTAGTGATCACCTCTCATACACACCTCATTTGGAGCTACACACCTCACTACCACTTCTTGTTTTTTACTTTAGTAGTCTTTTGTGAGCTAGCAAAGCTATTAGGAGGGCTTGGCTCCCTGGAAGAAGAGAGGAATCTTGGTATGAATACTAGAAAGAGTTCTTCCATAGTCATGCCCTCATATCTTCAATATAGTAGTGCATATGAACTAGAGTATAATTGTCTTGTTATAATCATGATATATTAACTACCATATAGTTTGTGTGTTATGATCTTAACATGTTCAACTTTATGCTTAACCATTCATATGACTTGTATGAGTAGAAGTAGAGCTAGGTTGAGGTGGCGGTTCGTCGTTCCTTCAGGTTTGTCCTTGTCCTATGCTTGTCGATCCATAGGGTCGGAGTCCTAGGGGATATGGGTAGTTTCTTTGTACACAGGCATGGTGCTCGGGTGCACGTGAAGCTTTGGATATGATGGTGCCCCTTGATTGAGGCATAGGCGACAAGTGGTGATAGCCCTATCCTTCCTTTGTAATCCCCCATGTTCAGGTGTTGTGTAGGAGTTTTAAAGTCTCTCATGCTTGCTGGCAGACCAGTGCTTGGAGATCTCCCCATCCATCTTACACTTAGTTCTAACTCTAGTCATATAACCTATATGATCATTAACTGTTCTTTCCACGGCTATATTATAACATGCCGGCTCCACGTAAGAACTTTATTTTATTCTTTGTTTTCCTTTTTCCTTGAGGTTGGGCCATATATGTGTCCACTATCCTTGAAATACCATTTTTACCCCTGTCATGAACTATTGGTTTACTAATGCAAGTATGCAATCTTGTTCATATTCATGCTAAACTCTTTACACCTTGCCCTCCTTTGGGAAAATTTAAATAACAATACCCTGAATACTTCTGGGTGAAATGCTACAATGATAGATCCGTGTGTTTGCTGATATTTTCTGTAATCATTAAGAACTATTATAGTTGGTGTTTCTTGGAGGCATCGCTAAGGTTTACTCAATCTTAGTGATGGTGCTAAGAAATACCAATAGGCATTTTTGGCATCATTGCCACAGGTGGACTTAAAACCTCCACACTTGGTGATTGCGCTAAGAAATGTGTCGGGTATCGATAGTAGGGATACCCAAAGCAAGGAAGTTAGCGCCCATACTGACTTCCTCGGATTGAGCAAGACATATTAAAAGGCCTCGTCTGACCCCAATGCCGTGGGGTCTCACCCAAGGCCACAGGGCTCCATCTCGCCCGACCCCTTGGGTGTGGGCTCCATCTCGCCCAACCCCAAGGACGCGGTTTCTGTCTAGCCTGACCCTAAGCACATGGGGTCTCACCTAAGGCCATGGGGCTCCATCTCGCCTAACCCCTTGGGTGTGGGCTCCGTCTCGCCCAACCCCAAGGACATGGTTCCTATCTCGCCCGACCTCAAGGCTACGGGGGTCTCACCCAAGGCCGTGGGCTCCGTCTCACCCGACCCTCAGGTGCGGGCTCCATCTTGCCCAACCCTAAGGACATGATTTCTGTCTCACCTAAGGCCACGGGCTCCATCTCACCTAACCCTTGGGTGCAGGCTCCGTCTCGCCTGACGGGAACCCATACCACCGCCAACCACTCTAGGTCCAAGCATATGGGTCTGGGTCAGAACTCTAACACTAGGGAGGAGACTGGCATGCCTCGATGTAACCCGTGGTCATGATGGGACATACCTGAGGATTCACATTAAGAATAGCATCGGGTGTGCTGGTGATGTTCTGCCTAACCCTCGTGCGGATGCTGAGAGGCGCATCAATTCACCACGACGTCCACTAGGATGGAATGGAATGCCATGACCAGTAGATGATGCCCGCACATGATGCTAGTGACGAACAGGGCCACAACGTGGAGCCATCCCTATTGACATCTACAAGATCGATGGGCGGCGATCCTAGAAGCCTTCTGCTCTCTCTCGTTCTTCTCCTTTTCCTTCACTGTAACCCGTGGTTTCCCTTCACCTATAAAAGGGGAAGCAGGGTGCCCCATGAAAGGGGGAGAACTAGATCAGCATAAGACCCAGACCATGACATAGAAAACACAAGAGCACGACATGAACACATGGCTAAGCAGCGATCGAGCTCTTAGCACCCATTCACTCCTTCCACCAAAGACTTGGGATCCTTTCCCTCTCTCACCTGTTTGTAACCCCTACTGCAAACCAAGTGCCAGTAACATGAGCAGCGGCAAACTGGACATAGGAACATTTTGCCCGAACTAGTATAAACCCTTGTGTCCTCTAAGCACAAAATTCAAGCCAGACGCACAAATACAAATTTACTCGTCGGTGGTCCAAATACATCGACAGTTGGTGCGCTAGGTAGGGGCTTTTTGCGTGTCTCGACGTCCACATCAGGCCTCGGATGGCTAGCCATGGCATCAGCTGGGTCTTGAGCATGCACGTGCACTTCGGGAACCTAGACTTCATCATCATGATGGGGAAAGAGTTGGTGCAGGCTCCCGTCGCCATCCAACCTCTCCACTGCACCGGCCTTGACACGATCATCGAGGCGCTTGAGGAGCTATGGCTGCACGCACCGAAGGCTCGTGCCCCCGGGAGCGACCAGCTCCTCGGCTTCGATTATGGGAGGCTAGAGCACCAACTTGGTGCCTTCCTAGGACCTTAACCATTCTAGGAGGACCTGGGCTGCCTCACCATCTCGTTAGCCAATGTTATGAATAGCTTGCCGAAGGAGAGCCGCTCTCCCCAAAATACCTCATTCAGAGCGCCCTGATAGTGCTCCCTTTCGGTCTGCGCAACGCTGTAGAGACTGTTGGCCACCTTGTGGCGCAACATAGTCCCTCATCCCCTATGAATGACGAGTTCATAGGGATAACCGAATATGTCATTGAATCTTTCCTCATCCTCCTTGCGATAGAGTCAGAGTCACCCTCCGACTCTACTCCAGCAGGGGGAGCCATCACCCCTTGCGTGAATGTTTCATGGTAGATACCCCCGAGGGATACGTTGAGAGCATCCACAAGGGAGAGGCTACCCTAACAAATGACCTCGATGACGAGGTCAATGGGGATGTAGCGGCCCCACCTCACCTACAGGTAGAGTAGCTGAGGGCCCGACACCAAGGGATCGAGGAAGCATGACTCCAGCTCAAGCAGGAACACACACAACTCGAGTGAGAGATCGAGCGCCATAGAGACAATGGGTGTGCATGTGCCATGGCCCACGACATGAACCAGAGGATCATCGAGGATGACGAAGCCCTCCCACACTTCACCCGGGCAAGCCAGAACATCGCTGCTACGGAAGCCTTGCTCCAGGGGCTTCTAGGGTCCGTGACACCGAGGACCATCTAGCCCATCATGAGATTCGCATGATACTCAAGCGTGCGGTGGTGCAGCAGGCTAAGAGCTCGCTGTCCTGATGACACGAACTCGATGCCAGCCAGTGCACGCCCTTAGAGTGACCCAACAAGGACATGTTGGTCCACCAAGCGTAGTAAGGTGGTAGGCCGCGCACCGTGGTCCCAGTGCATGAGTGTCTCGGCCTCCTCCATGACGCGCACTGTCACACCCGGTTTTCTGAAGAATACCAAGCGCTAACTATATGTGTGCCCAGGATGTCCACATGACACATATAGCGACAAATATGGAGAATATCAAGAACAATGCTTTATTACGTATCGAACATAATTACAACAAGACTTACAACTATTACAGAAGCATAGCAGAAACTATTCTTAATCTTCTCTTTGGGACTCCATACTCCACAGGGACAGTTGACTAGAGAAGCACTCTCCTAGTACTCTTGGACTCATCTTGGATGACTCATCACTTAAATCCACCATCTGGTACCCATCCGAGATTTTTATTGATTATAAAGCAAGTGTGAGCGCACCATACTCAACAAGTATAACATGAGGGGATGTAAGGCTCAAAAGGCTAGACACGGTTGAACTGTGGTAAGCACTTTTAGTTGGTCATATTTTATTTGTTAAACCTGTGTCGCTAGGTTATGCTTAAGCTCCCAAGGTGAAAGTATATTTAACATCAAGGTTGATCATATCCCAAACCATCTATAGAACCATCTATCTCGAAAAGGATCTAGGCTGCTTATGTCCACGAGCACGACTGATATATCGATTTTATACTCTATAGAGTTTGTACACTTTCATCATGAGCCATGATTGCCCTTTGCCCGAGGTGATCAACCTCTTGACTCACTTCCAAGATAAGTCGGTAGGGATCACTACGAAGCTTTTCACCAGTCATTCTAATAAGTAGCAGCCATCTAGCCGTGTGTAGCCCTCCTCCAAGAGTGGCACTCATGGTTGCGGCATAGTACACACCTTAGCAGGAAAAGAAACATACCAACTAGTGCCCCCTCTTGCCCATTTGGTAAGCTGCTGAAGAACTAGAACAGATCAAGATACTAGGCTAAGACCAGAGTCATGTAGTTCTCGTGACTGTATGGTAAGTCCTAGGTTGCCGCTTTAAGATTCAGTCCTTACGGGCCCAATGCTCTAGCCCCCTTCTGTCCATATTGCTAAAAAGCATCATTTTAACATTGATTCCATAATCTATTAGTCAAGATTAACATTATATAGCTTGGTGATTGCAAACTAAGTAACTACCCATATGCATAAATCCAAAGGTAATCAAGGAATATAGGGTACAATAGTTCTAGGTAAAAGTCCTTAAGGGTTCATTAAATTAGACACATGCACATGAAATGTGAATATAAAGTTATTAGGTAACAAGGGTACTCATGTTACACTTGCCTTCCAAAAGCTTGCTATCCAACTTCTTGATATTCTTGCAGAGCTCATCTTCTAACGATAGCAATCCACCGGTACAAGCATCACAAGAACCTAAAAACAGTACACCAATCATTACAAAAGCGTACTATAAAGATAACTAACATATACTACTCGTCGCTACGAACTCATGAGCGCAAGAACCAACTAAAATAGAGCTACAGTTATAAAGTTATAAGCTTTTGAAGTTTCAGAGATTTATTTATAATAACTAAAAGGACTTAGTTGTAATTACTTTTCAAAAGACAGGGTCCAAAGTGTAAATATTTGGACCACAAAACTATATTTTATAAAGCTAAAAAGGTCTTTTGTTTTTTAAATTAATTTATAAATAGGAACATGTTAGTGTCATCATAAGTAGAATTTTATGGCATCATTAATTATTTTATGAAAACAAAATAAAATAAATACATTTTATAGTTATTTTTATAAAAAAAACAGATTAAATCACCTTTATAATTATTTTTATAAAGACAAGATATATCGAAAGCTAGTTTTTCTGATTCATTTCATAAATAAAGAACATTTGGATAGCATTATAAAACATTTTATTCCATTTCCCAAAAATAGACAAAATATACCAAATCAATTTTATAAACATTTCATATCAAAAGTATATTTATTACAACATTAACAAATCATGTACACATTTATTTTGATGAAAAACTACTCTGTGTAGGGCTAAAACAGGATTAACTACAGCTTCAAGGTCTAGCATGGAAGATATACAAGACTCACAAAATAGTAGATCGATTGGAAGAAAGCTAAGGGGTTAGAACACAAAGTGCGCGTGCACTATGCTATGGACTGAGTCTGCGGGCCGTGGACCGGTGGAGCTGCTGTGAGAGCGGTCCACCATGGACCATGTCCACAATGATGTATTTGGAGTTGTATTTTTAGATTTATTTTTCTAAAGAAAAACGGTCATAAATATGTGTGATGTCATGAGCTAACAAGCAAATCAGGGCACCATGGCCGGGCTACTTGCTCCATAGGGTCGCGGGTCGTGGCGCTGTGCATGTGCGTGCGTGCGCAATGGGAGGGGCGCAGGGGTGGCGGCGTGCTTGGGACCGGAGGGGTCGCTGGTGCAGGAGAAGGTGCGGCGGCGCCATGGCTGCCGACGACGGGAGTTCACTGGCCCAACTCAAACTCAAGCTAGGAGACACTACGGGAGAAGATACTTGGTGCGTTGGAATCGGGAGCTCACCGCGAACTCAATGTAGGGGACCTCGTCGATGAGAGTAGGCCGGAGAGGGAGAGAGCCGAGGTGAGGCGGACACAGCTCCAGCGAGGTCGTGGAAAAAGACGTTGCGGGTGCGGATTGACGGCGAGGAGCAGCGGGGTGATCTCGTGGCGTCTCTGCGATGCCGGTGGGGGAGAAATCGAGGCCAAAGATGGCTCAGGCAGGGAAATCGACGACCTCGAGCTTGGCTCGTCAATGGCGGCAGCGGCGGCGTCTGGAGGCGCAAGGGAGGGCGAGAGGCCAAGCGGAGAGGCGAGGCGGTTGCAGCGTGCGAGCGTGAGTCCAGGGCCCTCCTTTTATAGGGCGAGGAGGTGAGGCGAAGGGCCGGCTACGGAGCGCGGTTGGCGGCGTTAATTGCGTCGGTTGCTGCATGCAGGGATTGATGTGGCGTGATGAAGGGAGTGAAGAGGGACGTTACTGTGGGGCTTTGATTGCGGATTGACTGACTGGAGAGGAGGGGGCGCACCTGGCCGGCTTCCTGGCTCAGTTCATCCATCGGCCATGGATGGAAGGGGAAGAAGAGAGAGGACACGCGGGTCCACCAATCGGTGAGAGAGGGAGCGGGACCTGCCAGTGTGAAGAAATGGAGGAGGTGCGGGTGGGCTGCCTGCTGGGCTGGACTTTAGGCGTGAATACCTAGTTGGTGCTTGCTTGCTGAAATAATGTCACGTGCAAAGGGATAAAAATACATGGACAAAGAATATATATATATATATATATATATATATATATATATATATATATATATATATATAGGGAGAGGCTATTCAGTAGCCGGCTACAAAATAAATTATTCTGTAGCCACCTTCATTTACCATAATTTTATATACTAATTTACCATAATATCAATACTTATTTATGATAGTTGGGTTACTATAACACATGGGGATATTTATCATAACATTATAGTAAACCACTTAATAAGGAGTTACTATAATCTCATAAATTAACATAGTAATTATCGTAACTCAAAGTGGCTACAGAATAAATTATTTTGTAGCCAGCCACAGGATAGTAGTTCTATATATATATATATATATATATATATATATATATATATATATGAGAAAAAGAGAGAGGAAATGGGTTTTGCAATGGGCACACGATGGCTATTTCTTGCATGCATGAATTATATAATATATAATATAATATACATGCAAAGGAAAGGTGCTAAAAGGAAAAAGAAATTGAGGAAAAGATGAGCATGAGAGAGAATTTAGATTGGCTGAACTTGACATGAACGATCTGGTAACTTGCTTCCTTGGCTGGTTCAATGTGTATAGAGAAAACATAAAAGAATACTTTGGATTGGCCGTGAAGTTGGAAGAGATATATATATACTGAAAAATATGATAAAAAGGAGAAGGAAAAAATGAGTTAGGCCTCAACTTCAAAGGAGTGCCTAACAAAATGATTTGTTTTGGAATTGTTGAGATGAGACCTTAGAGATTTTAGAAAATTTTCAAACTTGACTTTTGAAAAACAAAAACCTAATCGAGACTTAAGCGAACTTTAAAATACATTTTTCACTCAAATAAAGAAATGCGGCCAGCATGAATGCAACATAAAAGTTTCTAAATCTTATATTAATTTTAGTTAAACCAAAATTATTATTTGGCCTACATTAAATGCACAAAAATTAAATAAATGCTCAATTTAATTACTAAATTTGAGAAATCAATTTTTTGGGTGCTACACTCGCGACGCCCTCGATGCCCGCAGGTGTGCCCGCGGCGATGCGAGGGAGGAAGCTAGCCGCAGCTACCACCCACGTCGTGGCGGACGCTACGACGACGGCGAGGACCGAAGCCCCAGCCCCGACTTGCCGGGACCTCAGGCCTTTGGCCGGCATATTCTCAATGCTGTCTTCCCACCGTGGTACCGACTACCTACCAACATCTCGAAATACTCCAGGGAAATGAACCTCGGACTATGGCTCGAGGATTATCGGGTTGCTTGCCAAGCCGGTGGAGCGGATAGTGATGATTTCATTATCCGCAACCTTCCATTGTTCCTGGCCGATTCGGCGCGAACGTGGTTAGAACACCTTTCGCCTAACCGAATCCAAAGCTGGGTGGACCTAAAAAAAGATATCTGTGAGAAATTTCTAGGGCACATACGCGCACCCTGGGAACCCGTGGGATCTCAAGAACTGATGATAGAAGTCTGGAGAAACTCTTTGTAGGTACATCCGGTGCTTCTCCCGGTAGTGCAATGAGCTGCCCAAAGTTGCCGACGCCGACGTCATAGGAGCTTTCCTATCTGGGACCACATGTGAGTCCCTGGTTCACAAGCTTGACGTAAGGGCCCGCGAACCACCACGGAGCTCCTCAACTTGGCCACCAGCCACGCCTCAGGCGAGGAGGCGGTCGGGGTGATTTTCGACCGCCTCAAACGTAAGGCAAAGCGAGACGAGGACGCCGGTGAAGGCACCTCCAACCTCCCCAACAAGAAGAAGAATAAGCAGCGGCGCGAGAGCCCGCTCATGGCCACTGCCAAGGGTACCCCAGACCACTTCGAGAAGCTACTCAAATGGCCATGCCCGAACCATGCTTTCCCCGTTAAGCACCTATACAAGGACTATGTCCTCATGAAGCGGTTATTATCTGGAGGCTCCAACAAGGGGGAGCATAGGAAGGAGCCCAAGCCGGCCGCAGACGACACCGAGGTAAAGGATGGCGGATTTCCGGTGCTGGATTGCTGCCTCATGATCTTCGAAGGGCCGGCGGCCTACGACTCCAGGCACCACCAGAAGATTGCGCGCCGCGAGGTCTATACAGTCGAGCTGGCCGCGCCTTCCTTCCTCCAATGGTCAGAGTCCACCATAACCTTTGATCGAACCGACCACCCAGAATGCGTCCCACAACCAGGAAGATATCCGCTCGTGGTCGACCCCATCATCAGCACAAAGCGGCTCACCAAGGTGCTGATGGATGGAGGCGGTGGCCTCAACATCATGTACGCTAAAACGCTCGACGCCATGGGCATTGACTGAGTGCGCATCCGGCCGACTGGGGTGCCTTTTCCACAACATCATGCCAGGAAAGCAGGCCATGCCACTTGGGCAGATTGATCTGCCCATCACCTTCGAGGATCTGACCAATTATAAGATGGAGACCCTTACCTTCGAGGTGGTTGGGTTTCACGGAACCTACCACGCCATCCTGGAACGTCCATGCTACGTGAAGTTCATGGTCGTCCCCAACTACACCTATCTAAAGTTGATGTCAGGTCCATGCAGGGTCATTGCCATCGGCACCTCCTTCCAGCGCATCTACGAGTGTGAGGTCGAGTGCTGCAAACACGCCGCGGCAATTATCACATCTAAGGAGCTTGCGACCATCAGGGAAGAGGCCATCAAAGAAGCACATGACCCCAAGCTGTAGGCTAGGTCTTTCAATCCTATATAAGGCGCCAAAGAGGTCCTCATAGGCCCTAGTGGCTCCGAGGGCAAAGTGGTGCGCATTGGCACCATGCTTTCCTCCAAATAGGAAAGCCCGCTCGTTGACTTCCTCAGCACCAATAGAGACATCTTTGTGTGGAGACCCTCAAACATGCCAGGCATTCCGAGAGAAGTCACTGAGCATGCCTTGAAGATCAGGCCAGGCTCCAAGTTGGTGAAGCAGTGCCTGTGTCGCTTCAACGAGGAGAAACGCAGGGCGATCAGCGAAGAGATTGCGAAGCTTTTGGTGGCTAGGTTCATCAAGGAAGTATACCACCCCAAGTGGTTAGCCAATCCTATTCTTGTATGAAAAAAGTGTGGCAAATGGAGAATGTGTGTTGACTACATGGGTCTCAACAAAGCATGTCCAAAGGATCTATTTCCTTTGCCACACATAGACCAAGTACTCGACTTGACCTCAGGGTGTGAAACCCTTTGCTTCCTTGATGCGTACTTTGGGTACCATCAAATCATGATGAAAGAGTTTGACCAACTCATGACATCTTTCATCACCCTGTTCGGATCATTCTGCTACATCACAATGCCATTCGGTCTGAAGAACATGGGGGCTATGTACCAATGCTGCATGCTCAAGTGTTTCAGGGATCTCATTGGGTGTACCCTTGAGGCCTACGTAGATGACATCATGGTCAAGTCCAAGTGGGCTAACTAGGTCATGGCTGACCTAGAGTAGACCTTCACGAGAAGTGCATTTTTGGGGTCCCAAGGGGTATGCTGCTGGATTTTATCATCTCCGAGCATGGCTTCCAAGCCAACCCAGAGAAGATCTTAGCCATTATGAGAATGGGCCTAATTTAGAACATAAAGGGGTACAGCGAGTTATGGGGTGCCTTGCTATGCTCAACCGCTTTATCTCATGCCTCGATGAACGAGGTCTCCCCCTCTATCGGCTTCTAAAGAAGGCCAGCCATTTTGAATGGACGCCCGAGGCCTAGGAGGCACTTGACAAGGTCAAGCAGCTCCTGACGAAGGCCCCAATCCTAGTCCCTCCAACCGATGGGGAACCACTTCTGCTCTATATTGCGTCCACCACACAAGTGGTCAGCGTGACCTGGTGGTAGAGCGAGAAGAAGAGGGACATGCCCTCAAAGTGCAGCATCCCGTGTACTTCATTAGTGAGGTCTTGTCTGATTCTAAGACTTGCTACCTCCAAATCTAGAAACTCCTATACGCTATCCTTATCACCAAGAGGAAGTTGTGTCACTACTTGTTGGTGTTTTGAGTTACCACCGATGAGTAAATTTCTAGTATTGTGCGTCTAGCTCGGATGGTGTGCTTAGAGGACACAAGGTTTATATTAGTTTGGGTAGAAAGTCCCTACGTCCTATTCAACACTGCTGCTCATGTTACTAGCACTGAAAGTTTATAGTAGGGGTTATAAATAGGCGAGAGAGGGAAAGGATCCCAAGTCTCTGGTGAAAGGAGCGAGTGGGTGCTGAGAGCTCTATCGTTGCTTAGCTATATGTTTGTGTCATGCTCTTGTGCGGATCTGGATCAGATCTCGATGAGTTGATCCATTCTTGATGAGTCGATCGGTTTAGATCCCCTTCATGGGAAGCCCTGCTTTCCCTTTTATAGGCTAAGGGAAGGCATGGGTTACAGCGGAGGAAAAAAGAAGAACGAGAGAGAGAGAAGAAGGCCTTCAGGATCACTGGGTCCAAATTCTCCTTTATGTAGGTCTCATCGATCCTATAGATGTTAATAGGGACAGCTCCATGTTGCTACCCTATCCATCACTGGTGCCATGCATAGGCATCGTCTACTGGTCATGGCATTCCATCCCATCCCTACAGACATCGTGGTGAACTGACGCGCCTATCATCATTCATATGAGGGTTAGGCAGAACCGCCCCGGCACACCCAACTCTATTCATGATGTGAACCCTTAGGTATGGCCCATCATGGCCATGGGTTACATTGAGGCATGGTAGCCTCTTCCCTAGTGTCAAAGCTTTGACCCAGGCCTATATGCTTGGACCTAGAGTGGTTGGCGGCGGTATGGGTCAGTCGAGGACGAGCTCGTGGCATTGAGGTCGGGCAAGGCAGAGCCCATGGCCTTGAGGTTAGGTGAGATGGAGCCCATGACCTTAGGGTTGAGCAAGGCGGAGCCCATGCACCTAGGGGTCGGTTGGAGCTATAGTCACGCTCTTGACTGCTCGGATGAATTAATGTAGATGATCATTGGCTCCTCCTCTTCGGATACCCTAGTATTGGTCCCCTATAGTAGCCCTTGAGCCCGTGGAGGAGTAGAAGACTCCTTTGGAGGCTTTTCCAAATGAGAGAACTTTGAGGGCCTTGGCCTTCCTTTGTCCCCCACAGCATGCCCTGGGGACGGCGATTCTCTTTCGTCATGAGCAGACCCCTCGAGGGTATAGCCATGAAATTTGGTGGGTCAAAAAAGGTCCTTCCTTATTTTGACCCCTACGGGGGTCTATCATTCTACGACCGCACGCTCAGTCTCCTTGTAAGTCCAACTTTCCTTGAGCCCCCGCCCGTAGCAGGGGTCCGGTCGAGGATTAGCTCATCTTTGTGATCGTTTTCCCTCTAGTGTTTTTCCAATAAAATGAAGGGGCTATGACGTGCCATGATTTTCCTCTATGGATGAATCATGGTGCTCGATGAGCAGTTAATGGGCTAGTCCAAGTGGGGACCTAACATCTCATTCATGGGGGTCCAGCTTAGGTTGCTGGTGATCGACTCCTAATTCTTAGTAGTCAATCCATATAGTTCTCGGGTCTGTTCGACCGGTCCTGAGGGCTCTCTCCTTTCTTCGAGGAAAAACCATGGATCGTATTCGGCCGAGACTCGAACGTGGGCTGGGATGCCCGTGGTGCTCGTGCGCCTGGGTACTAGCCGCTAGCAAGCCCATCCCTTCCCACCCCTCGCTCTTAGGGTGCCCTGGAGCTACCATGAACCCATCGGTGGGCTGGCCTTCGAACTCTCGGGTCAGAATGGGTCATAGCAGCGTTTTTAGCTCTATATCCCTCCTTACCTGTGATGGTTCTTGGCTTATCGAATGGGCGAATCATTATTAGGCGTGTCCTTTGAGGGCATGGCCAGAGATTGTGTGTGCATGATCTTCGAAGGAAGGT
The DNA here is from genome assembly GCF_019320115.1 of Miscanthus floridulus. Classification (NCBI taxonomy): domain Eukaryota; kingdom Viridiplantae; phylum Streptophyta; class Magnoliopsida; order Poales; family Poaceae; genus Miscanthus; species Miscanthus floridulus. The sequence continues at coordinate 44,175,183 of NC_089583.1, read as the reverse complement.
GTTATGTCATGGCGCAGCAGGCGCGTGAATCTAGGCGGATGATTTGCCTTCTCGCCCTGCTCTGCCTTATAAATAGTGGCCTTCCCCTTGATGTCTCTACACACCAAAAACACAACCTTACCTTCTCTATTTCTCCATCATCGCTGTTTTAGATCTACCATACTTGCTAGTCTGCCACTAGAGCCCTAGATCCGTAGCCTCTGCTCCTCCGCCGCCATTGAGCTCGCATCCATCTGCCTCCACCTCTAATGGATTCATGGTGCCAATCCAACATCACCTCCCAGCGCATGGAGGGCCTTGTCCATCACAGTCTTCTTTGCGCATGTACCTCAGCTGAGGAGTGGTTGCTGCCTAGCAACGGGGATTCGCCATCGCTGCTCGATGGCTAAGTGGTGTCATTTGCCCACTTCGATGAGTGTGGGCTCATGACCCCTTCCCACAAATTCCTCTGGGTCTGCTGCACTTCTACAAGATCGAGCTACAGCATCTCAATCCCAACGGGATCCAACACATGGTGGTGTTTGTCATGCTGTATGAAGGATTACTAGGGATCAGCCCCCACTTTGACTTGTGGAGGTATGTCTTCGCCATCAGTCTCCAAAAGAAGAGGGAGAAGGGTAGTAGGAAGGAGCTACACATGCTGATGGGGTGGCACTCGTAGTGGTTCTACCTCAAGAATGACACCGTTGCCCTTCTGCTGGAGTTCACTAGGCGTCTGATCGAAGAGGCCTTAGAGCAGTGGAGGAAGTGGGGCATCCCAGAGAAGGACAAGAAGAAGATCCAAGACCACATCGCCGCCATCCACATCCTGAAGGAGAACAGCATGAAAGGGTCAGGCATCATAGGGGCTTACCATGAGAAGAGGGTGGCACCGTTGATGACGCGCGCGCTCCCACTATACGCGATGGCGCCCAAGGCGTCATTCAATAGAACAACGCTCACTGAGGGAATGCTCCCCAACTCCATGATTGTGCAATGCATCAAAGAGGCAATGGAGCCTTTGCGGGACGACATAGGTGCTGCCCTTGACTTTATCTACCTGGTGCCGAGCATCCTCTGATGCGGTCGGAACCAGATTATGTTGTCTTCATAAGTTTCCCTTTCTCTTGCCTTCTCTTCAATTGATTTCCTAACCCTATGAGACTAACTTTGAGAGGGGCGGGACCAGCCGAGGGACCTCATCCTCATGGATCACCCAGTCCCGCTGCCGAGGGATTCAACCATAAGGGTGGCGATTCATGCTGAGGGCAAGCGGCTAAGGATGGCGAAGGAGGACAAGAAGAGGAAGAAGCTGCGAAAGTTATTGGCATGGGAATGAGGGGAGGACACTAATGACGATGATGACGACGACGATGGTGACGATGATGAGGTGATGGAGGTAGCCCATTATATCGAGTGGGACAACCTAGAGAACGAGGATGCGCTGACAAGCGTCGGTTTGTCCTTATAGGTGTCGGGACCCTTCTCATTCAATGGAGGGGAGGGCACATCTATGGTTCTAGTGGAAGTAGGTCATACCGTCGGCCTACCCTAGGAGCCAACAGAGGTGGGCGGCTCTGCCTTCATGCCCGATGTGCCAATGGAGGCGGGTGGCTCTGCCGTCATGCCCCATGAGCCAAGGGGAGTGGGGGCATTCTGCCAATGTGCCCTAGCAGTTGCCAAGGGTGAGCCCCTCTACCCAAGAGCAGGGGGTGGGCTCGAAACGGTCTCGTTCTAATGAGGCGGAGCAAGGGTCGGGGGGTTCATCCACCAAATGCGTCTGCCGCCCGACGACACTGAGGTGAGTCATCGATTCCTCTGTTTTTTCCTATTTTAGTTGGATTTCATCGTGGCTTATGTTTTTTGTCCCTTACAACGTCAGCAGGTACCGGAATCCTTTGGTGCTGGTGCCGAAGAAGAGCATCCCCCTCCAATCAGGGCGGCGGCCGTCGGCTGGTGTCACGCCTGTTTTAGGAGGGAGTGGCACTAGTGTGACCACGTCGCTGGCTGATTAGGCATTACCCATGGTGGCACCTATGCCCTTGATGGGATGGGAGGGACAGGTGGACGTGGGCATTCAAGGGGCGCCTTCAGAGGTCGTGGAGCAGTAAGTGACGATTGCGATACTACTGCTGACGGCGGGGCGAACAGGCCTACCAACCCCACTCGTGGCGCTGACCATGGTGGGTGCAACATAGTCAGTCATGACCCCACCAACACAGGTGGAGGTGGCAGCGGCCCTAACTGATGGGTCATAGCTGGGCGCAACCATAGCGCCGCCTGAGGTATTTGCGCGACCCGAGCCATCAGTGGCCCAAGCGATGGCGTCTAGTGTAGGTCGGATGGAGGGGGACGCTGCCAAGGGGTCCTCGGGAGTCATGGTGCTGGGAGAGAGGTTCATGTTTGCACCGCTGACCCCCTTCGTCACTAGAGGGGCATCTCAGTGAGTTATAGGTCTAGGGTTGGGTGATTTTGGAAAGTGGAGATATTTATTATTTTTAGGAATAATTGATTTTCGGAGTTAAAATAATTTTATAAAATCTAGAATTACTATTTAGGCTCCGAAAAATATCTCTGAGCTCCAAAAAATTCTAAAACAATTTCTAGGGATAGATGGAAGGATAAGGAACACAACCAAAGTGGTTTTAGCTCCTGGAAAAGACTTTTGGATTGATCGAGGCAAAAGAGAAAGCTCCAAGAAATAGAAATTTAATCCCAAAAAAGGTCGGAAAGATTCCCAAAAAGAGAGGCATTGTTCTAGCGCGTCTTAAAACCTTTTGCAAGCCTTTGAATTTTGAAAACAAAGCATCTTATATAACTTTTGTTTTCGCAACTTTTCAAATTCTTTTTAAACCACTACTTGAAAATAATATTTTGAAAATTGAGATTTGAATTTATTTTCCAAACCACTCATCACAGAAGTACCAATGCAATGGCAAGTATGCGCAAACATGTTGCTACCCTTATTGATGAGGACATCGCCAAGATGGAGTCGAGGATGACTCCAATTCGAGAAGGGGAGGATGATGAGGACATCGCCACGCTAGACACACCGACGCCATGGTCTTCCCCAAGTTGCAATTTGTTCCCAACTCAGCTGCCACGTCACCCTCGGATTCAGCAGACACGTCGTCACTGTTTCGGTCATAACTTTCTCATACGACATCGAAACGGGTCGTTCTTGGATGCGTTGGAAAGGGGACGACGACGCCGTCGTTTTGGATCTGGTCCCAGCTCTAGAAGGTCTGTGGATCATTCTGTGTGATCACGGCAAGGTGCTGCGTCACCTATTTGGGCCAGCTTGGCCATGTATCGTGTCGGGCCTTAAGCCCAAGTTATGGGCGCCCAACCCCTGGCCGTCCCCAACCCTAGGTCGAGTCTTAGACTATAAACACAGCCGCCGCCGCTGCTACACAATTGGGTTTTGTTTAGAGTTTAGTTTTCCATCGAGAAACTGAATCGTTCATTGTAACTGTGGTGACAAATCCTTTTACAGTGATCCAGGGCCCCCGTTCTTGATCTCCTCCACTGTGTCGATTAGTCCTTTGGAACCGAGTTCTTGAATCCTCTATTGATATTCGCGTCATTCATATTTGCAATTTCAGATTGCATGTTTTACCTTCTTGCTTATGCTCTTCGATTCGCTTGCAGGAAAAGCCTTCTTGGTGAGGTCAATAAAGTTGTGCTTGGTTGATAACCAACGGAGCAGTGGTGTAATGGTTGCAGGGTTCGAATCACATCTGATTTGAAGCCGGATCGTCAACATCGAGATCTCCACAAAATCGAACTTACCGGCTACCTCTTGGAAGATCGGGCCTGTACTCATCAATTGGTATTAGAGCTTTCAGGTTTACCACGAGGTATAATCTCGTTTACCTTAGATTCATATTTGTTCATTACCTAGAGTCCACAAAAAGCCCAAAAATATTTCAATTTCCACTGTCCTATCGCCCTTTGTGCCTTTGCAATTTCGTTTCAGATTCGTGTTGTTGAGTTTGTGTCCGTGGTCGAGTCTTGTTGCTGGTTTAGGATTGTGTTCGTGGTCGTAGTTCAATCGCCCGTTGCTGTGATTTTTGTTTTCCGCCGCTATCCCATCCACCATTTCCAAACAACAAGTCGAAGCCACCACATTACTCGACTTGCCCCGCTAGCCGCCTTGTGTAACTTCTTGCCGCCGCGCAAACCCTAGATAGGCTGCCAGCCGCTCTTATTTTGCCTGCATCGTAGCCCTCCTTACATCATCAGGCGAATACCTACTGCTGTTAGTCACAGTGATGATCCTGTGATTGGTGTTAGAGTTTAGGGACGCTTTGCCCTAACTGCCGCCGCCGTGTTGTGCCTTCTAGAAAACATACCTTGAGATACCTTCGGTAAAACAGGCATAACTTTTCGCTCATTTATCAGAAAAATCTGAAATTTTTTCAGCAGCTTCTTGACACCATTTGGAGCCGACCCAAACTCGGCTACGCCCTGTTTGGTTTCCTCAGAATTGCCAAAAAAATTTGGGAAAATATAGAAAAAAAATTGTCAAAGTTTTTGCACGCTTTTCAGAGAATGTGCTGAATTTCTGTAGACCACATCCCACCTCAGTTGTAGGTGCCAATTTTTGTGGTTGCATCTTTTGTGATCCTTGTTCAGAGAAAAGTTTAAAAAAATAGTAAGAAAAAAAATTTGTTTCCTACTAGTGCCTTTTGGAAAAATCCGGGAAAAATTTTTAGGAAAAAGGAGAAATCCGGGCTATTTGCTTGTTCTGTGAGTTCTTTCGATCGTCCTTTGTTTTCACCTTATTGCGCTACGTCTTGACATGTCTTAGCCAGCACCTATGATTTGTACTTTGGATCCGGATTGAACAATCGTTACTCTGCACTCGTTAATTGCTAATCCTCGCTGTCATATTATGTGCCTACCCATAGCTTCACATATTCTTCTGTCAGCACAGGTTCATCTTGCAACTGTTACCCACGCTCAACAACAGATTGCTTCGCCACTTTGGTTTTGCTCCTATTTGGCATTGGTAAGAATACAGGCAAGACGGTGGTAAGCCGCTTGTGATTTTGCATTCCACTTTCACCACCATCACCACCACTTGTTTCCTTTTAGTTGATAGGGATAATACTTTGGTGTTATCTTTTTCTATCTTCTAACCATGGCAGGAACTCCGACGGACTTCAATGAGTGCATGTCCAAGGGCGAGCTTGCAACGTTCATGACTGAAAAATGCAATCTTATGACTAAGCTGACGCGCAATGTGAACAATCTGGTCACCCGCATTGAACAGCTTGAGCAATGCCCTCTACCTTATCATGCTGATGATGAAGATGCGGATGCTTTTGGTGATGAAGATGCGTATGCTGACGGTGGTGCCCGTCGCCGCCTCAACTTCAATCATCGCGGTATGGCAGGTAATAATCATGGTAATAATGATCCTTTTGCTAAAATTAAATTTAGTCTACCTCCTTTTGCTGGTAATGTTGATCCAGAGGCATATTTAGATTGGGAGCTTGCTGTTCAACAAAAATTTGATTCTCATAATGTTCCTGCTGAGCATAGAGTTAGACTTGCTACTAGTGAGTTTACTAATTTTGTTTTGTTCTGGTGGAGTGATCTTTGCAATGCCAATAATGCTGCTGCTGTGCCACAAACTTGGAATGTTTTAAAGCAACGTATGACATCTCGTTTTGTTCCTCCTTATTACCAACGTGATTTACGTTTGAAACTACAAACTTTAAAACAAGGTGATAAAGGAGTGGAAGCATACTATCAAGAATTGCTTATTGGTTTAGCATGTTGTGGTATAAATGAAGATGATCATGATGCTAGTGCTAGATTTTTTGGTGGTTTAAACCATGATATACAGAATATACTTGATTACAAAGAATGGCGCAATTTTTCCCAATTGTATCATCTTGCTATTAAGGCAGAATGAGAAGTACAGGGACGCAAACAACACCAGCCTTTCAGGTCTAACAATGGGAGGAATTTTCAGCAGCGTTCCGAGCTGGAGACGCCCAAGCTTCCTGTTGCACCACAGCCATCTACACCTCCATTTTCTTTCGGGGTAAGTAAATTGTCTAATGTGCAGTTTCCACAGCTGAAGAAAGGTGGCACTCCGGGTGCTTCTACTAGCTCCTCCTCGTCTAGCTCTAAAATCATTTGCCACCGATGCAAAGGCATGGGACATGTCATGAAGGAATGCCCCAGTTGTCATGCTTTCATTGCTACCGAGGATGGATATGTAAGTGCTAGTGATGTTGAAGATGATTTAGCCCTTGCTGCTAACATTGATGCAGATCCCACCAAGGGCGATCAAGACAAGGAGGCCATCACCATTGACTCCGTGGCTGTTGCCATGGACTACCCTAGCCTTCTTGTGCAGTGTGTGTTGAGTACACATGTGGGACATGAAGAAGAGATGAAGATCCAATGCCACAATTTGTTCCACATGTATCTCATTGTGCAGGGTAGTCGTGTTCTCACTATCATTGATAGCGGGAGTCGCAACAACTTGGTGAGTTTAGATTTGGTTGACAAGCTTGGCTTGACCACACGACAATATTCGTATCCATATAAACTTCAATGGTTCAATAATAGTGGTAAGACTAAGGTAACTAAATCAGCATGCATTAGCTTTTTTACAGGCTCTTATCATGATACTGTTGATTTTGATGTTGTCCCTATGCAAGCTTGCTCCATTTTGTTAGGTCACCCATGGGAATTTGATAATGATGCTTTACACCATGGTAGAACTAATACATACACTATCATACATAAGGACAAGAAAATTACATTGCTGCCTTTGTCTCCTACGGATATTATTAAACATGCTAATGAGATAAAAAATAAACCTCCAACAGACATTGCTAAACATAATGGGATTAAGTTAAAAGGAGGTGCTTTTCTTGCTACAACTTCTGCTATTGCTGAGTTATGTGATAATCCTGATGCACCATGTTATACTATGTTTTGTCAACCTTTTATGTCTGGTGCATTGCCTACTGTCACTAACCTTTTGCAGAAGTTCATTGATGATGGGATGGAGTCAAGGATGACTCCAATTCTAGAAGGAGGGGATGATGAGGACATCGCTAAGATGGAGTCGAGGACGACTCCAATTCGAGAAGGAGAGGATGATGAGGACATCGTCACGTTGGACACACCGACGCCATGGTCTTCCCCAAGATGCAATTCGTTCCCAACTCAGCTGCCACGTCACCCTCGGATTCAGCAGACACGTCGTCACTGTTTCAGTCATAACTTTGTCATACGACATCGAAACAGGTCGTTCTTGGATGTGTTGGAAAGGGGATGACGACGCCGTTGTTTTGGATCTAGTCCCAGCTCCAGAAGGTCCGTGGATCATTCTGTGTGACCACGGAAAGGTGCTACGTCACCTATTTGGGCCAACTTGGCCATGTATCGTGTTGGGCCTTAAGCCCAAGTTGTGGGCACCCAACCCCTGGCCGTCCCCAACCCTAGGTCGAGTCTTAGACTATAAACACAGCCGCCGCTGCTGCTACACAATTGGGTTTTGTTTAGAGTTTAGTTTTCCATCGAGAAACTGAATCGTTTATTGTAACTGTGGTGACAAATCCTTTTACAGTGATCCAGGGCCCCCGTTTTTGATCTCCTCCACTGTGTCGATTAGTCCTTTGGAACCGAGTTCTTGAATCCTCTATTGATATTCGCGTCATTCATATTTGCAATTTCAGATTGCGTGTTTTACCTTCTTGCTTGTGCTCTTCGATTCGCTTGCAGGAAAAGCCTTCTTGGCGAGGTCAATAAAGTTGTGCTTGGTTGATAACCAACGGAGCAGTGGTGTAATGGTTGTAGGGTTCGAATCGCATCTGATTTGAAGCCGGATCGTCAACATCGAGATCTCCACAAAATCGAACTTACCGGCTACCTCTCGGAAGATCGGGCCTGTACTCATCACTTATGTTGGATTTTAATTTAGAGAAAATTTTCTTTTCCCTATGTTTTTATGAGCACAAAACAATTAACAGAAATCATCTTACTCTTTTTAGAAAGTAGCTAATTTTAGGGTATTATAGTGGCCCTCCTTTAGGAGTGGCACCCGTGGTCGCGGCATGGTACACACACCCTAGCAGGAAAGGAAACATACCAACTAGTGCCCCCCTCTTACCCTTATAGAAAGCTACAGACGAGCTAGTACAATCTAGTTAACAGGTTAAAGTCAGAGCCATATGACACTCAGGGTTGTACGAAACCTCTTGGGTGGCCGCTTCAAGATTAAGTCCTTATGGGGAGGCACTAGAGTACTCAACTCCGTACTCTAGCCCCTAATTGTTGCTAAAATGATCCATTTTATCACATTACATAATGCCTTTAGTCATGTTTAACAATTATTTTATGTTGAGCACTGTAGCATCTATCAAAAAATGCGTACCCAAGTCCTAGGTAACAAGGATATGTGGTACAAGTAATAATCTAGGTAAAGTCCATAAAGGTAATTCAAATTTAGACACATGCATGAATATGAATTGTAAAGTTCATAGGTACAAGGGGCCTTTGCTACACTTGCCTTCCTCAAAGTTATCCTCTAGGTACTACTAATCTTCTTGCTGATCCTCAGTCACCACGAACTACTCACCCTCTAAACGTGTTCTAATTCACCAATCAAGCATCCAATCCAATTATTACATGCATATAAATATACTTCTATTAGAACAGCACACCAAATAGTAAAAACATAGATTAAAAAGCTTATAAATCTATTCTACGTACTTCTATGAAAACATGAGCGAAAGAATCACTCAAATCAGACTTAAAACGCAAAAGTTATGCATGAAATAAGGTTCCAATGGCATTTCTATAAATAAACCGAACTCATTTTTGAGTTAAAACAATTAAATCTAAATTTAAACAGATTATGGATGGCACACACTATTTCCTAAAACGATAGGGTCTAAAGTGAATAAAAATAGGACTAAAAAATAATTCATTTGAACTAAACTGGACCGCGGGTTGATTCACTGGAAATCGAGGGGCTAATATGCAAAATGTCCGGTGGGTCACAGTTGACTGCGTCGCTGGCTGACTGGCAGCCACGTGGCCATGTGTGAGTGGTGCGGTGCACAACGTGTGCATGGGCGCGCGCTGACGTGTCACTGTGGGCCAAGTCCACAACCCATGGTGGACCGGTCACATACCGAACCGGTATGGCCTAATCGTGGCCGTCCAGATAGATCTGACTACGAGGGTTGAATGGGAGAACCCCTCTGCCACTGCGCAGCATCTCCAGTGAACCTACCATGGCAGGCAGTGAGCCGTGCGCCATGGCGAACGCTAGTATGGCGCTCCGAACCATCCTGATCAAAACCAAACCCACGAGAATTAAGTACAGGCGCTCACGAATTCAATAGGGTGCAAACCTAGGGCAGGGAACATGTCGGAGCGATGGTCCCATGGCAGCGCCATGGCCGGCATGACTAGAACTCGCTGGTATAGTGTTCCAGGGCATCATCTACTGTACAGAGAGCATAGGTAGGTCAACCATCTCACCACGAGGTCGATCGAAGTAGTCGCGGCGTCCGGGAGAGCTTCGAAGGTATGGGTCGATGATGGGGGCAAACTAGAGAGAGAACAAGGTGTGGGTGAGGGTGAATCTGGGTGATAGTTTACCAAAATGAGGAATTGGGGGTACATACGGACGCGGGGGAGTACGGCGGAGCTCCGAGAGGCGTCAGCGATGGTGATTGGGGCGCTGGAATGGTGAATTGCGGGCGGCGGTGGTGAGCTCAAGTGAACAGGAAAATGAGAGAGGGTGGGGTCTTGCGTGGGGTTTTGTAGATGAGTGGGGTGCTGCGATAGAAGGAAGGGAGCAGGAGGCGGGCGATTTTGGATGCCTTCCACGCTTGGCGTGGACCGGCGGGTGTGGCTGCCTCCGATGGCAAGCACGCCATCATCGGTGAGGCGGGGAAGGAAGGGAGCGTGGGTGACTGATGGGCAGATCCCATGTTGGAGCGAGGGGAATGGAGAGAGCGAGTGTGGGTGAGACATGGGGTAGGCCGATGTGGGCCATGACGCCGAGCTGGGCCACATAGTGAGCAGTAGGCGCTTGCACGCGTAGGCGTCGAAGTAGGCTAGTGCGGAGCAGGCCACGTGTAGGAGGAAAAGGAAGGGAGGGGAGGCACTGGCTGGGCCACCAGTAGGCTAGGCGTGGGAAAGGACTGGGCTAGTTCAACAGTTGGACTAGAAAAGAGGGACAAGAAGGATTTTTAAAGAAAATCCTTTCCTATTTCTAGTTTTCAAATCCAAGCCAAATTCAAATGAAATTTGAATTTAACTTCAAACAACCTAGCCCTACACTCAACCAAAAATAGTATGCTTCAGCATGAATGCAACAAACATGTTTTTAAACCTTATAGTTAATTTTAATTAACTAAAATTTATTATTTGGCCCAGGTTAAAACGCATAGAAAATTCAATAAATGCTCAAATTTAATTACCAATTTGCAAATGATATTTTAGGGTGTTACAATGCGAACCATGTACCTCATGCATACCCTGAGGGGCGAAACGAAGACTAGCCCCACGCTGGTGCCTTTCTTCATTAGCAATCCATCGAAGTACATTGTCCAGTACTCTTGGTCAATAACTGCTGGTGGCATTTGGACCTCGGTCCACTCTACGACAAGATCAGCCCACACTTGGGACTTGATGGCTATCTGAGGGGCATATGAAATTCCTTGGCCCATCAGGTCAAGTGCCCACTTCACGATTCTTCCTATGGCATCCCAGTTTTCGATGACCTCACCGAGGGGGAAGGACGTCATGACCGTCACTGAATGCGACTCGAAGTAGTGATGCAACTTCCTCTTGGCGATAAGGATGGCATACAAGAGTTTCTAGATTTGGGGGTAGCGAGTCTTAGAATTGGATAAGACCTCACCGATGAAGTACATGGGACGCTGTACTTTGAGGTCGTGTCCCTCTTCTTCCCGCTCTACCACTAGGGCGGTGCTGACCACTCGCATGGTGGCCACGATGTAGAGCAGAAGTGGTTCCCCATCAGTCGGAGGGACCAAGATCGGGGCCTTCGTTAGAAGCTGCTTGACCATGCAAGTGCCTCCTAGGCCTTGGGCGTCCATTCAAAATAGTCAGCCTTTTTCAGAAGCCAATAGAGGGGGAGACCTCATTCATCGAGGCATGAGATAAAGCGGCTAAAAGTGGCGAGGCACCCTATAACCCACTGTACCCCCTTTATGTTCTGAATTGGTTCCATCCTCATGATGGCAGAGATCTTCTCTGGGTTGGCTTCAATGCCACGCTCGGAGACGATAAAACCCAGCAGCATACCCCTTAGGACCCCGAAAATGCACTTCTCGGGGTTGAGCTTAATGTCGTTTGTTCGGAGTTTTGTGAAGGTCTGCTCTAGGTCAACTATGACCTAGTCAGCCCATTTGGACTTGACCACGATGTCATCCATGTAGGCCTCAACGGTTCACCCGATGAGGTCCCCAAAACACTTGAGCATACAACAATAGTATGTAGCCCCACATTTTTTAGACCGAACAACATTGTGACACAGCAGAATGATCTGAATTGGGTGATGAAAGATGTCATGAGTTAGTCGGACTCTTTCATCATGATTTGATGGTACCTGGACTACGCATCAAGGAAGCAAAGGGTTTTGCACCCTAAGGTTGAGTCGACTACTTGGTCTATGCCTGGCAAAGGAAATAGATCCTTTGGACATGCTTTGTTGAGACCCGTGTAGTCAACACACATTATCCATTTCCCACTCTTCTTCCATACAAGAATGGGATTAGCTAACCACTCAGGGTGGTATACTTCCTTGATGAACCTAGGCGCCAAAAGCTTCACAATCTCCTCACCGATGGCTCGTGTTTCTCCTTGTTGAAGCAACACAAGTGCTGCTTCACTGGCTTGGAGCTTGGCCTAATCTTCAAGGCATGCTCAGCTACTAGGTATGGGCTATATGAATAACTAGTCATGTCTTTTGGTCTCACCGACGCTCCTGCATTCTTCATGTACCTGATGAATTCAGTTTTTATGCCATAGCTGGACAAGTTTGTAGTGGTATTCATTGATGATATCATGATATATTCCAAGCATAAGGAAGAGCATGCCCAACACCTTTGGATAGTACTGACTTGATTGAGGGAACACAAGCAGTATGTTAAATTCAGCAAGTGTGAATTCTGGTTAGATCGAGTGTAGTTTTTGGGGCATGTTTTAACACCTAATGGTATCTCTGTTGACCCTAGCAAGGTGCAAGATGTGCTAAATTGGAAGTCTCCCAAGTCAGTGCACCAAATTCATCAGTTCCTTGGTCTTGCTGGATACTATCAGTGTTTCATTCCTAACTTCTCCAAGATAGCTCAGCCGATGACCAAGCTGCTCCAAAAAGAAGCCAAGTTTGATTGGAGCCCAGCCTATGAAGAAGCCTTCTAAGCTTTGAAGACATTTCTTACCACTGCTCCTATCTTGGCCCAACCAGATATTGACAGACCTTTTGATGTATATTGTGATGCCTCAAAGATGCGCTTGGGATGTGTGCTTATGCAAGATGGGCATGTGATAGCTTATGCTTCACACCAACTAAAAAAGCAAGAAGTGAATTACCCCACCCATGATTTAGAGCTGGCTGTTGTGGTCCACGCTCTAAAAATTTGGAGGCATTATTTGTTGGGCAACAAAGTACATATTTTTACAGATCATAAGAGCCTCAAATATATTTTTACTCAGTCTGAGTTAAATATGAGGCAAAGGAGATGGTTGGAATTGATCAAGGATTATAACTTGGAGGTACCTTACCACCCTGGAAAGGCCAATGTGGTAGCTGATGCCTTGAGCCAAAAGTCTTATTAGGTTGAAGAAACACCTCTATCTCTCAACCATGCTGAGGTGCTAGCTCACATTGCCTTAGTCTTAGAATTGCTTGAGCAGATTATTATGGAGCAAAGGCACGATACTTTAGAAATTCCTCACATCAAGAAATTGATTGTTGAAGGGTGTGGTCCTCAGTTTAGTATTGATGAGCAAGGTGTAGTGAGATACAAGGATAGATTGGTGGTCCCATCAAATGAGGAGGTGAGAAGGAAGATTTTGAATGAAGCTCATCATTCCAAGTTGTCTATTCATCCTGGCAGTAATAAGATGTACCATGATTTGTGCCACATGTATTGGTGGTCCAATATGAAACAAGACATCACCCAGTACATCATAGAGTGTGACACTTGTGGGAAAGTAAAGGCAGACCACATGCGTACCCTAGGATATTTGCAGCCCTTGCCCATTCTTGTTTGGAAATGGAAAGATATTTCCATGGATTTCATTATGGGTTTACCCCGAACATCCAAGGGCTATGACTCTATTTGGGTCATTGTGGACCGTCTCACTAAGTCCGCTCATTTCCTTCCAGTGGACACTAGATATACAACCAAGAAGTATGCTCAGATATATTTTGATCGGATTGTGACCCTACATAGAGTTCCCTTTACTACCATCTCTGATAGAGGGTCAATTTTTGTCTATCATTTCTAGGAGCAACTGCAGTAATGTCTTGGTACTCATCTCCTCAGAAGCTCAGCTTATCATATACAAACTAATGGCCAAACTGAAAGGGTGAACTAGGTACTCGAGGATATGTTGAGAGCTTGTGCCATTTCTTTTCCTGAGAAGTGGGATGAATGCCTGAAGTTAGTTGAGTTTTCTTACAATAATAGCTATCAAGAGAGCATTCGTATGGCACCATTTGAAGCTCTGTATGGAAAGAAATGTAGGACACCACTTAACTAGGTTGAAGTGGGAGACCTTGGATACTTTGGGCTTGACTTCATCAAGGAAGCTCGAGAGCAAGTCAGCATTATTCAGAGTCATTTGAAGGTAGCTCAGAGCCAATAGAAAGCTTATGCGGACAAGCAAAGAAGGCCTTTGCAGTTTGTAGTTGGGGATTATGTGTACCTCAAGGTGTCTCCTATGAGAGGGGTGCGTTGGTTTGGTGTCCATGGCAAGGTAGATCATAGATACATGGGTCCTTACAAAATTTTGAAATAGTGTAGCCCAGTTGCTTATCATCTTCAACTTCTAGATATTTTATCGGTGGTACATGATGTGTTCCATGTATCTCAGTTGAAGAAATGTTTGTGGTGCCTGATGAAGCTGTGGAAATTGAAGAGCTTCCCCTCCAACCTAACTTGATGTATATTGAGCATCCCATCAAGATCTTAGATGAAAAGGAAAGAGTGACAAGGAACAATGTGGTGAAGTTCTACAAGGTGCAGTGGCAGAACCACTTGGAGGATGAAGCCACGTGGGAACAAGAGAGCTATATCTTGAAGCATTACCCCCACCTTCTCTCTGGTTCAGATAGGTAGTTGTTTACATTTAAATGCAATTCTTATCTCTTTTCCCACACTAGGAGGCACATGAAATCTCAGGTCGAGAGTTTGTTTTAGGGGGTAGATTTGTAACACCCTCGGTGTTACACTGTAAATCATTTGCTAAAACACTACATGTGCATCATGTTTATGTGATAGTGTATGAAATATAGTGTGTAAATCAATTTCTGTGACTCGAAACGTTCATCGGAAATGTGAAACGAAAGTAACATTCCATGTCGCATTATATCACTTAAGGTTTTAAATGAATTTTTATTGAACAAAAATACTATAGAATGCATATACAGAACATTAATAATGTTTGTAGTACAAACTTCATAGGTGATGATGAAATACCTGTGATCACGAAAGGAACTCACTAGCTAGCGTATCGAATAGCTTGGAAATCGAATTCGACGCTAATCCGATCAAGACTTAGTCTAATTTCCTAAGTCAGAAAATGCTTTGACAAAGCTAACTTTGGCAATTTTTATAGAAGAATTGGGTTAAGTAGTGGTATGGTCTTAAGGCTTGTTATAGTAGCCTAACATGCCATCTCGAGTATAGAATAGGTGGTTCGGTGTTTGAAGTAACAAATTTGATTTTTTAGGGCTCTTTAAAAATCGTGCATGCACGTTCCGACTGGTGTCAGCGAATGGTGCGGTCACCATGCCTCGGCTCAGTGCGCTATGCTAGTTTGCCCGATGTGCATGCACACCATCGTGCTAGTCCTAGCCACCGCTGCTCGGGGCTCGTCTGGCCGGCCGGGCCTGCCTCTGGCTGCCGCGACGAGCCATAAGGACCTGCGAAGAAGACAAGACTTAGAGGCATGGAAAGAGAACATGGGGGTCAAAAGCATGGTCATATCATACCTAGCCAACAAGGGTGACAATGTCGTGCATCAAGATTAGCATGGTGGTCAGGGCATGAACCATGTCCCCAACCTCTGTGTGGACGCTCCCCCATTCCCTCTCCTCTACCACTTCATCAAGGGCAGCCACCCGGACCAGAGATCAGGACGTCCCTGTGCTGACCTCAAGCAGCACCGACCTCTCTATAGTGGTAGCTCCTCTAGAGCGGCTCCTCTGGTGATGGAGGGGGTGGGTGACACAGACATGAATGCCTGCCCTGTTGCCATATCTGTGAAGGATGACTTAGGTGCACCCCCTTCCATCCACTCTATCGTGGACATGGCCACCTGCACGGACAATGGCTCTGGCCACGCCGCCTCCACCTATGACATTGAGGACACGACCGACCATGCTGCACCCACCATGGGTGCCCTGGATGCACGCTCTCCCGACACAGCCATCACGGTCGACGCCATGTCTGCCCCAACGCCACCCGCTCTCACTATCAGCATGGCACCACCCAGCTCCTAGCGCATTTGTCGAAGGAGGATCTTTTTTGGAGCGAGCCGTAGGAGAGTCCCATGTCCTCCAATGCTACAAGGGACATGGTGGTCAGCTCATGGCAAAAATTTGCTAGGACAAAAGGAGGACAAAAACTCTTCACTCACCTTGGCGCCATCATATGAGGACATTTTGGGGCTAGCTTGCCCGACCCCAGCTGCTCCTCATTGGCACGTTGCTGCTTTGAGCCCTCCCTCAGCTCAGAGGGCTCAGATGAATCAAAACGGCCGCCTCCCGCCAACTCCGGAGGCACCACCGAGGGCTTGGATGGAGCAGGGCGACCTATTTTTGCCGACTCTAGGGCCACCATCGAAGGTCTGAATGTGGTGGGGTGGTTCATTTCCACTAGCTCTAGGGCATGTCTGTAGGGTTATGAGGATGCTACGCTAGCTGGAAAACAAAAAAAATTCGACCTCATAAACTAGGATCTACTGCTAGTTATAGATCATGGGATTACCACTTGACGCGTAGGTGCAGCGGAAGCGACTCGATGTAGTTGTATGCGTTGTAGTAGTGCCGTGTAGTTGCAAGGTCGTCCGTATGTCCATCCCCTTCATGCGGTTCATCCTTGTGCTCTAGATGCAGCAACTCCGAGGTATCCACACGTATAGGGAGGAAGCGTCGTGCCTCCGGACTGCTAGGTCTACGAGGAGCAACAGGCGCGGGCGTAGGATGGGCGGTGACAGCTGCCAAAATGGCATGGATCCCTAGCCCTGTTGCCCACCCCACTTATTTATAGGCGTCGCTAATGAGCTCCCGAGTTGGAGGCCCATTAGTAACCCTAAGCCTTGTCTAACTCGGATCCAATCTGAATTAGGCTTCCAGCCCCTTAAGCGTGCGACCCTATGGGTTCATGCACACATAGACATGGCCCGAGTACTCCTACTCGGCCATTAGTTGATAGCGGCCTCTAGCAAGGCATGTCAACTCCTATGCGTACGCAAAGGTCATATCAGACGAACCACCACAAAACCACATACTTGTTATTCCCTTGCCTCACGATACTTGGTCCAACTCATAGGTTAACACTTAACTCAAGCACGGTCATGCATTTCTTGATCTAATCATTAGAGTGATCCAGTGATATCTCTCTCATATAGAGAGGGGCAAATTCCTTCTTGATTGTCTACGTCTCATAGCATGTTTCCCGACAAACCCAAAAAACCACCTTTATAACTACCCTATTACAGAGTAGCGTTTGATAGTCCCTAAGTAGGTCGTTTCACATCTTGAATACATACAACAATCTCAGGTCTAAGGACATAACATACATGATGTGAATAGAGATAATAACAACATCTCACGTTGGGTCAGTCTAGCCCCATGTCATACATGTGCCCACATTATTAGTTTGACATCTCCATGTCTATGACTTGTGAAACATAGTCATCAACTAATAATGTGCTAATCCATTATTCATGTGTGTCCTCATACGAACTCTGACTAGGGACAACATTAGAATAACCATAATTGCTAATCGATACAGGTTGTCTTTAATAGAAATTCAATGAACTCATAATATATCATGGATACAAGGCAATATAATCATCTCTATGATTATCTCTAGGGCATACTCCCAATAGTGTCCTCCCCCTCCTACCTCATGACATGACATAGGAAGGGCCCCGCCTGTGGTGAAGGCAGGTCCTCATCCTCGGTGGCCAGATCATCCCACAAGATGGGTGATATGGAGCCATCATCTTCCTCCTCCTCTTCTTCCTCCTCCTCTTCTTCCGATGAGCCTTGATGTTGCTTACCCCACTATAGCTTTGCTCACTACTTCAACCGCCATTTCTACTCCTCGTCATCCTTATTCTTCTTCCATTGTTCATCCATAGAATGATTCACCGTCCTCATAGCCATGTGCTCTAGCAGCGGCATAATGGAGTCCTAAAAGACTAACACCACCGACAACTCGATGAAGCCCATGTCCAGCCGCATCATGGGATGTCCTAGGATTAGGAACATGGTGTCGGCCTCCCCCATGGCCTCCTTGATGCACTGTATGACCTTGTTGTTGTGGAGCAACCCCTAGGCGAGCGTCATCAGGGGTGCCACCCTCCTCATGTGATACCCCCCGATAACATCGGCCCCATGGAGGCTGTGGGTCTTTAGGAACATGATGGCCTCAAGGAGGCCATGTATCCTCTTCTTCTCCATGATGGGTGGCCCCCATAGCCATGATGGTGGAACCTCTTCAATCAAACGCTCGGAGAAGATAGGCAAGGGTGTGATAGGGTCGTCCTTCAGGTAGAACCAATGCGAGTGCCACCCCTTGTTGGATCTAGAGAGCAAGTAGGGCATGTACTCAGCCACCCGCTGCCCTCAAAGGTGGATGCCCATGCATCCCATCGGCACAAGGGTCTCCTGGCCTCTCTCCTTCTTCTTTATCAAGGAGATGGAGAGGAAATATCTCCAAAGCTCAAAGTGGGGCTCGATCCCTAGGTACCCCTCGCACATTGCGATAAAGGCCACAATGTGCTAGATCCCATTAGGGTTCAAGTGTTGTAGCTTGATCCCGTGGAAGAGCACGAAGGAGACGACATAGTCGTTAGGCGGCGCCAATGCCTCCTTGTGGCTAGGCACAAGCCACTCCATAGCATCGGTCCTCCCATGGAGAAGACCACACTTGATGAGGCCCTCCATCCATGCATAGGTAACATTGGAGCGATGCCACAAATCCATGGAGGATGGAGGTGGCTACAGAGAAGCAAAGGCGATGGTGGAGGAGCGGAAGCTACAGATCTAGGGCTCTGGCAGTGGACTAGCAAGCATGGTAGATCCGAACGGCGGTGGCAGAGAAATAGAGAAGGTAAGGCTGTGGTTTTAGTGTGTGCAGAAACATGAAGGGGGAGGCCGCTATTTATAAGGCGGAGTAGGGCAAGAAGGTGAACCGTTCTCCTAGATTCATGTGCCCACTACGCCATGTCATGTCATCTCCGTCCGAAGATCGTGCGCATGCAATCTTTGTCTATGCCCTCAAAGGACATGCTGGATGATGGTTTGCCCGATCGATGGACCAAGAACCATCACAGGTAAGGAGGGATACATGCCCCATTCGGCTTATCCCATATTCATCTTGTTCGGCTTCTTTTTTCAGTCAAAACAGTATTTTTCTCTCACAACAATTTAGTCAGAATAGTGTTTTCAGCCAGTTTCAGCCAAAATTTAGCAAGCCGAATGGACCATAGAGCTGAAAACGCTCCTATGGCCCATTCAGGCCTAGGAGTTCGAGGGCTGGCCCACCAATGGGTTCACAGCTGCTCTGGGGCACTCTAAGAGCTAGGGGTGGAAAGGGATGGGCCCACTAGCGGCCAGTACCTAGGTGCACGAGCGTCGTGGGCATCCCAGCCCATGTTTGAGTCTTGGTTGGTTCTCAGTCCATGGTGTTTCCTCAAAGAAAGGCAATGAGCCCTTGGGGCTGGTCGAATGGATCCGAGAACTATATGGATTGGCCACTAAGAATCTGGAGTCGGTCACTAGCTGACCCATGCTAGACCCCCATGAATGGGAAGCTAGGGCCCCACTCAGACTATCCCATTAATAGCTCGCTGAGCACCATGTTTTTGTCCATCGAGAAAAAACATGGCACGGCACGGCCCCTCTGTTTTATCAAAAAAGAATGCTTGAGGGATGATGATCTCAAAGACGAGTCGACCCTCGACCGGACCCCTGCTACGCGTGGGGGATCAAGGAAACTTGGACTCACAAGGAGACCAAACGCGCGATCGCAGTATGATGGCAGACCGATTGGATCCTAGGGGACTGGAATCAAGAAAAATCATTCTAACCTCCCCAGTCCTTTGGTTACGTGGCCCCTAAGAAGACTGACCATGACAAAAGGGAACCATCATCATACCGAGACATGCCATGGGCTACAAAAAGAAGGCCAAGGCCCTTAGAGTCTTCCCGTCTAGAAAAGCCACCAAAGGAGTATTCTACTCCTCTGTAGGCTTGGGGACTACTGTCGGGTATCGATAGTAGGGATATACAAAGCAAGGAAGTTAGTGCCCATGCTAACTTCCCTAGACGGAACAAAACATATTAAAAGGCCTCATCCAACCCCAAGGACACGGGGCTCCATCTCACCCGACCCCTTGGGTGCGGGCTCCATCTCGCCCAAGGACGTGGTTTTCGTCAATCCCAACCCCAAGGCTATAGGGTCCTGCCTAAGGCCATGGGGCTCCATCTCACCTGACCCCTTGGGTGTGCACTCTGTCTCACCCAACCCCAAGGATGCAGTTCCCATCTCACCTAACCTCGAGGCCATGGGAGTCTCACCCAAGGCCATAGGCTTCGTCTCGCCTGACCCTTAGGTGTGGGCTCTGTCTTTCCCGACCCCAAGGATGCGGTTTCCATCTCGCCCAACTTCGAGGCTATGAGTGTCTCGCCTAAGGCCACAGGCTCCATCTTGCCTGACCCTTGGGTGTGGGCTCCATCTCACCTAACCCTAAGGCTATGGGCTCTGTCTCACATAAGGCCATGTGCTATGTCTCGCCTGACCCTTGGGTACGGGCTCTGTCTCGCCTAACGAGAACCCATACCACAGCCAACCACTCTAGGTCCAAGCGTATGGGCTTGGGTTAAAACTCTAACACCAAGGATGAGACTGGCATGCCTTGATGTAACCCATGGCCATGATAGGCCATACCTGTGGATTCACATCAAGAACAATGTTGGACGTGCAAGTGCTATTCTACCTAACCCTCGTGTGAACGTTGATAGGCGCGTTAGTTCACCATGACATCCGCAGGGATGAAATGGAACACCATGACCAACAGATGACGCCTACGCATGGTGCTAGTGATGAATAGGGCTATGATGTGGAGCCATCTCTATTGACATCTATAGGATCAGCAGGACCAACATGAAGGAGTAGAAGGACCAGGCGATCCTAGAAGCCTTTTGCTCTCTCTCATTCTTCTCCTTTTCCTCCACTATAACCCACGCTTTCCCTTCGCCTATAAAAGGGGAAGAAGGGCGCCCCATGAAAGGGGAGAGCTAGATCAGCACAAGACCTAGACCACAAGATAGAAAACACAAGAGCATGACATGATCACATGACTGAGCAGTGATCGAGCTCTCAACACCCGTTCACTCCTTCCACCAGAGACTTAGGATTCTTTCCCTCTCTTGCCTATTTGTAACCCCTACTACAAACCAAGTGCCGATAACACAAGCAACAGCAAACTGGACATAGGGACATTCTCCCAAACCCATATAAACCCTTGTGTCCTCCGAGCACACCATCCGAGCTAGACATGCAAATACAAATTTATTCGTTGGTGGTCCGAAAACACCGACAAAATGCCAATAAGCATTTATGGCATCGTTGCTGGGGGGCATAGGTTAAAGAATCTAGTAGGACATGATCATGATCACATGCATGTAATGGTAGCCATAGTTTATACAGGCTAATTCTACTTGTTTTCTTTCTGTTGTGGATGAAAAGAGGATAGTGTATGACTGGTTACAACCTACCAAAAAACTACACCAATAATCTGGAGGTGCTCCTAAGGAAGAATAGGTCCCATACCGCTTCTCCCTCTACTATCCACCGGTAGTTGAGCTAGTCACCCTGCACCATCCGCTACTACCGCTATGACCAAGACACTCCATGACTGCTCCACTCCCGCTATTGCCAACATGCCTATTGGGCCTGCTGTCAACATAGGAGCTGGAAACTTTGAGCTGCGCACTGACCTAATCACAATGGTTAGCGAGGACACAAGTGCACACTTGCAACACTTCCTAGACCTGTGTGACACCATCATCATCAAAGACGTCGCACCAGCAAGTATAAGGCTCTGTCTGTTTCCCTTCTCCCTTGAGGGAAAGGCAAAATAGTGGTTCTATAAGGAGAAGGAAGCTGTAAGCATGTGGGACAAATGTTCCGTGGCATTCCTTGTGAAATTTTTCCCCATGGGCAAAACCAATGCCCTGAGGGGGAAATTTTAAACTTCCACCAAACTTCAATGGAATCCATCCTCGAGGCGTGTGAGAGGCTGTAGGATTACATCCAAGCATGCCTGCACCATAGGATGGAAAACTAGCTCATGCTTAAGAACTTCTACAAGGGGCTCACGCCCATGTCGAAGGGGCACATAGATGCAGCTGTAGGAGGAGCATTTCTTTCCCTCACCATCCATGGAGCCATGGATCTCATCAAAAAGATGGTGGCTAACCAGAGCTAGGGGAGGAACAAAAACAACAAAAATGCATGCACACCATGAAGGAGGCAGATATGCTTGCCACAAAAATAGATTTGTTACTAAAAAGACTGAACGAAAGGGCCCACGAGAAAGAAGCCATGAAGACCATCGTTTAGGCCATGGACTCGCAAATGACTTGCGAAGTCTGTGGAGAAGTTGGACACTCGGGGAACGATTGCCCTAAAACCCATGAAGAAGCATTGTACATCCACAATGGGTTCCAATAAGGTAACAATAATGGGTGGAACAACCAGTTCTGCCCACAAGTAGGTAATTCAAATTTCAATTCCATTCAACCTTCCTCAAAAGACCTAGTTTTAGGTCAAGCTAAAATTAGTGAAAATATCAATAAAAAGTTAATATTTAATGATAAAATGATTGAAAATATAAATTCAAAACTTGAAAATTTATCCTCCTCTGTTAATAATCAACTAAATTTTAATAAAATAATTGAAACTCAAATTGCTCAAATAGCTACCGCTATTCCTGTCAACTATTTGGGGAAAATCCTGGGGCAACCCAAGAATTCCCTTGAGTTTGTTCATGTAGTTGCAGAGCAATAGAGGAGGAGAAGTCTTGCCGACGGACTATAAATGTTGAGCCCTTGCCGAAGGTAAATCGGTAGTTATCTTTTAAAAAATCAAAAAAATTAAAATTCAAAATTTAAAATTTGCTTCAAAATAAACTTTTTAGAAAAATAAAATAAAAATCATTTTTTGATAATATAGATTTTTCTGTTATCATTTCTTAGTTTTAAAAATATTTATGAAAATTTAAAATATAATAAAAGTTTTGTGGAAAAACAATTTTGGGAGAAAAATTTTGAAACTGAGGGAAGCACGAACGGCTACATCATCCATAAAGTCGTTAGGACCAATCGACCGAAGGGGGTAGCAGCAGGCCCACCTCTAGTGTAGGCGCACCAGGGGTGCAACCGTAGCCTGCCCAGTGCCGCTAGAGCTGCTATTGCTCCAACGTCTCCTAGTCGTTACCCCCTTCCCCTCTTGGCCGGTGCTCTACTCTATAAATCCTGAGAGCTCAGGTGTGAGCCCTCACTCATTCTCCACTGTCCTTTTTCACTCCCTCTCACTCTCTTTGCTTCCCCACATGCAAAAAAAATTTCCACAAATCACAAGTGCAAGGAAACTCTATAGAAATTTCCTAAGCTCATAACCACCAAGCCAAGCTCATGGGTTGTTCGATTTATTTTCGCTAACATAACCCCGTTTTCAAGCTTGTTGTGTTTTTTGCCATGGGAAAGTTCAGTAGGAAGCTCGTTGGCGCTTTCAAGAAGGCCGTGGGAGCAAGCTCAAGTTGCTCCCATGGAAGCTCAAGCACGCACTACACCAAGCCCGAAGAGAGCCCGATGCATGAAGATGAAGAAACAGTGCCAACAAAAGAAGAAGAGCAAGAGCAACTGGTGGAGGAAGGCAACGATGATCCACACCTTAATTTGGAGGGAGCCTAGGAGATCCAAGCGTACAACCTCATCAAGAATCATGATTTTGTCCACACACCTACGTATGACCCCAACCTTCTCCAAAAGATGGGTATGGACACCAAATTCACCTCCATCTAGAAAGCCATTGGATGGGAGAATGTTGCTCCCGTCGACGAGCTTGGTTCTCGCCTCTTAACAATTCAATTCTTATGCTCTTTACAAGAAGTTGAGGGTGGGATTACTTTTTGTCTTTTTGAGAAGGAATACTATCTTACATGAAGAAATCTTAGTTCTCACTTACGCTTTAGTGCAAAATGCTCCATTGACTTAGATCATGCTCTCAAGGGTTTTAATCACCATGAATTTTGGAGAATGATTTCTAGTCAAAACATAGTTGGCAAGTTTCAACCTCAAAATATGAATATCCATCATCCTACTTTGAGGTTCATGCATTGTTGGATTGCCATGACTTTGTTTGCTAGGCAAGATATAAGATTTGTTTATCAACCCAAATTGCAAATTCTCTATGCCATGCTTAAAAAGACTAAAATTACTCCTGTGAAAGAAATGTTTAAACATTCATTAGAAACATTCAAGGCTTCTACATCTATCTCTTACACGTCCCTTGTGACTCATATTGCCGCTAATATTGGTGCATTGGATAGACAAGATGTGACATACATCTCTACTCCACGCATTGATATTCATGAGCACTACCTGATGCAAGGGCATCATTTAAAGTATGATGATGCAGGGAACCTTGTATTTTTCTTTTTGAGGTATACAAATGAGATTCCGCTCCCTAACCCAGGACTCTCTTTGTATAAATCCCCATCGGTCACCTTCACTATTGTCGAACAAGAGGAAGCGTTCTGTTCCTCGTAGGGCAACAAGAAGTAGGGCAAGGAACTGGTAGCTATCAATAGCCACCACCGACACCGCTCATGCCTCAGGCATACCATGTGGAGTGGTTCCTAGCCATGCAGATGCCTAGGTTCACCCCTAGGTAACTGTAGGGTCAAGATGGCGGACTAGAGGGGGGTGAATAGTCCTTTCTACAACTTAATTGCACCGGCTAACCGATACAAGTGTGGAATTAAAACTATCAGTCAAGCCAAAACTACACCCCTCTATCTAAGTTATCAAGCACCTTGAAAAGATCCTAAACAAGCAACTAAGGTGTCGGGCTAGCTAGAGCTCACCTAACCAATCTAGCTTGCAAGGTCACATAAACCTATGCAACTAGTACTTCACACAATCGAGGGAGCTCCAACACAATCTAGTAAGCAAAAGCACAAAGCCACCTAAGCTTACTAGCAATGCTCAATAACAAGGCTACACAAGCCAAATTAGAGAGCACAAATTACTTAGCTACATAAACTAAGCAATGTGACTAATAAGGTTACTAAAACCAAATTAGACACTCAAGGGAGCTACTTCTTATGCCACACAAACAAGAAGATAACTAGTGAGCTACTAAAGCTAAACTAGTCACAAGAGCAACTACACAAGAATAATGTAAATGAAAGTAATACAAGCTTGTGTTGCGTGGAATGCAAACCACTGAGAAGATGATGAAGACAATATTCACATGGTGATTTTCTCCCAAGGTTCACTTGGTTGCCACCAAGCTACATCCCTGTTGTGTTGACCACTCACTTGATGGTTCGATGACTAATTGACATCACCTGTCAAGCCCGTACATCAGGCACTGCAAGAACCTACCTTGAAAGTGAGGGTAGCTCAATGACACGCTCAACTAGAGTTGCTCTTTGTGATCCCCGTGGGGTGAGCACAATCCCCCTCACAAATCCTCCTCCGAAGCATCGCACAATCTTCTCACGTGCTTCAATAGAGTTAGAAGCCACCAAGCCATCTAGGAGGTGGCAACCTCCAAGAGTAATAAGCACCATCGGCTTGCAACTCAATCACCTAGTGCCACTCGATGCAACCTCACAATGTAATCGCACTAGAATCACTCACTCACTCGATCAGATGATCACTATCAAGCACAAGTGAGTTAGAGGGCTCCCAAGCACCACCACATAAGCCACCAAGGCTCTAGTGTGCTCAGCAACCAGCCCAAGGCTGGCCAAGGGGGTATTTATAAGCCTCCACATGAAATAGAGCCATTACTTTAAAGATTCCCTTTTCTACGAGGGCACCGGACAGGTCTATGTGGTCACCGGACATGGGGTGGCAGTGCCCCCCAATGATCGAATCAAATGGCTAGTTTGACTAGCCATGGTCACCACATAGGCGACGGTGGCACCGGACAAGGGGTGGTGGTGCCACCTCAGCCAACACCTCAAAAACCCTTCTCTCTGTAAAAATATGGTAGTGCATTAGACAGGGGTGGCGGTGCACTGTCGCACCTAGGGTGGAGTACACAGTCACTAGTGGTGCTAGCCCTAGCTCTAGCCATTCTCAGCCATGTCTAGGTGGGCACTGCCCTAGGGGCGGCAGTGCCACCGGACAAGGGGTGGTAGTGCCCCCTAGAGCACCTCCCTCTAGGCCTCCTCTGCCAGTCACTACCACAGGGGTGGTGGTGCACCGAACAAAGGGTGGCAGTGCCACCCAGGAAGCACCCCAAGCCCAGTTTCGTCTCCATTTCTTCACCAACTTCTTTATCTTTGCAAATGTGCTAACACCACTGTTTACACCAAAATTTGGGAAGAAAAATGTGAGAACTCAAAGCTTCTAGGATTGTGTCATCAAGGAATCGATTAGATGCGATATCAGAATCAGCTATTTTATAGATGACATCATCAAATGACGTCAATGGGATATGCTTGAATGGCACCAGGAAGATGTGTCGGACTCGACAAATAAGGAAAATTAGGGTCCAAGTTATTATTAAGTTAGAAAGTTTTCTTTTATTCCAAGAATTGTAATGAGTCATATTTAAGTAGGATTCATATTTAGGTTTCAGGTATAAATATTAGACCCTAGTTATTGTACAAAAAAGAAATGTACACTCAATCAATACAATCTTTCCAGCTTTCGCCATCACATTAGGAGTAGGAGTACTATAGATCTCAGTGAGTTCTTCAGCAAACTAGGCTGCATTGACTGATCGACCTCCAGCTTTCTTGTGAGTACTGTCATGACTTGTGTTGTGCTTATAAAGCTACATCAGCTGATTGATCTTTTATGAGTTACAATATAAGTTAGTTATCGATCCATATCATTGTTTGTAAGGCTACATCAGCTGATTGATCTCTTATGAATCACAATATATATCAAAGTTATCATTCTTGTGTTAAATAACTTGTTGTTTAATACAATATCACTAGTTATCGAATCTGCTAAGATTAGTAAGATTTTCATTGTTGTTTTTTGGTTGATTCACCCATTATCAATCTTGTTATAATTAATATTTTATTAATTATAACAAAATCACCCAATTGAGATAGAGATAGATCAGCATCATATCATCTTAATTGGTCGTCCTTTGATCTGGTCATGCTTCAAACCTTATAATCGATGGCTTAATTTCGCTAGATTGGTTGTTTTATCTATATTCCAATCAAACATAGTATGCATCCAAAGACATGTTTCAATCTTCAATAAACTCACTAGTTAATGAGGTCTAATCTAATGACACTACCATAGCTGCATCGATATGGTCAAACCTCACTGCTAAGACTTTGGATTAGAAATTATCGATTAGTGGTCTTGTTCATGATCAAGATATGTACTCTATTTGTTTGCTATGACTGCATCGGCTATTTTAGTCGATCGCCTATACTCTCACGCATATATGTCACACCTGGTTTTCCAAAGAATACCAAGCGCTAACTATATGTGTGCCTAGGATGTCCACACGACACATATAGCGACAAATATGGAGATTATCAAAGACAATGCTTTATTATATATCGAACATAGTTATAATAGGACTTACAAGTATCATAGAAGCATAGCGGAAACCATTCTTAATCTTCTCTTTGGGACTCCATACTCCACAGGGACGGTTGACTAGGGGAAAACACTCGCCTGGTACTCATAGACTCCATAAGAAACTCTTCACTTGATCCACCATCTAGTACCCATTCGAGATTTTTGCTGATTGTAAAGCAAGTGTGAGTGCACCATACTCAACAGGTATAACATGAGGGGATGCCAGGCTCAAAAGGCTAGACACGGCTGAACTATGATAAGCACTTTTAGTTGGTCATATTTTATTTGTTAAACCTATGTTGCTAGGTTATGCTTAAGCTCCCAAGGTGAATATATATTTAACATCAAGGTTGATCATATCCCAAACCATCCATAGAACCATCTATTTGGAAAAGGATCTAGGCCACTCATGTCTATGAGCACAACTGATATATCAGTTTTATACTCTATAGAGTTTGTACACTTTCACCACGAGTCATGATTGCCCTTTGCCCGAGGTGATCAGCCTCTTGACTCACTTCCAAGATAAGTCGGCAAGGATCACTATGAAGCTTTTCACCAGTTGTTCTAATAAGTAGCAGTCGCTAAGATTTCAGCCATCTAGCCGTATGCAGCTCTCCTCTAGGAGTGGCACACATGGTCACGGCATAGCACACACCCTGGCAGGAAAAGAAACATACCAACTAGTGCCCCCTCTTGCCCTTTTGGTAAGGTGTTGACGAACTAGAATAGATCAAGATACTAGGCTAAGACCAGAGCCATGTAGTTCTCATGGCTATACGGTAAGTCCTAGGTTGCCACTTTAGGATTCAGTCCTTATGGAGGGCAGACTAGAGCACCCAAGAAGGCCCAATGCTCTAGCCCCCTTCTGTCCATGTTGCTAAAAAGCATCTTTTAATACCATGTTGCAAATATCTTTAATTGTATTCTTTAGTCAATATTAGTTGGAGCAAACTGAGCATACTACCCACATGCAATACCCATTGGTAAATCAAGGACATGATAATCAATATCAAGGTAAATAGACTCTAGGCGGTTCATTAACATATGCATATGAATTGAGATTGCATTAAAGTGAATAGGTAACAAGGAGCCTCATATTATACTTGTCTTAACTTGCTTTTCCTCCAAAGTAATATGCTCAAAAGCCTTTAGTATTCAACTTTTAATCTTCTGCTTCCAATTCTCAGCTTCTAATCTTCATAGAACAGCTTCTTAATCATCACGTAAACCTCACTGATTGACTGAACCATATATCACCACACAAACATCCATACATGGCATACAAATAAGAATATATGAGAACAGTACACCAACCAATAAAATAAGCAAAACGGCGTGTCGCTACGAACACACAAACGCAAAAACACGTTATACGCGATTCAATGAAAAAGCGACCATCGAAGGATTTTTAATGCAACAGAAAATAAAACCTATCCATTTAACTTATTTTAACTATAGAAACACATGTAAATATTTTCATTAATCAACTTGATTCATTACTTAAGAAAAAGTGTAGTATAAAACCTATATTGACTTTATATTCCAAAAACGATGCAAGTGATAGTATTAATATAATTAACTTTTTAACTACCAAAACACATTTGAGTAACATGAGAACCACTAACGCCACTGCATAGAACACGCCGATAATGAAACTATGGTACAAAAGAAATGACTACCTGAGTTCTATATTATAAAAGAAAAACCTAAATGCTTGATTTATTTTAATTAAGAAAAAACATGTGAAGGTGTTATTAATTTGGATGAGTTAAAACATAATTTAATCTGAAACCCGAGTTGAAACTACCCATGTTTTATTCCTAAACAATGTCATATAATTTAATCAAGTTAAGCTACATCTTTGCAAAATAAAGTATATGTGAAAGCAACTAAACGAGTTTATCACATATGCAACATGTTTAACTAATCAAATTTTATTTATAAATATCTCGATAACATTTATGCTAATTCAATTTTGACTTGCAAATACAAGTTGACATGTGAGAGCACCTAATCAAATTGTATATGACATGACATGTTGTTAAACTAAGCAAATTATATTTTAGAAACATATTAATATCATCAATTAATCATATTGATGTTATACATAAATTGCTGAGATATAAAACATATATTACTTAATTATAAACCTATTTGCATGCATATTTAATCATTTCAATATTTAGCTACATATGGAAAAAAACATGTGACATGAAAACATTGCCACTAACATATAGTTCATGTTAGCATGAACCAAACGCAACTTAAACGGTACAAAACGGAATTAGAACTTAAATTGATTTTAATTAAAAAGTTATTGAATAATCATTAATCAAATTAATATTTAACTTATAAATTTCCAAGATGTGAGACATGTTAAACATCGCTACTAACACGTATCACACATTGCGATGAAACTCGCGCAATCGAATCAAAATAAAAAACCTAAATCGATTTTTTAAACAACAATTAATTAATTATAACACAATTAATATTTTAATAAAATAAATTCATAAACATGTGACATATAAACTAATAACTCTACTACATAGATCTCAACGACACGAATCTAACGCAACTTGAACCACTTAAACGGAATTAAAACGGATAAACTATGGAGATTACAAACTAGTGGCAAAAACGTAATTAATTGCATCTTCTACCTTGGGTCATCTCCATCCTCTGAATCGTGGCCTCCATGGCCACTGTAGGCTATTGCTGCACTGCACATAGGAGGGAGGGGTCCGAGAATGACCGGACCTTCCTGGACGGTGACAGAACGCGTCTGCTCGGCGGCGCGCTAGGCCTGCCCGCGGGGTCGGCTGGCCCCTAAGGGCGGTGGCTACTAAGCAGCACTAGGCGTCTAGTCCTTGTGACCATGCACAGGGGCAAGCGAGTGTGAGACGGCGGGTGTAGGGCTTTGGGTCAGAGGTGGCATGGGGCCGGGATGGCCAGGGAAGGGCCCAAACAATGTAGAACGCAGGGAAGCGAGGTCAACCTCGCCGGCAATGGAGGTTTCTCGCCAGAGATGAAACTGGGAGATTTGGAAAACGATGAGTGGATCACGTATTTGCTAAAATGAAGACATGAAGGCATAGAGGAGATCTAGATGAACCTCGTGGTGGTGACGGTTTTCGCAGGGGATGTCGGAGATGGCCGAAACTCCTCGCCGAAGGATCGCAGGAAGTTCACCGGAGCTCCAAGGATTCGAAACTTCGGCTTTAGATCTGGGAGGCTACGAGCGACAGCTGGGGAAACGGATCGTACTTCTGAAATCCATGCGTCGAGGACTATGTCGGCATATATATATATGCAGGGTTTGGAAATTTTAGAAAGTGGAGATATTTTAGGAGATTATTGATTTTCGGAATTAAAATAATTATAGAAAATCGGGAAATACTATTTAGGTCCCAAAAAATATCTTTGAGCTACAAAAAATTCCATAAAAATTCCTAGGGATAGATGGAAGGGTAAGGAACACAACCAAAGTGGTTTTAGCTCCCAAAAAGACTTTTAGATTGATAGAGGAAAAGGACAAAGCTCCAAGAAATAGGAATTTAATTCCGAAAAAGGTCAGAAATTTTTTTGAAAAGAGATGCATCGTTCTAACGCGTCTTAGAACCTTTTTCAAGTCTTTGGATTTTGAAAACAGAGCATCTTTTTTAACTTTTGTTTTTGTAAGTTTTCAAATTCTTTTTAAACCACTACTTGAAAATAATATTTTAAAGATTAAGATTTGAATTTATTTTCCAAACCACTCATCACAAAAGTACCAATGCAACGGCATGTATGCGCAAACATATTGCTCCCCTTATGTTGGATTTTAATTTAAAGAAAATTTTCTTTTACCTATGTTTTTATGAGCACAAAACAATTAATATAAATCATTTTACTCTTTTTAGAAAGTAGCTAATTTTAGGGTGTTACAATATAGCATGTTTTCATAAATCTTTCAACATATAGATGGTTTTATAGATTCTTTAGCTTTAGTTTGTTATCATTATCATAGCTGCATTGATCCGATCGAACCTCCCTATTGATGATAATAGATTAGATTCAGACTGTTTGTAGATTTATTTATATTAGACAGTCGATTTGTTCGCATATTATACTCTTTTCATCAAATTTATTGGCTTGCACATTATATTGATTATGTTCTACTTAGCTGATGATATTTTCTCATATCGCTTCTTTGCTGATTATCAACTCTATAATTGATTGAGAACATCAATCGACCATTTGGTCATATATAGTGGAATTTTAAGGAAAGATCTTCTGATTTTTGTATTTGGGTGTATTGTACTTATTTTTGTTTAGATTAATCAGTCACCATAAATTTGCTATGATCCATGAGTATTAGTTATTTTGATTCATATCATTATCATTTAATATTAGCCAATAATCCTA
Organism: Miscanthus floridulus; assembly: GCF_019320115.1. Taxonomy (NCBI): domain Eukaryota; kingdom Viridiplantae; phylum Streptophyta; class Magnoliopsida; order Poales; family Poaceae; genus Miscanthus; species Miscanthus floridulus. Next base: position 44,143,460 of record NC_089583.1, on the reverse strand, counting down.
GATTTAAAGATCTTCATTTAATGGATACACCGGATATAGACTATTTAGTCGATAGCCTTATTGAATCGGCTATCTAGCCATATATTTGGAACTGTCCGGAGCAACACTGACATGTTCCACCTTAAATTACTGATAAGATTTTCTTTTCTTGTCAATCGCAGGTCAAATTGACTGCCACATCATTGGGTTTTTAGAATCAGTTGGTTCTGTGTTGAAGCCAAGCATATCTCTGATCTCGTTCCACTTAGATCTTCTGGCTTGCTGTGTGTTGATCACATCGCTATATTTTTGTGTCAACATACTTTTTGGCATGCTCGGTGGGACCACAATCATCATGGTGGTTCACAACAAGGACATTGTTATGGTATCTTATGAAGACTTACCAGATGAGGATAAAGTTGTCATTGGTAAAGCCATAGAGGAGTTTCGGAATAAGTGCTTGTTGTCATACACCAAAACACATGATAATAAAGTTGTTCAAAAATATCCACTACTGAGAGTTTTGATGCATGGACAGTCAGATACAGACGAAGCTGAAGATATACGTTTCTTTGTAGAAGCTGTCAACAAATCTATTCATGATGCAATGCTGAATCATAATATAGCTTTCTTGAATATATTCCACAATACCATGAAGGATGTGTTTCATAGATTTCTACTTGATTAGGTTGGACCGGCTTATTACTATATTCTACATCTATCGACTCAGGGGACTAATTAAGTCGGTACTAGCCATCAAGAAGCAGCACTAGCTAAGAGTGATGATGCCCAGGCAATTTAGAATCCATCTAACCAAATTTAGGGTGCTACTACTAATCAATTGCAATATAATCCTAGATCATCAATGTAGCATGTGCAACAGCCGATAGGGCAAGTTCAGAATCAGATGGTTAATTTTAGTACATTAGGCCAAATACTACCGTTGGCTCAGAAAATAGCACCATCAGTTCAAAGGATTCATAGAGATATAGATCCTAATGTTTTCAATCTAAGATTTCAAATAGTAAATCAGCAAGGGACCCGATAGATAGATATTCTACAAGGATATCATTATGGTTTAGATTATAATACCCTCAATATGATTCTAAATTTAGGATATCAAGGCACTCAGAATTTCAATCTACAGATGGGTCAGTAATTGCCAAGAAATTCAAACTCAAATGCTGATGAATTGTTGCTTAGAGTAATTGAGATGATGAAAAATCAGTTTGGTTTAAAACCAAAAGGGCAGACCTTTTCGTACAAACGTCCATATCCTGAGTAGTACGATTTGGTGGCCCTTCCTATGAACTATAGGCTTCTAGAATTTGCTAAGTTCACTAGTCAAGATAGCACATGTACAATAGAACATGTCGGTCGATATCATACTCAGTTAGGTGAAGCCTTTGTTGAAGAAGTGTATCGAGTTTGTTTCTTCTCCTTGTCCCTATCATGACCATCTTTCACTTGGTTTTCATCACTAGTGGTTAATTCTATTACCAATTAGAGTGATCTTGAAAAGAAATTTCATACATATTTCTACATGAGGATAGGGGAAAGAAAGATCGTAGATTTGACAACTATAAAGCAAAGAGCTAATGAATCAGGTGCTGAGTTCCTTCAGAGGTTCTGAGAAACAAGAAACTTATGTTTTTATTGAATTTGACTGACAATCAGCTAGCTACGTTGGCCGTTCAAGGAATGTTGCCAACATGGTGAGAAAAGTTGCTTGGGCAAGAATTTAACAATTTAGGTCAATTGGCTCAACGGGTGGTGATACTTAATAACCAATTCTAGAATATGTGCAAAGATACCCGATTCCCGAAGAATGCTGCAATTGCTGAAGTTTATAATCCATATTTAGTCGATGATGATGAAGAAGAAGAGGAAATTGCCATAGCTGAATGGAATTGGGGTAAAAAGATAGTATTGGTTCCAAATCCTTGGGGAAAAGAAGTTGAAGAAAGTTATGATTTTGATGTTACAAAAGCAGACAAACTTTTTGATTTCTTGCTTGAGAAGGGACAGATTAAACTGCCTGCCAATCATGTTATATTACCTCCTGATCAGTTGAAGAATAAGAAGTTCTACAAGTATCATAGCACTACTTCTCATACTACTAATGATTGCAGGATTTTTCGGTAGCATATTCAGAGGGCTATTCAACAAGGGAAGCTTAAATTTGATATAGCTCAGAAAATGAAAGTTGATGATAATCCTTTCCTAAAGGATCAGAATATGGTTGATGCTAAGTTGTTCAAAGGGAAAACTAAAGTTTTGACATCAGCTAGGGCAAGAGAAACTAGAACAGTTGATCCGGAGATGCAAATATCGGCTGATGAATATAGAGAAATTAAAAGGCGTCTGACCAACAAAAGAGCCAATATGAGCAGGGAGAAACATCAAGGTGGTACGATGAGACCACATGTTACATCTCAAATTCTATTGAATAAATGGCAACGACAGAAGGAGAAAGATTATCAGCACTGGTTAGAAGAGAAGGAATATCAACGTCAACAAGAAGAAGAGAGATATGAAAGAGAATAAGCTGAATCACATTGGAATTGCCTTTTCTTCAGACATTATTGGAATGAAGGTTTGAGATTGCCTACTAGAAATAATTGCCCAGAATGTAGCAAATAATATTGGGAGTTTAGGCAATCACAAGTCAACCGCCGGTCTATCCATGATCAAATTGAATATCAACATAATGATGTGGATCGGTGCTTAAAAATAGAAGCATTCATGATCGGCTTCGAAAGCGAGTTGTTCATTAGAACTGGGCCGATTATGAAGAAGATAATGAAGAGTATGTTTGGCAGGAAGGATAGTGGTGTCTAGAAGGTTTAACAAGAAGTTAAAAGAGAAGAGTACAACACCTAAGGAGCAGAGAATTAGAATAGGCTTAGAAATCTGGTAAACCACAAGTATGGCGTGCTAAACAAACAGTTGATAAGGGTCAACCATCGGTTAATTCAAATGGCTTTTCTTTGACCATCCAAATTTAAAGCTCCAGCAGATCAAGAAGTCTATTTGGATTTTGATGAATCAGAGTATGAAGAGATACAACTAGCTATATTTGATAAACCAGTTAAGCATCGACATTTGAAGGCTTTATATGTTAGAGGTTTTGTCGATGTGAAGCTGATGAGTAAAATGTTGGTTGATGGAGGTGCCTCTGTTAATTTGAGCCTTATACTACTTTTTGCAAGCTTGGTAAAGGACCAAAAGATCTAATTGAGACTGACATGATGCTTAAGGATTTTGGGGATAATGCGTCCAAGACCAGGGGGTAATAAATGTTGAATTAACAATTAGAAGCAAGACTTTGCTCACTACATTCTTTGTTATTGATCAAAAGGGTTCATATAGTTTACTCCTTGGTTGTGATTGGATTCATGCCAATTGTTGTGTACCATCGACTGTGCATCAATGCTTGATTCAGTGGCATGGAGACAATGTTGAGCTAGTTCATGTTGATGATTCTATAAGCATAGCAATAGCTGATCTAATGTCTTGGGAACTATAAGATTTTGAGTGTTTTTTTCACAAGTGATGGGAAGGAGGCTTCATTAGAATCAATAATGAAGGCCAACAGCCGATCCGAGCAGTTGGCTCTAAAAGTATGTTTTAATGGATAATCCAATAGATGGTACATATGGTAAACTAGGATATGGCTTTATATCAGTCGATGAGTTAGAAGAAATAGATATTGGTCCTAGAAATAGGTCTAGGTCGACGTATGTAAGTGCTAAATTGGATCCTAAGTATAAACAAGAATTGATAATTTAAAGGAATTTAAAGATTATTTTGCTTGGGAATATTATAAAATGTCTGGCTTAGATCGATCAATTGTTGAACATCGGTTGCCAATCAAACCTAGATATCGGCCATTTAAACAAGCTCCAAGGAGATTTAATCCAAATGTTCTTGATGATACTAAGAAGGAGACTGAAAGACTACTAGAAGCAAAATTTATCCGACCTTGCCGATATGTAGAGTGGATATCGAGTGTAGTTCCTGTGTATAAGAAAAATGGGAAGTTGAGAGTCTGTATTGATTTTAGAGATTGAACAAGGCTACATCGATGGATCGTTATCTGATGCTAATAGCTAATATGTTGGTAAATGCAGCAGCCGAACACAAGGTAATTAGTTTTATAGATGGTAATACAGGTTATAATCAAATTTTTATGGCTGAAGAAGACATAGCAAAAACAACATTTAGGTGCCCCAGTGCATTCGGCTTATTTGAATGGGATGTGATGACTTTTGGATTAAAGAATGCTGGTGCAACTTATTAGAGGGCAATGAATTTTATTTTTCATAAGTTGGTCAGCAGGATTATTGAAATCTATATTGATGATGTGGTGGTGAAATCCAAAGGGTACAAAGAACATCTGGCTAATCTATGGGAGACTTTGAAGTGCACAAGAAAACATGGTTTAAAGATGAATCCTAATAAGTATGCCTTTGGAGTGCCAGCTGGACAATTTTTGGGTTTTATGGTCCACGAGAGAGGAATTGAGATTGGTCAGAAAAGTATAAAAGCAATTGATGAGGCAGTACCTCTAACTAATAAAATAGAATTACAATCTCTGCTTGGTAAGATTAATTTTATTAGAAGGTTTATTTCAAATATATCAGAGAGGATTCTGCCATTTTCTCCTTTGTTGAAGTTGAAAAATGATCAAGAATTTAAATGGGGTGATGTACAACAAAAAGCGTTTGAGAAGATAAAAGAGTATATGAAATCTCCACCTGTGTTGGTTCCTCCTCAGCAAGGTAAGCCTTTTAAGTTGTACATGTTGGCCGATAGCCAAATGATTAGATCGGCCTTGATGCAAGAGTTTGAAGGAAAGGAACAGGTTGTTTTCTATTTAAGTAGAAGACTTTTGGATCCAGAAACAAGATATTCTCCAATTGAAAAGATATGCTTATGCTTATATTTCTCATGTACTAAATTACGACATTATTTATTATAGGCTAAGTGTATAGTTGTGTCTAAAGCTGATGTGATCAAACACATGTTGTCAATGCCAATATTAAATGGGAGAATGGGAAAGTGGATTCTTGCATTATCAGAATTTGACTCGAAGTATGAATCGGCTAAAGCAGTCAAAGGGCAAGTGATGGTCAATTTTATTACTCAACACCATAAACCAAGCATCAGCCATGTGGAACCTATGCCTTGGACATTATTCTTTGATGGATAATCATGCAAGCAAGGTGGTGGCATTGGTATTGTTATTATTTCACCTTGAGGGGCAAGCTTTGAGTTTGCCTTTCAAACCAAACCAATGACCACCAATAATCAAGTAGAATATGAAGCTATTCTTAAGGGACTTCAACTTCTTTAGGAAGTAAAGGCTGAGTCAATTGAAATATTTGAAGATTCATAGCTAGTTATTAATAAGTTGATTGGCCTGTATGAATGTAAAGATGATATTCTGAAGGAATACCATGATGAATGTCGAAAGTAACTTAAGGAGTTTCCCCTTACTACTTTTTAGCATATTCCAAGAGCATAGAATCAAGAGGCCAATCGGTTAGCTTAGAATATGTCAGGCTATCGAGTGTTCCAAGAAATCTTAATTAGTGAGACCTTGGCTAATGATTGGAGAGTTGAAATAGCCGATTACCTCAAGAATCCATCATAGAAGGTTACCAAAAAATTGAGATATAAATCGACTAAGTATGTTTTGTTAGATGATCAGTTGTATTACAAAATAGTTGATGGAGTTTTGTTTAAATGTTTAAGTCAAAAAGAAGCAAGAGTATTGATGGGAGAAGTAGATGAAGGAATATGCGAAGCTCATCAATCGGCTTATTAAATGAAATGGGTTTTTCGCAGGTCTAGATATTTCTGGCCAATAATATTAGAAGATTGTTTTGAATATTATAAGGGGTGTTAGGATTGTCAGCATTTTGGTAATGTTCAAAAATCACCTGCATGAGCTATGAATCCAATAATTAAGCCATGGCCATTTCGAGGCTGGGAAATTGATTTAATTGGATAGATTTTTCCACCTTCAAGTAGAGGGCACAAGTTTATATTGGTAGCAACAGATTATTTTACCAAGTGGGTTGAGGCAATTCCTTTAAAAATAGTAACTTTAAGAATATGGTTGATTTTATCAGGGAGCATATTGTTTATCATTTTGGGATTCCTCAAACCATTACTACTGATCAAGGGACAATATTCACATCAGAAGAATTCAGAGATTTTGCTGCCAATATGGAAATTAAATTACTAAATTCTTCTCTTTATTATGCTCAAGCTAATGGCCAGGCAGAGGCATCTAATCAAATTTTGATTAAGTTGATTAATAAGAAAATTGAAGAGCAACCAAGGAAGTGGTACATGACACTTAATGAAGTATTGTGGGCATATAGGATGGCTTGGCATGGATCGATTAAATCATCACCTTATGAGTTAGTATATGGGCATAATGCAGTTCTTCCTTGGGAGATTCAGACTAGATCAAGACGTGTTACGTTGCAAAATGATTTGAAAGTCGAAGTCTATAAAAACCTTATGATGGATGATTTGGAGGACTTAAGTTGTCATCGGCTAAGCGCTCTTGAAAATATTGAGGCCAATAAATTAAGGGTTGCAAGACATTATAATAAAAAGGTCAAGAACAAATAGTTTTGTGAAGGAGAGTTAGTTTGGAAAGTAAGATTGTCGATTGGGTCTAAAGACAGCAGGTTTAGCAAATGGTCGCCTAATTGGGAAGGTCCTTATCGAATTAAACGTTGTGCGTTGGGCAATGCTTATATTTTAAAAATGCTAAAGGGGGGAGAGGAGTTTGATAGAGCAATCAATAAAAAATTTCTAAAAAAGTATTATCCTAGCATTTGAATTAATATTTGATAGCCGATTTGTTTAGTCATCGGCTCTAATAGCCAATAACAGGAGGGTATCACCTTTAGTTCAAAAAAATTTATTAAACCAAAGGGATAAAAGCCGATACGATATGTATCGCCTATAGAGCAAAAACACACACAAGGACAATCATGATTCATATTATGGTAGTTTTAGAGATAAATTCAAAAGGAAAAGGCAAAAACTTTATTCATTCATCGTTTGCTCCTAGTACAAACTAATCGAACACCTTGTTCACAACATCTTGGGTTGGTGTGATATCCACCATGGCCACTGCGGCATTGTTGAAGTCCTCAATCAGCTTCTTATGCATGTCAGGATCATCAGCCATTAGGAAGCCCAGCTCCATGGTGCGGAGGTTGTGCCTAGTCTAGACTTGCGTCATGGCTAGAGCCACTATTGCGCCGTGACAAACGCCTTGGAGGGCAATCTCCTAGGCACACGTCGGAATGTTGTGCAGACGATTGATGAGCAGAGGGCCCTAGCATTGATGGCCCCAGTAGCTACGTTCACCGCTAGTTGGAGGTTTTCCAACTGTACCGTCAGGGCTAGCAATCAAAGAGGCAAGAAGATTGTCAAGAAACGGGCAGTGAAGATAAGAATAAGGGTTTTCTTGGAACTAGGCTTACCTGCTACTATAGCATCGGACTCGGCCAACCTCACCCGAGTGACATTGGCTTCCTCCTCTGTGGTGAGGAGGGTGGCCTAGGAGGCCTCGAGACAGATCTCAAGCTGACTGTTTTCCTGAGTTGTCTCAGAATAACGGTCATTGGCAGCCCTCCCTCTCGGAGGAAGCGTCGGGCGTCGTCGCTAGTGTACAAGTTGGAGGAGTCCGACAATGAGTCTAGCATGGGGGCGGTAGCAGGTGTAGCATTGGAGGGCCCATTAGCCCTGGGAGGAAGAGGTTGGAGTCTGCCATTCAGGACAAACCTGTAAACAAGTTAGAAGACAATTCGTTGTCATGAATAGAAGACATTTAATCTTACCTCATGCGATGGAGGCGTTGGCTCATCGGCATGTTGTCCTCTAGGACCTCCTCTATTATGCACTTGCCATGGTTGTCTTTGCCATCCATGGGTTTTGGTTTAGATCTTGAGAGGGGAAGAAGAAGAAACTGCTACATGGCTCTTGAAGGTAGAAAGACATAAGAGAATGAGAAAAAGTTTTAGATACAGATGTGTTTGAGGCCAAGGCCCATGGATGGTATTTATAGCCACGAAGGTGAGATGGTAGATATCTTGGAACGTGTGAAAGCAGCCCCAATTAATGGAAGGGGAAGCGCCGCTTCGCTAATAACAAGGGGAATGAGGCGTTGATGACTGAGAAGGAATTTGAAGGGTTTTTGGAATAAGGGCTGTTTTTAGATTCAATTAAGTCAGAGTAAAGTCAGAATCAAGAATCAGCTAATTTAAATAAGCTACTCTAGCCGAACCAAGAAGTACAGTAGACTAATAGGAAGAGTACAGTTATCATCAGGCTTACACAAAATATATACTACAAATGCTAAGAACATAAATTATAAGTTAAGAGCATCATGAATTGCTCTTAGTGCTTTCAGCCGAATAGCATCAAGTTATGTATTTGTTGTTTGTCTTCTTCGACTGATCTAGGAATGCTCTCAAGACTACTACGAATAGCTTTGCCTTCCTTAACCTTGGTCAGCATCTCTTGTTTCTTCTGTTTGATGGCATTGGGGATCTAAGTCAAGTTAGACTCAAGATGATCAATGGTGGCTTTCACACTTTCTAGTTCCTGTTCGAGCTCACCATGCCTAATTCTTAGCTGAGTTAGTAGTAGTTCAATTTTGGAAGAAGAATTCTTCAGATTGTCGATCAATTGTGCTAATTCTTTGGCTTCCTGCTTGTTAGAGTTCTTCTTAGCCATCAAAGCTTCATGGTCAGTCAGATTTCTTTGAGCCTTTTTCACCTTGGGAGCTTGATCTTTGATGTTGGACAGAGGTATCAAGGCTTCAGTAAGATTTGGGGGTAGATCATCCTTAATGGCTCAGAAGATTCTTCTCATTGGATCTACATCCTGGACCAAATAGGCTATGTTCCTCTCAAGCATTGGCAGCATGTCTTTTAGCTGATTTTTGGTCTCATCAGATAAGATTTCTTCAAAAAATTATAGTGGCTTCCAAGTACTCCCAATAGACCACTGTAAAAATTTCATACCATTTGAACATGTATAACATTCTCTACAAAAATGACAAGCTAGCAAGGTCTACTTTAGTGAAAATAGTTAACCCTATAGAAAAGTGTCAAACAATAGATTTCATATTTTTCCTAGCATCATACTAGTGCCATACTACTGTACAAAAATTTGCATGGTCATATGTTACTTATTTTTATCCCTATAATTTTTCTCAGAAAATGCCATTTATTTATAGATAGATAGAAAGACACTACTCCAATCAAGTTTATAGTAAGTTTATTATTTTTCCTAGCTAGAGCATGTCAACACAAGACCAGCAAAATTAGAATCACAATTTTATCACTTTTCTAGCTCAAGATATATAATTTACAAGATTGTAAACATTCAAAAAGCACTTATCTAGATACATTTTAATTGCCTTGAAAAATACCAGAACTATACATTTCACATTTTTATAAAATACTACACTTCATGAGGAATACAACAAAATTTGGTTCACCAAAATTGGACATCCACAACTCAACTTATGATTTTTCAAAGTTGGCATACATTTCTAAAATAAATGAACTAGCATTCAAATCTACAGCCACTGACAGCTGGGACCCATGAGTCAGTCAAGCCCGCACATTAGTGGCACAAAATAGAGTACCGGCGCTGGTCGGCTGGAGTTCGCCGATGGCAAGCTCTCCAGCGATGGCACCAGCACCATGATGATCCCCAAGACCTTCCGCACACACTGAGCTAGCTAGCTAGGTCGATTACAGACGCTAAGGCTGACGACAGCGCCCATGGCGGCACGAAGGACGTGAGTCGATGGTGAGCCACCGGAGTTGGCCGAGATAGCCCAAATTAGGGTTTGGTCGAGCTTCTATATCCTACGGCGAATCTAGCGTGCACATAAACTCAGCAAACAGTGGTCGGAGGCGGCCCGACCAGGTGCAGTGTGGCACAGTGGCGAGACGATGGAGATGGCCGTGCGATGCACAGGAGGCTTACCGTGCGCTGCTGGCTAGTCAAGGGGATCGGTGAGGTGGTGGGAACACAATGGAGCTATGGCTGTGGCGAAGAAGTGACGCTAGCGCGGTGTGGAGCCGAGCGGCCGACAATGGCATCGACGGCGAGCGCTACGCTGCTGCTGCGGTGCGAAAAGCGAGCGAAGGGGGAGGCATAGAGAGAAACTGGAGGCGCAGGCGTGAACGGGCGAGCGCAGGGCGCATTTGTGCTCGTTGTGGCCCGACCGGCCGGGCCATCGGCGTTGTACGACCACCACGTGGCGTCAACGTCCTGACGCGGTCGGCCACCCATGGCGACGCGGCGACGGTCATCAGAGCGCCATGTTCATGACTGACAGTGCCAAATCATCATCTCTAATCTACTAAACCACGGTGATTTAGTGCTCGATGCTAAAACAAGATTTGTAGAGCTATGTACAGGCTACAACATTGTTTAAATGATCAAAGTCTAATTCTCAGCGGTTAGGAAGATACAACATCTCAAAGTCAGGCAAATCAAACGGCAAAACCAATTAGGACTTAGACAAATTTCTAAGTTACAAAAATAGTGAATTGTTGATTCTTGTGAGCACAAAATGACCAAGCTAGGCACTGAATTAGCTCATGACCCAAAAATAAAAGTTGTTGCTCTACTCAAATACTACAACTTTGCTTAAGGGTGCTTTGCCATGCAAAGACTCTATGACATAGTTCAACCTAGGTCAAACATACCACTTTAAAATGATGACTTACACTATAACTAGGACTTAGAGACCAAACTAGACCTAGTCATGAATACCAAAGTTGTTCCATGTGATATTATAAACATGTTTAAGGTACTCCTAAGGTCACACAAGCATTTCATACATTGGTTACAAGTAAACCCTAACATAAGTAAGGCAATTAAGTAATAACACATGCAATATAAGCCAACAAAGGGATACTATTTGAGATGCTCATGCTCATGCAATGTCAAGGTTAAATGCATGCTTAACACCTAGGGTGTTACATTTTCCTAGGTGGTGTCTGATAAAAGAAAAGGATCAGAGAAGAGTGATGACTGCATAAGATTGAAGGCTTGAGGAGATACCTTGGTAGTATTAGGTGGTGAAGTAGAGAGGTTCTCATCTTCTGTCGTCTGGGATCTATCAGGGACATCAGTTACTTCAATTGTAATTGGCTCCTTAGGAGGATTAGCTGATGAGAGATTAGCATATGCTGATTTAAGTGCCTGGGATAGTAGTTTGGCACCCAAAGCAAATTGAGATGCAATAGTCAATGACTACAAGAAAGGAATTGGATTAGAAGTTGAATATCATCTTAAGAGGGAAGATAAGTTAATTTACTTGAGCAATTGATGATTTTGTTCTGTAAAGTCTCTTCCTAGTGGTTGTTTTCTGAGTTACACCTTGGGTTGCCTTGTGTTTTGAAGACTGATATGTGAGTATTGTTGGGGCAGTTGGGGTTTTCATCAACTTTTTTAGAGTGGGTGTAGTTGATCCCATTCTTGAGGCTAGACATGGTGGATAATATTCTATGGAATGTCCTTTCCTGTCCACACTTAGGGGATCAAATTCGGTATCCTACAAAAAAATTTGTTAGATGAACTGATAGGAAAACTTGATAATCCTTCTAAAAGGAAAGTGGTGAGTTACCTCACTATCAGAAGCAAAGTCGTCATCCAGGGCTAAACAGTTAGGATAAATTGAGTTGCAGAAGAGGTGAGAGTGTCATTCTTGCCACCAGGAGTCAAATAGGTTTAAAGAGAAGGTGGCTCTTGTCCATTCATGTAGACAAAGAGAAGGAAGATCTGACCCTAATTGAAAGACTCTAGAAGCTTCTATTATTTCACTGATACCTTCTCTTGGCTTCAGAGTATTAAGTTGGGAGATTATCTAGGAGAAAAGCACCAGTAACCATTTTGCCATGACCATGGCAAAATTTGGCAGGCAGCATGTAGGGTTTAATGATGCAACTAAAAATTGCAGTAGTTGTTTCATCAGAATAGCCTAATTCAAATAGGAATTTCACTAGCAGAACTAGCTCGTTATCTTCATCTTCACATAAGGCAGCCAAGCCAAGATGTTTACATCAAACCCTCTATAAAATTTCTTAAAAAGGTGGCCTACATCAACAACAATTGTTATGGTTGATGTAGCTTCACCATAATTCATACACTATCGAGTTCTTCCTTCTTTTCCTTTATAATCTTCAGCAAAGTTGAAAGAAGGGAAGCTCATATTCCTAAGATTGGGTCTTACAATCTTATGCATGTAAAGATTTAGCCATAATTGTATCAACCACCAAGGGCCACTGATGGTATGCACTGGTTCATTTTTTAGCAATTAGGCAGCTACTTGGTGTATCAGATGATAAGCAGATCCCAGCGGATATTTTCCAAGGGGGTTTTCATTACCGGTTGCTAAACGCTCTGCCAAGTATTTATGATTATAGGTTGGACCATAGGATGACCCACAAAAGATAAAAATTTTCAGCCACATATTCAAGAAAGCTACATGTTCTCTATCATCAACAGTCGATCCATCTCCAATATGATTCAAAATGTAACTTGCCCATCCTATGCAGTCTGATATTTTGACTAATTTCTTGGTTTCAGCACTTAAGAAATCATAAGGCTGCATCAGCTGATTGATCTCTTATGAATCACAATATAGATCAAAGTTATCGATCTTGTGTTAAATAACGTGTTGTTTAATACAATATCACCAGTTATCGAATCTGATAAGATTAGTAAGATTTTCCTTATTGTTTTTTGTTGATTCACCAGTTATCAATCTTGTTATAATTAATGTTTTATTAATTATAACAAAATCGCCCGATTGAGATAGAGATAGATCGGCATCATATCATCTTAATTGGTCGTCCTTTGATCTGGTCACATTTTAAATCTTGTAATCGATGGCTTATCTCTATTCTGCTAGATCGGTTGTTTTATCTCTATTCCAATCAAACATAGTATTCATCCAAAGACATGTTTCAATCTTGAATAAACTCACTAGTTAATAAGATATAATCTAATGACACTACCACAGCTGCATCGATCCGGTCGAACCTCATTGGTAAGACTTCATATTAGAAATTATCGATTAGTAGTCTTGTTCATGATCAAGATATGTACTCTATTTGTTTGCTATGACTACATCAGCTATTTTAGTTGATTGCCTATACTCTCACGCATATAGCATGTTTTTATGAATCTATCAACATATAGATGGTTTTATAGATTCTTTGGCTTTAGTTTGTTATCATTATCATTGCTGCATCGATCCAATCTAACCTCACTATTGATGATAATAGATTAGATTCAGATTGTTTATAGATTCATTTATATTAGATAGTCGATTTGTTCGCATGTTATACTCTTTTCATCAAATTTATCGGCTCGCACTTTATACTAATTATGTTCTATTTAGCCGATGATGTTTTCTCATATCGCTTATTTGCTAATTATCAACTCTATAATCGATTGATGTTATCAATCGACCATGTGGTCATATATAGTGGAATTTTAAGGAAAGAACTGATTTTTGTATTTGGGTGTATTGTACTTGTTTTTGTTTAGATTAATCAGTCACCATAAATCTGCTATGATCCATGAGTATCGGTTCTTTTGATTCATATCATTATTATTTAATATTAGCCGATAATCCTTGATTTAAAGATCTTCATTTAATGGATACACCGGATATTGACTATTTAGTCGATAGCCTTATTGAATCGGCTAGCTAGCCATACATTTGGAACTATCTAGAGCAACACCGACATGTTCCACCTTAAATTACTGATAAGATTTTCTTTTCTTGTCAATTGTAGGTCAAATTGACTGGCACGTCGTTGGGTTTTCAGAATTGGTTGGTTTTGTGTTGAAGCCAAGCAGATCTCTGGTCTCGTTCCGCTCAGATCTTCTAGCTTGCTATGTGTTGATCACATCGCCATATTTTTGTGTCAACAACCACCAAGTGAACAACACTTTTGTACATGTGTGTTAGCTTTTCACAAATATTTCCTAAAGGATTAGCACTCTTTTCACCACGACACTTGATCCTAACACGTATGCAAAGTTAGATCGCTCAAGTGGCACAAGATAATCGATATGCAAACAAGTTTGCTCCTCTTAATAGTACGGTCATCTATCCTAAACCCGGTCATCAACTTCTCTATACACCTATGATCGGTGAAATGAAATATCGTAGGTTATACCTTTGCCTTGCACATTCCATTCCATCTTCTCTATCGTTGATGCAACACATGCACCAACCAATCACCAAATGATGTGATCCACTTCATATCATCACGTGACCGTATTGGTTCGTTGATCTTGACTTCACTTGCTCTTCACCGTTGATTTGGTCCATCGGTGCCAAGTCATCACTCAACTTGCCCTTTACACTTGCAATTGATCCATCGAGCCAAGTCTTGTCATCTTCTCCACCTTGATCACATGACTCCATGTCATATCTCATATGCAATAAGCTCAATCATCACATGTGTGAGCTTTGCAACATCTCCAAGCCATTTTACCTCTATGGCAAAGGTTGCTCACACATGATGTACCTGTGGACTAATCATCTGTATATCTCATATTAAATACAATTAGTCTACCTAGGTTGTCACTTAATTATCAAAACCAAATAAGGACCTTTCAGTAACAGCCTAGCTAAGGGCACATGCTACAACCACACGAGGTCGGTGGATCGGGATGGCATGAGGCGGACGATGCAGCATGGAGATATGCTCACTCCTCCGACTCCGAGGGACTACCACCACCCGTCCAACCACGACAGTCTACTTCTGATCGTCGTGGGCTAGACGGCATCAACACCCACATCAGAGGATTGGAGACCCGCATAGGTGAGATCCAAAATACGCTTAACACTCATTTACAAGATACGGCACAATGGCAGCATCAGCAGTAGCAACAGATGGCACAAATGAACGCACTGCTGAAGCAACAACACGACGCGCAGGTGGCCTATTGGCGGTCCTTGGGATACAATCCTAGACTATAGGTCTTGAGCTAGCTTGGGAGAGGACCCCCGTAGAGGTACCTTGTATCTTTTTGTATTTTTAAATTTTCGTATTTATTTTCTACTTTTATTTATTATCATTTTAAAAAAAATCTAAAAATTCAAAAATACCAAAAAAATAAAATATGATAAAAATACCAAAAATATAAATTTCACTCTCATATGTGTTTTAAGGAATGTTTAGTTTCTCCTACGTTGAAATAATGAATAGTTGCTCTGTCTATAATTTATCTGTGCCTAGGCTGTAACTTAGTATTCCCCAAGATTTAAGTTTGTTGCCTAAAAATGTCTCATCCTAAAAACTTGAAAACTTATGGGTTGCAAATGCATGCTCTTTTTCTAAGTTGTTGCGAGTTATGATATCGTACAAATAGAATTTATTATGATTTTGTTCTAAGAGAAACTTGACATCCAGAGTTTTCAATTTTAAAAATGCTAAAACTCAAAGTTTCTCAATGATTATGAATACCTATCAAGGCCATATGACATGATTTAAATTCAAAACTTTAGTCATATGCTACTTGTTAGAGCATTGAGCTTTGTCAAATTATTGTGACCTTTGTTGAGATTCTTGTCATGCAACCATGATCAAGACACACGTACACCCACAAATAAACTGTTGACTCTTACACTAAGAGTTACGTAAAAACATGCTTTTTCTATCCATCAAATAATTACTCCATTCACTTTATCTTGTGTCTCTCTCAGAAACTTCATATGCCAAAAAGAATAGTACGGGCTATGCTTAAAAAAGAGAAAAAGAAAAATATCCATGCCAAAAGGCATGAGAGAAAAAAAAATTGCATGCCAAAGAGCATGAAGAAAAGAAAAGAAAAGAAAAAGAAAGAAAGAGAGAAAGATAGCCCATACTTTCAAATAAAAGGCATTCATTCAAAAAAAGAGAGATTCATGATTCAAAGGAGTACCAAAAATATTTTAGAAATAGGAACTTTATGAAAAATCCCACACTTGCACATCTTGATCAAAGTGTATGACTTCCATCTCCTTGAGGTCCGGTCTTTGACTTAGCAAAATATGCGATGCAAGTATGCCTCAATTTTGTACCTACCTAAAACTCCACTCAAAAGCATTTAGTGGTAGGATATGAAAAAGAAGGCAAAATACCAAATGTCATGGTAAGGTTTCATACACATTGAGCGATTGAGAGAATCATTTGAGGAACTTATATTTCTTTGCAAAATTCATAAAACCTCCGGATAGATGGTTAATCTAGGAATGAATGATTGGTGATTCTGTTATAACCGTTCTTTGCCACCACCCAAGAACTTAGAAAAGCTATATGCCCCATGGGGATCAAGGTAAAGGGTGGATAAAAATACCAACTTATTTGGATTGTGGAAGAATACATTGTCATAGGCATGGCACTTATGAAATATATTTGTGATAGTAGCAACTCCTAATCAACAACCAAGTACTTAGCTATTTGCTTAGGACGAGCAAAGGTAAAGCTTAGGGGATTTGTTGGTGGTCACTATTAATCAAATCCAACCGCCAATTAAAATCCAAAACGGGAGAAATAAACAAACTTATGACATATATGCATATACTATTGATCTATTTCCACTTGTATTAGTAAAAACATGTTTTGCAAGACACACATTCAAATACAAGTGGAAAACCAAGCAAAAGGCGCGATCAAGCAAAGTGTAAAGCAGATTCGCACAACCAAATATCAAAGAAGGAGAAGAAAGCCCACCTACACGCCAAACTTGGGCCGAACACTAATGTAGAAGGGCCTAGGCCCACCCAGGAACTGACCACACGAAGGTGGTCGTGGGGCTGGCGCACTAGGGGTGCAGCTGTACCCCTACTGCTGCCTCCTAGGCTTGGCTTCCTCTAGCGGTTGCATGCCGCCATGCTACGTCGGTCCATGGTGGTTTCCAAAAATACCTCTCCAAACAGATCATGGATTAGTATAAATAGAGGGCTAGTGCTCACCTCTCGTACACACCTCATTTGGAGCTACACACCTCACTACCATTTCTTGTATTTTTACTTTAGTAGTCTTTTGTGAGCTAGCAAAGCTATCAGGAGGGCTTGGCTCCTTGGAAGAAGAGAGGAATCTTGGTATAAATACTATAAAGAGTTCTTCCATAGTCATGCCCTCATATCTTCAATATAGCAGTGCATATGAACTAGAGTATAGTTGTTTTGTTATAATCATGATATATGAACTAGCATATAGTTTGTGTGTTATGATCTTAATATGTTCAACTTTATGCTTAACCATTCATATGACTTGTATGAGTAGAAGTAGAGCTAGGTTGAGGTGGCGGTTCATTGTTCCTTAGGGTTTGCCCATGTCTTATGCTTGTCGATCCGTAGGGTCAGAGCCTAGGGGATATGGGTAGTTTCTTTATACACGAGCATGGTGCTCAGGTGCACAGGAACCTTCAGATATGATGGTGCCCTAGGTTGAGGGGTAGGTAGTAGGTGGTGATAGTCATGTCCTTCCCTTGTAATCCCCCATGTTCAAGTATTGTGTAGGAGTTTTAAAGTCTCTCGCGCTTGCGGGCACACTAGTGCTTGGAGATCTCCCCGCCTATCCTACACTTAGTTCTAACTCTAGTCATATAACATGTATGATCATTAATAGTTCTTTGCACGGCTATATTAGAACAAGCCAACTCCACGTAGGAACTTTCTTTTATTCTTTGTTTTCCTTTTTTCCTTGAGGTTGGCCTAGATATGTGTCCACTATCCTTGAAATACCGTTTTTACCCATGTCATGAACTATTGGTTTACTAATGCAAGTATGTAATCTTGTTCATATTCATGCTAGACTCTTTACACCTTGCCCTCCTTTGAGAAAATATAAATAACGATACCCTGAATACTTCCGGGTGAAATGCTACCACGCTAGATCCGTGTGCTTGCGGATATTTTCTGTAATCGTTAAGAACTATCGTAGTTGGTGTTTCTTGATGGCGTTGCTAAGGTTTACTCAATCTTAGTGATGGTGCTAAGAAATACCAACAGGCATTTCTGGCGCCGTTGCCGAGGGTGGACTTAAAACTTCCACACTTAATGATTGCGCTAAGAAATGCCAACATCTTGGTCATCAAAGAAGCAAAATCGTATAGCACTTTCAACCGCCAACGCGGAGTGCATTTCGGCTGATAGTTGTTGTGCTCAGTTACTTTGGATGAAGGCTACTTTGAATGTTTTGGAATCAAGTTCAAACAAGTGCCATTGCTATGTGATAATGAGAGTGCCATGAAGCTCACCAATAACCCGGTTCAACATTCAAGAACAAAGCACATAGATGTCCGACATCACTTCATAAGAGATCATCAACAAAAAGGGAACATTTGCATTGAGAGTGTGGGCATCGATGATCAACTTGCTGATATATTCATCAAGCCACTTGATGAGAAGAGGTTTTGCAAGCTAAGGAATGAATTGAACATACTTGACTTCTCAAATATGTGCTGATGCACCCCCATTATATGACATGCCTCTTCTTTGAGCAAATCAAGGTAAAATTAATTGACATGTCATTCATCCATTCCTTAGGACTTGTTTAGTGCATCTAGTCATTTCTATCATGTCTTAGGCTCATTCATGAAAATCAAATGAATTTGATGCTTGTATGGTATCACTATTGCCTCTATGCTTGGAATGATCTAGTGGCAGCATGACATGTTTGTGGGGTTGTGAACCTAGTGTTTGATCTAAAAAATGAGCTATAAGTGTTTAACTCAACATGGTCAAGATAACCCTTGCAATGAGGTGTGAAGAAGCTTGCCCTTGGATCAAACTGAGTTAAATATCTTTTGCAAGTGATCTAGATTGAACCAAATTAGGAAAATGATCCTCGCTTCACATGGTTTCACCCCCAACCTATCTAAAATTTGAGCTCACCTTTTTGTGCTAATTGTTGACAAAGGGGAAGAGAAATTCACAAAGATAGTAAGATCGGGGAGCAAACAAATGAAATAACATTGTAAGGGGATCAATTAAAATTTGAACCACACAAGTAGGGGGCAAGCTCATAAACTTGTTTGTTGCATTTGAATGTGCATTACATATGTTTGCTTGCATGGCACAAGTTTTGAAATTCCATATCCATGCTTGTGTGGTGTATGCTAGATTCTAGAAAATGATTGATAAAATGAAAACTAGCATGCATAGGATAGCTAGATATTCCTTGATCTTTTACAAGTGGTACTAGAGCCTTTCTTCTAATGTTGATCTCACGAGGTATCTAGTTCTTTGTGTTTTTAAAGTGATATCTAGCAAACCATGGTGCTAAGAATGGTGTTCAAATGATAACTTTGATTGGTATCACACTTCAAATGTCCATTCTTTACACCTTAGCATCATTTGATAGCTATTACTCTTGTAAACTTCCAATCCATGTATATCTGCAAGCTTTCAAATTCAAACTCTTAGCACATATGTAGGGGGAGCTAATACTACCAATTTGGGTTTATGAAACTTGTCCATAACCTTTACACATGGTAATATGCTTGGACAAGCAACATGAATCCAAAATGATTTCATTGAATATCTTTATAAATAGGTTGTCATCAATTACCAAAAAGGGGGAGATTGAAAGCCCTAGTTTGATTTTGGATAATTGATGAAACCTAGAACTAACCTTTGATCTAAGTGTGTGAACTAGATGAGGTAGTCCAATTCAAGTGGTGATGCTAGTTTATGGTCATGGTGAAGGTGATGGCCACAAAAGAGATGATCAAGTGCTTCACATTTGGAAAAGAAGAAAGAGAAAAACAAAAATGGGCTCAAGGCAAAGGTATAATGATAGAAGCCATTTGTGGTTTACACTCAAGACACTATAGAGGGTGTGAGTGATTTAGGATCAATAGCCGCACTATAAAAAGGGAAAATCTTTGGCTAAGCGGTTATCGAGTGTAATTAGGTGACATGATTCTTGCATATACATTTAGAAATCTAGTGTGCTAACTTTGACCCTTGTAAAATGCTTTGAAAAATGCTAACACATGTGCACTCAAGTTTTACACCCTATGGTTAGCATCTTAGAAGTAAAGGCGAAGCGGTTGTGGACTTAGAAAAAGAAAAAGAGTTAGGGTACGACCGGATGCAGGCTACGGGGTGGACCTGCGTGTCCGGTGCCTAGCCCTAGGTGGCGCAGCGCTCAGCAGAGAAAGCACCCAGTGGCAAGTGGACGCTGGCAGCAGCGCGTGACTGGACACATAGGGGCTGCGTTAGGTCCATGCTGACGTATGCTGGCGTCATCACCACGAGCGTGTGCAGCAGAGCAGTGTGAGGACCGGACGCTAGGGCGCGTCAGGTCGATGTTGACCGGATGCGTCCGATCATTATTTTTTTTTGGCTCTGGAACCTCTCTAGAAATGATCTGACGCTAGAGCGCTCTAGGTCCGATCATCGCATAGGCGCATCCGATCCTAACTTAACTGCGCGAGCGCTGGAACTTGACCGTTGAGATCGGGTGACTACGCTTGAACGCGGGGCCACGTGGCGGTAGATGCACGACCGGACGCTGGCGCGGTGCGTTCGGTCATCCTGACCGACATGTCTGGTCAGCACGCAGAGCCCTCTCCCTTGACCCTAACGGCTTTTATTCATTTGAGGGGCTCTGCTTGGCACTTTGACATACTTGATATTCTTGTGAGCCTAGGCAAACACCTTTCACTCATCTTCATCATTGATTCATTATCTTATTGAGATTAGGAGTGATTCCAAGTGCATTTGCTTGAGTGATTGCATCTCGTGGCACTTGGGAATCGTTGTGGCTGTGGATTTCTTGTTACTCTTGGTGGTTGCCGTCACCTAGACGGCTTGTAGCAGCAGAGGAGCTTCGGCACGTGTTGGTGATTGTTCGTGGCCAGCTCCGGTGATCGTGAGGGGTCTTGTACCTTCCCCGGCGGAGAGCCGAAAGGTAACTCTAGTGGATTGCTCGTGTCATCGAGTTACCTCACTTGTGGGTAGGTTCTTACAGTGTCCAATTGTTAGACGAGGTTTGTGCAACACCTCTTAGCCGCCGAACCACAAAGTGTTAGTCGACACAACGGGGACCAGCGTGCCGGCAAGCACGTGAACCTCGGGAGAAAAATCTTATGTCATTCTGGTGATTAGATTGACTTCATATTGTGATTGGGTTTATTTCTGTACACGGCAGTATAATCACCCTACTCACTCATTTACATTTATTGCAAACTAGCCGCCAAGTTCTTTAGTGTAGTTAGTTTTTGAGAGCTTGTTAGTTTGGTTAGTGTGGCTCTTTAGTTAGTCTTTGAGAGCATACTAACTTAGTGAGTATTGACCTAGTTTGTTGTGTGTTTAGTGATCATAGCAACTAGAATTATTGGGATAGGTGGCGCAACCCTTTTAGAGCTAGAGCAAAATTACATTACGCCGTTTGTTATACTAATCAATTGCCCTAGTGTCTTGTAGAGTTTTTAAATATGCTATTCACCCCCTCTATCCATATTAGCACCTTTTACCAACGACACCGACACCTCCCATCATGCCTCTCTCATGCCTTTTCTTTGCTCTCCCCAAGATTGTGACCTGAGCTCTGGCTAATGATCGAACTGATGAGGCAGCAGCGACAAACGGTGCTAGGAATTGCCTGTCTGCGCCCTTGTGCGGTGCATGAAGGGGATGCGGATGCCAAATTATGGCCTTTTGATTGTTTACCATGTTCTGTATCCATCTCTGGCCTTATCTTACTTCATCTTGGGTGAGGATTGTTGTGAAGTTCTTGCTCTTGATGACTTGGATTCGCAGGTGGTTGATCTCTCAAGGGTGGTTAGGGCTCCTACGTTGAAGGTTTAAGCATAGACAATAAAAGATTGGGTGTAAACACTAGTGTACCCCGTCTAGCTTGAGACAAATAGAGGACTTTTCCTAGGTTGCACCTTATTTCAAGGCTTAAGGAGTTAAAGTAAAAGCTCACTCTAGCTTAACAAGAGCGTTTTTGTAAAGTTTTAATTGGGATGGTATCCGGGTCATGATAGGGCGACCAACCCAGCTCACCCTATTGGTGGATCCACCACTTCATATACAATTCTCTCTGCTCTTTGTCCTTTGTCTTTGTCAAATTATCCATGATCCAACCACCTGCGCAGGTATCATATGAGCAATCACGCTTTACTTGACACATGTAGTTGGATGAAATCAGCACAACACAAACCGAAGGTGATCTCAATCCCAGCCTTCACGGGTACATGCCTGAACTGATGAGGCGATAATGTAGCTGGAGACGACATATAGCGGGTGTTTGGTTTTTTAGTTGCTCCTAAAATTTATGTCACATCGAATATTCAGATATTAATAAAGAGCATTAAATATAGATTAATTATAAAACCAATTACATACATGGAGGCTAATTTTCGAGATGATTTTTTTAAGTCCAATTAATCTGCCATTAGCATATGTTTACTGTAACAACACGTTGTCAAATCATAGACTAATTAGACTTAAAAAATTCGTCTCGCAAATTAGTCGCAAGTTATGTAATTAGTTTCGTAATTAATCTATATTTAATAATTCATGAGCAGTCCCTGCAGGAACAAACAGCCCCTTAGTATAAGAGTGTGCAAGATGATGTCAAGCGCGACTTGTGCGCTGGTCAGGTGTGTCGACCCTGCCACGTGGCCGCAACCTCCTCCTCCCGCCCCTGATCGCAACCCGCATGGCGACCGCCCCACGCCAAGCCCATCACATGATATTCATTTTTGCCTTTATTTTCTATTTTTCAATACATATACATATATACACAATATATAAAAGTTTTTGACAAAAAAAAAAAGGTATTCAACTGAATACCCTTGAATTGAGCTGGGCCAACCCTTGGGCCCATGGTGCCGCCTCGAGCAACTGCCCTCCATGGCCGGTCAGGGCCCTGATCCTAGCGCCATGCCACCACCCTTCAAGGCCACCCGTGGCTCTGTGTCCTCGTCTTTGATGGCTAGGTGCAGCCAAAGGCTAGCCGCCGTTCCGTGCAACCGCCCTTCGTGGCCCACCCCGTCTACGATCAAGGTTTTCCCAATGTCACTCGTGGAATAATCTGGAAGGCTTGAGATATTTCCCCGCTGGATCAGGCAGATAAGACAGCAGTATCACGAGCGTCGAGCTTGAGCGAACCCAACGCGCATATCCGCAGTCCGCAAACCAGAGCAAGCCCACCACCCAACCAAACCCAGACGGCAACCGTTGTCATCTCTCGTCACTCCACCGCCCCCGTCCGCGCACGGCTCGCCGGCAGTCACTCACACACCCAGCACGACACCATCGTCCCCTGGCCTTCCTCCCGTGCACCTACCGCACGCGCCACCGCGGAAAGTAACCTCGAGATCCAGCGCCGTCGGCACGACCAGGCGTGCGCAGGGATGGGGCGGAGAGGGGAGCCCTACTACGTCGAGGCGGCGCCGCCGGTGGACGTGAACAAGAACACAGAGTGGTTCATGTACCCGGGCGTCTGGACCACCTACATCCTCCTGCTCTTCTTCGTCTGGCTCCTCGTCCTCTCCGTCTCCGGATGCTCCCCGGGGGCTGCCTGGACCGTCGTCAACCTCGCGCACTTCGCCGTGAGGCCCCACTCTCTATCCCGTCCCCGGTCCCTCGCCCTTTCTACTGGGGTTTGCTTACGAGCGGTTGCTCGCGCGATCGACTTTTGATTTTGCGCATGTTTCGTCCCCCTCTATCTCAAACTGGATTGCTTCCGTCCACTGTATCCCCAGATTTAGTTGTACTGGTAGTTGGATTTACTAATTAGCTCCTATGTGTGATTATTTCTGCTTCCAACTGTTTGCGGCCATTCACGCTCCAGCAGTACTGTTTGATTCTTGCTCTGCGAGTACGTGTTTAGCCAAAAAGATTATGTTCTTTGCCATGATGCGAAGGCGGAATCTGTGTAGGATTAGAGTGACAGTTCATCTTCAATTAAAATATTTCCTCAGCCTATGCCCATGGATTTGTACGAATATAGGAAAGCCATAGAAGAAATATTTTACGAGATGAAATTAGTAGTATAAACTGTCTTTGTCAGGCTGGGTGTGCTATTCTGATAGCTTATCATAAATTTTGTTCCCCGTTTGTTTTTGGAACGGTTTCCCTTGCATAAAAGTCAAAACAAGCACGCCATTGCTGGCCAGGACCATTGCTTTGTTTACTCAGAGCAGGTTGTTATCAGATATTTACTATTGAAAGGTCCATTTATGTGTACTATGAAGAACAACAGTTGATCGAATTTTGGTTAGGTTTCTATAACAAGAGCCAGTTTAGTTCACTTCATTTTGCCAAAAATTTCAAAGATTCCCCGTCACATTGAATCTTTGGACGCATGTATGAAGCATTAAATATAAATAAAAAATAAAACTAATTACACAGTTTAGACGAAATCCACGAGACGAATCTTTTAAGCCTAATTAGACTATGATTGGACACTATTTACCAAATAACAACGAAAATGCTACAATGTCCATTTTGCCAAAAATTTTGGAACTAAACTGGGCCCAAGAATTGTTCATATTATTGGTCTAGGACAGGCTTCACATTGTAATCTGCAGACTTATGTATTGTTCCATAATCAACATTTGGACTTGCACATGTCATGGTGGCCTGAAATACGAGCCTTGTAACTTATGTTTGGCAATTCTCATCTTGGGATAAAGATATTATGTGTCTTTCTGGGACAGGGATGTGTTTGAAACAAATTTATCTCTTCAACTCTGAAGATGCATTTCATGCCATCTGCAATATCACATTATTTTTAACACAAGTGATGGCATAGATTCGTCCAATCTCTCTCTATCCCTCCCTCGCTCCCTCACTCACTCACTCATTCATGTTCCTTGCCTGTTCAATTTCAGTTGACACACTTGAAATGTTCTATTTTCAGATCACTTACCACTTCTTCCATTGGAAGAAAGGAACCCCTTTTGCTGCTGATGACCAAGGCATCTACAGCAGATTGACATGGTGGGAGCAAATTGACAATGGTCAGCAGCTTACTCGGAACAGAAAGTTTTTGACTGTGGTACCTGTGGTGCTGTAAGTTGCATCTCATCCTTGTGGTTCGCACTTCAACAAATTACCCTTTAGATTCTGGAAAGGAAACTTATACTAATCAGTACGGGCAGTGGTTGCTTGTGCAACCATATTCCACTTTGTTCCTAATCAACTTGGGTTGTCATAAGTCTCTGCCTATTATAAAAAGCACAAAACATGATAGAGCATAGTTATACACTTGTACTGATGCCATGCTTTTTTGGATAGACAAAATTATGTTAATGATGCACCATGCTTTTTGGATAGACAAAATTATGTTAATGATGCATTATAAAAGGAGTTTATAGACAAGAACAACAATAAAAAGGTTTGTATTATCTAGCCAACCCTAAATATTAGGAAATTTCTCTTCCAGCTATTATCCAACTACACTTTTTTTTTTGCGAATAACTACACTTTGTTGCTGCTGTGCCTTTAGGGACTAATTTGTTGCTTGTGATCGAAAATATAAAACGAGAAGAACTAGGGTTTTCATGAGCAGTGCAAAATTCGGCTGATAATTAATCAGTTAGTATCTCCGAGTGCCGCAAAGGCAGTTGAATCTCGACATTTTATTACACTTCCTTTCATAAGTGCAGCATCTTAGCATTTTTGACAAAGTTAAAACAATGAGGCTTGAAGCTAGTCATGTTAAAATTTTGTATGCAATCAACAACAATGTCATTGTATTTTTTAAACCAAGTTGATATTGTCATATTGAGTGGCATATATTCTAAGGTGTGTTCTTCCAGGTATCTGATTGCATCGCACCTGACCGACTACAAGCAGCCGATGTTTTTTCTCAATACGATAGCAGTTTTTGTGCTGGTTGTGGCAAAATTGCCGAACATGCACAAGGTCCGCATATTTGGAATCAATGCAGACATCTGAGGACCACTGCAAGAAGTGCATGAGCGATGCCATGATGTTATGAGGAGCTACACAGAACAAGCAGTGTGTTTATCAAACTCGGCACAACTGTCTGTAATATATGTACAGGTTTAGAAAGAACTGTAAATGTTACTCTAGCGTACAAGGTTTGCCTGCAGACTGCTCTGTGTTGTTGCCGTTGCTGCTTTCTTTTTAGTTTCACTGGAAATGGAAACGGTAACTTGGTAAACAACAACCAGCATGTGGATAAGTGTGTAGCAGTTGGTAAGATGGAAAACTGTGTAGCAGATGCTGTTGGTATTTGGTAAGATGGAACCCAGAAATCAGTAAATTTCATCTGTCTTAGCCCCTTTACTTATTATCTGCTGCCTCAATTCCAAATTATTTAGGCCACTTTACCGTTCCAAATTATTTAGGTCACTTTACCTTTATGTAAGTCAAACTTCTCCAACTTAACAAAGTTTAGACCAGTCTTAATGGGGATTTTATGTCACTGTTTCAAGACTCTTCTCCACAAACTCATTTCATCCTATGAAACTTTTATTATATCTCATCTCAAGCTCATTTCATCCTATGAAATTTTATTATCTCTCTTCATCAATGTCACATTAGCTTATTTAATATCTATGAAATTCTCATAAAGAAATCCTCATTGGGACAATATTAAATTAGCTTCACTCAATTATATGGGGACCAGGGTCATATTGGGAGACTGCTGGAGATGCTTATATCCAAGAATCCAACAACGTGTGGCTCTGTCCGAAAGAGTACGCCTCCAATTTTAAATAAGCAAGATAGCAAAATATGGCCACCGTGATCATATTCCTGCCCTTGTAAACGCCATATTATCTAATATAAAATCCTGTATCCAACTCAATGTGAATGCGAACCCCTGTTCCTTACAAAATTCTTGCACATCTGAATTTCAAACATGCCACAACTACTCACAAGTGAAAGTCGCTTTGTTTGACATCTTCACAAGTTCCTACAAGAGACCATTGAGAAGTACAACGTCTACATGCCCAACAATCACCAAATCTGTTTCTAAGAAATCCCACATCTGTTTATCACAAGTCAACTGAGTTGTATTGTTGTAAAGTTGAAAGGTGGCAATGAGTCAAAACTTCAACATCTTTGTCTTGTCTCAGTCATTGTAGCTCTGTTTGTTTATCTCAGCCAGAGTAACTTTTTCAATGCCTCTTTGCAACAGCTCAAGGCTTGCCATTTCGTTCAAGACATCTTTAGGAGCATTATGTGATAGTTATTCTATAATCAGTGGCCAATCATGGTAACAACTGACAAATCAGACTGAATACATATTCTGAAGGTGGTTTGTACATCGCACAGGATTATAGTGCAGCATTTCAAGGTTAAAAAGGTCTCACCACGACGCAGCAGACCTGAGACCTGTTTTAACCAAATTCAGAGTACATGCAAATTTTGCACATGAATCGAAGGATGTTGATGTACCGGTCTTTATGGCTGATAAAAGAACAATCACCTCTAAGCTAGTAACTTTGCTAGTTCATCTACTCTTAAGGTACCTTGAGGAACAACATCAGATAGAAACTCTTGTGCATGGTCATTTGTCTGCATTGCAGATCCTCCATTAGCAATACATTTCTTTTCAACATGACTGCTGGACAGTTTATTTTCTACAAGATGTTTTTTAATTCTTGCATGACTGTCTGGCCCATTTCTCCTGGCGCTGGACTTCCTTTGAGTACGCTCAAAAAGCTGGCTTCGCGGAATTGACTTTGTAAAAGCAACAGACTTTTCATAGACCAGATCTGAATCAACAAGCTCATCTTCACTCAGAACAAGTGCCCTGCCACTGTCAACGGCCTGTTCCAAAAGACATAACAATCCCTCTATATAGGATGGAACTTTAGAACCACTATTTAGAACTGTACCTTTTATACCATCGTTTCTTTTCCTCTGTCTCCAAATTATAATCATCCGGAGAATGTTCTGACTTCTCTGCCAGGCCTCTATTTTCACTATTGTTTGTCGGGATATTTTGGCACTTCAGGGATGGATCCATAATATCACATACTGGCTTTAATGATGAATATTCCAATGGAGTATCTGCTGAGGGTTCAGTTCTAGATATACCTGTAAAATGGAACAATGCAGGAACTTCCTTTGCAGAATTCAGTACCGTATCACTGGCAATGGAATCTTTAATTTTTTCTTGACCGTCACCCAAGTTGCAGTTCTTGTGAGATGTCGCAACACTGACCAACTCAATCTGGGTAAGAACATTTCCTTAATGTGTAACCTTTTCATTAGATTCTTTGCCACTAAAACTTTCTTGCACCTTTGTCACTTCAAAACTATTTTCTTCTAATGGAGGAAGAGATGATTTCCAATCACTTCCTATCCACATCAGTATATGCTGAAACTCAAAAGACAGTAAGATACAGGGAACTAGATCCTGTGAAGGTAGAGTTCATCAACTTCTGAACAAAATAATCCATGACTAAATAACATTCTTCAAGATTTATCGAACCTTTAGTTTAGCCCCAATTTTTCTGCAATCACTTTTGTTAAGACCTGAGCAATCAACACGGACAAGATCACATGCTTCAAATGCTTCTCTGACTTGCTTCACAAGGTTGGCATAAACACCATTTTTCCCTATATAAAATTGGACAAGTTAATGAGTGTACAAAGAGTTGGTAAAAGTACAATTACTGAACGATACATTGCATGTGCTATGTTGCTGTTGGATACTTGGATATAAATATAATATGCACAGCAGCATGAAAGAATTTGAAGGACAGGCCTGGTGCAGTGGTGAGAGCTGTCTCACTGAGTCACCAGGTCACGGGTTCGAAGCAGCCTCTCCGCAGATTTTGCGGGGGGAAGGCTTGCCTCGGTTTTTTCCTTCCCCAGACCCCACTCATGTGGGAGCCTCCGGCACTGGGTCTGCCCCCTTTATGAAAGAATTTCAACAGCTATCCTCGCCAATCCCTGCCACAACATGCCTCTCGGCCATCACAAAACCAATGCCAAATCTCTCCACCGCCACTGGACTCTTAGAGTTGAATCACAAGCTCAGTGCATGCTGATCTGATTGGCCAGTGCTTCTTTTGGTTGAGTAGTGAGCACTTTGCTGCAAACTGCAAGAATGCATCTAGCTACTTCTGTTATAAGCGTAAGGTCACATAGCTCGCAATTACATGCAGCCTCAGTCTTACATGAGTTAAGTTGAATGGCCAATTGTGTCAGCAGGTGCTCCTCCCAGAGCACCCTGATCAGTCAGGCTGTAGACCTGTAGTAGGTGTCATCGCTTGATTCCTCTCCATCTACAGTTCTGTCAGATGCTGCGCCTTCATCTCCATCCATCCATGAGGCATCTGCTTGATTGCGAGAACTGGAAATTGCCATCCACGCTGCTCTAGGGAGATGGAGTGCAGGGATACTCTCTCGCAGGCTTCAGTCGTCATCACCGATTGCTCCTGTCCTTCGGTATTGTTGGCACAGGTGCAACGAATTGTTGTTCAGTTTGAAGAAATTCCATCACTTGTGACCTCCTTGGTGCGAAGGATTTGTGGTCTCACCTTGAAGCCATCAATGATAGATAGTCAGGGAATGAATTTCCTAGTCAAGGTTGCCATGGCGGATGGATGGGATCTGAAGATCCTTGAAGCATCTATCTGTCCACCTCGGTTGGTAGTCAAGGATCCTGGTTGCCAGGCCACTTCCAATGGGATCTATCTCATATTGTGGTCAGTTGGAGTCATTGGTTTCCATCTAGGCATTGTGTTGGTCGAAGAGTCATGCAAGGTGGTGTTCGGTCTTTGTTTTGGTCAGGTAACATGTTGTCTGACCATTGCTTTGGTTGTGTAAGGTGTTGTCAAAGCCTCAAAGGCATGCTTTGGTCATGTAAGGTCATTGTTTTGGTCGTGTAAGGTCATTGTACTTGACTATTTTGGTCTTTCTTTCTCTCAACACAAGATCTCCTGTGTTTAGGAAAAAAAAACTTTACATATCTGTATAGTCCATTTTTTAATCAGCACACATAGTGTATGATCATATAGTACTTTTAGGCTTTTAAGAAATGGTGCATCTGAACAAAAACATGTTTTAAATTTAGCCAAAATACTTGTCAATGAGTTAAGCATCAGTATAAGCCAAAATTTAGTCAGTGATTTCCCTTAAAAAAGGGAGCACATGAAATATGCTGGATATCCAAAACTCAGAACAGTTCAAAGGAACCAACACTCCGAAAAAAGGAAACTAGCCTTACCAAGTTTGCAAATTGGTGGTAACTGGCGTCCTCTCGTGCGCATTTCTGTGGCCTCATCTGGAGTTAAGCCACCTGGGACCTTCGTGACAAGGCGCGGGTACACAGGTGCAACGGGTTTCCAGAGCATAAGCGGAAAACATGGGCGGGTCCTGTAATTGTAGTTTCTACCACGAAAGAGAAATATGACACCCCCTTGGCGGTGTATTACTTTTCCCCCAACTTTTTCCTGTTGAAGTATATGACAAAGTTGTCAAAAGAGAGAAAACGTGCAACCACAGAAATAAGTCCAGTAGTTACTATATCTATAAGTAGCAGTGTTTTAAAGGCGACTAAGCGTCCAGGCAAGTGCTGGATCACCTGGACGCCTAGGCGACGCCTTTAAAACACTGATAAGTAGGATGACTTCAAAAAGTATGAATGATGTATTTGTTTCAAGGAGCAAACACAAGCCTCTCAAAATCTCAAGAATGAGAGAATATTAGGTAGGTGTATGAGTTTTGCATGCCTCTCCGGGAATTTACTTGTATCTTATTTACTTTGTTTTCACACCTTCATTGGATTACATTTTATTTGTGTACTGATATCGTTACTGATGCAGCTCAACTAATAATAATCTAAGACGATTAAAAAAATACAATCTAAGAAGTAGATTATGTTCAATTGTGTGATCAATTTTGGTGGCCAAAGATGCGAATGGCATCATGAAAAAGGATTCGGATGGCACCACATAATTTCTGTATTGGCTGTATCCGTCAACTCCAAATCCTTTATCTTCCAGAGAAAAGGTATGGCATGTGTTAAGCTTCTTGTAAAGAGCAATGCCAGTATGCTAGTATAGTTAACTTTGGAGAGTTGGATGTTACTGGTAACCTTGTTAATCATGGAAAACTACTTGTTCTACTTTCATAACTCCAAAGTAATCATGTTTATCGGGTAAGTCAGATGTTTAGCAGTAAGTGCAATATCATTTAGTTGTTGACCCTTCAGCTTTAAGTGCACCATATATTTCAGTATCATCAATTTCTTGGGCTCATATGTGCTTGATTGTCATGCAAAATTCTGATCTGGATACCAGCCTCACTGCCACTTATGCAATATTTGCGCTAATCCCCTCACACACCACTTATGCAATATTTGTGTTAATCCCCTCAAACACAGCTCCTAGGAAGTTACTACTACTCCTTGAGTCCTCGCCAGTGACTCGCCAGTAATATAAGCAAGTAAAACAAAACTTAAGGCTGATTTAGGTACTAAAACATCAAAGAACTTTGGAAATTCAGAGAAAAGGGGTGGGGGCTATTGGTCTTGACTAACCTACGCCCCTGTCCCTACTAAATCATGAAATTTTGTTGATGCGTGGTCATAAATGCACTACTCTGCTGAATCTCCATAGACCTCCACTTTTTACTGTGTGCTTAAATGTGGATCGTTAGCACCTGTCCAAGAGCCCTATTCACATCTCTGCTCTTCAGCATTGACCTAGCAGCTTGCAACCAAAAGGCCTAGCATGTAGCAACTAGCTAACTAGGATCACAACTGTACCAACACCATAAACAGCGAGCTAAGCTTCCTATGTAACCATCTGATCGGATTTGCATTTGATTTGTGTATTAATAAGCATTATTCCTGCAGCTGGACTAACACAAACAACTGAACCAAAAGGAAGGAGAAAGGAGCTAACTACCTCTAGTTGCTGGCAGATATTATCCATATCCACCGTGCAGACACCTTTGCACTTTATCTTGCAAACTCTTTTCCTCTTCCAATGTGAATGAATGTTCTCCAACATATTATGTGTCAAACCATCCCTACCTGCAGAAGTCAAAAGGAGACTATAAATTACAGCAGGCAGAACTCAAGTGCGACCAATTAATGATTCAATAGCCCGCAGCAATCCAACATGTACCAACAATCCACATTTTAATCCGGCGACACAGTTGAATCCACAGCAAGAGAGGGAACCCACCCATATTGAGTTGCCGTTTGGACTTGAGGTTCCCTTTCACGAGTTCGGATACCTCCTCCTTGGTGATGGGCTCCCCGAGTATGTCCTCCCTCGACACCGATTGGTACCTCGGCTCCATCCCGGCGAGGAACGGCCCCGGTGACTGCACGGGCTTGATCCCTTTCTTGCCCGGTGGTGGCAGCACGAACGAGTCAAACTCCGGAAGCTCCTTGCGGCTCTTTGGCAGTGGCTTCCTTCCCGTCCACGGGCGTGGCGTGGCCTCGGGCCCGAACGGCAAGAACGGGGCCTCACGGAGCGCTACGGGCCGTGCGCGTGGGGCCTCAGTGTAGCTATACTGAAACTCGAATGGCGCGCCATCGAGGCGGTAAGAGAGGCCACGATCGGTGACGCGGACTCCGGCGGCGGGCTCATCGGTGTCCGCGATGGGAATCTTCTTGGCACGCCCCCGCGCGGCTGCAGAGAAGGCCGGATGCGAAGTGACGGCGTGTCGGCGGCGCTTGGGGCCGGTGGGAGGTTGCTTGTTGTGGGAGAGGCAGAGGCAGAGGGAGGCGGGAAGCCGTGGATGGGATTGCTGAGCTGGGGCCATGAGGGAGCGAGAAGGCAACGGAGCAGTCGCCATGGATGTTTACAGGGCAAGGGGACGGCAGACACAGGTTATCTGCTTCCTTTCGACGCAGGATAAGGCAGCTCGACGGGATGGACTATGCGAAAATTGCCACTACCATTCCGTTAGTTTTTACCGATTGAGCCCAAAATACCCCGAATCAGCAGAGTGACGCGTGTGGAGTAGCTCGCGGCAGTCGACGGAGACGGCGCAGCCTGCGGGTGGGGAGCAGACCGCCGCAGCCGGGGAACGTGGCGCGGCCTGCACGCGGGGAGCGTCCAGCGGAGGCGGCGCGACCTCCGCACGAGGATCAGCCCGCGGTGGACGGCGCAGCTTGCGCTCGGGGAGCGGGCCGTGGTGACCAGCGGAGCAGGTGCGGCCTGCGCGCGGGGAGCAATCCATGGAGGTGCCCGCGGTGGACGGCCGGCGGAGGCGATGTTCGGAGCCCGCAAAGAGTCCGGCGGAGGCGACGCTCTGCGGTGTAAATCGGCTGCGAGAGCGGATATCCCTCCCGTGCATGCGTCCCTCTCCGGTGTGATAAGGAAATGGCAAACATGTCATTTACTTTTGGAGTTTAAGCCCCTTACACGGAGTGTTTTTTTTTTTTTTTTTTCACGGTGCCAACTTTGGATGCTACATAACTAATTTTCACATAGACTATTTATTGCTGCTCCATTTACAAATTATAAATTATTATACTTCCTCTTCAAATTTATAGGACGTTTTGATTTTTTTAATGCATAGTTTTTACTTGGTATTTGAAATAGTTTTGCCTTTAATGCATAGTTTTGACTAGATACTTTAATAAATGTTGTAGGACAAAGAGTGGTATAAAATATTTTACTTTTTCAAATATATAAACATAATGTTTAAATATATAGTAAGCTATTTATAATTTAAAATAGAGAGAGTATATTTGTTAAGTTCAAATGAAAATACGAGAATTATTTATTAGATATACGAATAAAAAATGATTAATTCAAAGTTACATTCAAGTATGATCTACGTATTTGATTTTAAAGGCAAAAAATATATATTTGCTTTATCGTTATCGATTATTTTATTAGAACAAAATCGTTATTTATATATAGGGATTTGAAATATGAGTATATAACACATGTATGTACCTCAGTTGACTGAATAACTTATTAAAAAAATTATAAGGCATAGCACTAAAGAAACTTGTTAGATTGAGCTTAATAAGCATTAAGTCTAGTCTAATAAGAGCACACCTACACAAATTTAAGAGCAAAGGTAGCAGTTAGCAAGCCAAAACAAGCAAACTTCTACCAATTCCTAATGAGAAAGTAAATAAAAACTACACACTAGAACAAGCAATCTACTCGAGTTAAGCAATACACAAGGCGAGCCAACAAACTAGAGAGCTACACACAACTCCATAAGCTAGGATTGCACAAAGTAAAAGGCACAAGTGTACTGATACAAACTAAGGGAGACAAGTTGACATAGTGATATTTGTTCCGATGTTCGATTGCTTGCTGATAACCTACTCCTCATGAAGATGAGTCCAATGATCGATGCACCTTCACAAGTTAAACAAGCCCTCAAGCTTAGCCTCAATGTGGGGCTCGCCTATGAGCCAGTTGATCAACTTGACACTCAACAAGCCTCGACTCCAATAGAGTTTTTCCTCACAAACCCGCAGGGATGAGGATAAGAGCCTACATAAATCTTCTCCATCAGAGCCTCCCACAATCACTAAGTTGTGCTCAATGATGTTGTTGCCTTCAAGTCGTCTAGGTGACGGCAACCACCAAGAGCAATAAAAAATCTACAGCCAAGACGATGAACTAGTGCCATTAGATGCAAACTCTCACTGCAAATACAATAGATCCTCTCCAATCTCACCAAATCGTAATCTCAACTAAGCAAGTGTGAGTGGAGGCTTAACTTGAGCTCTAATATGTGTGAATATCAGCCAAGGGGGCCAAGAGAGGTTAAGGGCCTGATCGGTTGATGACCAAAATTTAGTTACCAAAACTTAGGCAAGCTAGAATTCTGGCAGCCATTTGGTTGGCTACCAAAATCTGCCAACATCTCACATTTAGCAAATGTCAAATCTATGACGAATATTCTTGCCCTAATTTTGGCAATTTTTTCTTGCCAGAACTTTGGTATGATAATTTTTGGTACCCAATCCAGTAGGCTCTAAATGCTCGAACACAACACTTATTTATTGCCCCCCACACAAAACTAACTATTACCAACTTTTTGCTCCGAAAATGTAAACACTGGATAGCTCTAGTGAGCACCAAAGGGCTCACACCAGAGCTCTGTAACGATCGAGTTATCGTCTTCTTCTGTTGCATGTGTATCTATTTTCTTTGAGTTGAGCTTAGTATAGCGATAGCCTCCATTTGAGTTGAGATAAGTGCACGCTTTTTGTTTCATTGCTTGTATGTATTTTGCTTAACTAAGAATATATAGGGTGTGTTTGGTTCACTGGCTATCTCGTAACCAGCCTTCCTAAAGCCAACTTGAGCCTGTTTGGTTGGCTGAACAAGCCTCCTAGCTAGGCCTAGCAAGCCACCTAGAGGGTCTTAGCCTAGTTCATCTCACCCGCGCTCACCCCTCCTAAGTCACAGACGGCGAGCTCTACATCTGCTCCAACTCTGATGGCCCATATCTGCTCATCCTCCGGTGGTCCGCATCTGCTCCTCCGATGCTCGTCCCACCCCAAATGAGCCTCCGCCCCCTTGAACCGCCTGACAGACCAGGGTCCTAGGGGTTCCCCATAGGGGTGCTACCCGAATGGGCCTTGGGCTAGCCCATGGCCTATTGAAGGACGTGAGATAAGGTGGCGTGGACTTCAAGCTATTTTAGGTCGACCTAGTTGGCTTACAATGAAATCTAGATTCTGTAATAGGACTAGGACTCTTCTGTTGTAACCGGCTAGGACTAGATACGTGCCCTTATCCTCTCTCCCCTATATAAAGAAAGATATGGTGCACCCCTTTGTACAGACAATCATATCAATCAATCCAACATAAAAGGCAACACGCGCGACTGGATGTAAAGGCTATTACTATAGATGTCAACGAGGCCCTGTTCCCCAAATCCCCGCGGGGAATTCACCCATTAGGGGACATGGATGGTATGAATTCTACCCCCACGGGGGATTAAATGGGGCTAAAGTTATCCCCGTCAGAGATCACGGGGGCGGGGATGGTATGCAGGCCCCCATCCCCGCTCCCCGCTCCCTACGGGGACCCGATTCCAAAGGGCCATATACTAGCAATGCCCAATACCTGTGATATATAAGCAATGTTGCAACCCTAGCTCCTGTTGAAACGATCAATGGAAACATGAAACAAAAGTTACATTTCATAGTCCCATTATATCACTTAGGGTTTTAAACCAATTTTTATTAAGCGAAAATGCTATAGAACATATATGTGCTACTTAAATAAAGTTTGAAGTGCAAACTTTGTAGAGGATAATGAAATACCTACGGCCCATGGGGATCCCCACGGGGACTAATTCCCCGTAGGGATGGGGATGGGGAGAAAGTCTCCCTAGGGCACTTGACGGGGATGGGGATGGGGAATTTTCTTCCCACGGGGATGGGGATAGGGAGGCACTCCCCGATGGGGAATTCCCCGTTGACATCTAGAGCTATTACTCGACAAGAGGGTCCAAACCAATATAAACCGTTCATCTCTTTGCGTTTACTATTGTGTGTGTGTGGGGGGGGGGGTACGACCCTGGTACCCACAACAGACCACATGGGCTGTGCCCCTAGGGGTGGCCTAGCCCACAAGACGAAGCCTTATGGGGCACGGCGTTGCTCGACGCGTATCGCAAGACATTGGGAAGATATCATGAAGATACTACAAGATCTGTTAGGATATGTATGATCCCATGATTCCTATAATATGTTATTACTTTTTGGTTATCTCCTAGATCTAACCAACTTGTAACCCTGCCCTTGGACTATATAAGGCGGGTAGGGACCCCCTCCAAACACACGTAATATCATACGATAGCCAATACAATCCAACAAACCATTGGAGTATGGTATTACGTCACGCCGATGGCACGAACCTATCTAACTCTTATGTCTCTGTTGCCTTCTTGTTCTCGATTACACGCATCTCTGCCGATTAATCTATCTTCGTGGGATACCCCTCGGAGGACTACCGATGATATTTTGTCAACAGTTGGCACGCCAGGTAGGGGTGTGCGTGTTGTTTCCATGTCAAACAAGATGGTACATTTTGCAGGCTCTTTGTCCCTCCCACAGCCTGGCCATATCTTCATGGTCGGATCGATCTCGTGGATCATCAATGCTGACGGAGTCGAAGAGCTCATCAAGCTGGTGCAGATCAATGTTGCGCTGATCACCCCAACACCTGCGACTGTAGATCTGATTTAGAACCACCTTCGAGGTCACTTTCGTCGACAATTCACCGACCGCTCCCCCGCTACCTAAGGAGGCAAATCAACAACGACAATCTGATCACATCCATCGATTAGGTTGGCCAGAAGCTTGTCGAATGCCTCTCCATCGTAGAATCAGCTCTGACCACTTTGGTCTAGCGCCGACCACCCTCCGATTCAGATCTATTAGAGGCAGATTGGGAAACTCCAAGGGTTATAGCCCTACCCTTAGGTCTCACCAGCGTCGCCACTGCCTATCCAGATGCCCTAAGGGGCAAATTCCCCGACTAGGTTGGAGATATCTATCCTCTCGCCGACCAGATCACTAACTAGCTCCCACCGGCTATCAACATGCTACACATCGGCCGATGCTCCGGAGCATCCCTCTAAACCATCTTGGAGGAGAATCCAGACTCTAAGTCCTAGGGCTCTACGGAGACTATCGCCGAAACCACCATCGAACAACCTCCTTTCCCTCTCTTCCGTGGAGGCGCAATCTTCAACGTTAGCATCGACAGCCCCCCGCGAGAAGGGGAAACCGAGGAGGACCACGCCACCCATGTCAATAGGAACGTCAACCGTGCGCAGCGTCAAGCAAATGAAACTGCCCTTGTGCTAGCTGAGGCTGCTCGCAATGATCAACTCAACTCGCAAGGAAGGCCATGCCAACTCCAACGCAACCTCGATGACAAATTTGTCCGTGTTGACGACCATGACGTCTACAAGACCCCAAGTGCTAACTTGGTCATGGCTGCCAACAAGCTCGCCTAGCTCTCACAGACACTAGAGGTCGCCAAGGTCACCGACATGCTTAAAGTGGTGCACTGCTAGGTTAAT
Organism: Miscanthus floridulus; assembly: GCF_019320115.1. Classification (NCBI taxonomy): domain Eukaryota; kingdom Viridiplantae; phylum Streptophyta; class Magnoliopsida; order Poales; family Poaceae; genus Miscanthus; species Miscanthus floridulus. The sequence continues at coordinate 44,105,422 of NC_089583.1, read as the reverse complement.
GAGATCCGCTAGGATCAGAGACCTTCCTACTCGATGAGCTCGATTTGCCTATCAGTCGCGCCAAGATCTAATCGCCGCCCTAGCCAAAGTCATTTCGCCGACCAGCACCGCGATGATGGGCAACCTCTCTAGGGGGGAGCCAGGGGCAACTACATCGACCACCCATGCCAACACGACTAGGAAGTCGACTAGGATGTCCGAGCACACCTCAATAATCTCCTAGATGTGCGATGACATATCGACGAGCGCCGTTTTTCTCATCATGAAGAAGAAGTACACCATCATTAAGAGTACGAGCAAGAGTTCGGTAATCTGAACTTGGCCCTCTAGCCACTCAATGCTGGCAACGCCACAGATCATGATGGCGACAATCTCGAAGGGCCCCAAGCATTCACAAGGGCACTCCGAACACTCCAGTGGCCCTGTGGTTTCAAAATCACTGGGGTTGAGCCCTATGAAGGACGGATGAACCCCAAACAGTGGCTACAAGCTTATGCCACTACTGTGCACGCTGTCGGGGGAGATACCAGCGTCATGGCGAACTATCTCCCCATCATGCTCACACCAACTACGATGAACTGGTTCACAAGCCTCACCTCGGACTCCATCAGATCCTTGGAAGAGCTGAAGTAGGTCCTCACCGACAACTACATGGCCACATGTACTCGGCCGAGCACCAAGCACAATCTGAACCGTATTTACTAGAAGCCGTCTGAGCTCCTTTGTAGCTACATCAAATGCTTTTTTGAGATGAGGAATTCTATTCCCAACATCATAGAAGCAGAGGTCATCACTGCCTTTGTCCGAGGACTCCATCACCGCGACCTCCACTCCAAGTTCAATCACAACCCACCTAAGGGGATTGATGAGATGATAACAACCACCAATCAGTACGCCGACACTGAAGAGGCCGAAGTGTGCTTAAACGAGGATGCGGGCACTCATCGCCCAACTCATCGCAGCGACGAGCGACCCGATGATTGGCACCACAACAACCGCCGCTACGACGACCGCAGTCACCATCAGGACAGTGGCCGTGATCGGCCAGAAGGGTCCAAATCTGGTCAATATCGCCGCCGTCGACCAGACCACATCACCGCCGCCATTGAAGAACCTCACGCCAAGCGCAACTATGACAAGCAATACAAGAAGATCCTCGAAGGCCCGTGCCCTTTATACAAAATTAGCAAGCATAAGATGAAGGACTGCCTCGGCTTGGCTAAGGAGTTCTAGGCTAAAAAGCCGGACGACGACAACAACGATGGAGCCAGAGGCCACCGACCACTTGGGGGCAACAACAACGCCTTCAAGGATCACAACAAAGTGGTTGCCACCATCTTTGGGGGCCTCGCCACCACCAAGAGTAGAAGAGATCGGAAGCTCACCGCCTGTCGGGTGCTTGCCATCAACATGGAAGACACCGTCGCCAACCCCAGCTATCGCCCCTGGTCCGAGGTCCCCTTCACCTTCAGCAGAGCCAACTAGTGGGTGGACATCCCTCACACAGGGCATTTCCCCTCGTCCTTGATGCAGCCATCTAGAAAGTGCTTTTTAGAAATTGCTCGTCGACGGTGGGAGCGCTTTGAACCTCCTCTTCACTGGAGCCCTAAAAGAGCTAGGGCTTGGGATAGGAGATCTCACACCCTCCAACTCCTCCTTCTAGGGTGTGGTACCTAGCAGGGCATCCAAACCACTTGGAGAGATCACCCTACCAGTATAGTTTGACACGGCTAGCAACTACCGTGTCGAGCACATCAACTTCTACATCGTCGATTTCAACACCACCTACCACGCCATACTTGGTCGGTTAGCTCTGGCCAAGTTCATGGCCATATCGCACTATGCCTATCTGGTGCTGAAGATGCCTTCACCTATAGGAGTTTTGACCCTGCAGGCCAACCTATCCATTGTCTACGCCTATGAGACAAAGAGTATCGCTCTCACCAAAGCCACCGACCTCTCCATTTAGATGGCTAGCATGGTCACCAACACCAAGATGATGTCCATCGATGATATGGAGATCCTAGTGCTGGAGCCTCCCTGCGCCTTCTGCCAAGTCCAAGGAAACAAAGGAGGTCGACCTTGGCCTCGATGACCCCTCCAAGACCATGAAGATTGGGCTCACCTCGACCCCAAATAGAAAAAGCACGCTCATCTCCTTCCTACGTGCCAACGCAAATGTGTTTGCTTGGAAACCTGTAGACATGCCAGGGGTGCCACGAGAGAAGATCGAGCACTCCTTAAATATCTCGCCGACCGCCAAACTGATCAAACAAAAACTTCGATGATTCACGCCAGACAAGAAGGAGGCTATTAGGGTAGAAATAAAATGGCTCCTAGCTATCGAATTTATTAAAGAAGTGTATCATCCTGAGTGGTTAGCAAACCCTATTCTTGTTCAAAAAAGAATAAAGAATGGAGAATGTACATTGATTACACTGATCTTAACAAACATTGCCCTAAAGGCCCCTTCGGTCTGCCTCGGATAGACGAGGTTGTAGACTCCACCGCTGGCTGTGAACTGGTCTCCTTCCTCAACTATTACTCTAGCTATCACCAGATATCCCTCAAGGAAGACGACTAGATCAAGACGTCATTCATCATGCCTTTTGGTGCGTATTGCTATACCACCATGTCCTTTGGACTCAAGAACACCAAGGAGACCTACCAAAGGGCCATCTAGATGTGCCTCAATCAATAGATCAGTCGCAACATCGAAGCATACATTGACGATGTGGTCATCAAGTCCAAGACCACCGATAATCTCATCATCGATCTCGAAGAAACGTTCACCAACCTAAAAAGGTATAGATGGAAGTTGAACCCTTCAAAGTGCATCTTTGGAGTTCCATCCGACATACTCCTGGGCTACATCATCAGCACCCATGGCATCGAGTCCAACCCCAATAAGGTCTCCGCCATCACCAACATGAAACAACCAACTTGCATAAACAACATACAGAAGCTTACAGGCTGCATAGCTGCACTCAGCCACTTTATATCACGCCTCAGTGAAAAGGGACTACCGTTCTTCAAACTCCTCAAGGCCTCTTTCGAGTAGCTCAAGTTGTTTCTAACAAAGCCTCCAATCATGACGGCACCTCGACTAGACGAAACTCTACTGATCTACATCACCGCCACTTCTTGCAATGTTAGCACAGCTATCGCCATCGAACGCGAGGAGGTTGGGCAAGCCTATAAGGTGCAACATCTGATCTACTTCATTAGCGAGGTCCTTAATGAGCCCAAAACTCATTATCCTTAAGTTTAGAAACTGCTATACGCTATACTAATCACGTCACACAAGCTCCGCCATTACTTCGAGTATTACAAGATCGTCATGGTCACCGAGTTCCCTTTGGGGAACATTCTCTACAATAAAGAGGCCAACGGCCACATCATCAAGTGGGCTATTGAGATCGGCACTTACTCCATTGAATTCAGAAGCAGGCCTACCATCAAGTCACAGGCGCTCGCTGACTTCGTCACTGAGTGGACCAAGATCTAAGAGCCCATCCCCGCTACTTGCCCCCAGCACTAGGTGATGTACTTCAATGGCGCCCTTAACATCAACGGTGCTAGTGCTAGCATTTTATTCATTACGCCGACCAAAGACAAGCTCTGATACATTCTTTGAATACATTTTGTAGCCTCCAACAATGCCGCTGAATACTAAGCGTGTCTCCACAGACTCCGTATAGCTGTTGAGCTCAGCGTCAAATGCCTCATGGTATATGGAGACTCCACACTAGTCATCAACCAGCTCAACAAAGACTGGTCCTACTCCAGTGAGAAGATGGACACATATTGCGCTGAAATTAGAAAACTCAAAGGGAAGTTCTATGGTATCGAGTACCACCACGTGGTATGAGATCAAAATTAGCTCACCGACCACCTATCTAAGATAGGCTCTTCTCACGCCACAATTCCCTCTAGGGTTTTCATTTAAGACCTCTTTACACCATCTATTAAGGAAGAGAAGGAAGTTCAAGAAATTCCCCCCGTCGAGCAGCTGGTACTTACAATACCTTTGCTGGCCACCGATTGGGGGGAATAGTTCATCAAGTACCTCACCAACACTGATGTACCCGCTGACAAGACTGAAATCAAACACCTAATCTATCGAAGCAAGCATTACATGCTGGTGGATGAGAACTTGATGAGGAAAAGTGCCAAGAAAGGGATACTGTAGAAATGCATCACCCAAGAAGAGGGAGTGAAACTACTTCTTGAAATTCACTCTAGTTCCTGCGGCAACCACGTGGCCTCAAGAAACTTGGTCGGCAAAGCTTTCTAAGCTAGTTTTTACTGGCCAATGGCCATCACCGATGCAGAAGACCTCGTCCGATGTTGTGAAGCTTGCTAATTTTTTGCCAAACAAATACACATGCCGATACAAGAACTACAGACCATCCTAGCTTCCTACCCTTTTGCATGCTAGGGACTAGACATGATCGGGCTTTTCAAGCCAGCGCTAGGTGGTTTCTGGTACGTGTGTGTCGCCATTGACAAGTTCTCCAAGTGGATCGAATACAAAACGCTTGTTTTGGCTACTATAAAGAAGGCAGTCGAGCTCTTTGAAGATATCATCCATAGATTTAGTGTCCCAAACAGCATTATCATAGACCTTGGAACTACATTCACTGGTCATCATTTTTGGGACTTCTACAAAGATCGATGCATCTCCATCAAATACATCTCCATTGCCCATCCTAGAGCCAACGGCCAGGTCAAATGGGCGAACGGCATGATCCTTGATGCCCTCAAAAAGAGGCTATATTAGAAAGAGGAAAAGCATTCGGACAGATGGCTCAAAGAGCTCCCAGCTATGGTCTAGGGACTGCGCACTCAAGCTAGTCATAGCATCAGTGTCTCCATATTTCTTGGTCTATAGCTCAGAAGCCATACTACCAGCAAACATTGCCTTCTAAGCACCTAGGGTGGAACATTATAATGAAGAGCAAGCCATAGCTGTTCGGACAAAGGACATGGACAGGGCCAAAGAAGAACGCCTGATCACTTGTATCTGCACAGCCAAATACCTAGAAGGCTTGCGCAGATACTACAACCGCAACTTCAAAGGTCGTTCATTTGCTGTCAGCGACCACATTCTCCATAGAAAATAGAAAACCGAAGGGATGCACAAGCTCTCCTCCCCATGGGAAGGCCCCTATGTGGTCAAAGAGGTTACCCGACCAGGGTCTTACTGGCTATGTGACTTGGACAGAATCGATATTCTCAATTCATGGCACATCGAGCAACTTATATGTTTCTATCCTTGAAATGCTCTAGATATGTATTCTCCACTCCATAATGAATGAAGTTTTGGCTGCCATAATTTTTCTCCATTATTTCTCCATTACGATTAAATCTCCATTTGCAGTCGCCAACTCTAAGTTACTCCTTAACAAACTCCATCACGTGATCTCCATAAACGCTCTGACATGTTTCTCCATATCTCCAAGATATTTCACCAATCGTTGAGCATCACATGTTCCGCTCTGTGTTCTTTGGAGAAGACCCAGTCTTCGATCTCTCCCTACATGTGCTACGGGCTTAGAGCTCTATGTTATGGGTGGTCGGCTGCAGTTCCTTGGTCACGCCTGTTCCTCCTACACGTGCATGGGCTCCACACTCGATGTTATGGAATATGGGCTAGATAAGGCCAAGAGCCTAGTAACAAACTAACTGCTCGAACGCTACTTATACTATGTATAATCACATTAGGGTTAACACTACAATGATTTTTTCACTGAAATACTGGCAAATTGCATAACATGCATGTCATTTTATAACATTTATACACATACATAAATGTTTATCTGCACCCTCGCGTGTTTTAACTATCTTCTCTAGTCGTTACAGATTATTCTCCGAGTAGGTCATCGGGCTTGGCCATCACCATCCATCTCGCCGAATAGGTCGACATCGTCGGCCAGTTTCTTCGCCGTGTCCTCCACCTCATCTTTCAGCTGCTGATGCTCTATCGCGCCTATCCCTCTAGTGAATCCAGCCCCTATCGCTTGAAGGTCAATGGTAGGATAGTGGGACCGGACCATTGCTAGGGCGTGTGAAACGGCGGTGACGGTGGCATCGTGGTTGAAGCTTTTGAAGTTCTCCCATGCTGCCTTGCACCTATTGATGATGGTGTCCGGTCACAATGGACTACCATCAGGCTGAGGAGCCACCTCCATGTCGACACAGTCGAGCTCTGGCTTGACTTCAACAACCATGGCGTCGAGCTTGTTCCTCTAGGTTCTGGCCTTCGGATCCAGCACATCGAACTGCACCTTGGCCCTCCGATGGTAGTCTATAGGTATCACAAGGGTCCGTCAAGCAAAGAAATTACTCTAGCAACAACTCCAACCACAAACTACTCACCTTTTAGCTCCTCAGCCAGCTTTTCTACTTGCCTAGATGCCTTCTCCTTCTCCTCTTGGAGTTGCCCTATGGTTTGGCGCAGCTGGCCGAGCTTTGCATCTTGCTCTACAAACATAACAGTCATTAGCTAGAATATGACTGTTCAACAATGCAAAGCAAATTCGTCGATATGCCATACCTTTTCTCTGCTCAGAGACATTTCTAAGCTGCTCAGATTTGTGTTCCAACTGCTCGGATAGACTCATTAGCTGCTCGGAGCTGCGTTCTAGCTGCTCGGACCTACCCTACAACTACTCGAACATGGTCGCCAGCTGCTCGGATAGGATGCCCTTCTTGTATTCTAGATCTCGCGCATTGGATTCGACAAGATCACGCTCCTTCTAGATGTTTTTCTCCATAAGCTTCACCGCATCCTTTAGTTTTTTGTTCTCCTCGGTGAGGGGCTCCATCCGCTCGATCAGCTATCGTCGTTGTTCGGTAGTTTGAGCTATCCCCTACAAAAGCACCAAGATTATGAAGAACTCTAATCTCCCACGTCAAAGACGAACATTGATGATGCAATGCTAACCTTGATCTAGTTCATCACCGTTGAAAGGGTGCACTCTAGCCTCCTGAGCTCCCTAATAGTGTCCTCCTCCTCAATGACCACCACTTCATCACCCTGCTTGTGGAGGATTTAGATGACTTGAGGTTGTGATTCCTCATGCTCGATCTCTTCCACCTCGTCCTCCTTCTCCATAGCTGGTGGTGCCACCTAGGGGCTCAGTGGTCGCACAGTGTGGCCAACCACACCCTCCGACGTCTTCGGGAGCGTAGCTATTTCTTCCAGCTACACTGGCCTCCCCGCCCTAGATTCAGGCATGACGTTGGCAACTCTAGTATCCACCTCCAAAGACTCGATGGCTTTCGCCGTTGCCCCAGGCATCACCGCCGAACCGTCCGCCATTGGCACCAACTGTTCACCGCTACCAAGTCCACCAGCAGTGGCGGTTGACTCCTCTGTAGGCCGCCGAGCACCTAGGGACTTCGGGACAGGATCTGCCGACATCGCCTCCGCATTGGGACCATCCCCTAGTTGCTCACCGGTCTGGACGGACAGATTCAAATCCTTCGTATGCCTTGCTCTACATCAGATTAGCTCATCAATCGCTGAAGAGATAAAGATACGATAGCAAAATAAGTCCAAGGCAAGGATACTTACATGTCGGCCTCCTGGTACACTTTTCTAAACTGGTGCAGCCTACCCGAGCCCCTAGGCATAGCCTTAGGGTTGACTCAAGCACCCTAGGGTGGAGGTCTTGTGGCCTCCGTCGTTGGCCTCTCCTCCACCTGTTGCTCTAGGACTCCCTTCGCCTGCTGCTCAAGGACTCCTTTCGCCTAGTACTCAGGGACTCCCTCCCCTCCCTTCGATTGCTCCTCTGCATGCATGTTGCGTGGAGGCATTTTAGTGCTTGGAGGAGGAGCTACTGGAGCCCCGTTGTAACACCTCTAGTGTTTTGACCTAACACTAAAACTTGACATGTCATCATATGCATTGCAAAGCATTCATGAAGTAGAAAATTTTGAATGCATTCACTAAATAAGCTTTATTTCATAATGTTGTTATTTCATGTGATGTGATTCAAAACCCTAAATAAAGATCATGACTACAAGGGTCAAAATTCATGTGATCATGTGTCATTTGACTCAAATAACCCTAATGGGCCATGTTACTGGTCAAAAATCAAAATTTAAGTAAAAGGAAGATAAATCAAATTTGAATTCAAAGTCAAATTATAAAAGTCCTTTTTGCCCCTTTTGACTAATTCAAAATCCATGTGGAATTTTGGGTTGAGGCAAAAAGCAAAGTTGGAGATTATTTTATGTGGATCAACTTTGGTATTCAAAGTTTTTCAAGTTTACATATAAAATTTGGAGTAATTTTGAAATGATTCAAATGCTCAAATGCACCCCAAATTCAAATTTCAAAATGGAGGCAGAATTTGAAAATGTTCCTAGAAGCAAAGTTGTAGAGTTTGAAAAATTGAGCAACTTTCATTTTTGGAGATTTTCAACTTCTTTAGAAAATTTGAGAGTAATTTGAAAAATGGACTCAGTGGCAGTTCTATAAATATTTCAAAAATCAAAATCGACATCGCCTGTTTGCCACCGACGACATGCAGCTGTTCGCCGCTGACCTTCTTCATCGCTTCCTCATGCGGTGACACGTAGCTGGTGCCGTGGCGAGCTCGAGCGTGCGCTATCGACGCCGGATGTCTCCTTCCTGGCTATAAATAGCAGTAGTCGCCGCCGTCGTCCCCGTTTTTCTCCTCTGCTCTGCTCCGCCGCCCACTAGCTCCGCCGCTCACCGTAGCCACCGTTGAGCCACGTCCATCGTGTCTAGCTATGCCAACACGATCGCCTCAGCCTTGTGCTTCTCTGTGGCTTGCTCAAGTTGTCTGGGTTGGCCGAAATCGCCCAGCGCAACGTCTTCTTCCCCGAGTCCGGCCGGAGCTCCGCCACCATCGACTCGATGTGGCCAGGCCGTTCCAGACCGCCTCTGTCTTCACCAAACGTACCGGCGTGACCGTGGTGAGCTACTAAACGTGATACTCACCTTGCTTTAGACTCTACTGCACCGTTGCCGGGATTACGCCATGAGCCATCGTGCTCGAGCCGCCATGGGCGGCGTGAAGCCTTCTTCGGTGCACCTTCTGTCGATCTGAGGGCCAGGATGGGTTCGTAGGAGTGAGTGGATCATTTGGGTGCGGTCTACCTCGCCGGAGCGTCACCATCGGCGCATTTTGGGCTGGCCAGTGATGGCAGCGCCGCCATGAACTAGATGAGTCACTGACGAGTGGGGTCAGGCTGTCAGTGAGAAGGAAGGAGAAGAACAGTGAAGTTTTATTATTTTTTGATTTTGAATAGTGCTGGATCTTTGGAAATTTGTAGAAAAATAATCATAGCTCCAAAAATTCTGAAATTGGTTGTGTAGCCTCTGTACATGCTCTAGTATGGTTTAAAAATTTGAAACTTGAAATTTGAATAAATTTTTAATGTTCAAATATTCAGTCCATTAATTAATAAATGCAATTTCCATGATTTTTGTAGGCCACTGTATAATTCCAAAAATTATGAAATTTGTTTTGGTACACTAATTTGTCATGAAGAAGCTTACATAAAATTTTCAGGTCATTTAGAACAAGTTCATTTTGGGGCTTATTTCCAAATTAATTCAAAAATAAATAAAAGCAAACCCTAAGTGTTTGATTAGTATTGAATCTTGTTTTGGTCATGTTTTGTGACTAGTAGGGTTTCAAGATTGATTTGGTCAAGTCACATGTGTGGTTCTTGACGGTAGGATTGCAAGTTGGTTTTGTTGGCTTGCAACTGTACCGTGAAGGAAAATCGTATTCGGGGTGTTTTTACATTTCATGTACCGTGAAAGCATCATGTTTACGTTATCATCATGTTAAAGCATATGTTATCATTTTGTGTAGAATCCGAGAGTGAAACGATTCTAGTTGAACAAGTTCTAGAAGAATCCCCGGTTGTCACGTGATTCGATAATTGTGGTACTGATCTGGAACCTAAGATCGTCAATGAAGGCAAGCCCCGGTTTATGCATTAAACCATTACCTTGTTTACTTTGAAAAGTTTATTACCTATGTTACTTATTGCATTAAGTTAATTTATTCAAATGTTTCCTACTTGATGCATTGCCTACCTTGATAATTGTTTACCATCCTTGAAGATGTTTTCATTTACAAAGGCGTAGAATGCTTAGTATGCTTTATGGTAGGCTTTCAAAGTAAAAGTTTCGATACAATCAAAGATGGCATACTAGCCAAAGAAAGAAAGAAGGTAGAATGAACTAGAGACTAGTCGGGTGACTTATCTTGAATGTTGGGTAATGTTGCCGGCTATGTCACTTAAAGGCCACTCATTGTGGATCTTCTGAACGAGACACTTTGTAGTACTAGTCACATACTCCGGTATGCCTACTTCAGCTAATCTGATACTAAGACGAATGCCCACACACTAGGAGTGGAGAGATGGCGGGAGTAGTGTGTACCCTCATGGCTGGAATGTGGCCGGATTTGAGGTGTGCTGTGCTCTCGGGTGGTGTGGAGACGGCTTAGTATAGGAGGATCTGGTAGCGAGGTTGATATATGCAAGATTAAGTTCTACATATGTCGTGTGATAAGGAATCCCCAGCTGGGACTTGAATCAATTCGAATTGCCGGTGCTCCATGGATATGGAGACTCGATTCATTACAGAAGCAATGCAGGACTGGTGAATTACTAAAATATGAGAAAAGAATGGAATGAGAAGGATTGGAATATGGGAAATGTACATTTAGTTTGAGATAATGAACTAAAAGGACTTAGGGGTAAAACTTGAAAATAGGATAAAAATAGTAAGCTTTTAGCAAAGGACTTTGAATCTTGCTACATCCTTACCTTGCCCCAACCCCTGCATACTTAAAAGTCTTACACCCCTTTACGTTGGGTTAGTCTTGTTGAGTACCTTTGTACTCAGGGTTTGTTAACCCTTGTTGCAGGTGAGTCGCATGCACAGGCTTGTTTTGGTCCCTGCTACATGTCTGTGTTTGAAGTCAATGACGATGAGGAGTGATGAATGACCTTTGGACAAGGCACTTGTTTGTATGATAAATAAAGTTAATGTAATATTATCCTGCTACTATGGTTGTATGACACTTATGGTATTGTAAGTTTGAAAACAACTGGTTTATAAACTATGTTATCTTAAGACTTCCGCTATCTTTTACTCTGATGTATATATTTGAATAAACTGTTGTGATCTGCAATGTCTGTGATTGGGATCCTATTTGAAAAGAGAATCATGGATGATTTAGGTTTCCCGAGGATACCCGACGGACCTGTTGAGTTGTTGGGAACTCGTGAATGCTATCCGAAGTCTGTTAAGACAATGATAGGTGCATGTGGGCCCGATTTCCTTAGGAGGTTCTGCCACAGCTGGTATCAGAGCAGTTCCCATCTATGATCATTGTAGGTTACTTTGGAAAAACCTTTAAATTGATTTGGCTCAAAGAAAGTAAACTTGATATTTTAAAGTTCAAATTTCTTTCTTCTTACCTTTGATCTAGCCTCAATCCGGTCTTATTTGAAAGTTTGTAGTGGATAATATGATTAGGTTTGTCCTATATATTAAAAATCTAGTACTTATGATTATATAAATCTTTTGTACTTGGATTCGTAAGATCGATTCATGCATCATGCTTGAGCACCTTGCATAATAATTCCCCTTAATAGTGGTTGGGTAAGTAATGTCAATCCCATTCTTGCTAACCTCCATTATCCTCAAGCTATTCTTATAGTCCTACCCTAAATTCTATAGGCTATGGCAAAGACCAAGAAAACCGCACGCAAGTCCACGGGGCCTCATGGAGTCCCTCGTCACCAGTTGGCACCAAGAAACCACGAGCTTGGTGAAGGAAGTTCCAAGAACCTAGGATATGAAGGATCTTCAAGCAATCCCGCCAACATCGAGAACCTCAACAAGGAGCTCAACACTCTTTGTCAAGCTCATGCCAAAGATCAAGAAGAGCTGGCAGAAATGCAAAGGGGTATCACCATGACCATGGAGCTGTGGAATGAAGCCTAGACACGAGAGGATGCGGCCAATGAATGCATCCATGAGTTGGAGTTCTATGTAGAAGACCTGGAGATGGACAATGCCATTCTTCATGAGAATGTCCACATGCTGTACACTCTACTTCATCCTCCTCATGGGGATGGTGAAGTTATAGATGAAGAAATGATTGTAGATCCATGAGAAGTCGAGAATGAAGAAGAGGAGGATCCTGAGGAGTTAGTGTACTTCTCAGATGAAGATGAGGCTTCGTCCGATATGGGCACAGATGCCGAAGACTGAGAGCTCAGAGTAGTAGTAGTTCTTTTACTGCTTTCCTAGTAAACCAGGGTTGTCTTGTGGGATACAAGACATGTAATTTAAATAAGTAACCCTTTGTAGCAAGTAACCGTTTAAATGCTTTCAATAAAGAATAATGTAAGTAAACGTGTTTCTCTAACATATGCCTTGTCCTATCACCTAAACTGGTCCTAGTGGCTCGCATGATGATGATGAGTGCCCAAATCCTCCACCAATGCCTTCAACTATGGCAGATGCCATAGCCGCACTCATCAATGCAACGACAGAGAATGCTAGGTTGTTGAGGGAATTGGCGCAGAACCAGCAGGCACCATACCCTAATCATGGCCGTTGTAATAATGGAAATGACGAGTCAACCTATGTGGATTTTACTGACACACGTCCGCCTGTGTTCTCTAAGGCAAAAGAACCTTTAGAAGCTGACGATTGGCTTAGGACAATAGAGCAAAAGTTTGAGCTGATTCACCGTATCGAGATTCAGAAACCAAGGTTTGCGGCACAGCAACTCCGAGGAGCTGCTGGTGCTTGGTGGGCAAATTTGGTAGCAGTATAGCCCGCTGGTCACCAAATCAACTGGAGGGAGTTTAAGGATGCCTTCAGGGCACACTATATTCTAGATGGTGTGATGACCATGAAGTTAGAAGAGTTCTTGGCTCTTAAGCAAGGGGAGCACCCGGTGATGCATTATGTGGGGCGCTTCAATCACCTGTCGTAGTATGCTATTGAGTATGTGAATACTAACAGGAAGAAGAAGAATCATTTTCTTAGAGGCCTGAACACTAAACTTCAGACCATAATGGCAACTTGTGGTAACACAACTTATCATGAGACAATCAACATTGCTATCGCTTCGGAGGAGAATTACCGCCGACACAAGGAGGCGAAGAAAAAGAAAATATCTGCTTTTGGATCGTCGAGTGGAAAGCGTCAAAAGATAGTCTACCATCCTCAGAATCATGGCCATGCACCATTCCGCCCACAACAAGGCCAAGGCAGGTAGCAAATCTTTATTTGTCCTGCAACTAATACGCCTTACCCTCATCAAGCACCGTAGCAGCAAAATAATACAAATAATGCAAACCGCAATGCTACTCCCTAGAATCACAATTATGCATGCTATAATTGTGGTAAACCCAGACACTTTTTCTGAGAATGTCCGTTTCCTAGGAAGAACAATCCTGATGCACCCAAAGCCCCTGTTACTCAAGCTTAGAATCAGTACAAGGGCAATGCTCAGAACAATTAGAAGGGTCAGACTGAGAAGAAAACTAGAAGGGTCTTCTATACTCAAGTGGAATCTATTCCAGAAGGAGAACCAGTAATGATGGGTATGTTTCCCATTGCTAAGCATCCTGCAATTACCTTATTTGATTCTGGTGCATCCCATACATTCATCAATCATACATTTATTGTGAAGCATGGGATAGCTATTGGGGAAACAAAAGAGCCCTATCATATACAGTCACCCGGGGGATGAATCTGTATAAGGGAGGTAGTTCAGCATGTACCAATTGATTTGGGAGGTTATGAGTTCCCTACCAATATGCTGATATTAAAGGATCAAGATATAGATGTGATCCTTGGTATGAACTGGTTAACCCAACATAGGGCTATCATAGATGTCCTACGTAGAACCATAAGGGTAAATGCACCTGATAGCAAAACCCAACTTCTCATCCAACTTCCCCTTTCCTAAGAGCACAGTGGAAACAGTCTGTGCAACTATTGTTGAAGGAGCCGAGAAAATTTTAGTGGTATGTGAGTTTATGGATGTCTTTCCCGATGATCTTTCTGGTCTGCCACCAGACCAAGACGTAGAGTTCAGAATTGATCTGAAACCAAGGACAGCACTAGTGTCCAGAAGAGCATATAGGATGCCACCCAAAGAACTAGCAGAATTGAAAATGCAACTACAGGAGTTGTTAGACAAGGGTTTCATTCAACCCAGTTCATCACCTTGGGGATGCCCTGCTATCTTCGTGAAGAAGAAGGACCAAACCTTAAGGTTATGTGTTGACTATCGGCCATTAAATGAAGTTACCATAAAGAACAAATACCCCTTACCCTGAATTGATTTGCTTTTTGATCAACTTGCAGGAGCTAAGATATTCTTGAAGATAGACTTAAGATCAGGCTACCACCAGATTAAGATCAGACATGAAGATGTGTCGAAGACAACGTTTACTACCCGATATGGTCTATATGAGTATCTAGTCATGTCTTTTGGGCTGACCAATGCCCCGGCTCATTTCATGTACCTGATGAACTTAGTTTTCATGCCCGAGTTGGATAAGTTTGTCGTGTGTTCATTGATGACATTCTTATCTACTCTAAAAGCAAAGAGGAACATGCGGAACATCTCCGTATTGTTCTACAAAGATTAAGAGATCACCATCTATATGCCAAATTCAGCAAATGTGCATTTTGGTTAGAGGAAGTATAATTTCTAGGTCATGTGTTATCTGCTGAAGGTATAGCAGTTGATCCGAGCAAGGTAGAAGAAGTCCTGAACTAGAAAGCACCTACAACTATTCATCAAGTTCATAGTTTTCTAGGGTTGGCAGGGTATTATCATCGGTTCATCCCTGACTTCTCTAGAATTGCGAAGCCAATTACTGGACTGTTGAAAAATCAAACTAAATTTGTATGGTCAACAGAATGTGAGGAGGCCTTTCAGACATTGAAGAAGTTATTGACAACTGCACCAGTATTAGCACAACCTAATATCGAGAGGCCATTTGATATCTATTGTGATGCATCTAGAATTGGTATTGGCTGTGTTCTTATGCAAGAAGGTAGAGTCATAGCATATGCTTCGAGACAACTCAAGAAGCATGAAGAACATTATCCCACCCATGATCTTGAATTAGCCGCCGTTGTTCATGCACTCAAGATTTGGCGACATTATTTATTGGGTAATATATGTCATATCTATACGGATCACAAAAGTTTGAAATACATCTTCACTCAGTCAGAGTTGAATATGAGGCAAAGAAGATGGTTGGAACTTATTAAAGATTATGATTTAGAAGTGCACTATCATCCGGGCAAGGCTAATGTGGTTGCTGATGCCCTGAGTCACAAGAGTCATTGCCATTGCCTAATTATAGAACCTATGCAATGAACATTGTGTCAAGAGATGGAGCATCTAAATTTACAAATCATAAAACAAGGTTCCCTGTCCAATATTGTAATTGAGTCCACTATCAAAGATCAGATCATTGATGCTCAACAGAAAAGTAAGAGCATAGCCCATATTAAGGACAAAGTCAGATCTAGAAAACCAACATTTTTCAAGATTGATGAATCAGATGTTGTATGGTTCAAGGATAGATTGGTAGTACCCAAAAATCTAGAGCCGCGAAAGCAGATTCTTGATGAAGCTCATTCTACAAGATACTCCATTCATCTGGGTAGCAACAAAATGTATCATGATCTGAGAAAGAGATATTGGTGGACCAAAATGAAAATAGAAATAGCTCAATATGTAGCCAAGTGTGATATTTGTCAGAGAGTCAAAGCGGTTCATATGAAGACTGCAGGTCCATTACATTCGTTGCCAGTACTGTCGGTGTTTCGTACAAGCACCGGCAAGTAAATTTATAGTAATGCGCGTTAGGCTCGGATGATGCGCTAAAGGGCACAAGATTTATACTGGTTCGGGCTGAATGTCCCTACGTCCAATTTGCTGCTGCTCGTGTTATTAGCACCGTGAACGATCTGTAGTAAGGGGTACAAACGATCAAGAGAGGGACTGGTCCCAAGTCTCTGATGGAAGGGTTGAAAGGAGGTCAAGAGCTTCGTAGCTGCTTGACTGTGTATATGAGTGTGTCGTATTGTTCGGTCTTAAGAGTCCATCCCTCTGATGGAGGAAGCGCATCCCCTTTTATAGAGGAAGGGGGTGGCTTTTACAAGGGCGAGGGTTTAGGATGTATATTCTACTTAGTCTTGTGGCTCACATCTACCCAATCCTCCTCCTTCATTCTGGTGAGTGCGAAGGAAGATAGGCGCCTACAATACTGTTGATGTCTCTGTAGAATGTCAGGTTGATTATAGAATGCTACCCTACATAGGGTGTGGGCTGTAGTACTGTGGTTTTGACTTATTGGCCTCTCCTAGCCTTGCTCCGCACGCCTTCTGGTTCCTGTGAGTCTTCGTCAGAGGGACGAGGGGTCAGGGTCTAGAGCGACGACGTGGTCAAGGCCTTCTGACTTGGCAGACCTGAGGGGTCAGGAAGTGGGTGCCGCTCCCTTGGGTCCATAGTATGATGATGGAATGTCCGTTGTGCGTGGAGATATTAAGTCCTTTTCTAGAGCATAGTGGTTGTCGTATATCTTCGTCGGGTTGCGTGTCCCAGGGCTGAAGGCGGCGCCTACAACTCTATAGGGCGAGGAGCATGCACCTGTACAACCTTTTGGGCCCTACGGCGCCTAGAAGGGTCTAAAGCACCTGTCCTGTCATCCCCTAGTAGTACTTTTCCTGCCAGGGCATAGGGTATGGTCCTTGGAGCCACGGTTGACCCAAACGTCTTGTCTTGCCCTGTACTTATCATCTTGAGGGAATGGGGAGAAGTTGTCAGGGAGAATGAATCCAATCTTTAGATATGGAGCAGGGTGAGACTCGTTCCTTGCCATCGGGCAAAACAGAGACCAATTCCTATCTCTTGGGTGAGACCGACCTCACCCCTCTAGGGTCAGGTGAGGCAGAACCTATCCCTCAGCCCTCGGGCGAGACCGAACCCGGCTTCAAGGCATCGGGCAAGACGGAGTTTATCCCTTGGCCCTCGGGCGAGACCGAGCCTGTCTTCAAGGCGTCGGGTGAGACGAAGTTTATCCCTTGGCCCTTGGGCGAGACCGAGCCTGTCCCAATGGCGTCGGGCGAGACGGAGATTAACCTTGAGCCCTCGGGTGAGGCAGAGTTATCTCCCAAAGTCATCGGGCGAGGCGGAACCAAACTCCTATTTACCCGAACAAGGGATGAAACGGTGCCCTTATGCATCCAGAAGTTTTTCACGTTCGGTGGTTATTGGTTCCACCTTCTGGGGTACCCCGGTATTAGGTCCCCAACAGTAGCCCTTGAGTCTCTAGGTGATTCGAGTAGAACCGCCTAGAGGGTGTTTTTTGACTTCGTCGAAGTTACTTCGCTAGAGGGTGTGCGCGAGCGCACCCGATGGGTGTAGCCCCCGAGCCCCCAGGTGATTCAAGTAGAGTCGCCCGGGGGGTTGTATCGGTCCCTTCACGGGTAAGGCTGAAGGACTTAGTTTTTTATCAACTAGATGTTTTTCCAAGTGGGTCGTGGCATCCCATTCACTGGGAACTGATTCGGGGCTGACCTAACTGGTGCTTCTGCCCTTGATTTCGGATCATTCGTGGATCCTTTCTTAGTTGGGCCGGCCGGTGAGCTTTTGGGCCCTAGGTGGGCCAAAGAGAAAAGAACAGGCCTTCGTGGCTTGTGTTTTCTAGGTGGGTAGAGAATCCGGATTCACCTGGGGAAGGCGAACCATCCACTGAGATTTTTGGGATGAGAGGATAGGGACTGCGGGCGCGTGTCCCACAACGTGACATGGTGGCACGCGTGGCAGGCCCGGAGATCAAGGCAAACGGTTGCCCTTCTCGCGTCCATCGCCCCCTATAAAACCACAGGGTTCGCCCCCAAGGTTCCGTATTTTGCTCTCCTGCCTTTGTGTTCTGAAACATCCACCGCTAATCGTCCCAACCTCCTGCGCCCGCATCGCCACCGTCGACTGGCTTGCGTTCGTGTTGCAGCCGCCGTCAAGCTCGCGCCTACCCTTCCCCCCTACTGCTTTAATGGAGTTGTGGGGCAGATCAAGCATCACCTCCCAGTGTCTAGAGGGCCTCGTCCACCGTGGCCTTCTCCGCCCACTATCCACCGTCCAGGAGTGGTTGCTACCTGGCGACGAGGGTGAGCCGATGCCGCCTGAAGGGTATGTCGTCTCTTTTGCCATCTTCCATGAGCGGGGATTTGGGGTACCCGCGCATAGATTCCTTCGGGGGCTGTTGGATTACTATGAGGTAGAGCTACAGCATCTAACTCCCAATGGGATTCAGCACATGGCAGCGTTTGTTGCCCTATGCGAGGGTTTCCTGGGGATCGATCCCCATTTTGATCTATGGCGGTATTTCTTTAACATTAGTCTGTCAAAGAGGAAGATTGGGGGAAGGATGTGAACACGCCGATGGGATGTGCCAGCATTCATCTGCGCCATACCCGGTCGAAGGGTTACCCATACATGCGTCTAGCGACATCCAACAAGGGATGGCACTCGCAGTGGTTTTATGTTAGGGATGATGCGAGTGCCACCCTACCGAAGTATACTGGACATCTTATTGTGGACGTTCTGGAGTCGTGGGGCTGGGGCGTCCAGTCCAAAGACAAGAAACACATCTCTGACCTTCTTTCCACCCTCCAAGCCCTGAAGGGCCGGGGTGTAAATGGGACAGGGATTATCGGTGCCTTCCACGCTAGGAGGGTGGTGCCCCTGATGGCGCGTGTGCTTCCCCAGCATCAGATGATGCCTGGGATATCGTTTGAGGGGATGGTACTTGTTGATGAGGCGCTCCCTTACTCAGAAGTGGCGCAGCGCATCAAGGAGGCAAAGGAGCCGACGAAGGATTCTGCAGGCAGGGTCCTCGACATTGTGTATCCGGTGCCCGGACATCCCCTAATGCGGCTGGAGCCTGGATTCTTTGAATTCGTGAGCCCTCTTCTCCCGTGCTCTTTTCTTTTTCCTGGATCTCCATTTTTTAACACTTGCTTTATGATGTTGGGACCAGCCGAGGGGGCTAGTCTTCAAGGATAGTCTAGTTCCACTGCCAAAGGGCAAGGTTGTGGTGACGGCGAATCGACTCGTGGCCGAGTAGGACAAGAAAGCAAGGGAGGAGATGAAGAAGGCAAAACGACTGAAGTAGGAGGCACAGGATCGAGGAGAGGACGTGAGCAGTGAGGACGACGATGATGACGATGATGATGACAATGACAATGAGGTAGCCGTCGGCATGGATTGGGGCATCCTGGAGGACGAGGACATGCTGACAAGTGGCCACCCATCTGTGCAGGGGCCCTTCCCTTTCCACGCGGAGGGAAGTGAATCGATGAGGTCAGTGGAGGCTAGCGAGTCCATCGCTTCGCATGGCGTGCCAGCCGAGGACTGGTGGATGGTGGAGGGCGGGCTTGCTGCCGCCAACCCCAAGGCAACGATGGAGGGGAGCAGCTCTGGTGCTGCACCCTGTGAAACGATGGAGGGGGGCAGCTCTGGTGCCGCGCGCGATGAGACGATGGAGGGGAGCGACTCTGGTGCCACGCCCGATGAGATGAATCCCCCTGCCCCAGAGTAGGGGGCAGGTTTGAAATAGTCCCGCACAGATGAGTCGGGGTAGGGATCTGGTGCTAATTCCCCTGTTTTCATCCTTTTTTTCATTTCTATTTTGACTTTTAATGGTTATTACCTTTGTGCAGGTTCTTGTAGATGGGTCACCCCCTGGGCTGGCGCCCAAGAAGAGTCTCACCCTTCAAGTGAGACAGACGACGTCGCCTGGAGTCATCCCCGTTTCGGGCAGGAGTGGTGCCGACGTTGGGGCCGTGTTGGCCGACCCGACGACGCCCGTGGTGGCTCCCACACCCGCGGAGGTTACTGAGCAAGCGGCCTCCTCCGTGGTGGACGTGGAACAGCCAACCAAGGGCCGCATACCGCCGGTGGAGGTGGTCGTGACCGTGCCAAGCCAGGATCAGCCGGGCGCGGTCGTGGTGGCGCCCGAGGGCGTAGTGCGATCCGCGCCACCCGAGGCCCAGGTGGATCCACCCGTGGCACTCGAAGTGGCCCAGACAGAGGAGGGTCCAGCCAGAGGGTCCTCGAGTGCGGTGGTGGTGCCGCATAGGGTTAGGAGGGGACCGCCCCCGGCCCCTATGTCAGGAGGAAGCCACTCCCCTATGCGGGGGGAGCCACCGCTCCAGTGGATGGCCGCTCCGGACCCGACGTTGGCTCTTTTCTCGCTCGATGATCATTCCAAGAGCATGGAGTGGGAGGGTCTTGACATCGGGATCTCGACCATGCTGAACGCCCCTGGACCAGGCCAAAGGAGCCCTCCATGAGATCGTTATCCCTACCACTCAGGTATTTTTTGGGCTTTCTTCTTTCTTCATATGTTTTTGTGTTTTCACATTTCTGATACCAGTCTTCTTCCTCTTTAGGTTCTTGTTGCTCGTAGTCGGAATAAATCCCAATTCCTCCATGAGTAGAAGGTGGAGTGGGATCGCCTCTCTAAGGAGGCCCGGTTGCGAGCAGACATGGCCGCCCAGCTTGCTACCGCCTAGGAGCGGGAGGCCCAGGCGTGTTAGGACGCGGAGGAGGCCCATGGGAT
Source organism: Miscanthus floridulus (assembly GCF_019320115.1). Classification (NCBI taxonomy): domain Eukaryota; kingdom Viridiplantae; phylum Streptophyta; class Magnoliopsida; order Poales; family Poaceae; genus Miscanthus; species Miscanthus floridulus. The sequence goes on along the minus strand of NC_089583.1, from coordinate 44,084,746 downwards.
GTTCGAGGATCTGTCGGCGAGGTCTAAGCTGGATGGAGAGGAGATTGCCAGGCTCCAAAAAGAGTGAGACGAGCTACTACAGAGGAATGCCGTGGCCAATGAGAAGGCCAGTGAAGTCCTAAAGGAGCTAGAGATGGAGCAGGAACTCCGGCGAGAGGCCAAGAGTAGGGCCACGGCCCTCCAGCAGAAGGCAGATGAGGACGTCGAGGTGGTTTGCTCTCTCCGGGTGGAGCTCGGTGATGCGGTGAACCGAAGGTTGAGCGCTGAAAACGTCTCCATCAAGCTGGAAAAAGAGGCTGCCTATGCACGAAGGGCCCTTCAGGTTGAGAGCGATGAGCATGATCTTTTACAAGCTACGGTCGGGGTGGTCCTTAATGCCTTGAATGTGACGGAGCCGGTGGAGACCAGCCCGCTCGTGGCTCGTGTCGTAGGTATCATGGCTCAGGTGGGCCAGCTTGAGGAGAGTGCCTTTCACACCGGGATTACCCAGGCCTTCACCATTGCCCACGCTCATTACGAGAAGGAAATCAACCTAAAGGTGATGAGTGAAGGCTTCCCATCCACCTACGAGGATGAAGAGCTGGAGGAAATGGAGGAGATGGTTGCTCCCCTTGCAAAAAACCTGGCAGACAATCTGAAAGAGATGGTTCTCCCTCCACAGGAGTAATTAGTTGAACAATTTTGAGAACAACTTATATGTAATATGTGGACAAGTGTCGGTATTTTTCGAGTCTGAACGCTTTTTCATGATTTTGCGTCGTAATTTTGTTTTGTTTGATTTTTTACGATCTTACCAATCTGTTCCCCTGAATTATGCCGCTGGTCATGATGCGAGGAGATTGTTCTGAAAGAAAGAAAGGAGGTAGCCATACCTTAACCAGCCCTTGAGTAAGGTCCGACCCCCTACATTTGCTGGGGTCAGGGGTTATTGGAGATTGGAACTGTGGTTTTGGTGACAGGGTCGACGAAGTCCATGGATGTCATCGCAATATTCCCCGCCCTGTCTTCCAACAGAAATCCCCAACTGAGGATTCTATGGGCTCGGCAAGGTGGGGCCTTTGAACCTGTGTCCCTATATTGATTGGCTCGAGCCCCCGAGCCTTGTTAGGGTCTGATAGGGGTCGGCTGTTATTCGCGTGTTACCCCATCCTCAATTTTCACAATCGGAGGGGCTGAGTAAACGACACTTGCCTCGATGGCTCGCGTATCACGCTCAACGAGCTCACTAACGGGTATGTTCATGTGGAATATGGGTCCATCATTTGCTGATGGGGTCGGCAGAGCCCTCTAGTGGCACTCCACAACTTCTTAACCCGCCTCCCGACAGATGCCCGAGTCGTTCGATAAGCTCAGGTGGCCCGATGGCCTCTCCTTGATGGAGATTCTGTGGGTTTGGCTCGGGGTTAGAATCGAACGAGAAAAGGTTGAGATGTCCCTGTCTGCTTCTGAGCAGGGTCAGGCAGGGCCGCTGGGGCTTGTCTCAGTTATTTCTCCCTGGCTCTGTTCAGCACAAGGCGGCCTCGAGCCCTTCGTGGGCTAGCCTTCGAACCTCGACCTATTGCTGCCTATATCGAATGATGGCCGTTTCATGATGTGACACAAAGCATTGGGATGTCTTGTATATGTATAATATAATTGAAATGAAGGCGGGGTCGGTAACATTACCTTGGCGGTATGTTCGTGTGGGGTTCAGGCCCTGATGATGGGGTTGGAGTAACCTGCATAAGAATCGCTATTCTTTGTTTTTTCGTATCTCGGTGGTGGTCCGAGCCATTTAATTGACTTGGGCAGCCTGACAGCTTCTCCGATGGGGGAGATTCTGTAGGCGGACCCCTCCGAATCCTTCTTGCGAAGGTAGGCGTCGAAGCTGGAGATGCGGGGGGTGTTGAGTATGATTTTTCTAGTGAACAGAAACACCGTAGCTACCGAGGCGTAGGGTCTGCTAGTTCGTCTAGTTTTACTCAAAGTTTTGTGCCCGTATGTCGTGCCCTTAGTTTCAAGCGTATGAAGGGGTCGGGTGAGGAGGATGTCTAGACTGGTTGACATCCTCGACAGCCCCCAAGGGATGTTCATGTCCCTACCATCTGACAGGGTCGGAAGCTCGAGAATGAATTTTAACGTGTAAAGTAAGAAGGCAGAGATGCTTATCTTTCTTTGGACGTTCGTTCGTCGTCTCTCTTGGGCCGAATGGCTGGCCCAGGAGATCCGTTAGGGCTCCGCTTCGTAGAGGTCCTGTCGTCAGATCGTCCCGTGGTCCTGCTTGGGGAGACGATGGGTTGTCTACCCACATGGGCGCCTTAATTACCGCGTCCGGAGCAGGTCAGTGGCAGGCCATACCCGGGTAGTGTCTAGTTTGACCAGGGGAGGACGCCTCATCGACCGGGGCGCATCCCGTTAGTTCCGGTGCGTCCCCTCAGGTATCAATCAGCATTGATTTTGTATTTAAAGAGGAGAAGGGAGAGGGGTTTTTGTCCAACCTTTCACCTTTCCTTAGCTACAGTGGCTCTTCTTTAAATAGGGGGGGAGGGGAGTTCTCATCCTACCTCATCTTCTGCCTCTGAGCCGCTGTCTCTCCTTCTTCTTCCTTTCCGCCGAATGCATCTGTGTGTCATGGCGGTTCCTGAGTAATGCCCGAGAGAGAAAAAAACTCACAAATCCGTTCGTGAATCTAGAGCGTGATGTCGAGCCGGAGGTCATCCAGCGTAAATAAGATGGTGTATGCCGCCCTTGGTGAAGAGTCACTGCTGCCAAAGGAGAAGCGGCGCTAGGGGGCGCCGTGCGTCGTCGACTTCGCCATCGTTCGCCGTGCTCCTCCTTTGGTGGGAGGGGTTCCCTGCCCTGACACCGTTGTTAGGGTTGTGGCCTACGATGATGGCATAGTCCCTAGATGCCCTAGCGGAGACGTCACTGTCGGGGTCACGGTCGTCGACGATGGCATAGTCCTCGGATGCCCAGGCGGAGACGTCGCTGTCGGGGTCACGGTCATCGACGATGGCGTAGTCCTCGGACGCCCCGGTAGAGGCGTTGTAGATGATGGCGCCTTCAAGGACCCTGCGAAGCGGCGGAATGTCGCCGATGGAGAGCATGGCACGGCGACCGGGGTAGATGAGCTGGCCCATGTATACGCCCCAGACATCGTCGATGGAGAGCGTGGCACGGCGGCCGCAGTAGATGAGCTGGCCCATGTACATGCCCCGGACGTCGCCGATGGAGAGCGTGGCACAGCGGCCGCAGTAGACGAGCTGGCCCGTGTACATGCCCCGGACGTCGCCGATGGAGAGCGTGGCACGGCAGCCGTAGTTGTACTTGTAATAAGCTAAGGAGAGACTGTAATTGAATTATTTTATGGGGGTAGCCCTGAGTAAACAGTCCTAAATTTACAGGTATATTAGTCCTTTTTTGTGATGAAATCACTTTGTAAGTAGCGAATTTGTGCGAAAAATGAACAAATCTTCATCTATTGCCTGTGGCAGGTAGTTCAATAACTTTCTCTCTTTTTGTAGAAACGGTCTTAGTGTCCTCTGACCCTTCTCACAATCTAGGTCATAAGAAACTAAGAACATGGGTGAACCAATTCTGACATGAGCTAGTGAGCAAAGAGGTTGTAGCCACTAGGGCGTGGGTCTCCCATAGTCCTACTAGTTGTATTCAGAATTTGTTCCCAAAATCTTAGCCCTTAGGATTTATTTATGAGAAGAATGGAAAGCTTAGCGAATGTTTGCAAATATAACACAGGAGGTTTTTGCAAGCGTAATAGTTGTATTACATATGCCACATGTTATGAACACATGCCAGCCCCCGGGTGAGGTCTGACCCCTCATGGTTCGTAGGGGTTGGAAGTCACTAAGGATCAGAGCTTTATTATGACAAAAACTGATAAGGAAGAGTGTATGCTTATTTTAAGGATAAAAACGACGTAGCTACTCAATGTTCCAGGCATTGGTGAAGACCTCGCCGTTGATGGTTTTCAACCGGTAGACACCTAGGCGAAGTACTTCTACGATGACGTAGGGTCCTTCCTAGGGCGGGGAGAGTTTGTGGCGGTCCTTGTTGCTCTGCATAAGATAGAGGACGAGGTCTCCGACGGTGAAGGCTCAACCCCGCACCCGTCGGCTGTGGTACCGCCGCGACGCTTGCTGGTACTTAGCTAAACAGAGGAGGGTGATGTTGTAGGCTTCATCCAGCTGGTCCATGGCGTCCTAGCGAGATGCCTCGGCTCCCTGTTCGTCGTATGCTCTGATTCTTGGTGCTCCATAGTAGAGGTCTGTTGGGAGAATGGCCTCGGAACCGTAGACCATGAAGAAAGGTGTGTAGCCGGTGGCCCGGCTAGGAGTTGTCCTTAGGCTCTAGAGCACAGCCAGGAGCTCAGCGAGCCAGCGCACGCCGAACTTGTTCAACCGGTTGAAAATTCTGGGTTTGAGGCCTTGAAGAAGCATGTTGTTTGTGCGCTCGACCTACCCGTTCATCCGGGGGTGCGCGACGGCTGGCCAATCGATCCGGACATGTTGTTCATCATAGAATCGAACAAATTTCCTATCGGTGAACTACGTGCCATTGTCTGTGATGATGGAGTTCGATACTCCAAAGCGATGGATGATGTCGAGGAAGAACAACACAACTTGCTCGGATTTGATCGTGGATATTGGTCGAGCTTCAATCCATTTTGTAAACTTGTCTATGGTGACAAGTAGGTGGGTAAAGCCCCTGGGCGCCTTTTTGAGTGGCCCAACCAGGTCAAGCCCCTAGACCACAAAGGGCCACGTGATGGGGATCATTTGGAGAGCCTGGGCCAGGAGGTGTGTTTGCCGAGCGTAGTACTAGCACCCTTCGTAGGTGCATACAATTTGCTCATCATCGGCTACTATGGTGGGCCAGTAGAAACCTTGTCGGAACGCATTCCCAACCAAGGTTCTTGGTGCGACATGATGACCGCATACTCCACCGTGGATGTCGCCCAGTAGGAGTTTTCCCTGTTCGCCAGGGATATAGAGTTGCAGAATTCCGATGTGACTTCGTTTGTAGAGTTCGCCCTCTACAAGAATGAAGGACTTGGTGCATCGTGCGAGCCATCGGGCTTTCGTCTTGTCTGCCGGTAGTATGTCGTGGAGGAGGTAGTCGAGGTAAAGCGTTCTCCAGTCATCGGGAGGGTCAGACTCCACTGCTAGGTCCTCTCCAAGCTCCATAACCTCGGGGTCGGGCGGAGTAGTTGGCGGATCAGCCCCGGGGGTCGGACTAGAAGGGCCATCGTCGGCTTGTTCCGGCCCCACGTAGCATACCGAGGGTTTGTGTTGATCACTGGCAAAGACGCCTATTGGGACTGGCTCTCGGCCGGATGCTGCTTTTGCGAGCATGTCGGCCGCTTCGTTGAGGTGCCTGGGGATGTGATTGAGTTCAAGGCCGTTGAATTTGTCCTCCAGACATCGGACCTCTTGACAGTATGCCTCCATCTTGGCATCATGGCAGCATGACTCTTTCATGACCTGGTTGATGACCAGCTGAGAGTCACCCCTAACATCGAGGCATCGGATGCCCAGCTCGATGGCGATTCGTAGGCCATTGATGAGCGCTTCGTATTCTGTAGTATTATTTGATGAGGGGAAATGAAGCTGAACCATGTACCTCATGTGGACCCCAAGGGGGGATACAAAGACTTGTCCTACTCCGGCGCCCTTCTTCATCAGCGATTCATCGAAGTACATTGTCCAGTACTCTTGATCGACGGCTACTGGTGGCATCTGGACCTCGGTCCACTCTGTGATGAAGTCAGCTAGTGTCTGAGATTTGATCACCGTTCGGGGGGCATAAGAAATGCCCTAATCCATCAGCTTGAGTGCCCACTTTGTGGTTCTTCTCGTAGCGTCATGGCTACGAACGACCTCGCCGAGGGGGAACAACGTCACTACTGTCATGGGGTGCGACTCGAAGTAGTGGCGTAGCTTCCTTTTGGTGATGAGGACGGTGTAGAGGAGTTTCTGGATTTGGGAGTAGCGGGTTTTGGAGCCGGATAACACCTCGCTGATGAAATATACAGGGCACTGCACCCTAAAGGCGTGCCCCTCTTCCTCTCGCTCTACTATTAAGGCGGAGCTAACCACTTGGGTGGTGACCGATATATACAGTAGGAGAGATTCTCCATCGCATGGAGGAACTAGGACCGGCGGCTTAGTTAAAAATCATTTAACCATGTCAAGCGCCTCCTAAGCCTCGGCTATCCACTTGAAGCGGTCAGTTTTCTTCAGGAGTCGATAAAGGGGGAGTCCTCGTTCGTCGAGGCGTGAAATGAATTGGCTGAGGGCGGCAAGGCACCCTGTGATCCGCTGAAGCCCCTTTATGTTTTGGATCAGGCCCATCCTTGTGATGGCTGATATTTTCTCTAGGTTGGCTTCGATGCCACGCTCGGTGACGATGAAGCCGAGCAGCATGCCCCTTGGGACCCTGAAAACACATTTTTTGGGATTGAGTTTGATGCTGTTTGCCCAGAGTTTCTCAAAGGTTTGTTCAAGGTCGGCGACAAGGTGGTCAGCTCGCTTGGATTTGACTACGATGTCGTCGACATAGGCCTTAATGGTTCGCCCGATGAGGTCTTTGAAGTAATTAAGCATACAGCGCTGGTACGTTGCCCCAGCATTCTTCAGGCCGAATGGCATTGAAATGTAGCAAAATGATCCAAAGGGAGTGATAAAAGATGTCACGAGCTGGTCGGACTCTTTCATCATGATTTGATGGTAGCCGGAGTATGCGTCAAGGAAGCAGAGGGTTTCACACCCCAAGGTGGAATCGACTATTTGGTTTATTCATGGCAAAGGAAATGTATCCTTTGGACATATTTTGTTGAGGCCGGTATAATCGACACACATTCTCCATTTCCTGCTCTTTTTTCAGACAAGAACAGGATTTGCTAACCACTCTGGGTGGTATACTTCCTTAATGAATCCTGCGGCCAGTAGATTGGCTATCTCCTCGCCGATGGCCCTGCGTTTCTCTTCGTCGAAGCGGCGTAGGCGTTGTTTCACTGGCTTGGAGCCCGGGAGGATTTGGAGAGTATGCTCGGTGACCTCCCTCGGGATGCCTGGCATATCTGAGGGTTTCCACTCAAAGATGTCCTTGTTGGCGCAGAGGAAGTCGATGAGTGCACTTTCCTATTCGAAGGAGAGCGCGGTCCCGATACAGACTTTTTTGCCCTCGGAGCTACTGGGATCCAAGAGGACGTCCCTGGAGCCTTCTGCCGATTTGAACAATCTAGACGACTTCTTTGCGTCGGGTGTCCCTTCAGTGACCTCCTCCCTGAGGGTGGCGAGCTCTTCGGATGCGATGACTATGGATGCGTGTCCATAGCATTTGACCTCGCACTCGTAAGAGCGCTGGAAGGAGGTGCCGATGGTGATGACCCCATGGGGGCCTGGCATCTTCAGCTTCAGGTACGTGTAATTGGGTACGGCCATGAACTTCACATAGCATGGTCACCCCAAGATGGCATGGAAAGTCCCTGAGAACCCCACTACATCGATGGTGAGGGTCTTAGTCTGGTAATTGGACCGATCCCCAAAAGTGACGGGCAGGTCGATCTGCCCTAGTGGCATGGCTTGCCTTCTAGGCATGACGCCATGGAAAGGTGCTTAGATGGGATGGAGGTGTGTTCGGTCGACGCCCATCTCGTCGAGCGTCTTGGCGTACATGATGTTGAGGCCGCTGCCCCCATCCATCAGTACCTTGGTGAGCCGCTTTGGACCGATGATCGGATCGATGACAAGCGAATACCTTCTTGGGTGTGGGATGGCATTCGGATGGTCGGTCCGGTCGAAGGTTATGGCGGATTCCGACCACTGGAGAAAGGCTGGCGTGGCCGGTCCGGCGGTATAGACCTCACGACGTGCGACCTTCTGGCGGTGCCTGGAGTCATTGGCCATTGATCCTCCGAAGATCATGAGGGCACCGGTCGGTGTTGGGAAGGTGTCGTCCTTCTCCTCCATGTCGTCAGAGGTGGGAACATGCTCCTTTCCCTGCTCCCCCTTGTTAAGGCCCCCGGCCAAGTATTTGCGCATAAGGCCGCATTCCTTGTATAGATGCTTGGCCGAGAAGGTGTGGTTCGGGCATGGCCCCTCGAGCATTTTCTCGAAGTGGTTCGGAGTGCCCTCCGCGGGCTTCCGGCCACCTTTGCGGTCGGCAGCAGCCGTGAGCGAGTTGTCACGCCATTGCTTCTTATTTTTCCCTTTGGCGGGACGATTGGAGGCGCCTTCATCGGCGTCCTCGTTTCGCCTTGTCTTTTCGTCGGAGCGATCAAAGATGGCTCCGACCACCTCCTCTCCAGAGGCATGACTAGTGGCGATGTCTAGGAGTTCCTTGGTAGTCCATGGGCCCCTGCGTCCTAGCTTGTGGACCAGGGATTCGCAGGTCATCTCAGACAGAAAGGCTCCTTTCATGTCGGCGTCGGCGACGTTCGGGAGCTCATTGCACTATCGAGAGAAGCGCCGGATGTACCCATGGAGGGTTTCATCGGCCTTCTGGCGGCAGTTCTTGAGGTCCCATGTGTTTCTAGGGCGTTTGTACGTGCCCTGGAAGTTGCCCACGAAGATCTCCATCAAATCTGCCCAACTCTAAATAGCATTGGACGGTAGGTGCTCCAGCCATGCTCGCGCTGAATCGGCCAAGAACAGTGGGAGATTGCGAATAATGAAGTTGTCATCACTCGCACCACTAGCCTGACATGCAAGCCGATAGTCTTTGAGCCAAAGCCTAGGATTTGTTTCGCCAGAATATTTAGGAATGTTGGTAGGCGGTCGATACCTTAGGGGGAACGCAGCGTTGAGGATGTGTCGACCAAAGGCCTGAGGCCCTAGTAGGCCGGGGCTCAGGCTCCAGTCCTCGTTGCTGTCATAGCGTCTGCCACATTGGGGATGGTAGCCGTGGCATGTTGCTTCTTCATCGTCGCCATGGGTGCGTCTCCGGGCGTCGATGATGCTACATACGTCGCGGTCACGGCAGAGGCATTGATGCACTAGGATGGCGGAGGGCTGCCTACCGTCTGGCAGTGTTTGGTGGACAGATGCATCCTTGGTGGGGCGCACTGAGGGCACGTGCTGGCTGGTGTCGGGTTCACGTCGTCGGGACAACAAACTTTCCGCCTGCTACGCCGCCGCCCGTTTGAGCAACGTGCGAATTTCTCGGCGGGCGCGGCGATCCTTGGACGTCGCGGCCTCCAGAAGGCCATGCAGCAAGGCGGTTGCTGCGGTGATGTTCTAACTGGCTCAGGCGAAGTGAGGAAGGGCCCCATCATTGGTGAGGATCCTTTGGTGTACGGTGCAGGCCGTGGCGCACGCACGCCCCCTGTCTTTGCGGCGTTCAATCTCGCAATTGATGTCCGCATACTCCTGGATGAGCCCTTGCCTAGCCTCATCGATCTCTTACTGATGGGCCCTCAGCTGCTCCATCCTTAAGCGAGATGGGGTTGTCATCTCTTCCCCGGATCTACTATCAGGGTTGTTTGTAGGGGTGACCTCTTCCCTAGAGGTGCTTTCAACGTGACCTTCAGGGGTCTGCATCATGAAGCACTCCCGAGAAGGGTGGTGGCTCCCCCTACTAGAATCCAAGCTAGAGAATGATCCTGGCTCCTCGTTGAGGAGCCCATAGAGGGTCTCCGTATCTTGCTCAATCGCCCCCACGAACTCGATGTCCGTGGGTGATTGAACCATACGTAGCACCAGAAGGCGGCCAGCGGTTGCCGCAGTGTTGTGGAGACCGAACAGAAACACTATTGGGGCGCTCTGTACGGACCCTTCCAGACACAGGGTGGTGTTGTGAGAGGCCTCCCTTGATGAAGGGACTCCCAGTGAGTTGCTCGGTGGGCCGTCAAGCCTAAGACGGCTGAGGTTGATGGAAGGGGGAGATGGGGCAGCTGAGTGAGTCAGTGCCAGCTCTCCTCCTAGTGTGACGATGAAATCTAGGTCACCAAAATGCACATGTGCGCCCGGGGCCCAGGTGATTGCGTGGGTGGCCATCCGAGGCCTGATTTGGAACGTGCAAGCCCCCTACCTAGCACGCCAACTGTCGGTGTTTTGTACAAGCACCAGCAAGTAAATTTATAGTAATGCGCGTTAGGCTCGGATGGTGCGCTAAAGGGCACAAGATTTATACTGGTTCGGGCCAAATGTCCCTACATCCAGTTTGCTGCTGCTCGTGTTATTAGCACCGTGAATGGTCTGTAGTAAGGGGTACAAATGATCGAGAGAGGGACTAGTCCCAAGTCTCTGATGGAAGGGTTGAAAGGAGGTCAAGAGCTTCGTAGCCGCTTGACTGTGTGTATGAGTGCGTCGTATTATTCAGTCTTAAGAGTCCATCCCTCTGATGGAGGAAGCGCATCCCCTTTTATAGAGGAAGGGGGTGGCTTTTACAAGGGCGAGGGTTTAGGATGTATATTCTACTTAGTCTTGTGGCTCACGTCTACCCAATCCTCCTCCTTCATTCTGGTGAGTGCGAAGGAAGATAGGTGGCTACAATACTGTTGATGTCTCTGTAGAATGTTAGGTTGATTATAGAATGCTGCCCTGTGCAGGGTGTGGGCTGTAGTACTATGGTTTTGACTTATTGGCCTCTCCCAGCCTTGCTCCACATGCCTTCTAGTTCCTGTGAGTCTTCGTCAGAGGGATGAGGGGTCGGGGTCCGGAGCGACGATGTGGTCAAGGCCTTCTGACTTGGTGGACTTGAGGGGTCAGGAAGTGGGTGTCGCTTCCTTGGGTCCATAGTATGATGATGGAATGTCCGTTGTGCATGGAGATATTAAGTCCTTTTCTGGAGCGTAGCGGTTGTCGTATATCTTTGTCGGGTTGCGTGTCCCAGGGCTGAAGGCAGCGCCTACAACTCTATAGGGTGAGGAGCACGCACCTGTACAACCTTTTGGGCCCTACGGCGCCCGGAAGGGTCTAAAGCACCTATCCTATCATCCCCTGGTAGTACTTTTCCTGCCAGGGTGTAGGGTATGGTCCTTGGAGCCACGGTTAACCCGAACATCTTGTCTTGCCCTATACTTATCATCTTGAGGGAATAGGGAGAAGTTGTCAGGGAGGATGAATCCAATCTTTAGATATGGAGCAGGGTGAGACTCGTTCCTTGCCATTGGGCGAAATGGAGACCAATTCCTATCTCTCGAGTGAGACCGACCTCGCCCCTCTGGGGTCGAGTGAGGCGGAACCTATCCCTCAGCCCTCGAGCAAGACCGAGTCCACCTTCAAGGCATTGGGTGAGACGGAGTTTATCCCTTGGCCCTCTAGTGAGACCGAGCCTGTCTTCAAGGCATCGGGAGAGACGGAGTTTATCCCTTGGCCCTCGGGCAAGACCGAGCCTGTCCCAATGGCGTCGGGTGAGATGGAGATTAACCTTGAGCCCTCGGGCGAGGTAGAGTTATCTCCCAAAGGCATCGGGCGAGGTGGAACCAAACTCCTGTTTACCCGAACAAGGGATGAAACAGTGCCCTTATGCATCCAGAAGTTTTTCACGTTCGGTGGTTATTGGTTCCACCTTTTGGGGTACCCCAGTATTAGGTCCCCGACAAATACCATCTTGGAAGTGGGAAGATATTTGTTTGGACTTCATCGTGGGATTGCCTAGGACATCTGTAGGCTACAATTCAATATGGGTTATTATTGATCGTCTAACCAAGATAGCTCATTTCTTACCAGTTCGAGATAAATATCGAGTGGAGCAGTATGCAAAACTTTATCTCGATAGAATTTTCAGTCTGCATGGGGCACCCAAGACCATTGTCTCTGACAGAGGGTCATTGTTCATATCCAAGTTTTGGAAAAGTCTATGTGAGTATTTAGGAACTAAATTTATCCATAGTTCTGCTTATCATCCGCAAACAGATGGACAGACTGAAAGGGTAAATCAAATTCTTGAAGATATGTTAAGGGCATGTGTCCTTTCCTTTGGTGCTAAATGGGATGAATGCCTTCCCTTAGCTGAATTCTCATATAACAATAGCTATCAAGAGAGCATTAAAATGGCACCATTCGAAGCACTGTATGGCTGTAGGTGTCAAACACCTTTAAATTGGTCAGAAGCTGGAGAACGTTGGTTCTTTGGACCGGATGTGGTCAAAGAAGCTGAAGAGAAAGTTAAACTCATACAAGCCAATATGAAGGTAGCTCAATCCCGACAGAAAAGCTATGCTGATAAGAGGAGACGACCGCTAGAATTCAGAGTGGGAGATTATGTCTACCTCAAGGTATCACCGATGAAAGGAGTTCATCGTTTTGGGATTTAGGGAAAGTTGGCACCCTGTTATGTAGGTCCTTTTCAAATCCAACAATGATGTGGACTAGTCGCCTATCGCGTCAAGCTACCAGATCACATGTTAGCTGTGCATGATATCTTTCATGTATCTCAGTTAAAGAAGTGTCTTCAAGTACCTGACCAAGAGATCGACTTTGGTGATGTAGAACTAGAACCTGATTTGACTTATGCCAAGTACCCCATTAGAGTCTTAGATCAGAAAGATCGAGTCACTCGGAGACGTACAATCAAGTTCTACAAAGTATAATGGAATCAACACACTGAAGATGAAGATACTTAGGAGTCTGAGGATTACTTAGAAGAGAACTTTCCTGACTTCTTCCCTTCTATCTAGTTGCAATACCTTGTCTATGTTGTAACTTGTCTCGCTTGACAACAGAATGGAAAACCCCTCACTAGCCTTTTGAATAAAGTTCTGATGTGTTAGCTTGACACATTTATTTTTCCATTACTTAGCCTTAAATTTTAAATCTCGGGACAAGATTTCTTTAAGGGGGAAGGGTTGTAACACCTCTGGTGTTTTGACCTAACACTAAAACTTAACATGTCATCATATGCATTGTAAAGCATTCATGAAGTAGAAAATTTTGAATGCATTCACTAAATAAGCTTTATTTCATAATGTTGTTATTTCATGTGATGTGATTCAAAACCCTAAATAAAGATCATGACTACAAGGGTCAAAATTCATGTGATCATGTGAGGTCATGTGTCATTTGACTCAAATAACCCTAATGGGCCATGTTACTGGTCAAAAATCAAAATTTAAGTAAAAGGAAGACAAATCAAATTTGAATTCAAAGTCAAATTATAAAAGTCCTTTTTGCCCCTTTTGACTAATTCAAAATCCATGTGGAATTTTGGGTTGAGGCAAAAAGCAAAGTTGGAGATTATTTTATGTGGATCAACTTTGGTATTCAAAGTTTTTCAAGTTTACATATAAAATTTGGAGTAATTTTGAAATGATTCAAATGCTCAAATGTACCCTAAATTCAAATTTCAAAATGGAGGCAGAATTTGAAAATGTTCCTAGAAGCAAAGTTGTAGAGTTTGAAAAATTGAGCAACTTTCATTTTTGGAGATTTTCAACTTCTTTAGAAAATTTGAGAGTAATTTGAAAAATGGACTCAGTGGTAGTTCTGTAAATATTTCAAAAATCAAAATCGACATCGCCTGTTTGCCACCGACGACATGCAGCTGTTCGCCGCTGACCCTCTTCGCCGCTTCCTCGCGCGGTGACACGCAGCCGGTGCCATGGCGAGCTCGGGCGTGCGCTGTCGACGCCGGACGTCTCCTTCCCAACTATAAATAGCAGCAGCTGCCGCCGTTGTCCCCATTTTTCTCCTGTGCTCTGCTCCGCCGCCCACTAGCTCCGCCGCTCGCCGTAGCCACCGTTGAGCCTCGTCCGTTGTGTCCAGCTACGCCAACATGATCGCCTCAGCCTTGTGGTTCTCTATGGCTTACTCATGTCGTCTGGGTTGGCCAGAATCGCCCGGCGCAATGTCTTCTTTCTCGAGTCTGGCCGGAGCTCCACCACCATCGACTCGACGTGGCCAGGCCATTCCAGACCGCCTCTGTCTTCACCAAACGTACCGGCGTGATCGTGGTGAGCTACTGAACGCGATACTCACCTTGCTTTAGACTCTACTATGCCATTGCCGGGATTACACCATGAGCCGTCGTGCTCGAGCCGCCATGGCCGGCGTGAAGCCTTCTCTGGTGCGCCTTCTACCGATCTGAGGGCCGGGATGGGTTCGTAGGAGTGAGTGGATCATTTGGGTGCGGTCTGCCTCGCCGGAGCGTCACCGTCGACGCATTTTGGGCCGGCCAGTGATGGCAGCGTCGCCATGAACTGGATGAGTCACTAACGAGTGGGGTCAGGCTGTCAGTGAGAAGGAAGGAGAAGAACAGTGAAGTTTTATTATTTTCTGATTTTGAATAGTGTTGGATCTTTGGAAATTTATAGAAAAACAATCATAGCTCCAAAAATTTTGAAATTTGTTGTGTAGCCTCTGTACATGCTCTAGTATGGTTTAAAAATTTGAAACTTGAAATTTGAATAAATTTTTAATATTCAAATATTCAGTCCATTAATTAATAAATGCAATTTCCATGATTTTTGTAGGCCACTGTATAATTCCAAAAATTATGAAATTTGTTTTGGTATACTAATTTGTCATGAGGAAGCTTACATAAAATTTTCAGGTCATTTAGAACAAGTTCAGTTTTGGGCTTATTTCCAAATTAATTCAAAAATAAATAAAAGCAAACTCTAAGTGTTTGATTAGTATTGAATCTTGTTTTGGTCATGTTTTGTGACTAGTAGGGTTTCAAGATTCATTTGGTCAAGTCACATGTGTGGTTCTTGATGGTAGGATTGCAAGTTGGTTTTGTTGGCTTGCAACTGTACCGTGAAGGAAAATCGTATTCGGGGTGTTTTTATATTTCATGTACCGTGAAAGCATCATGTTTATGTTATCATCATGTTAAAGCATATGTTATCATTTCATGTAGAATCCGAGAGTGAAACGATTCTAGTTGAACAAGTTCTGGAAGAATCCCCGGTTGTCACAGGATTCAATAATTGTGGTACTAATCCAGAACCTGAGATCGTCAACGAAGACAAGCCTCGGTTTATGCATTAAACCATTACCTTGTTTACTTTGAAAAGTTTATTACCTATGTTACTTATTGCATTAAGTTAATTTATTCAAATGTTTCCTACTTGATGCATTGCCTACCTTGATAATTGTTTACCATCCTTGAAGATGTTTTCATTTACAAAGGCGTAGAATGCTTAGTATGCTTTATGGTAGGCTTTCAAAGTAAAAGTTTTGATACAATCAAAGATGGCATACTGGCCAAAGAAAGAAAGAATGTAGAATGAACTAGAGACTAGTCGGGTGACTTATCTTGAATGTTGGGTAATGTTGCCGGCTATGTCGCTTAAAGGCCACTCATTGTGGATCTTCCGAACGAGACACTTTGTAGTACTAGTCACATACTCCGGTAAGCCTACCTCGGTTAATCCGATACTAAGACGAATGCCCACGCACTGGGAGTGGAGAGATGGCGGGAGTAGCGTGTACCCTCGTGGCTAGAATGTGGCCGGATTTGAGGTGTGCTGTGCTCTCGGGTGGTGTGGAGATGGCTTAGTATAGGAGGATCAGGTAGCGAGGTTGATATATGCAAGATTAAGTTCTACATATGTCGTGTGATAAGGAATCCCCAGCTAGGACTTGAATCAATTCGAATTGCCGGTGCTCCGCGGATATGGAGACTCGATTCATTACAGAAGCAATGCAGGACTGGTGAATTACTAAAATATGAGAAAAGAATGGAATGAGAGGGATTGGAATATGGGAAATGTACATTTAGTTTGAGATAATGAACTAAAAGGACTTAGGGGTAAAACTTGAAAATAGGATAAGAATAGTAAGCTTTTAGCAAAGGACTTTGAATCTTGCTACATCGTTACCTTGCCCCAACCCCTGCATACTTAAAAGTCTTACACCCCTTTATGTCGGGTTAGTCTTGTTGAGTACCTTTGTACTCAGGGTTTGTTAACCCTTGTTGCAGGTGAGTCGCATGTGTAGGCTTGTTTTGGTCCCTGCTGCATGTCTGTGTTTGAAGTCAATGACGATGAGGAGTGATGAATGGCCTTTGGACAAGGCACTAGTTTGTATGATAAATAAAGTTAATGTAATATTATCCCGCTACTATGGTTGTATGACACTTATGGTATTGTAAGTTTGAAAACAACTGGTTTGTAAACTATGTTATATTAAGACTTCCGCTATCTTTTACTCTGATGTATATATTTGAATAAACTGTTGTGATCTGCAATGTCTATGATTGGGATCCTATTTGAAAAGAGAATCGTGGATGATTCGGGTTTCCCAAGGACACCCAACAGACCTGTTGAGTTGTTGGGAACTTGCGAACGCTATCCAAGGTCTATTAAGACAACGATAGGTGCACGTGGGCCCAATTTCCTTAGGAGGTTCTACTACACCCGTCATCATCCAACCACTCGGACATCACCACACTCTGTGTCCAAGTGGTCTGATCACCGCCAAGTGAGATGCCACTTGGCTTGTAGGGAGCAGCACCCGCTATCTTCCTCTTCTTCTAGGCTGGCTCATCTGCCACTGCCCTCTTTTCCTAAACCTTCTTCGACATCGGGGAGGACTCTCTGTCCAACCAGCGTCCACACCTCTAGACTCTGATGAGGCACTAACGTCACCTTCCTCAGGCTACATTGTTGGCCGGGCATCCACTGCCCTCAGCCAATCATGCCTCGGCACATCCAAGAAGTACACCGCTCTTTCCTATGAATAGATCTTTCCATAAGTGAATCAGGTCACTGCTCGGCAATGGTAAAGGATAAAAAGCATCAAGAACAAATAATTGAGATGTTTACCTAAGGAGGTGGATTCATGTAGTTAAAGCCACTCATCTGCCCTGACACACTAAACGAGGCATTTGGAGCAAATAGCCCTATGGCCTGCTCTATCACATCATCCTTTGACAGCCTCTCCATCCTCTCTCGGGTGCTGTCAGTGTCCCCCTTGAAGTTAAAACCCGCATGGGCCCTCTCCTTGTAGGGCTAGATGCAGCACACTATGAAGCTCATTGCCACCAATCCATCGTTCATCCTCACACCCTTTATTAGGCTGAGGAGCTCCCTCACCTACTCCATGTTAGCACTGCTTGGCCTCTCCGACTAGCTCCTTTGGTTCTCTAAAACATGGTCGATGTCATAGCGGATGGTGGGATGGCTCTGCTTCATGTAGAACCATGTGGCGTTCCACCCCTTTAGCAAGGTGTTCAGTGGTACAGTGATGTACTCACCCACCATTCCATCACGGAGCTGAAGATAAATGTCGCTGACCGCCTTGGATCCGCTGCCACCCTTCTTCTTCAGCCAGAATAGATGACGAAAGAGGTTGAAGTGGGGAAGAACTCCGAGAAATGCCTCATAGAAGTGGATAAAAATCGAGATGTGCAAGATAGTGTTTGGGTGGAGATTACACAAACTCATTCTCTAGAACTCCAATAGGTCCCTCAAGAAAGGATGAATGGGAAATCCTAACCTACGCTAGAAATAATCTTCAAAAACTACTACTTCGTCAGTATGCAGCATCGGGAAGGGCTCACCGCTGGCTGGCTACCATCTGGCGGTGACACGATCAGAAAGGACGCTCGCCTCCACCATCCTATTGATCTCTGCCTCCCCCATGTTCGATGACACCTACTCATTATCAAGACTGGCTCTAGCGGTCTCCTTTGGGTTTTCAGCTCCCCTCTTCAGCGCCATCCCTCAGATCTAGTTTGGGATTGGCGACGGAAGTGCGTGTGAATGAGAATCTAAAAGCGTGAGGACTGAGGAGGAAGATGAAGGGGCAAAGGAGCAAAGGTGGGAGCTTAGAGTGCAATGATGTAGTTATAAAGCACTCCCCCCACCTTTCGCATTCGATGGTTTTTGGAAACCGCACCACGATTTGTGCCTCTCCGAATTCTCCAAAACAGCGTGGTGGGGCCATTACCTAGGCTTTTGCGTGACTATAGCTCATATCGCCCATTTATCACCGTGGTTTGTTACTGCTCACCAAATATTCACTGATTTCTCCACCATCTGTTATGGATCAGTAATTACTACTATACAACCATTACTCTGGTTTTTTCTCCATGATTTATTTTCTCCAAGATTTCCACTTATGGCTCGGGGACTGCGTCAGCAATATGACTTGGTTCCTCACTGCACTAGGGACTTTCTTCTATTGACTATTGTTTCTGACCCTGGCACCACATGACAACGTCACCTACTATTAGGCTCGAGGACTAAGTGAGCGCACTTCACCTTGTGGTGAATGTGCTTTTCTCATCTCGAGGCTATGCCTAGGGACTGGCTACCTGCTCAGCTAGACTTCTACTTTTCTTCTACTTTGGACCCTAGCACCACGTGACTATGTCACCTACTATCAGGATCGGGGACTAAGTGGGCACACTTCACCTAGCAGTGAGTGTGTTTGCTTTATTCTAGAAGACTCCACGCCTCCTAAAGTTAAAGAAGACTATCTCCTTTTCTCATGGTCGGACTCTAAGTGGGCACACTTGGTGCACTGCAGGGAAATTTTTGATTTTGAACTTGAGCTCCTTACATCCTTATGGCATACCTTACTTGGTTCACACTGCTCAACGATGGTTCACACTCCTCGGCGATGATTCACAATTGCTCGATAACTCATCATGGTGGTCGGACCATGAGTTTGACTGCTCAGCTTTGTTCGCACCTGCTTAGGCAAGCTCAAGATGGCATTGCACAATGGATATAAGGTGCTCGGGGACTAGCTGGGGGGGGGTATGACCCTGGATACCCATGGCAGACCACATGGGTTACGCCCCTAGGGGTGGCCTAGCCCACAAGACGAAGCCTTGTGGGGCACGGCGCTACTCAGCGCGTCCCATAAGACACCTGGAAGATATCCTAAAGATACTATGAGATCTATTAAGATACGTATGATCCCATGATTCCTATAATATGTTATTACTTTCTATTTATCTCCTAGATCTAATCAACTTGTAATCCTTCCCCCAGACTATATAAGGTGGGTAGGGACCCCCTCCAAACAAACACAATATCATATGATAGCCAATACAATCCAACAGACCACATGTGTTGGGTATTACATCATACCGACGACCCAAACCTGTCTAACTCTTATGTCTCTGTTGCCTTCTTGTTCTCGATTACACGCATCTCTGCCGATCAATCTACCTTTGTGGGATACCCCTTGGAGGACTGCTGACGATATTCTGTCGACATGTCAAGTTCTGCATATGCCAAATCCCTTTAAACATCGTCCTAGGTACCCCATGATGAGTTGTTAGCCATCAAACACCAACAGCTAACACGCTAGGTAGGGGCTTTTGGCAAATTCACAATCGAGAGCTCGGTGGACCTCGATAACATGATTTTCTCGATGGGTACCACATTCATCTTTGGCTCCTTGATCTACAAGGTAGACGACAATGGCATGCTCCAAGTCATCTCATAGAGATCTCGACGCCTCAAGCTTCACCAGACATCTCGACGACCATGCTGGATCAACTTGCCGAGAAGTTTTCGCACCTCTCATCCAACTCAGACATGAGAGATCACCATCAATCAAGACTCCCACTTGGACACATCACCATTGTCCATGCTAGAGATCCCATCTAAAGTCCAAGACGAAGACCTAGTTTGTTTTTTACTTGGACTCAAGAACTCAGCTTCAATCTATCAAGATACAATCGGCTACCTCATGTAGTCTAAGAAAGAGATTCCTCTAATGGATGTCCAAAAGGGTTTGGTTCTATCCATCACAACCAAGGAGGCATCATCCATTAGCCGGGCGGTCGACTTGACACTTCTTCAACAGATCCATCTCATCTAATCGGCATGGTGGAACTCTTGCCTTATCAAGATGGTAGAACTTGTAACACCCTGGTGTTAAGCATGCATTTGGCATTAACATTTCATGAGCACAAGCATCATTGAGCATTCATGAGCATGAGCATGTCAAATTCTATCTTCAATATCTTGCTTATATCATTTGTGATGCCTCTTAAATTTATACCTAGGCAAGGGTTTTCATGTGATCAATGTGTGAAATGCTTGTGGGACCTTTGGAGTACCTTTAACACGTTTAGAATGTCATATGCAACAACTTTGGTATTCATGACTTGGACCCAATTGGCCTCTAAGTCATGGTTATAGTGTAAACTATCATTTTCAAGATGCATGATTGACCTAAGTAGAACTATACTCTAGAGACTTTGCATGGCTATGCACCCTTAAGCAAAGTTGTAGTACTTTACTGGGGTAACAACTTTTTTGGGTCAAGACCTAATTTGGTGCATAGCATGCTAAAAAATAGCTCACAAGTAGCAATAGAATTACTATTTTTTGACTTTGAAAATTTTCTATCTGGAAGTGGTTTACAATTTCAATGTACCTGGGTTTGACGCGCTGTAGTTTGTAAACTATGCCGATCTAGATTGAACT
The DNA here is from genome assembly GCF_019320115.1 of Miscanthus floridulus. Classification (NCBI taxonomy): domain Eukaryota; kingdom Viridiplantae; phylum Streptophyta; class Magnoliopsida; order Poales; family Poaceae; genus Miscanthus; species Miscanthus floridulus. The sequence continues at coordinate 44,064,408 of NC_089583.1, read as the reverse complement.
CATTTAAGCAAAATTGTAGATCGTATGTAGCTCTACAACTTTGATTATTATGGTTTTCACTGAATTGCCATGGATTTGGAGTTAGACAATCACAAAGTCGTGTTGTTAAGCACTGTCATCGGTTCTGATGGCCGTGTCCATGCGCGCATCAGTGGCTGACCGGCCACAAGCCATACACTAGTGATGCCCTAGCCGGTCTGGTCAAAGCATGCACAAAGGCACTGTGCCCCTGCTGCTCACTCCACTCACCCACTCGCACTTCCTCCCTCTCGCTCTGCCTTGCCAAAGTGGAACGCCGAGCTCACCATTGTCTCCACCAGCTTCGCCACCGCGTAGCACCGCCGTCACTGCACCATTTTCAAATTGATCATGCCAACAACTCTGCCTTGTTCCGTGCTTCAACCTCTGCCCCTTTGCCAAGCACTTCAAGTTTAGATAGGGGCACATTTTACCATTTCCACCTCTAGTGATCTCACCGGAGCGTCGTCGAGCTCCATGCTCGTCATGGCCAATGCCAGCACTAGCCTTCTCAGTCTTTCTCTCTCTCATCTTGTCACCTCTGTAGGTCATAGGAACTCATGATGATGACCATTTAGACACTACCACCCTAACGACACCGAAACACGGCCACACACCATCGTGCCACCGCCGCTGCGTGGCCATGCACGTGAGCAGAGCTCACCGCCGCCTCAGTAGAACCCTAACCACCATAGATAGCTTCGTTAGGATTCCATGAAGCTATAGCACATCTCACCAGAGCACATGATGGTTGGAGAACATCGGTGTACCACCGTGCTACCTCCATCATCTGCCATTATCGCTGGCGAACTATCTCCGGTGAACCCTAGGTCACGTATTCACCCCCAACCGACGCGGCTTGATGAAGGGAACCTATTGGTGTCACCATCATCATTGGTGATCTCACTGCTAGTGAGATAAGGCTAGCTGGAGCACCTCCTCTGCTCTGGTATCATTGATGCATGGGTCCTACTGACCAGCGGGCCCCATCTATCAGCCTGTGTATTGATTGATTTCCTTATTTGTTTTCACAAATTTGAATGCATGTTTCAAAAATTCATATCTAGAGCTAGGAGTGCCCAAATGGAGTGAACCAAATTTTTTTAGATTCATCATGAAGTGTAGTATATGATAAAAATATGAAACCTACTGTTTGGGAAGTTTATCTGAGAGAATTAAATGGACTAGATAAGTGCTTTTAAATTGCTTTCAATCTTGTAAAATGCATATCTTAAACTAGGAAAATGATAAAATTATGATTCTAATTTTGCTGATCTTGTGTTAACTTGCTCTAGTTAGGAAAAATGTTGAACTTGTAGTAAACTTGATTGGAGTAGGGTCCTTCTATTTATCTTTTAATAAATGGTGTTTTCTGAGGAAATTCATAAGGATAAAAATAAGAAACATATTACCATGCAAATTTTTGTACAGTGTTAATAGGTTTTAGGGAAGCTAAGAAAAATATGAAATATGTTGTTTAACACTTTTCAATAGGGTTAACTATTTTTGCTAAAATAAGCCTATGCAACTTGTTATTTTTGTTATGATGGCTATAATTATCCAAATGGCATGAAATCTATACAGTAGACTTTTGGGGTCATATGTAGGCTACTATAATTTTCTTAGAATTTATTGTATAGTTTTTATATATTTTTCTTCATTTTTACCTTAGTGTCCAAATAAGTTAATATAGGCATTTAAATAATTTATTTGGGCTCAACAATCATATTTTCTAGAGTGTGTATGATTCCTATGAACTGTTGGTACTATTGGTTGTGCCCAATTTTGATTGCTTATATGTAGTAAAATATTATGGCTCTAAAATTCAATTATAGAAGTTGTTTTGGACAGATTCTGTTGCTAGGTGTTTTGCATAGGCAAAATAGAGTTTGCTGTAAAAATGGTTGGTAACAAAGTTGTAGGGAAATGCTTTATCTAGCTTGTGTCAAAATTTTAGGGCAATAGGTCAAATGGTTTGAGAGTTATAGCTGTTAGAAGTTGGTCTCCCGAAATGCTTACTCTCTAAAATTTCTAGACAAACTTGGGAAGTTTACCTATTTTGACTAGGATAGTTGTTGATTCAGCTTTTGGTGATTAAATGAAAGTTGTAGGAAATGTTATAAGGTTTCCAAAAAGTCCAAGATCATAGGATTTGGATGTGTAGAACTCCAGTTATGATTAAAACTTGTAGCTGCTATGTTGTGGTCCAGAAATTGACTTAGTGTGGATTCTTGTAATTTCTAGAGAAGAGATATGCACCTACTTAGTAAATAAGAATTTAACTTTGTTATCATCCTAATGACCTAATGTTATAGTCATCATTTAACCATGTACATTATCATGTCATGTCATCCATGACCCTTCTTATACATTTATGATTCTTACTTTTTGCATGTGCATGCAACAGGTGCGACAGAAGAAATCACCGTGTTGGAGTACGAGGCCGATCCCTAGGAAGAGCATCAGGAAGTACAGCACCCGAAGGCCTTAGGAGAAGGGGAGCCCATTGGTGAACAATTGCCTGAGTGCCTAGATCATCAGCCCTATATATATATCTTGAATCCTATGTAGGTCCAGGATTAAATATATGCTTAGCCATGCTTAGTCGGTAGAAGTCAGGTGATTACCTATCACCTACATGATATAGGCTGATAACTAATTACAATTAGCTATATGTGCTAGCAAGGAATATAACCATGTGTCCATGAATAAAGGAGACCAGGCGGGACCATGATAGAGAAGCAACAAGGCATGGAGGTCTTGGGTGCCTATCTATCCCCGTCTATTTTGATTAAGGACCGATTCGCTGTATGTCCTTATGCCATGTTGAATGTATGCCAGCACTTAGTTGGCTGAATCTGATGATACGACCATGAAGCTGAGTAGCTCAATTTAGGCCTATAACACTCTAGGTGTTAAGCATGCATTTGGCATTGGCATTGCAAGAGCACAAGCATCATTGATCATTCATGAGCATGAGCATCTCAAATATTACCTCTATGATTGCTTATATTACATGTGTTTATCACTAAATGCTTTACAAATGCTAGGGTTTACATGTAACCAATGTATAAAATGTGTGTGGGACCCTAGGAGTACTTTTAACATGTTTAGAATGTCACATGGAACAACTTTGGTATTCATGCCTTGGACCCATTTGGCCTCTAAGTCATGGTTATATTGTAGGCTTTCATTTTCAAGTTATATGATTGACCTAAGTTGAACTATACTACAGAGACTTTGCATGGTAGTGCACACTTAAGCAAAATTATAGTACTTGACTAGAGTAACAACTTTTATTTTTGGGTCAAGACCTAATTCGGTGCATAGCATGCTTAAAAATAGTCCACAAGTAGCAATAGAATTTCTGTTTTGACTTTGAAAAATTTTCTAAGTCAACGATCGCATTAGAGTTTCAAGTGCTGCACTTTGGGATGATATAACTCACGACCATTAGGATTTAGGCCAAAGTCCTTTTAGCAATATTGTAGATCATATGTAGCTCTACAACTTTTGTTAATAGAGCTTTTGCTAAGAACGAACAGATTTGGAGTTAGATGATCGCTAAGTTACTTTGTTAGGCTCTGTCATCGGCTCTAATGGCCGCATCCATGCACGCGTTGGTGGCCAACCGACCACAGGCCGCACGCGCCGTGTGGCGGCCATATGTTGGCATTAGCCTAGCCGATTAGGCCACAGCGTGGTGAAGAGTGAGGTGATGCTATGCTCAATCCATTCCTCGCTCTCTTGCTCTTGCTCACCCCCCCTCTTGCCCACCAAGTAGTAGCGCCACCATCGCCATTGCCGATGCGAGTTTTGCCACGCTCGCTCGCTACCATCGCCACACCATTCTCCAATCGATTGCGCCAATAGCTCTGCCTTGTTCCACGCTTCAACCTCCACCCATTTGCTAAGCACTTCGAGTCTAGGTAGGGGCGCATTTTGCCATTTCCGCCACCGGTGTTCTTGCCGGAGCACCACCGAGCTCCACGCTCACAGTGGCCAGCCACAATCCGAGCACCTTCGCTCTCTCTCCATCATCTAGTCTTCATTGTAGGTCCTAGCATCTTAATCCTTTGTCTAGTTTGACGCAACCGGTTGGTTGCATTAGAACGCGTCGCCACTCTACGAGTGGGCGTCATGGCCACCGTGGCACTCGAGCTCACCGTTGCTGAGCTAGTCCTTCCCTTCCTCCTCTTTCATGCGTATTAGGTTGAGTGACCCTAGGCCTTGCATATGGCATGATGGAGACCTGCCTTTCGTCGCCGTATAGCTGAAACGGTGGGAGCACCACTGTGCTCCGTGTGCCACCACCGTGGCATGCACGCGGTCAGAGCTCACCGCCACCTCACTAGAGCCCTAACCACCCTAGATAGCTTTGTTAGGATTCTACATAGCCATAGTGCACCTCATCAGATCATGCGATGGCCGAAGAATGCTGGTGTACCGTCGTGCTACCTCCGCCATCCACCATTGTCACTGGCGAGCTATCTTCGATGAACCCTAGGTCGTGTAGTCACCACCTATCTTTGTGGCTTGATGAGAGGAACACGATGGTGTTACCGTCGTTACCGGTGATCTCATCGCCAGTGAGATCACGCTGGCCGGGGAGCACCTCCTCTACTCTGGAGTCACTGACGTGTGGGTCCTACTGACCAGCGGGACCCATCTGTTAGTATGTGTATTATTTGATTGTCTGATTTGATTTCACAAATTTGAATGCATGTTTCAAAAATTCATATCTCAAGCTAGGAGTGTCCAATTTTGGTGAACCAAATTTTGTTAGGTTCCTCATGAAATGTAGTATTTGATAAAAATATGAAATGAACTATTTCTGATATTTTTCTAGGAGAAGAAAATGTAGCTAGATAAATGCTTTTTTAAAAGGTTTCTATCTTGAAAATGCATAACTTGAGTTTGGTATATGCAAAAATTGTGATTCCAATTTTGTTGAGTTTGTATTGACATGTTCTAGCTAGAAAAAATACTAAACTGGCAGTAAACTTGATTGGAGTATGGTCTTTCTATTTATCTTTTAATAAATGGTGTTTTATGAGGAAATTCATAAGGATAAAAATTAGTAACATATTGCCATGCAAATTTTTGTACAGTGTTATGGTAGTAGGATGAAGCTAAGAAAAATATAAAATTAGTAACTTCTTTATCTAGCTTGTATCAAAATTTTAGGGTAATAGGCCAAATAGTTTAGGAGTTATAGCTGTTTGAAGTTAGTCTCCTAAAATGATTGTTCTCTAAAATTTCTAGATAGAGCTAGAAACATTGTCTATTTTGGTTAGCATAGATTTTGAATTAGCTTTTGGTGATTAAATAAGAGTTTTAGCCAATTTTATAAGATTTATAGATAGTCCAAGATCATAGTATTTGGATAGGTATAGCTACAGTTATGATTTAAAATTGTAGCTGCTATGTGTAGATCAGAAATTGTCTTGTGAAGAATATTAGAAATGGATACAGAAGAGTTATGTACCTACTCAGTAAACAAGAAATTAATGTTGTTATCATTTAAGGAACTTAACATCATTATCACAACATCATGTACATTCCCATGTCACATTATTCATTATCCTTCTTATGTATTCATGGAACTTATGCATATGCATACAATAGGTGCAGCCAAAGAGATCACATAGGTGGAACTCAAAGTTGATCCACAAGAGGAGAGCGAAGAGGTGCATCACTAGGAGATTCCTAGAGAAGGAGAGCCTAAAGCTGATCATCTTCTTGAGTGCTTGGATCATCAGCCTACCACATTCGTGAAAGGCAAGCTCCAGAGCATTATAAGTCTCCCTATTTTATTAATGTCACCTAAGTTACTTGTATTGATGCATTATGTGATAGGAGTTGTTTAGGAACACTTGCTGCATATTACCTTTTCTTATCCAGAAATATCTACCCTGAATCCTACTTAAGTCTAGGAACGCTCCTTATGCTTAGCTATGCTTAGACTGATAGAAGTTGGGTGATTTTCTATCACCTATGAACCATAGGCGATAACTTGATCACAGTTGGCTATATTGTGCTATAGTGGAACATAACTTGGTGTTGTTGATTAATTGGAGACTGGGTAGAGTCTTATGTTTGTGGTGATCATAGTGATTTTGTCTATGTCATTTATGGACCGGTCATTGGAGGTCATCTTGTCATGTTGAATGCATGCCTCTCACATAGTTGGTCAGATAAGTCATTCCGACCATGAAGCCGAGTAGCTCAATTCAGGCTGGCACCTAATAAGTGAAAGTGCGCACCCTGGAGGCAGTAAGGATGTGAGGGGAGCTAATGGTGTGAGCCTAAGGGCGGGTTAGAGTCCCGAGCTTCCTGGTAGATTGGTAGTATCTCTAAGGGTGCGGCGCTGATTGGACCCACAATTTGGACCTGAATTGTACCAAAGGTAACCCGAGGTGGCCCCTGATTAGGTTGACTAGGTGTGTGTTAGGAATATTTCCTCAGCTGGTAGGAATCAATTCAAATCGCCATTTCTCCTGGAGTGAGAACTTGATAGGAGTACGCTTCATCGTAGTAATTGATGGAAGTGTTGGTTATGAGATTATGAAAAAGCTCAACTTGATATGGTTATTATTGTATTGACTTAATGGTACCAATGTGTTTGGCATAGGATAGTTGCTAATCTAGTATGAGATAGGATTAATAACTGGTGATCCATAGTTTAAAAGATATTAGACAACTAATGCTTTTTATGCAAATAATGTCAACCAGCTCTACTTATAAAGCCTTGCATACTCCTTGGCGTCTTAACATTTTAGTTGATGATGGGTAAGTCTAGCTGAGTACCTTCTTGTAGTTAGGGTTTTATTCCCATTGTTGCAGATAACGTGATGTACCATGGCTACTGTAAGCACTGCTTTGCTCCTACCATGGATGAAGAATAGGACCATGGTCATGGTCATTCTATATATCATCTCACCATTGTGCTTTTGTTGGAGATGACTTTGAAAACTGGCTATGTATCTAAACTACTGTTGATGTCGTTCTAAACTATGTTGCTTCTGCTACTATTAAACTGATGTTGTAATAACTATGTTGGAACTCTGATGTAAGACAAACTATTTGTGAACTTGTTGTAACAAGTGGCTTGTATGTTAAATCATGTACGATCTTGGTTTGTATGTTGGTTGATTCGAGATCCTTCTTGATACTCGATGGACTACCAGATTTATATGAGCTCAAATGTGATGGTTTGACTGCCTCAGTGGTTGTTATTGTACTTGTGCTTTTATAAATTGGACGGTTCTATTACAGCTGGTATCAGAGCAGTATTCAACACTAAACTTGTCACATGTGTAATTAAAACAAAGGTTTCTGTTTTATAAACTTAATTTCTACTACTATAGTAATAAGTTTAGAGTGTTGAAGATTGAACTTAAAACTATAGTGTGCCAGTGGTCATCTCCTTTATGCCTAGTGAAGGACTATTAGGTGGCTATTTAAGTACTAACATGGGGGTTTTTACTTTTGTCATCCATACGACGTGCTATTGTATGGGTGCCACTCACAAAAGTGGTAATGTATGGATCAATTGCCTCTACGCCAGGTAAGAAGGTAAGTTGATGAGTGGCATGACCACAAGAAGTGAGCATGCGGTCGGGGAGAGCTAGCTGTGATACAGTTGTATATGCATGCTTGCATATGTGTATGGTGCGTATTTAATTGTGGGTAGTGTATTGATCATCGGGTAGCTTTGATAAAAAAGTTTATATATGGGATATATATATGGAAGTATTTAGTTTACTGCTTTCATATATATCTTGCTATCCTTGATATTCAACTTAGAGCCTAGATTTACCTTTCTGTATATATAACTATTGGGTTGGGCTAAAATGAATTTTCTGCAGGTACACAAACAACAAAACGTGTAGCTCGTTTAGTTACGATTATATTGAGAGAACGTATGTATGCCACCGCATATGTCATTAGGATTTATTTTTCTAAGTTTGTGAGGACGTACGGAATGAGCATACATCATGATACATCATTCATTTATATCATTGTATTGTTCCTCTCCTTGCAAGATCTTATTGTTAAGTAACTCTTTTCTATAATCACGTGTCTCACTTAATTGTAACATTTTTCTATAGATGGCAGCCCAGGAGCCCCTACTGCAAGCGACACCTTTTTGGCACTGTTTGGGACTCCCACCTTACTGTGGAGGGTACTACACTTTGTCGGGTATGCTGAACCGCCTCACTATTTTTGGAGTGAAGTGGTAACTGAGGGACAACAGTGGTACGACGTGTGGGTCACTATCGATGCCCATGTGGACAACCCTCAATGGTAAGGATGGAGTATTGAGTCAGATGGATATACCCCTTGGGAGGGTGCCCAAGTGGCCGCTTTTGAAGTTCTTAGCGAAATCTATCAGGAATTCAGTGATGAGCTTGTCAATGAGCAAGTTGGATCTTTCCCTCGAGTGGATGCATCACAGACCGCTTGGACCTAGCCTGGTGCTAATGCTTTGGTGAGAGACCGGGACAAAAGAGCAGGAAGTAGTAATGTTGCCATGAGTGCCATGTATGTAGTTATGAGGATGTTTTACTCTCGCCAGGATAGCTACATCAGCTGTATGCAAGAGCTCCAAAGAGCATAGGATGCACAACATAGGATGCGAGGACATGTGCGCAGGCACCGAAGGGCTGTTAGAGCAGCTCAGAATGAGATAGGTAATTATATGACAGCCTTGGAAGCCCGTTAGGGTAGTTTGTCCATGCTGTTGCTAAAAGAGATGCAGCTAGGGGTGAGTTATAGGACGTCCATGCTGAGAGGGATGAGGTCATTTGCCTTGCTAAAACTAGGGAGGCAACTAGGATTAGGACTGTGTTTTAGGCTACTAGGTAGGCAACGGAGTTTGATCGTAGAGAGTAGGAACTCATACGCTAGATTGAGGAGCTTTAGCTGGATGTTCATCGTCTCAACAACATGGTGAACCCAATTCTTCCTCCAGCTCTAGCGATGGAAGAAGATCCCAATGTGTTGATTGCTGAGGATGATGGCATGGAGGTGGACGCCGAGGAGGAGCCTGAAGATGAAGAGGTTGAGCCTTTTGAGGATGACCATGGAGATGGTGTGTCTCACATCGATAGCGACCACCCCGAGGAGTAGCTTAGCTATAATATCTAGCTAGATGTGTTAGCTCTTTATCTTCGATCCTTGTGTAATGAACTCGTAATGTAGGTCTTGATTTCATGATTTCCTTTTCGATGTTATTGGAACCGTCCATGTAATACATGTGGTGGTTGGACATTTTAATGAATTCCTAGTTGTTTTTGGCAAGAAAAATTTAGCATGTACGGAACGCGTTGTGAGTACGACAAGTGGTTCTTTTGGTGATCTTATGTTGTGGAAATGAATTATTGTGTCTCTATGTTATTGTATGAATTTAAGATTCTCTCTAGTAATTACAGTATGGCATGATTATATAATTCTTCTGCCATCTCTTGACATCACCAAATAATCACTTGTTGTTGCAACTTTACAGATGACTCACACTCACGGAGGGGCTAGTACCAGTCGTGATGGTGATGATGATCTCCCACCACCACCACACCCCACACTAGTGGAAATGATGGCATAACTCCTGGAGACCCAACGGTCTATGCGGGAAGTACTGCGTGGGCTTGCGTACAACACTGGTCGTGGACGAGGATGGGACCAACACTAGGGACTTGAACCAAATCAGTACAGTGAGTTCAAGAACTTTTTGGACACTAAACCTCCTATCTTTAAGGAGGCAGAGGAGCCATTACAAGCTGATGAATGGCTTAATACCATTGAGCAGAAGTTTTGTCTCTTGAGAGTTATAGAGCATATGAAGGTTGAGTATGCCTCACATTAGTTGCATGGTCTAGCAGGCATTTGGTGGACTCATTACCTGTCTACCCTCCCTGATATACTTAGGTGACATGGAATGAGTTCAAGGCTGCTTTTAGGGGGCATCATATTCCCCTAGGTCTTATGAGCATGAAACATATAGAGTTTATGAGGCTTACTCAGGGCACCAAAAGTCTCACTAAGTACTTGCATGCCTTCAATAATCTCTCTAGGTATGCGCCTAAGTTTGTGAATACCGATGCTAAGAAGATTGCAAGCTTCAAGAGAGGACTAGGTACAAAGTTGATGAAGACTCTAGCAAATAACAAGAGTGAGACTTACAACGAATTTGTGAGTGATGCGCTCACACAATAGAATCATAATAATATTTATGCTGCATCGAAGAGCCGCAAGGGGGCCTTTGAAGCCAGTGCATCTCAGTAGAGAGCTCCAGTGGTGGCAAGAACCCAATACTGCCCATCTGCTCCAAAATACTGGCCACCTTAGAAGAAGGCCCAGCCAAGCCAACTAAATAAAGGGTATTGCCAGGCATATGTATTGCTGTACCGCCTAAGGGTGGTGCAGGACAAGGCAACTCGAAGGCACCACCTAATAATCAACCATGCTTCAATTGCAACAAGACTGCTCATTGGGCGAGGGAGTGCCCTTACCCCAAGAAGAACAATAAGAAGCCAGCAGCTGCAAATGCACGCCCAGGATATGTGCATTACACCACCATGGAAGAGATTCCCTCTAGCGAGGTTGTCACGGCTGGTATGTTTCTTGTGAACCATCACCCTACAGTCGTTATATTTGATTCTAGAGCATCACATTCATTCATGAGTCCCACACTTGCCTCACAGTATAATCAGAAGGTAGTTACTATAGAAAAAGGGGTCTATTGTATAAATGCCGCTGGGAGCCAAATCTCCACCAATCAAATAGTTAGAGAAGTACATATTGTTTACACCAAAATTTAGAAGAAGACTCGCAAGGGACTCAAAAGCTCCCAACATCATGTCAGCAGGGAATCAATTGTGTGTAGATCAGAATCAGCTGATTCAAATGCAGCACTGGAATTGGCTTTCTTTAGGCAGCGCCAGCAGATAACAACAAAGGCTACAATTGGTGCTGGGACAAGACATGATGGACTCTACAAAAGGGGAAAGATTAGAGTCCAAGTTATCTTAAATTAGGAACATTTTCTCTTAGGGCCAAAGATTGTGATGAGTCATGCTTAGATAGGATTCATACATAGGTCCCGGGTATTAATATCAAACCCTGGCTATTGTAAAAACACACAATCAATCCAATACAAGTTATTTACTTTTTTTTGGCTCCGACCACCCCTTAGGAGTAGGAGTAGAGTAGATCTTGGTGAGTTCTTTAACAAGTATGGCTGCATCGATCCGGTTGACCTCCACTGTTGTTTGTAAGTACTGTCATGACTTATACCTCTATTTATACGGCTACATCGATCCGATCGACCTCCACTGCGACTCTAGTATAAGTTAGTTATCGACTCTTGTCTAGTTCAAGTACGGCTAAATCGATCTGGTCGACCTCCACTGCTTGAACTAGATTAAGGTCAAGTTATCGGCTCTATCTAAGGGTGGCGTTCCTTCGGATGGATTCATTAAGTTACTGATATTGCTTGTTGCTTCCATTATTTATTTAATTACAGCAATATCACTTCGCCCGATTGGGATTGATCTAGATCAACCTTATATCTTTTTTAACCCACCGTTTGTTAATCTAAACTGATCTAATATGCACTTTAAATGATGAGTTATGTTTCATCGGCTGATTGATCTAGATTGGCCTTATATCTTTTTTAACCCATCGTTTGTTAATCTAAACTGATCTAATCTGCACTTAAAACAATGAGTTATGTTTTATCGGTTGTTTTACATCAATCTTGATCATGTATAGCGTGCGGTTAAGGCATGTTTGATCTTAAGTAGATCTATTGGCTAGCAAAAACTATTTCATGGCCTGTTATCACGGCCTATGTGATTCTGCCTCACACCTCACTGTTAGCACCGTGGAGTGGGGATCATTATTTGGTAGATCTGTTCCTAAGAGGACATGACCTTAACTGTGCACTATGCTAAAATCGGCTGTTTTAGCCGATATTGAGCGCTTTCACAAACAGTTCGCATCATGAGATCGTTGAAGTAGTGATAGGTTGAAAGATGTGTTAGCCCCATGATCTTATTATTGTATTACGGCCTGTATGATTCTGCCTTATGCCCCACTAATATTAGTAATAAGTTATGGTCATCGAGTCTATTGTTGTTTCTACGACTTGCATGATTCTGCCTCGTGCCCCACTGGTTAGAGCGATAGATGAGATCTAATATGTTCTTTAGATTTATCTCTATTAAATGGTTGAATGATGATGAACTATTTCTTTTATAAAGGAGTTCAGTTACTTGCAGTCATTGGCTTAGCATGAACTAATTATTGTTAATATCTTATTGCCATTGACCAATATTTGGTTAAAGAATGATATTCATCCTGAATGATAATCGATTCTTCTTACACAACCACATGAGCTTTAACCGATTTATTCTTATGAATATGCTAGAATCGGCTATTTAGTCGATATCCTTTCATATCGGCTCTCAGAGCCACACATTTGGGACTGTCTGGCAACACTGGCATGTTTTGCCCTTAATTACTGATAAACTTTCTATCCTTGTCAATTGTAGGGTCAAATTGACTGGCATGTCTCGGGAGGAGTGCACAGGATCAACCATCCTTGCGATGAAGCTAGGCGGATCTTCAGCTCCATTGAGCGGACCCTTCTAGCTTGCTCATGTGCCCTCGGCACAGGATGAAATTTTGTGTCGACACATGTTTCTGGCGTGCCTGGTGGGACACCACAATCGTCATGGCGGTTCATAACAACAATGACATCCTTATGATACATTATAAAGATCTACCTGATGGAGATAAAGATGTCATCGACAAAGCTACAAAAGAGTTTTAGTGCAAATGTTTGTTGTCCTACACCAAAACACATGACAACACAATTGTTCAGAAATTTCCACTACCAAGAGTTCTATTACACGGGCAGACAGATACAATTGAAGCTGAAGACAGGCGTTTCTTTACGGAAGTTGTAGACAAATCTATTCATGATGCCATATCAAGCCAAAATAAAGCTTTCTTGGACACATTCCATAACACCATGAAAGAAGCGATTCATGGGTTTCTAGTTGGTCAAGTTAGGCTAACTTATTACAACATTCTAGATCCGTTGACCCAAGGGACTAATCAAGTCAGTACCAGCCATCAAGAAGCAGCACCAGCTGGTAATGGTGATGTCCAGGCAGTTCAGGGTTCATCTGAATAGGCTCAAGGAACTAGTACGAATTAGATACAGTATAATCTTGGACCACCAGTATAGCATGTGCAACAGCCAGCAGGGCAAGGTCAGAACCAGGTGATCAATTTTGGCACATCAGGCCACATACCATCATCGGCTCAAAAAATAGCACCCTCATTTCAAAGGATCCATAGAGATATAGATCCTTATGTCTATAATCAGAGACTTCAAGCAACAAGCCAGCAAAGGACCCAACAGATAGAAATTCCACAAGGTTATCATTATGGCATAGATTATAACACCCTTTGCATGATTCCAAATCTATGGTGCCAAGGCACATAGGATTTCAATCCACAAATGGGTCAGCGGGTGCAGAGAAATCCAAATTCAAATGCTGATGAGTTGCTGCTGAAGGTGACTGAGATGATGAAGAATCAGTTTGGTCTGAAGCCAAAAGGGCCGACTTTTTCATACAAACGTTCATATCCAGAATGGTATGATTTGGTTGCTCTTCCTACAAATTATAGGCTTCTAGAATTCACTATGTTCACTGTCCAAGATAGTATGAGCATGATAGAACATGTCAGTTGGTATCTTATGCAATTGGGCAAAGCGTTAGTTGAGGATGCCCATCGAGTTTGTTTCTTCTCCTTGTCCCTGTCAGAGCCAGCCTTCACTTGGTTTTCATCACTGTCAGTCGATTCCATTGCTAATTGGGCTGACCTAGAGAAGAAGTTTCATACATATTTTTATACTAGGACCAGAAAAAAGAAGATTACCGATCTAACAACTATAAGGTAGAAGACTAATGAATCAGGCACTGAGTTTTTTTAGAGGTTCCGAGAGACTAGGAACGTGTGCTTCTCCTTAAACTTGGCTGATGATCAACTAGCTGCTTTAGCCATTTAGGGAATGCTACCAATGTGGAAAGAAAAGCTACTAGGACAAGAATTTGATAGCTTGAGTCAATTAGCTCAATGAGTGGCAGCGCTCAATAGCCAATTCCTGAGTATGCGCAGAGATACCCGATTTCATAAAAGTACCATAGTGGTCGAGGCTTACAATCCATACTCAGTCGATGACGACTATGAAGATGAAGAAGAAGAGGTTGCTACGACTGAATGGAATTGTGGCAAGAAAATAGTAATGGTGCCAAATCCATGGGGAAGAAGAGTCGAGAAGAGCTATGACTTTGATGTCACCAAATCAGACAAGCTCTTCGATTTCTTGCATGAGAAGGGGCAAATCAAGCTGCCCGATGGTCATGTTATGTTGCCCCCTGATCAGTTGAAGAATAAGAAGTTCTGCAAGTTCTATAATGCTACTTCTAATTCCACTAATTAATGCAGAATTTTCTGGCAGCATATACAGAGGGCTATTCAGCAAGGGGGGTCAAATTTGATATGCCTTGGAAAATGAAAGTTGATGATAATCCTTTCCTAGGAGATCAAAACATGGTGGATGCTAGGCTACTCAACGGAAAGACTAAGGTCCTAACATCAACCAAATCAAGAGAAGCTAGAATAGTCGATCCCAAGATGCAAATATCAGCTAACGAGTACAGAGAGATTAGAAGACGTCGCGCTAACGAGTACAGAGAGCTGATGTGAGTAGGGAGGAATGTCAAAGCCATGAGTTACATCTCGAATTCTGTTGAATAAGTGGCAGCGGTAGAAGGAAAAGGATTATCAACATTGGTTAAAGGATCAAGAATACCAGCGTCAACTAGAAAGAGAGGTATGAAAGGAAACAAGCCGAATCACATTGGAATTGTCCTTTCTTTAGACATTGCTGGAATGAAGGTTTGAAGTTGCCTCCCAGACATGACTGTCCTGAATGCAACAATCAATATTGGGAGTTGTCGACAGAATATGCTCGGCAATCCACTGAGGGGTATCCCATGATGGTAGATTTGTCGGTGGGGATGCGCATAATTAGGAACCGGATGGTGACACAAGGTGCAGAGACAACGATTTAGATAGGTTTGGGCCATCTGATCGATGTAATACCCTATGTCCTGTGTCTTTGGTGTATTGTATTGAATACATGATGTCGAGTAGAGGACCCCTGCCTCTCCTTATATACTCTGGAGGGGCAGGGTTACAAGTAAAGTAGCCTATTTGATACTATACAATATCTTGCGGTGCACACCGAGTAGCGCCGTGCATGCCTTGATCTTGTGGGCTAGGCCACCTCCGATGGTGCGGCCCATGTCTTAGGGGCCATACCCCCACAGTTAGTCCCCGAGCCTAACAGTAGGTGACGCAGTCACGTGGTGCCAGGGTCATAAAGTAGAAGACCAGCCGAGCAGGCAGCCAGTCCCTAGGCATAGCCTCGAGATGAGAATAAGCACATTCACCGCAAGGTGAAGTGTGCCCACTTAGTCCCCGAGCCTGCTGGAAGATGAAGAATGAATCTTGTAGCAGGGTCAAAGAAGTCTGAAAGCTTGCCGATGTCGTCTGACATGTGCGTATCAAGACCCCAGACGTGCTGCCCAAGATCAGCACCCTGATCCAAATAGCATGGAGCAGCTTGATAGCACATTGATGAGATGTAGCAAGATCCGAGCAGCAAGGGAGTCCCCGGCGTCGCTGGCGATGACCAAGCACCAAGGAGCGAGGAGTCCCCGGCGTCACTGGCGATGACCGAGCACCAAGGAGCGAGGAGTCCCCGGCGTCACTAGCGATGACCGAGCACCGAGGAGTGAGGAATCCCCAGCGTCGTTGGCGATGTCCGAGCACCGAGGAGCAAGGAGTCCCTGGCATTGCTGGCGATGTCCGAGCACCGAGGAGCAAGGAGTTCCTGGCGTCGCTGGCGATGACCGAGCACTGAGGAGCGAGGAGTCCCCGATGTCGCTGGCGATGACCGAGCACCGAGGAGCGAGGAGTTCCCGGTGTTGCTAGCGATGATCGAGCACCGAGGAGCGAGGAGTCCCCATCATAGACGGCAATGACCGAGCGCTAAGGAGTGAGGAGCGAGGAGTCCCCAGCATAGGCGGTGATGACCAAGCGCTGAGGAGCAAGGAGCGAGGAGTCCGTGACGTAGGCGACGATGACCGAGCATTGAGGAGCGAGGAGTCCCCGGCGTCGCTAGCGATGACCGAGCATCGAGGAGTCCTCGATGTAGGTGGCGATGACCGAGCGCCAAGGAGCGAGGAGTCCCCGGCATCGCTGGCGATGACCGAGCACTGAGGAGCAAGGAGTCTCTGGTGTTGTTGGCAATGATCGAGCACCGAGGAGTCCCCGGCGTAGGCGGCGAGGTCCGAGCACCGACGTAGCTGACGACGTCCGTGCGGTGAAGTGTGCCCACTTAGTCCTCGCGCACGAAGAATCCGAGCGCTGAGGAGTAACCGACGTAGCTGGCGACGAAGCATGAGCGGTGAACAGTCTGGACAACTGGTTGGCGGCGAAGTGAATATTGAGTAGAAACGATCGGCGAATAGTCTGATCAACTGGTCGGTGACAGAGTCCATGAAATAAGCGGTCCGACCAGTTTATTAGTGGAGAAGTCCAAGCACCAGGTGGTCCCATCACCTAGACGATGATCCTATAATACAAACATGTAGAACGGGTAGTACATGATGCACAAATAAATAAACTCTGGAGAAAAATCAGCAATGGTGATGAAATGGCGTATGCAGTTCGGCGATCAGTTGGTGTGAAAATATATTTATGTTTAATATAAACCACCCAAACAGTTAGTGTGTAGCTGAGTCTCCAGCCCTAGCTAGCCCATAGTCCATAACGTCGAGCGCGGAGCCCGTGCACATGTCGAAGGAACAGGCGTGACCAAGGAGCCACTGTCGACCACCCATAATGCAAAGCGCGGAGCCCATAGCACATGTAGGGAGGAGCCAGAGACATGGCCGTCTCTAGAGGCGTCTGAGCATCAACGTGATTGTTCGAGGGTTTGGAAAATTGTTTGAAGAGCAAATATGGAGAAAACAGTTTGGAGAAACATTATGGCGATATACGAAGATTGGAGAATATTTAGAAAAATATTAAAGTGTGACTTAGCTTTAGACAGAAAGTCTGGCCGGCGACGTATGGCGTTATCTGGTCAGCATTGATGGCGAGCACCTGGCGGGCGGTGAGTTGTTGGTGAAGACGACCTCGAAGGTGGTTTCAAGATTGGATCTATTGTCGTGAGGGCTGGTGTAGCAGCGATGAATCATCGTCGTGGACCGAGATGGATCTCCATGAGATTGATGATGAGAACACATTGTTGATTTGAGATCCATCTGGCTCACCATGGATCAAGCGCACACCCCTACCTAGCGCGCCAACTGTCGATAGAATATCATCGGTAGTCCACCGAGGGGTATCCCACGATGGTAGATTTGTCGGTGGAGGTGCACGTAATCAGGAACCGGATGGTGACATAAGGCGCAGAGACAGCGATTTAGATAGGTTTGGGCCATCTGGTCGACGTAATATCCTACGTCCTATATCTTTGGTGTATTGTATTGAATACATGATGTCGAGTAGAGGACCCCTACCTCTCCTTATATACTCTGGAGGGGCAGGGTTACAAGTAAAGTAGCCTATTTGGTACTATACAATATCTTGCGGTGCACACCGAGCAACACCGTGCATGCCTTGATCTTGTGAGCCAGGCCACCTCTGATGGTGTGGCCCATGTCTTGGGGGCCATACCCCCATAGGAGTCTAGGCAATCTCCAACCAACCACCAGTCTATCCATGCTCAAGATGCATATCATCATAATAACATGGATCAGTGCTTAAAAAATGAAAGTGTTCATGATTGGCTTGGAGAACAAGTTGTTGACCAAGATTAGGCTGATTATGAAGAGGAAGGCAATGAAAGAGAATATGTTTGGTAGGAAGGCCAATGCTGTCCAGGAGGTTTGACAAGAAGCCAGAAGAGAAGGATGCAACACCTAAGGGATAAAGAGTTGGAACAGGCTTAGGCATCCGGTAAACCTCAAGTATGGCGTGCTAAGCAAACAGTTGATAGAAAGCAACCATCGGCTAATATCCAAATGGCTTTTCTATTGCTATTAGAATTTAGAGTCAATGGTGAAAGCCAACAGCTGATCCAAGCAGTCGGCTTTGAAAATTTATCTTAATGGATAATCCAATAGATGGTGCTGATGGCAAACTAGGACATGGCTTCATGTCAGCCGATGAATTGGAAGGAGTAGATATTGGTTCTAGAGATAGACCTAGGCCGACGTACGTAAGTGCTAGTTGGATCCGGAGTATAAGAGAGAATTAATTGATTTATTAAAGGAATTTAAAGACTGCTTTGCTTGGGAATACTATGAGATGCCTAGTTTAGACCGGTCAATTGTTGAACATTGGTTGCCAATCAAACCTGGATATCAACCATTTAAACAGGCTCCAATCAGATTCAACCCAAACATGCTTGATGACATCAAAAAGGAGACTAAAAGGTTACTGGAGGCAAAGTTTATCCGATATGCAAAGTGGATATCGAATGTTGTCCCTATATATAAGAAAAATAGAAAATTAAGAGTTTGCATCGATTTTAGGGATCTGAACAAGGCCACACCCATGGATGGTTATCCGATGCCGATAGCTGATATGTTGGTAGATGCAGCAGCCGAGCACAAGGTTATTAGCTTCATGGACGGCAATGCAGGATGCAACCAAATTTTCATGGCTGAGGAAGACATAGCAAAGACCGCTTTCAGGTGCCCCGGCGCAATCGGTTTGTTCAAGTGGGTTGTGATGAACTTTGGTCTGAAGAATGCCAGCACAACTTATCAAAGGGTGATGAATTACATTTTCCATAAGTTGATCGGTAGGATTGTTGAAATCTACATCGATGATGTGATGATAAAATCCAAAGGGTACAAAGAGCACCTAGCTGACTTGTGAGAAACTCTGGAATACACAAGAAAACATGGTCTAAGGATGAATCCTAATAAGTGTGCTTTTGTAGTATCAGCTGGATAATTCTTGGGATTCATGGTCCACGAGAGAGGAATCAAAGTTGGTCAGAAAAGCATAAAAGCAATTGATGAGGCAGTTCCCTCGACTACTAAAATAGAGTTGCAATCTCTACTTGGTAAGATCAATTTCATCAGAAGATTCATTTCAAATTTGTTAGAAAGAATCCTGCCATTTTCTCCCTTGTTGAAGTTGCAAAAAGATCAAGAATTCAAGTGGGGTGACATACAACAAAAGGCATTTGAGGAGATAAAAGAATACATGAAGTGTCCACCTGTGCTGGTCCCTCAGCAAGATAAGCCTTTTAAGTTGTATATATCGGCTGATGACAAGACAATTGGGTCAGCCTTGATGCAGGAATTTGAAGAAAAAGAGAGTTGTTTTCTATCTGAGTAGAAGACTACTGGATCCAGAGACAAGATATTCTCCCACCGAAAAGTTATGCTTGTGCTTATATTTCTCTTGCACTAAGTTGTGACACTACTTATTATCGGCCGAGTGTACAGTTATTTCCAAGGCTGATGTGGTTAAGCACATGTTGTCAATGCCAATACTGAATGGAAGAGTGGGAAAGTGGATTCTTGCATTATCGGAATTCGACTTGAAGTATGAATCGACTAAAGCAGTCAAAGGACAAGTAATGGCCGATTTTATCACCCAACATCATAAGCCAAGTATTAGTTATGTAGAGCCAGTGCCTTGGACGTTATTCTTTGATGGATCATCATGCAAGCAAGGTGGTGGCATTGGTATTGTTATTATTTTGCCTTGGGGGCAAGTTTTGAGTTTGCTCTTCCAACTGAACCAATGATTACT
This sequence comes from Miscanthus floridulus, assembly GCF_019320115.1. Lineage (NCBI taxonomy): Eukaryota > Viridiplantae > Streptophyta > Magnoliopsida > Poales > Poaceae > Miscanthus > Miscanthus floridulus. Next base: position 44,044,461 of record NC_089583.1, on the reverse strand, counting down.
AACAATCAAGCAGAAGTATGAAGCTATTCTTAAGGGACTTCAACTTCTTCATGAAGTAAAGGCTGAAGCAATTGAAGTATTTGGAGATTCAAAGTTAATTATTAATTAGTTGATTGGCCTATATGAGTGCAAAGAAGAGACTTTGAAAGATACTATGATGAGTGCTAAAAGTTGCTCAAGGAGTTTCTTCATATCTCTTTCCAACATATTCCAAGAGCACAAAACCAAGAGGCTAATCGTCTAGCTCAAAGTGCATCAGGATATCGAGTGTTTCAAGAAGTCTTGAGTAGTGAAACCTCAAGTGATGATTGGAGAGTCAAAATAGCCGATTACCTTAGAGATCCATCTCAGAAAGTCACCAGAAAGCTAAGGTATAAATCGGCTAAGTATGTTTTGTTAGATGATCAGTTATATTATAAAATAGATGTTGGGGTGTTGCTCAAATGCTTAAACCAAGAAGAAGCTAAGGTGTTGATGGGTGAGGTGCATGAAGGGATATGTGGAGCTCATCAATCGGCTTATAAGATGAAATGGATTATTCGCAGAACTGGATATTTCTGGCCGACGATACTGGAAGATTGTTTTGAATATTACAAGGGGTGCCAGGACTGTCAACATTTTGGTAATGTCCAGAGATCGCCTACGTCGGCCATGAACCCAATAATCAAGCCATGACCGTTTTGAGGTTGGAGAATTGACTTAATTGGCCAGATTTTTCTGCCTTCAAGAAAAGGACATAAGTTCATATTGGTAGCAACAAATTACTTCACAAAATGGGTTGAGGCAATTCCTTTAAAGACGGTAACCTCAAAGAACATGATTAATTTTGTCAGGGAACATATTGTGTATCATTTTGGGATTCCTCAAACTATAACTACCGATCAAGGGATAATATTCACATTAGAAGAGTTCGGGGATTTTGCTGCCAGTATGGGAATCAAGCTATTGAATTCCTCCCCTTACTATGCTCAAGCTAATGGCTAGGCAGAGGCGTCCAACCAGATTGTGATTAAGCTGATCAAGAAAAAGATCAAGGAATAGCCAAGGAAGTGGCATTCGACGCTAAATGAGGCACTGTGAGCATATAGGATGGCCTATCATGGATCAATTAAAATATCACCTTACGAGCTTGTGTATGGCCATAATGCAGTTCTTCCTTGGGAAGTTCAAACTAGATTGAGGCATGTTACACTGCAGAATGATTTGTCAGCAGAAGTCTATGAGAATCTTATGATAGACAATTTGGAAGACTTGAGTTGCCTTCAGCTACGTGCTCTTGAAAATATTGAAGCCAATAAACCGAGGGTTGCAAAATATTACAATAAAAAGGTCAAGATTAAGCAATTCTCTGAAGGAGACTTGGTCTAGAAAGTGAAATTGCCGATCGGGTCAAAGGACAATAAATTCGACAAATGGTCACCTAACTAGGAAGGACCTTATTGGATCAAATGTTGTGCGCCTGGTAATGCTTATATTTTGGAAATACTAAGAGGAGAGGTAGAATTTGGTCGAGCAATCAATGGAAAATATCTAAAGAAATATTACCCTAGCATTTGGATTAATACTTAATAACTAGCTTGTTCAGTCGTCAGCTCTCATAGCCGATATCAGAAAGGTATCGCCTCTAGTGCAAAAATAAGCCCGAAGTGGTACAAGCCAGTATGATGCGTATCGCCTATAGAAGCAAAGCAAACACGGATGAAGTGATGTGTATGAAGTACAAAACAAAGGAAAATCACTCAAGATGAAGAAGTTGTTTGCTAAATATCAGCTATTACAAGCTACGGGCTGGAAAACACTTTGCTTACTATATCATCGGCCAGGGTGTTGAAGGCTACAGAGTTGTTGACGCTAATGAAAGGTCCTAATGGCTAGAGGGGGGGTGAATAGCCTAATAAAAATTTCTACAACAACACTTAACAAAATAGTTAGACAATTATGAGGCGAAGCAAGTGTTGCGCTAGCCTACTCAAAATGCAAGCTACCTACCACAATTCTAGTTTAGATAGTATCTATTCACACAATAGCTATGACACTACCCTATGTTAGTGTGCTCTCAAAGGCTAACCAAAGAGCCACACCAACCAAGCAAGCAAGCTCTCACAACTAGCTACACTAAAGAGCTTGACAACTAGTTTGCGGTAATGTAAAGAGAGTGATCAAGAAGGTTATACCGCTGTGTAGATGAAGGAACCAATCAATCACAAGGATAAATAACAATGAAGACCAATCACCTCAGAATCAATAATGAACACAATAATTTTTTACCGAGGTTCACTTGTTTGCCGACAAGCTAGTCCTCGTTGTGGCGCTTCACTCACTTGGAGGTTCACGCGCTAATTGGCTTCACACGCCAAACCCTCAATAGGGTGCCGCACAACCAACACAAGATGAGGATCACACAAGCCACGAGCAATCCACTAGAGTACCTTTTGGCTCTCTGCTAGGAAAAGGTCAAGAACCCCTCACAATCACCATGATCAGAGCCGGAGACAATCACCAACCTCTGCTCGATGATCCTTGCTACTCCAAGCCATCTAGGTGGTGGCAACCACCAAGAGTAACAAGCGAATCTCGTAGCGAAACACGAACACCAAGTGCCTCTAGATGCAATCACTCAAGCAATGCACTTGGATTCTCTCCCAAACTCACAAAGATGATGAATCAATGATAGAGATGAGTGGGAGGGCTTTGGCTAAGCTCACAAGGTTGCTATGTCAATGTAAATGTCCAAGAGAGTGAGCTTGAGCCGGCTATGGGGCTTAAATAGAAGCCCCCATGAAATAGAGCCATTGTACCCCTTCACTAGGCACAATGCGGGGTGACCGACTGGATGCTGGACCTCAGCGTTCGGTCATGTGATGTGTGCCACATGTCCCTCTCTTCAAATATTGTGCGCCCGATCTCAATGGTTAGAAGACGACCAGACGCAGCAACTAATAGTGACCGAACGCTGAACCCCTAGCATCCGGTTATTTTTAGTAAGCATCTAGAAATGATTTTTCCCGACCGAACACGTCCGGTCATGCTTGACTAGACACAACTAGCATCCGATCACATGGTGTCTTCCTCTATGCTGCCACGTCAGCATGACTGGACGCAGCCTTCCAGCATTCGGTCGCTGAGCGACCCGGCATTCGGTCGTTGAGACCAAAACGCACGCCCTCTGCTGCCACTGACCGGACACGTTGGTCCAACCGAGACCAGTGTCTGATCACTTACAGTGATCTCCATCTTTTTTGTCTAGGGCGCCGGTGGCACTGTCGGACTGTTTACACTCTACGGGCAGACACTCCGCCGGTGAAGTTACTAACCCTTGCTCAAATGTGCCAACCACCAAGTGTATCACCTTGTGCACATGTGTTAGCATATTTTCACAAACATTTTCAAGGGTGTTAGCACTCCACTAGATCCTAAATGCATATGCAATGAGTTAGAGCATCTAGTGGCACTTTGATAACCGCATTTCGATACGAGTTTCACCCCTCTTAATAGTACAGCTATCGATCCTGAATGTGATCACACTCACTAAGTGTCTTGATCACCAAAACAAAATAGCTCCTAACATTTATACCTTTGCCTTGAGCCTTTAGTTTTTCTCTTTCTTCTTTTTAAGTCCAAGCACTTGATCATCACCATGGCATCACCATCATCATGTCATGATCTTTATTTGCTTCATCACTTGGAATGTGCTACCTATGTCATGATCACTTGATAAACTAAGTTAGCACTTAGGGTTTCATCAATTCACCAAAACCAAACTAGAGCTTTCAATCTCCCCCTTTTTGGTAATTGATGACAACCCTTTCACAAAGATATGAATTGAAATTCAATTGAATCCATGTTGCTTGTCCAAGCATATTTACCATATGTAAAAGGATATGGACAAGTTTCATGAACCCCAAATGGTAGCAATTGCTCCCCCTACATATATGCTAAGAGTTTGGATTGTAGCTTGCACATATGCTTAGATAGGAAATATAGGATACAATGTCTACCAAATGATGCTAAGGTATAAAAGATGGACCTCTGAAGCATGATACCAATCAGAGTGCACCATTATACCATCTTTAGCTTCATGGTTAGCTTGATACCACTTGGAAACAACACTTGGAAATGAAAGTTATCTAGTGATTTCATTTCATCATTCAATCTTACAACTAGCATACATCACACAAGCATGGATATTTTAAATTTAGAACTTATGCCATGCAAGCAAACATATGAAATGCACATTCAAATGCACCATACAAGTTCATGAGCTTGCTCCCCCTACTTGTGTTCAAAATTTTAATTGATCCCTTTCCTTTGTCATATCTCTCCCCCTATGTCAAACTCTCCCCCTATTACTTATATCTTTGTTTCTCTCCCCCTTTGTCATCAATGACCACAAAGACTTAAATTATAGATAGGTTGAGATTTATCAATGTCAATCAATGGGGTGAGGATCATATTCTTAAATTTGGTCCAATCTAGATCATTTGCCAAAGATATTTAACTCGGTTTGATCCAATGGCAAGCTTCTTCACACCTCCAAATAAGGGTTATCTTATACCATGTTGAGTTAAACACTTAGAGCTCATTTTCTAGATCAAACACTAGGTTTACAAGCCATAAACATGTCATATGCTACCACTAGATCAAGTCAAGCATAGAAGCAATAGTCATACCATATAAACATCAAAATAATTTGATTTTCATGAATGAGCCTAATAAAATGGAGAGATGACTAGATGCACTAAACATGTCCTTAGCAAGGATGTATGTCATGCAAATCATCTTTTACCTTGGATTGCTTGAAGCCGAACACATATTTGAGAAATCCAATATGTTCAACTCATTCCTTAGCTTGCAAAATCTTTTCTCATCCAATGGCTTGGTGAATATATCAGCAAGTTAATCTTCAGTGCCTACACTCTCAATGCAAATGTCCCCTTTTTGTTGGTGATCTCTTATGAAATGGTGGCGGACATCAATGTGCTTTGTTCTTGCATGTTGAACCAAATTGTTGGTCAACTTGATTGCACTCTCATTGTCACATAGCAATGGCACTTTCTTGAACTTGATTCCAAAATCACTCAAAGTGGCCTTCATCCAAAGTACTTGTGCACAACTACCGGCGGATATATATTCGGCTTTGGCGGTTGATAATGCAACACTATTTTGCTTCTTTGATGACCATGAAACAAGTGATCTTCCCAACAATTGACATGTGCCTGAGGTGCTCTTCCTTTCAACCTTGCATCCCGCATAATCCGAGTCGGAGTAACCAACTAGCTCAAACTTTGCTCCTTTGGGATACCACAAACCAACATTTGGTGTATGCTTCAAGTACCTCAATATCCTCTTTGTAGCCTTCAAATGACTTTCTCTTAGTGAGGCTTGAAATCTTGCACACATGCATACACTAAACATGACATCTGGCCTTGATGCGGTCACATAAAGTAGGCTTCCAATCATAGACCGATACAAGTTTTGATCCACCATGTTGCCACTTGCATCACTATCCAAGTTACCATTTGTTCCCATTGGTGTGCTAATGATTTTGCTATCACTCATGTCAAACTTCTTGATCATGTCCTTGATATACTTGCCTTGACTTACAAAAGTACCATTCTTCATTTGCTTGATTTGAAGACCAAGGAAGTAACTCAACTCTCCAATCATGGACATCTCAAACTCATTAGCCATCATCTTTCTAAACTCATCACAAAAGTCTTGATTTGTTGATCCAAATATGATGTCATCAACATAGATTTGCAATACAAATAAATCTTTTCTAATCTTCTTGATGAAAAGAGTGGTGTCAACCTTACCCATCATGAACCCTTTAGAGAGTAGGAAGTCCCTCAATCTCTCATACCATGCTCTAGGTGCTTGCTTCAAGCCATACAATGCCTTTTTCAACTTGTACACATGGTCGGGCTTCTTGTCATCTTCAAAACCGGGAGGTTGCTCAACATATGCTTCTTCATTGATGTAACCATTGAGAAATGCACTCTTAACATCCATTTGATAGAGCTTGATGTTGTGGGCACAAGCATAGGCTAGCAAGATTCTTATTGCTTCCAATCTAGCAACCGGGGCATATGTTTCTCCAAAGTCAAGACCTTCAACTTGTGTATAGCCTTGAGCTACCAATCTTGCTTTTTTCCTTACTACTATTCAATCTTGATCTTTCTTGTTTCTAAAGACCCATTTGGTTCTAATCACATTGTGTCCCTTTGGTCTCTCTACTAATTCCCATACTTGATTTCTTGTGAAGTTATTCAATTCTTCATGCATAGCATTCACCCAATCAACATCCTTCAATGCTTTATCTATCTTCTTTGGTTCAATAGATGACACAACTGAAAAATGCTCACAAAATGATGCCAATCTTGATTTTGTTTGTACACCTCTAGAAATATCACCAATGATAGTGTCCAATGGATGATCCCTTGCAACATTGGTTGGTTGGAGGATTGGAACTTGATTGCTTGCACTTGCTTGATCATTGGGTTGAGATGATGTACTAGCCACTTGATCTTGTTCATTGTCATGAGAGCTACTTGTACTAGCTTGATTTGTATCATCTTGCACATTTGAGTTAGAGAGCACTTGCACTTGATCATCTTCATCATCATTGATTTGCCCAGGCCTCAATTCACCAATATCTATGTTCTTCATGGCATTTGAAAGTTGAATGCCTCTAACATCTTCCAAGTTCTCATTCTCTACTTGTGAACCCTTGGTTTCATCAAATTCAACATCATGAACTTCCTCAAGAGTACCACTATCCAAATTCCAAACTCTATGCTTTGCTTGTAGTGGAATAACCAAGTAAGAATCCTTCATCACATTTCTTGTCAAACTTGCCCAATCTAGTTCCTTTCTTCAAGATATAGCATTTGCAACCAAAGACCCAAAAATATGCAATGTTGGGCTTTCTACCATTCAAGAGCTCATATGGTGCCTTCTCTTTCAATGGGCGACAATAGAGGCGATTGCTACAATAGCAAGCTGTGTTGATAGCTTTGGCCTAAAAAGATTTACTCACATTGTACTCACTAAGCATAGACCTTGCCATATCAATGAGTGTTCTATTCTTCCTCTCAACAAGGCCATTTGATTGTGGAGTGTACTTGGCCGAGAATTGATGTCTAAATCCAAATTCATCACACAACTCATCAATTCTAGTATTCTTGAACTCACTACCATTGTCACTTCTAACTCTCTTGATGGTTGTTTCAAACTCATTGTGAATGCCCTTGACAAATGATTTGAATGTTGTAAACACATCACTTTTGTCCACTAGAAAGAATACCCATGTGTATCTAGTGTAGTCATCCACTATCACAAAGCCATATTTGTTTCCACCAATACTAGTGTATTTTGTTGGCCCAAACAAATCCATGTGCAATAACTCAAATGCTTTGCTAGTGCTCATCATGCTTTTCTTAGGATGGGTGTTTCCAACTTATTTGCCGGCTTGACAAGAGCTACAAAGCTTATCCTTTTCAAACACAACATCTTTCAAGCCTTTAACTAAGTCATGCTTAACCAATCTATTCAATTGTTTTATTCCAACATGACCAAGCCTTCTATGCCATAACCAACCCATGCTAGACTTAGTGAACTAGCATGTAGATAATTTAGCTTCACTAGCATTGAAATCAACCAAGTATAGATTCTCATATCGAAAGCCTTTGAAGATCAAATTAGAGCCATCTACACTTATGATCTCTACATCATCTACCCCAAATATGCATTTGAATCAAATGTCACATAATTGAGCCACGGATAGCAAATTGAAGTTCAAGATCTCTACTAGCAACACATTGGAAATGCTCATGTCATTGGATATTGCAATCTTACCAAGCCCTTTGACCTTGCCTTTGCCATTATCACCAAATGTGATACTATCATAACCATCATTGTCATTGGTGTTGATTGAGTCGAACATTCTTGCATCTCTGGTCATGTGTTGAGTGCACCCACTATCAAGAACCTAATGCCTTCCTCTAGCTTTGTAATTAACCTACAAAAGAAGATCAATTCTTTTTAGGTACCCAAACTTGCTTGGGTCCTTGAAGGTTAGTCACTAAGCTCTTTGGTACCCAAATGGCTTTCTTCTTTGAGCCCATCCATGGTTTACCAATGAACTTAGCCTTCACACCATTTCTACCCTTAGTAAGCATATAGCATGAATCAAGCTTTATGAAGGATACATTAGCTTGTGATTTCTTGTTCATGCATTTTTGCTCTACATGACCAACTTGCTTGCAACTAGTGCAAAACCGACCATTGTTCTTCACAAAACTAGTCTTGTGAGGAGCAAAGGCTGCCTTGCCTTTCTTGGGGCTGTAGCCCAATCCCTCTTTGTAGAGAGAAGCTCTTTGGCTACCCAAGCACATAAGCAAGCAGTCCTCACCACCATAAGCCTTAGCTAAGGTGTGAGTGATCTTGTTGACCTCCTTCTTGAGGTACTCATTCTCAACCACTAGTGAGGCATCACAAGTGAGACCATCACTACTAGATGAGGTGGAGGTGGAAGTACTACAAGAAGGATTAGTGGGAGCAACAATGATAGGCATAGATAATGGTTCATCAATTATATCACAAGTTAAGCCTATATTGCAAGTTTCAACATGCTTCCTTTTATTTTGCTCATTAAGCAAAGAAGAATGAACTTTTTCAAGCTTCTTGTGAGCCTTGCCTAGTTTCTCATGGGCTTCCTCTAGCCTCTCATGAGTTGCTTTGAGCTCATCAAGGGCTTGCTTAGTTGCTTTGAGCTCATCAAGGGCTTGCTTAAGGGCTTTTACCTCCTTATTCAAGCTCTTGCATTCTCTTCTCTTAATGTCAAAATGTTCTTTAGCATCTTATAGCATGTCAAACAATTCATCTTTAGTAGGCTCATCATCATCACTATCACTATCATTTTCATTTTCATGTTCATTTTCATCATCGTGTTCTTTATCACTTTCATCATCACAAGATTGTACCTTAGTGGCCTTATCCATGAAGCATGATGAAGATTCGAAGAGAGAAGGCTTCTCATTGATAGCAATGCTTGCAAGAACCTTCTTCTTGGTGGTCTTGACATCATCACTATCATCATCATCATCACTTGATGAAGCATCGCTATCCCAAATGACTACATATGAACCACCCTTCTTCTTCTTGAAGGCCATCTTGTCCTTCTTCTCTTTCTTTTCATTCTTGTCCTTCTTCTTGTTCTTCTTATTGTCATCATCATTGTCGCTATTGTATGGACATTGAGCAACAAGATGATCTTTGCTTCCACACTTGAAGCATCTTCTTGACTCTTCTTTGTTCTTGGATGAAGACTTCTTTCTCCTAGCACGATAGCCCTTCTTCACCATGAACTTGCCAAATCTCTTGACAAAGAGAGCAATCTTCTCATCATCATCATCATCCCATGAATCATCATCTTCACTTGATGTTTCTTGCTTAGCTTTACCCTTGGATGATGTGGCTTTGAATGCCATGCTCTTCTTCTTGTCATCCTTCTTCTCATCTTTCTTCTCCTTCTTTTCTTCCTTCTCATCATCATCTCTATATGTATCATTGGTCATTATATCCCCTAATACTTGGTTTGGTATCATGGTGTCCAAACCGCTTCTCACTAGAATGGTGACCAATGTACCAAATCTTAAAGGCAAACATCTCAAGAACTTATGTGAGAAGTCCTTGTCCTTCACCTCTTCACCAAGTGCTTTAAGATCATTGGCAAGCACTTGAAGCCTATGGAACATCTTCGACACACTCTCATCCTCCTTCATCTTGAAGCTTGCAAACTTCTCTTTGAGGATGTATGCCTTTGCACCCTTCACGGCTTGAGTGCCCTCAAATGATTCTTCCAACTTCTTCCATGCCTCATGAGCCATCTCAATATTCTTGATTTGCTCAAATGTTCTTTCATCAATTGCATCATGAATAGCACTTCGAGCAATGTCATTGTTTTGGAGAAGCACTTCTTCGGCTATAGTGGGATTCTCTAGATCTTCAATCTCAATTTTGGTTTCTACCACCTTCCACACTCTTCTATTGATTGACTTGATATATGTGGTCATCTTTGACTTCCAATATGGATAATTTGATCCATCAAATTGGGGTGGCTTCTTGGTGTTGTTGATTTGAGCCATTTTTACATCGAAGGTTGTTAAGCCTCAAATCACGGTGACCTCGGCTCCAATACCACTTGAAAGGTCCTAATGGCTAGAGGGGGTGAATAGCCTAATAAAAATTTCTACAACAACACTTAACAAAATGGTTAGACAATTACGAGGTGAAGCAAGTGTTGCGCTAGCCTACTCAAAATGCAAGCTACCTACCACAATTCTAGTTTAGATAGTATCTATTCACACAATAGCTATGACACTACCCTATGTTAGTGTGCTCTCAAAAGCTAACTAAAGAGCCACACCAACCAACCAAGCAAGCTCTCACAACTAGCTACACTAAAGAGCTTGACAACTAGTTTGTGGTAATGTAAAGAGAGTGATCAAGAAGGTTATACCACCGTGTAGATGAAGGAACCAATCAATCACAAGGATGAATAACAATGAAGACCAATCACCTCAGAATCAATAAGGAACACAATGATTTTTTACCGAGGTTCACTTGCTTGCCAGCAAGCTAGTCCTCGTTGTGGTGATTCACTCACTTGGAGGTTCACATGCTAATTGGCTTCACACACCAAACCCTCAATAGGGTGTTGCACAACCAACACAAGATGAGGATCACACAAGCCATGAGCAATCCACTAGAGTACCTTTTGGCTCTCCGCTAGGGAAAGGTTAAGAACCCCTCACAATCACTAGGATCGGAGCCAGAGACAATCACCAACCTCTGCTCGATGATCCTCGCTGCTCCAAGCCGTATAGGTGGTGGCAACCACCAAGAGTAACAAGTGAATCCTGTAGCAAAACACGAACACCAAGTGCCTCTAGATGCAATCACTCAAGCAATGCACTTGGATTCTCTCCCAAACTCACAAAGATGATGATTCAATGATGGAGATGAGTGGGAGGGCTTTGTCTAAGCTCACAAGGTTGCTATGTCAATGTAAATGGCCAAGAGAGTGAGCTTGAGCCGGTTATGAGGCTTAAATAGAAGCCCCCATGAAATAGAGCCATTGTACCCCTTCACTGGGCACAACACGGGGTGACTGGATGCTCTGGTCATATTGACCGGATGCTGGACCTCAGCGTTCGGTCATGTGATGCATGCCACATGTCTCTCTCTTCAAATACTATGCACCTAATCTCAACGGTTAGAAGACAACCGGACACAGCAGCTAACAGTGACCGGATGCTAAACCCCTACCATCCGATCGTTTCTAGTAAGCATCCAGAAACAATTTTTCCTGACCGGACGCGTCCGGTCATGCTTGACCGGACACAGCCAGCGTCTGGTCACATGGTGTCTTCCTTTGTGCTGCCACGTCAGCATGACCGGACACAGCCTTCTAGCATCTAGTCGTTGAGTGACCCAGTGTCCGATCGCTGAGACCAAAACGCACGCCCTCTGCTGCCACTGACCAGATGCATCAGTCCAACTAAGACCAGCGTCCAATCACTTACAGTGACCTCCGTCTTTTCTGTCTAGGGCGCCAGTGGCACCATCAGACTGTCCGCACTCTATGGGTGGACACTCCACTAGTGAAGTTACTAACCCTTGCTCAAATATGCCAACCACCAAGTGTATCACCTTGTGCACATGTGTTAGCATATTTTCACAAATATTTTCATGGGTGCTAGCACTCCACTAGATCCTAAATGCATATGCAATGAGTTAGAGCATCTAGTGGCACTTTGATAACCATATTTTGATACGAGTTTCACCCCTCTTAATAGTACGGCTATCGATCCTAAATGTGATCACACTCACTAAGTGTCTCGATCACCAAAACAAAATAGCTCCTAACATTTATACCTTTGCCTTAGGCCTTTAGTTTTTCTCTTTCTTCTTTTTAAGTCAAAGCACTTGATCATCACCATGGCATCACCATCATCATGTCATGATCTTCATTTGCTTCATCACTTGGAATGTGCTACCTACGTCATGATCACTTGATAAACTAAGTTAGCACTTAGGGTTTCATTAATTCACCAAAACCAAACTAGAGCTTTCAGCTAGAAAAATCCTCAACCAGACGCTCATGCTCCCCAAGGTGCATCGCGTTAGGAAAACCGTGGGGAAGAATACAAAGATTGTGGCTAGAATAGGCTTGTGCAGCAGCCAATGCCATGGCAGCACCATGATGAATGCCATGAAGAGCGACCTCCCTGACATGGTTCAGGATGTCATGCAAGCGAACCACCGGAATGGCACCCCTGGCATTGACAAATCTCACCGCATGATCTACGGCTGATCGAAGGCTTTCCAACTAAGCAGCTAGATCTAAAAATATTTAAGGAAAGAATGATAAAAAATCTTGAAAGCAAAATTAAGAAGAAGATAGAAAATTGTGGTAGATGTCTCACCCATGATTCTAGCTTCAGCTCTGGCCAACCTTTCCCCCACTGGGCTAGCCTCAAGAGATGATTGGCCTTGAATCATGCCCAAAGCTGATTATGCGAGGGAGAGCCAGCTGGCCAGATTCTGGCTAGTCCGATCGATGGAGGCTAGCAGATCATCATTGCTGATCTACCTCCTCAGGCAGCGAGAGAGCTGGTAGTGAATCGGTGCTTAAGGTGACTCCAAAGGCTAAATAGAGTCAGCCCTCTGCTCCAGAACGATGGGAGCAACCCAAGTTGCACCCTCTTGGCGATGAAGGCACTGGCGCAATGGTGCAGATCCATGGAGGGCCTCCTCAGCAGACCTCTTACTATTCTCCATGATCTCAAACCTACAAAAAAGTAGGAATTATACTAAGGATGCAAAAGGTTTGAGACAAAGCTAGTTATTGTTCGATCCATAGCCGTGGCCCATATATATAGCTTGGGAAGGTGAGAAGATAGAATTTGCTGGGGGTATGAAATTGGAATCAGAAACGGAAGCGGATTGACACTTTAGAAATTCAGGGGATGGATAATGAAGAGATAACATATTCGAACTTATTGCTTCCCCAAATTACAAAATATCATAGAATAGATACAAAGAATTTACATTGACTAGAGATCAACCCATCAAGGCTTCTTTGGATTGAAGGGAGTCTAGGTCCCCACAAGGCCAAAGGTCATCGTGAACCGAATTACATTGGCCCATTGATAAAAGTGTGCTGGAGAAGGGAAAGGCTACCCCACCTAACAGATGCCCAGCCAATTTCTCAGTGAATTGAGAAACTATGGGAAAGAAGCTTGTGGCTCTCTCGGTGGGTGTTTGGTGGAACAAACAAGGGGAAGGTGTCCACACATTTTAGCCCTTGCAAACACTAGAATAGTTTTGCGAGCATGGAGAGAAGACTCAGGTGATATCACAAGAATTCTTCTAACTACAATAGCTGGTCTTCTTGCTCAATGAGGCGCTAGAATGAGCGACACAATCACACTATGCACAAGAATTCTTCTAACCGCTCAAGATCTTCATAGCAAAAGGATAGACCATGGAGGGTCTGGCAGAGTTGGAAGCACTCGAGGGGGTAGATAGAAGAGAAACAAGGCTGAATTGTTGAGTTGCTCTCGCTAGGGTCGGATAGACATTTTATAGCCGGCCTGGAAAGATGAATCTAAGTGCCCGTGAAGCAAGATGCTCTCATAAAAAGTTTTGAAGCATGGGCTCATGAGCTAACATAAGCGATGATAAATGGTAGACCCCAGATCAAGATTCTCTACCCATGACTGTAGACCTATCAGGGATACAAATGCGATAATTTTGGTATAAAATTACTTTTATCCCAAAATTGGGGGAATGTGTTTACACCAAAATTTGGAATAAGAGTCGCAAGGGACTCAAAAGCTCCCAAGATCATGTTAGCAGGGAATCAAGTGCGTGCAGATCAGAATCAGTTGATTTGAATGTAGCACTAGAATCGACTTTCTTCAGGCAGCGCCAGCAGATAACGACAAAGGCTACGATCGGTGCTGGGACAAGACATGATGGACTCTACAAAAGGGGAAAGATTAGAGTCCAAGTTATCTTAAATTAGTAATGTTTTCTCTTAGGGCCAAAGATTGTGATGAGTCATGCTTAGATAGGAGTCATACATAGGTCCTAGGTATAAATATCAAACCTCGGCTATTGTAAAAAATACACAATCAATCCAATATAGGTTATTTACTTTTTTCTAGCTCCAACCACCCCTTAGGAGTAGGAGTAGAGTAGATCTCGGTGAGTTGTTTAGCAAGTATAGCTGCATTAATCTGGTCGAACTCCACTACTTGTTTGTAAGTACCATCATGGCTTATACCTCTGTTCGTACGGCTGCATCGATCCGGTCGACCTCCACTATGACTCTGGTATAAGTTAGTTATCGACTCTTGTCTAGTTCAAGTACGGCTACATTGATCCAGTTGACCTCCACTACTCGAACTAGATTAAGGTCAAGTTATCGACTCTATCTAAGGGTGTCGTTCCTTTGGATAGATTCATTAAGTTACCAATATTGCTTGTTGCTTCCATTAATTATTTAATTATAGCAATATCACTTTGCCCGATTGGGATTGATCTAGATTGGCCTTATATCTTTTTAACCCATCATTTGTTAATCTAAACTGATCTAATCTGCACTTTAAATGATGAGTTATATTTTATCGGCTATTTTACATCAATCTTGATCGTGCATAGCGTGAGGTTAAGGCATGTTTGATCTTGAGTAGATCTATTGGCTAGTGATAACTGTTCCATGGCCCGTTATCATGGCCTGTGTGATTCTGCCTCACACCCCACTATTAGCATCGTGGAGTGGGGATCGTTATTTGGTAGATCTATTCCTGAGAGGACATAACCTTAACTGTGTGCTATGCCTGAATCGGCTATTTTAGCCGATATTGAGTGCTTTCACGAACAGTTCGCATCACGAGATCATTGAAGTAGCGATAGGTTGAAAGCTATGTTAGCCCCATGGTCTTATTATTGTATTATGGCCTGCATGATTCTGCCTCATGCCCCACTGATATTAATAATAAGTTAGGGTCGTCAAGTCTATTGTTGTTTCCACGACCTACATGATTCTACCTCATGCCCCACTGGTTATAGCGATAGATGAGATCTAATATGTTCATTAGATTTATCTCTATTAAATGGTTAAATGATGATGAATTATTTCTTTTATAAAGGAGTTCGGTTACTTGCAGTCATTGGCTTAGCATGAACTAATTATTGTTAATATCTTATTGCCATTGACCAATATTTGGTTAAAGAATGATATTCATCCTGAGATAGATATGGGTATATTCCATGAGCTTTAACTGATTTATTCTTATGAATATGCTAGAATCAACTATTTAGTCGATCTCCTTTCATATCGGCTCTCAGAGCCGCACATTCAGGACTGTCTAGCAACACTGGCATGTTCCACCCTTAATTACTAATAAACTTTCTCTCCTTGTCAATTGCAGGGTCAAATTGATTGGCATGTCTCGAGAGGAGTGCGCAGGATCGACCATCCCTACGCTGAAGCTAGGCAGATCTCCTGCTCCATTGAGCGGACCCTTCCGGCTTGCTCGTGTGCTCTCGGCGTGGGATGAAATTCTATGTCAACACATATCTTGATAAGTAATAGGGAGTACACTGTTGATCTAGTGGTATTGCCTGGATTGGGGATAGATGTAATTTTAGGAATGAAGTGGATGAGCGGTCATGGAGTTCTTATTGATACCTCCACTAGAGTAATTATGTTGAGAGAATCCAAGACTAATGAGGCATTTCTGGTGCCCCTTCCCAGAGAGATTGACCTTCATAATACAGCTATTGCCATCCAGCTTCCGACAATTGCTGATATTCCTATAGTATATGAGTTTATGGATGTCTTTCCTGATGAATTGCCAGGGTTACCACCTGACAGAGAGATAGAGTTCAAGATAGAATTGTTACCGGGTACAGCGCCCATCTCCTAAAGACCTTATAGAATGCCACCAAATGAGTTAGCGGAATTGAAGATCTAATTGCAAGAACTCTTAGAAAAGGGCCTCATTCGCCCTAGTTTGTCACCATGGGGTTGTCCAGCCATATTTGCGAAATAGAAGGACAAGTCTTTATGGATGTGTGTGGATTATCGATGACTCAATTCTATGACTATCAAGAACAAATACCCCTTGCCTCGTATTGATATCATATTTGATCAATTGGCAAAGGCAAAGGTTTTCTCTAAAATTGATTTGAGATCAGGGTATCACCAAATCAAGATAGGCCGAAAGACATACCTAAGATGGCTTTTTCCACTAGGTATGGTCTGTATGAGTATTTAGTCATGTCCTTTGGATTGACCAATGCTCCTACCTATTTTATGTATTTGATGAACTCGATGTTCATGCCCGAACTTGACAAGTTCGTGGTTGTGTTTATAGATGATATCTTGATTTATTCAGAGACTACAGAAGAGCATGAGGAGCACTTGAGAGTGGTGTTGTTGAGACTAAGAGAGCATAAGTTCTATGCAAAGTTTAGTAAATGTGAGTTTTGGTTGAAGAAGGTACCTTTCCTAGGTCACATATTATCTAAAGATGTAATTTCTGTAGACCCATCCAAAGTGCAAGAAGTGTTGGATTGGAAAGCTCCCACCTCCGTTCATGAGGTTCAAAGTTTTCTTGGCCTAGATAGATATTATCATCGGTTTATCCTAGATTTCTCCAAGATAGCCAATCCTAAGATGAGGCTACTTCAGAAGGATGAAAGGTTTGTATGGACACCAGAGTGTGAAGCAGCTTTTCACACTTTGTGGACTCTGCTAACTACTGCTCCTGTTTTAGCACAACCTGACATTGAGAAACCATTTGATGTATTTTGTGATGTATTAGGTACCGATTTAGGGTGTGTTTTAATGTAGGAAGGCTGAGTCATTGCTTATGCCTCACGCCAATTTAGAAAGCATGAAGTCAATTATCCAACTCATGATTTAGAGCTAGCAGCAGTTGTCCATGCTCTAAAAATTTGGAGACATTACCTGCTTGGTAATGTTTGCCATATCTACACTAATCACAAAATCCTTAAGTACATTTTCACAAAATCCAATGTGGTTGTAGACGCCTTAAGCCAGAAGTATCGGTGTAATCCTTTGTTGGAAGATGGTCTCAACTTATTGCATCCGACAGTCTACACAATATCACTGTTAGTTGCTCTCTTGAGGCAAAAATCATTGAGCTCCAATAGACCAATGTGGGTATATTCCATATCAAAAGAAAGATGAAAGAACAAGAAAGTAAGCATTTTTGATTGGATGAGAATGGTGTTCTATGGTTTAAAGATCAGCTGGTAGTACCGAAGGATAGAGAGCTTCGAAACCAGATCTTGGATGAAGCTCATTCTTCTAAGCTATCCATTCACCTGGGTAGCAGCAAGATGTACCAAGACTTGAAAACTCAATTTTGGTGGACAAAAATGAAGAAAGAAATTGCGACATACGTTCTAGGTGTGATAACTATTGCCGAGTTAAGGCCATTCATATGAAACCAGTAGGGTTACTTCAACCACTGTCTATTCCAAGTTGGAACTAGGAGGACATTAGTATGGATTTTATTGTCGAACTTCTAACCACTCAAAAGGGTCATGATTCTATATGGGTAATTGTTGACTGCCTCACCAAGTTTGCACATTTTATTCTTGTCAATGTCAAGTGTCGACCACATCAATATGCAAAGTTATACATTGATCAAATTGTAAGGTTGCAGGGAGTACCTATGAGTATTGTATCAGATCGAGGGCTCTAGTTTGTTAATCATTTTAGGGAACACCTGCACAAATACTTAGGTACCACATTGATTCACAGCTCTACTTATCACCCCCAGACAGTAGGTCAAACTGAGTGTGTGAATCAGATCTTGGAAGATATGTTGAGAGCATGTGTGATTTCTTCCAAGGGTTCATGGGAAGATTGGTTATCTTTGGCTAAATTCTCCAACAATAATAGCTATCAAGAGAGCATAAAGATGGCTCCGTTTGAAGCTTTATATGGTCGCAAGTGTTGGACCCCTCTTAATTGGATTGAGCCTAGTGAAAGGAGATATTATGGTATTGACTTTATCAAAGAACCTGAAGAATGAGTTCAAATCATTCAACGACATATAGAAGCTTCTTAATCAAGACAAAAGAGTTATGCAGATAAAATGAGAAGTCCTATTGTGTTCCAAATTGGAGATTATGTGGATTTGAAGGTGTCCCCATTGAAGAAGGTACAAAGGTTTGGAGTGAGACAAAAACTTGCTCCTAGGTATATCGGCCCATATTAGATCATTGCACAAAAAGGACCAGTAGCCTGCAAACTCTAGTTACCTCTAGAAATGAGAGCTATATTCAATGTTTTCTATGTCTCCCAACTCAAGAAATGCCTTCATGTGCCCAAAGAAGCTATTGAACCCGCTAGTGTCAAGATCAAGTCAGATTTGACCTATGAAGAAAGACCTATTCGAGTGCTTGAAAAAATAGAAAGAGTGACCCAAAGCAAAGTTATTAAATTCTACAAGGTGGTATGGAATAACCATAGTGAGCAAGACGCTATGTGGGAGCGAGAGGATTATCTTCGTGAGGTCTATCCGGTTTTCTATGAGAAATGATTTGTATTACAAATCTCGGGATGAGATTTCTTTAAGGGGGGAAAGGCTATAACACCCTAGGTGTTAAGCATGCATTTGCCATTGGCATTGCATGAGCACAAGCATCATTAATCATTCATGAGCATGAGCATCTCAAATATTATCTCTATGATTGCTTATATTACATGTGTTTATCACTAAATGCTTTACAAATGCTAGGGTTTACATGTAACCAATGTATAAAATGTGTGTGGAACCCTCAGAGTAATTTTAACATGTTTAGAATGTCACATGGAACAACTTTGGTATTCATGACTTGGACCCATTTGGCCTCTAAGTCATGGTTACACTGTAGGCTTTCATTTTCAAGTTATATGATTGACCTAAGTTGAACTATACTCCAGAGACTTTACATGGCAGTGCACCCTTAAGCAAAGTTGTAGTACTTGACTAGAGTAACAACTTTTATTTTTGGGTCAATACCTAATTCGGTGCATAGCATGCTCAAAGACAATCCATAAGTAGCAATACAATTTCTGTTTTTGACTAAAAATTTTGCTAAGTCTTGGATCGCATTACAGTTTCAAGTGCTACACTTTGGGATGATATAACTCACAAACCATTAGGATTTATGCCAAAGTCCTTTTAGCAATATTGATCATATGTAGCTCTATAACTTTGGTTAATAGAGCTTTTGCTAAGAATGAAAGGATTTGGAGTTAGATGATCGCTAAGTTGCTTCGTCAGGCGCTGTCATCGGCTCTGATGGCCATGTCCATGCACGTGTTGGTGGCCAACTGGCTACAAGCTGCGTGCACCACGTGGTGGCTGTACATCAGCATTGGACTAGGTGGTTGGGCCATAGCATGGTGAAGAATGAGGCAACGCCATGCTTAATCCATTCCTCGCTCTCTCGCTCTCGCTTGGCTCCCCTCTCGCACGCCAAGCAGCAGCACCACCGTCGCCATCGCCGCCACGAGTTTTGCCATGCTCACTCACTGCCATCGCCACACCATTCTCCAATCGATCATGCCAACAGCTCTGCCTTGTTCCACGCTTCAACCTCCACCCCTTTGCCAAGCACTTCGAGTCTAGGTAGGGGCGCATTTTGCTGTTTCTGCCACCGGTGTTCTCGCTGGAGCTCCACTAAGCTCCATGCTCGCTGTTGCTAGCCATAATCCGAGCACCTTCGCTCTCTCTCTCTCTCTCCCTCATCTAGTCTTCATCATAGGTCCTAGCATCTTAATCCCTTGTCTAGTTTGACGCTACTGCTTGGTTGCATTGAAATGCGTCGCCACTCTACGTGCAGTCGTCGTGGCACTCGAGCTCGCCGTTGCTGAGCTGGTCCATCCCTTCCTCCTCTTTTGCACGTCATAGGTTGAGTGACCCTAAACCTTGTGTATAGCATGATGGAGACTTGCCTTTCATTGTCGTCTAGCTAGAACGGTGGAAGCACCACCGTCGCAGCATGCACGCGGTCGGAGCTCACTGCCACCTCACCGGAGCCCTAACCATCCTACATAGCTTTGTTAGGATTCCATGTAGCCATAGCACACCTCACTAGAGCATGCGATGGCTGGAGAATGCTGGCATATCACCGTGCTACCTCCACCATCCACCATTGTCGTCGGCGAGCTATCTTTGGTGAACCCTAGGTCGCATAGTCACCACCTATCGACGTGGCTTGATGAGAGGAACACGATGGTGTCATTGTCATCATCGGTGATCTCACCGCTGGCGAGATAATGCTGACCTGAGCACCTCCTCTGCTCTGGAGTCACTGACGTGTGCGTTCTACTGACCAGCGGGCCCCATCTATCAGTCTATGTATTATTTGATTTTGTGATTTGTTTTCACAAATTTGAATGCATGTTTCAAAAATTCATATCTCAAGCTAGGAGTGTCCAATTTGGTGAACCAAATTTTGTGGGGTTCCTCATGAAATGTAGTATTTGATAAAAATAGGAAATGCACTATTTCTGATATTTTTCTAGGAGAGTAAAATGTAGCTATATAAATGCTTTTTAAATGGTTTCTATCTTGAAAAATGCATAACTTGACTTTGGTATGTGCAAAAATTGTGATTCCAATTTTGTTGAGTTTGTATTGGCATGCTCTAGCTAGAAAAAAATACTAAACTGGCAGTAAACTTGATTGAAGTAGGGTCTTTCTATTTATATTTTAATAAATGGTGTTTTTGAGGAAATTCATAAGGATAAAAATAAGTGACATATTGCCATGCAAAATTTTGTATAGTGTTATGGTACTAGGATGAAGCTAAGAAAAATATAAAATATGTTGCTTGACACTTTTTCAATAGGGGTAACTATTTTCATTAAAATAAACCTCGCTAGCTTGTTATTTTTATAGAGGATGTTATACATGTTCAAATGGTATAAAATTTATAAAGTAGCCTATTGGGAGCACTTGGACGCTACTGTAATTTTCTAAGAATTTACTATGCACATTTGGTATATATTTGTTATTTCACCTAATTATCTAATTAAATTAATAAAGGCATTTAAATAAATAAATTGGGCTTGACCTTTATGTTTTCTAGAGTGTAACTGAGGTTTATGAACTGTTGGTACATTTGGTGATGTCTAATTTTGAATGCTTATATGTAGTGAAAGTATTATTGCTTTATAATTCCATCTTAGAAGTTGTTCTGGACAGATTCTGTCACTTGGTGAATTGCATTGGCAAGATGTGATTTGTTGTAAAAATAGTTAATAACAAAGTTGTAGATACCTTCTTTATCTAGCGTGTGTCAAAAATTTAGGAAAATAGACCAAATGGTTTAGGAGTTATAGCTATTTGAAGTTGGTCTTCTGAAATGCTTGTTCTCTAGAATTTCTAGACAGAGCTAGAAAGATTGCCTATTTTGGTTATGATAGAGTTTGAATTAGCTTTTGGTGATTAAATAAGAGTTATAGGCAATTTTATAAGCTTTCTAGAAAGTCCAAGAGCATAGTATTCGGATAGGTAGAATTACAGTTATGATTTAAACTTGTAGCTGCTATGTGTAGATCAAAAATTGTCTTGTGAAGAATATTGGAAATGGATAGAGAAGAGTTATGCACCTACTCAATAAACAAGAATTTAATGTTGTTATCATTTAAGTTACTTAACATCATTATCATAGTATCATGTACATTCCCATGTCACATCATTCATGATCCTTCTTATGCATTCATGGAACTTACTTATGCATATGCATACAATAGGTGCAGTCGAAGAGATCACGTTGGTGGAACTCAAAGCCGATCCACAAGAGGAGAGCCAAGAGGTGTAGCACCAGGAGATTCCTAGAGAAGGAGAGCCTGAAGTTGATCATCTTCCTGAGTGCCCGGATCATCAGCCTACCACTTTCATGAAAGGCAAGCCCCGGAGCATTATAAGGCTCTCTATTTTATTAATGTCACCTAAGTTACTCGTATTGATGCATTACGTGATAGGAGTTGTTTGGGAACACTTGTTGCATATTACTTTTTCTTATCTAGAAATATCTACCCTAAATCCTACTTAAGTCTAGGAATGATCCTTATGCTTAGCTATGCTTAGACCGGTAGAAGTCGGGTGATTTCCTATCACCTGCGAGCCATAGGCGATAACTTGATCACGGTTGGCTATATTGTGCTATAGTGGAACATAACTTGGTGTTGTTGATTAATTGGAGATCGGGCGAAGTCTTATGTTTGTGGTGATCATAGTGATTCTGTCTATGTCGCTAAGGATCGGTCATTGGAGGTCATCTTGTCATGTTGAACGCATGCCTCTCACATAGTTGGCCGGATAAGTCATTCTGACCACGAAGCTGAGTAGCTCAATTTAGGTCGGGACCTAATAAGTGAAAGTGCGCACCCTGGAGGTAGTAAGGGTGTGTGGGGAGCTAATGGCATGAGCCTAAGGGCGAGTTAGAGTCTTGAGTTTCCAAGTAGATTAGTAGTATCTCTGAGGTTGCGACGCTGATTGGACCCGTGATTTGGACCTTAATTGTACCAAAGGTAACCCAAGGTGGCCCCTAATTAGGTTGCCTAGGTGTGTGTTAGGAATATTTCCCTAGCTAAGTAGGAATCGATTTGAATCGCCATCTCTCCTAGATAGTGAGAACATGACAAGAGTACGCTTCATCGTAGTAATTGATGGAAGTGTTGGTTATGAGATTATGAAAAAGCTCAACTTGATATGGTTACTATTGTATTGACTTAATGGTACCAACGTGTTTGGCATAGGATAGTTGCTAATCTAGTATGAGATAGGATTAATAACTGGTGATCCACAATTTAAAAGATATCAGACAACTAATGCTTTTTATGCAAATAATGTCAACCAGCTCTACTTATAAAGCCTTGCATACTCCTTGGTGTCTTAGCATTTTAGTTGATGACGGGTAAGTCTAGCTGAGTACCTTGTTGTAGTCAGGGTTTTATTCCCATTGTTGTAGATAATGTGATGTACCATGGCTACTGTAAGCACTGCTTTGCTCCTGCCATGGATGAAGAATAGGACCATGGGCATGGTCATTCTATATATCTCACCCTTGTGCTTTTGTTGGAGATGACTCTGAAAACCGGCTATGTCTCTAAACTACTATTGATGTCGTTCTAAACTATGTTGTTTCTGCTACTGTTAAACTGATGTTGTAATAACTATGTTGGAACTCTGATGTATGATAAACTATTTGTGAACTTGTTGTAACAAGTGGCATGTATGTTGAATCATGTACGATCTTGGCTTGTATGTTGGTTGATTCGAGATCCTTCGTGATACTCGACGGACTACCGGATTTATATGAGCTCAAGTGTGATGGTTTGACTGCCACGATGGTTGTTATTGTACTTATGCTCTTATAAATTGGACGGTTCTGTTACAGCTGGTAGCAGAGCAGGATTCAACACTAAACTTGTCACATGTGTAATTAAAACAAAGTTTTTTGTTTTATAAACTTAATTTCTACTACTATAGTAATAAGTTTAGAGTGTTGAAGATTGAACTTAAAACTATAGTGTG
Organism: Miscanthus floridulus; assembly: GCF_019320115.1. Taxonomy (NCBI): domain Eukaryota; kingdom Viridiplantae; phylum Streptophyta; class Magnoliopsida; order Poales; family Poaceae; genus Miscanthus; species Miscanthus floridulus. The sequence continues at coordinate 44,020,813 of NC_089583.1, read as the reverse complement.
ACAGTGGTCATCTCCTTTATGCCCAGTGAAGGACTATTAGGTAGCTATTTAAGTACTAACACGGGGTTTTTTACTTTTGTCATCCATACGACGTGCTATTGTATGGGTGCCACTCACTTGAGTGGTACTGTATGGATCAATTGCCTCTACACTAGGTAAGAAGGTAAGTTAATGAGTGGCATGACCACAAGAAGTGAGTGTGCGATCAGGGAGAGCTAGCTGTGATACAGTTGTATATGCATGCTTGCATGTGTGTATGGTGTGTATTTAATTGTGGGTAGTGTATTGATCATCGGGTAGCTTTGATAAACAAAAGTATATATATGGGATATATATATATATATATATATATATATATATATATATATATATATATATATATGCAAGTATTTAGTTTACTGCTTTCATATATATCTTGTTATCCTTGATATTCAACTTAGAGCCTAGATTTACCTTTCTGTATATATAACAGTTGGGTTGGGCTGAAATGAATTTTCTACAGGTACACTAACAATGAAATGTGTAGCTCATTTAGCTACGATTATATTGAGAGAACGTATGTATGCCACCGCATATGTCATTAGGATTTATTTTTCTAAGTTTGTGAGGACATACAGAACGAGCATACATCATGATACATCATTCATTCATATCATTGCATTGTTCCTCTCCTTGCAAGATCTTATTGTTAAGTAACTCTTTTCTATAATCGCGTGTCTCACTTAATTGTAACATTTTTCTACAGATGGCAGCCCAGGAGCCCCTATTACAAGTGACACCTTTTTGGTACTATTTGGGACTCCCACCTTACTGTGGAGGGTACTGCACTCTGTCGGGTATGCTGAACCACCTTGCTATTTTTGGAGCGAAGTGGTAACTGAGGGACAACGGTGGTACGACATGTGGGTCACTATCGCCGGCCGTGTGGACATCCCTCAGTGGCAAGGATGGAGTATCGAGTCAATTTATTCTTGTATTGGATATGGATACTAATGCTTGTTAGCTTAATCAAGTGATTCCTCTAGTACAGGTGCTAATCTAGAGATGCTTAATTGAATAGGTATTCAAATTGATGTTAGAGGTACTAAATCTCCAAGTTATATTACTTAAGCTTTTATACAAAATGTTGTCTAGCTACTCCACCTTTAAAGCCTTGCATACTCCTTGGTGTCTTATTATTTTGGTTTATGACGGATAAGTCTAGCTAAGTATATTCTCGTACTCAAGGTTTATTCCCATTTGTTGTAGATGACATGATGTACCATGGTTACTGCAAGCATTGCATAACTCCTACAGTTGATGGAGAGTAAGACCAAGGGCATGGTTGTAATAATTTTATTAAAACTCCAATGTATGAGAACTATCTGTGAAACATTATAACATGTGACTGGTTGTGTTGAATCATGTACGATCTTGGTTTGTACGTTGGTTGTTTGAGAACCTTCATGATTTCATCGGACTACCAGGTTTATATGGGTTCAAGTATGACGGTTTGATTACTTCGGTGATTGCTATTGTACTTGTGCTCTTATAAATTGTAAGGTTACATTATAGAACTCTTCTAGCGAATGACAATGATCGTGGTTCTATAGAGATCTTGGACAACGCGATGACTACAGAATCTAGAACTCACTTAGCCACAAGGCACTCTAGAGAGGTCTTTATGGCAGGGCAACCACCTCAGATCCCTATGTCTAATCCACCAGATATTCAAGATGGAGAAGAAACCTTGTTTGACATCTCCCCAAACACTATGCCACCCAATGGAGAGACAAATGAGCAGAAGATGGCTAGGGAAAGGAAGAACATAGCTTGATAGGCCCGACGCAACCGCACCCAACATCATAGGGAAGAGTGGCAGCGGTATTAGTCGGCCTATCGAGATGTTAAACAATGGCACTTGGCTATAGAGGCAGCATATGAATAGCGTCTATGAGATGAAGAAGGAGAATGATAGTGCCGAGACCGTGATGTCATTAGAGCCTCTACATCACGCAACCTTGAGCCTAAATTCATGGAAGTAGCTACCCATAGGGTCTTCACTATGCCCTACACCGACGTCTATGCCTTGCCCTGGTAGAAGAGATGGCGGCCATAGAAAACTCTTCCCTAGATTAGCAATGACTCAATGTCATTCTAGACTCCATAGCCCTTTAGATGCAGGCTGCAAAAGGTGACATCCCAAGTTAACCCTACCCGAGGACTAGATGCGCGGGCACTAGCCCACTACCGTCTGGGACCATAGGGTAATCAAGGAGGATGATAGCGAGTACCAGACCACTCTCGTCTAGGGCCGTAGGGTAACTAGAATAGAAATTAGGGTGCCACACAGTCAGCCTATCATGGGAACTAGTACAGCAATAGGGAGGGTAGAGGCAAGTTCGAGTACAAGGAGGCCGGCATCTCACTGAACAAGTTCCCATGTTTCTCTGACAGACTACTCTCTGTTTGGCTTCCCTACAAGTTTAAGCCATCCAACCATACCAAGTATGATGGGAAGACAGAACCCAAACAATGGTTGTGCATCTACTCTTAGTCCATCGAGTTGGTAGGCGGTGATGATGGCATCAAAGAGCTATACTTTCCCATGGCACTCAAGACTGTGCCACTCGCCTGGTTTGACAAGCTCTGAGCCAACTCCATTGACACTCGGGGACAGCTTCAACACAAATTCTATAAGATTTTTTGCAATGTTCTCACCCACCCAAGTACCCAGAATAAGCTCAGAACCTGCAAGCAGAAACTAGATGAAACCTTCCAACAAGTTATGAGCCCAACTCTATGATATCAAAGATAGGGAGCTAATAGATCACTTTGCCAATAGGATCAAGTAAAAGTGGTAGTTTAAAAAATTATGTGATGATAATCCAAAGACCACCAAGGAATTCAAGCTTACAATACAAAAGATGATTGCATCTAAAGAGCGTACTCACAAACCATTCCCACATGGATAGCAAGACAATAGAGGCTATGACCGTAGGAGCAATTAGGGTGGACAGTCTAGCAGAAAGCAAGTACCCAATAACACCCTTGCTTTCATGGACAGGTCCAAGAAGTCTAATAAGAACAACAAGAAGTTCAAAGACCTCAAGAACTTACCCTGCCCTTTCCATAAGAATGCCAAGCACATGGCGGCCAAGTGCAGACAACTCCAAGAATTGGGTTTCTATGGCAAGAGCAATAAGGACAAGGGTAAAGCTAATAATAACAAAGATGGAGATGACAATGCAGACCCTGGATTTCAATAGCCTAAGGGCCAAATCATAGTGATCTTTGTAATGTTATCATCTTTATCAAACAAGCGCATAGGGAAGTTGGCTCTTTGGAACATCATGGCAGGAGAACCCTCAACACCAAAGTACCTTAATTGGTCCGAGCACCTGATCTAGTTTTTTAGAAAATATCAATGGACTAGCATGACTAACACTGGCCACTATACACTCATCCTAGGTCCAACAATAGCTGGCATGATAGTCCCTAAGGTCCTGATCGATGGTGGCATAGGATTGAATATAATATTTGTAGATACGCTAAAGAAAATAGGCTTGGATTTCACTAGTCTACTCACTCCCACTGACGTCCCTTTCTATGAGATAGTACCTAGCAATGCTGTCATGCCACTCAGATAGATCACGCTCCCGGTCACGTTTGGTAACCCAAACAATTTCTGAACGGAGTTCATCAAGTTCAAGGAGGCCAACTTCGAATCATCATACCATGCTATCTTTGGTTGACCTGCTTTGGCCAAGTTCATGGTCATTCCACATTACTCATACCTCTTGCTCAAGATGTTGGGTCCCAACAACATACTCTCCTTCTAAGGTGACCTCAAGTGCTTGTACGACTGTGACATGGAAGCCATCCAGATTGCAGCTAGAACACAGCAAGCCTATGAAGCACAAGAGATCACCAACCTTACACAACAAACTAAGCTAGAAGATATGGACATTTTGACTAAGAAGGCGGGAATCATTGCACCACCCTCTAAAACAGATACCATCAAGATTGATCTGGGTATTGGTGATCCCTCCAAGATAGCTATCATTAGTGCCCACCTCCCTAGAGAATAGGAACTCATGCTCACCAACTTTCTTAGGGAAAATAAGAATATCTTCACGTGGAAGCCGGCTGATATGATAGGTGTTCCAAGAGAGTTGGCTGAGCACAAATTGGATTTAAACCCTAGCTCAAAGCTGGTCAAACAACATCTACAATGGTTCTCACTAGACAAGAAGGCCACAATCAAGAAGGAAATCACCAAGCTACTAGCAGCTGGGTTCATTAGGGAAATCCTTCACCCTGACTAGCTAGCCAATTTGGTACTCATCCAGAAGAAGAACACAAAAGAGTGGTGCATGTGTGTTGACTACACAGATCTCAACAAGCATTGCCCAAAGGAACTCTTTGGCTTGCCTCGTATTGATCAGATCGTAGACTCCACGGTTGGATCAGCTCTTTTATCCTTCCTTGATTGCTACTTGAGCTACCATTAGATTGCCCTCCATAAAGAAGATCAGAGCAAGACATCCTTCATCACTCCATTTGGTGCCTACTGCTACATGATGATGTCCTTTGGGTTAAAAAAAATGTCGGTGCAACCTATCAGTGGGCTATCCAGGCATACCTAAGCAAGCAGATCGGTCATAATGTAGAAGCCTATGTGGATAATGTCATCATCAAGACCAAGGATCCCTCTACTCTAATCGTAGATTTGAAACAAACCTTTGAGAATCTTTGTGAGTACAAGTGGAAGCTTAACCCAACAAAGTGTGTGTTTGGAGTACCTTCCGGGCAACTACTGGGTTTCCTTGTGAGCCATTGGGGTATCGAAGCTAGTACAAAAATGATTCAAGCAATCACTTAGATGACTCAACCTCATTGTGTCAAAGATGTTCAGAAGTTGATAGGGTGCATGGCTTCCCTTAATCATTTCATCTCATGACTCGGGGAGAAAGGATTGCCCTTCTTCAAGTTGTTGAAGAAGTCGAGCAAGTTTGAGTGGACAGCTAAAGCTAATGAAGCCTTCCAAAGGCTCAAAGAGTACCTATCCACCTCTTTGATACTTACTCCACCTGAGAAATGAGAACCACTCTTACTTTACATTGTAGCCATTACTACAGTAGTCAGCACATCAATAGTCATGGAGCAGGCTAAAGAAGGACATGTATATAAGGTACAATGACCTGTCTATTATATTAGTGAGGTGCTATCAGAATCCAAGGCCATGTACCCACGTGTAGAAGGTCTTCTATGGCCTCTTGATTACTTCATGCAAGCTACGCCACTACTTTAATAAACACAAGGTAACAGTGGCATCTGACTTCTAGCTTGGTGATGTCCTACACAATCGAGATGCAACAGGATGCATATCCAAGTGGTTAGTCAAACTCGAAGTTCAGAACATTGAGTTCGCCTTCCGCAAGGCTATCAAATCTCAAGCCTTGGCTGATTTTATAGCTGAGTGGATCGAAGCCTAGCAGTCTACTCTAATAGTCATCTTAGACCATTAGAAGATGTATTTCGATGGTTCTCTCAAACTAGGAGGTGTAGGCGCTAGCGTTCTCTTCATCTCTCTAGATGGAAAACAGCTTAAGTACGTTCTACTGATACTTTGGCCTGCTACCAACAACAAAAGCCGAGTACGAGGCCCTCCTTCACGGCCTTTGAGTTATAGTCTCACTCAGCATCAAGCACTTACTCATCTATGGTGACTCCTTAGAGGTTATCAACCAAGTAAACAAGGATTGGGACTACACCAAGGAGACCATGGATGCTTACTGCATAGAAGTCTGCAAACTTGAGAAACACTTCCTAATGAGTACAGGCCTGATCTTCCGAGAGGTAGCCGGTAAGTTCGATTTGTGGAGATCTCGACGTTGGCGATCCGGCTTCAAATCAGACACGATTCAAACCCTACAACCGTTACACCACTGCTCCATTGGTTATCAACCAAGCACAACTTGATTGACCTCGCCAAGAAGGCTTTTCCTGCAAGCGAATCGAAGAGCACAAGCAAGAAGGTAAAACACGCAATCTGAAATTGCAAATATGAATGACGCGAATATAAATAAAGGATTCAAGAACTCGGTTCCAAAGGACTAATCGACACAGTGGAGGAGATCAAGAATGGGGGCCTGGATCACTGTAAAAGGATTTGTCACCACAGTTACAATGAACGATTCAGTTTCTCAATGGAAAACTAAACTCTAAACAAAACCCAATTGTGTAGCAGCGGCGGCGGCTGTGTTTATAGTCTAAGACTCGACCTAGGGTTGGGGACGGCCAGGGGTTGGGCGCCCACAACTTGGGCTTAAGGCCCGACATGATACATGGCCAAGTTGGCCCAAATAGGTGACGCAGCACCTTGTCGTGGTCACACAGAATGATCCACGGACCTTCTGGAGCTGGGACCAGATCCAAAATGATGGCGTCGTCGTCCCCTTTCCAACGCATCCAAGAACGGCCCATTTCGATGTCGTATGAGGAAGTTATGACCGAAACAGTGACGACATGTCTGCTGAATCCGAGGGCGACGTGGCAGCTGAGTTGGGAACGAATTGGAACTTGGGGAAGACCATGGCGTCGGTGTGTCCAGCGTGGCGATGTCCTCATCATCCTCCCCTTCTCGAATTGGAGTTGTCCTTGACTCCATCTTGGCGATGTCCTCATCATCCCCTCCTTGTAGAATTGGAGTCGTCCTCGACTCCATCCCATCATGAGCGAACTCCTGCAAAAGGTTAATGACAGCAGGCAATGCACCAGACATAAAAGGTTGACAAAACATAGTATAACATGGTGCATCAGGATTATCACATAACTCAGCAGTAGCAGGAGTTGTAGCAAGAAAAGCACCTCCTTTTAACTTAATCCCATTATTTTTAGCAATGTCTGTTGGAGGTTTATTTTTGATCTCATTAGCATGTTTAATAATATCCGTAGGAGACAAAGGCAGCACTGTAATTTTCTTGTCCTTATGTATGATAGCGTATGTATTAGTTCTACCATGGTGTAAAGCATCATTATCAAATTCCCATGGGCGACCTAACAAAATGGAACAAGCTTGCATAGGGACAACATCAAAATCAGCAGTATCATGATAAGAGCCTGTGAAAAAGCTAATGCGTGCTGATTTAGTTACCTTAGTCTTACCACTAGTATTGAACCATTGAAGTTTATATGGATACGAATGTTGTTGTGTGGTCAAGCCAAGCTTGTCAACTAAATCTGAACTCACCAAGTTGTTGCAACTCCCGCTATCAATGATAGTGAGAACACGACAACCCTGCACAATGAGATACATGTGGAACAAATTGTGGCGTTGGATCTTCATCTCTTCTTCATGACCCACATGTGTACTCAACACACGCTGCATAAGAAGGCTAGGGTAGTCCGCGGCAACAGCCACGGAGTCAATGGTGATGGCCTCCTTGTCATGATCGCCCTCGGTGGGATCTACATCAATGTTAGCAGCAAGGGCTAAATCATCTTCAACATCACTAGCACTTACATATCCATCCTTGGTAGCAATGAAAGCGCGACGACTAGGGCATTCCTTCATGACATGTCCCATGCCTTTGCATCGGTGGCAAATGATTTTAGAGCTGGACAAGGAGGAGCTAGTAGAAGCACCCGGAGTGCCATCTTTCTTCAGCTGTGGAAACTGCACATTAGACAATTTACTTACCCCGGAAGAAAATGGAGGTGTAGATGGCTATGGTGCAACAGGAAGCTTGGGCGTCTCCGGCTCAGAACGCTGCTGAAAATTCCTCCCATTGTTAGACCTGAAAGGTTGGTGTTGTTTGCGTCCCTGTACTTCTCGTTCGGCCTTAATAGCAAGATGATACAATTGGAAAAAATTGCACCATTCTTTGTAATCAAGTATGTTCTGTATATCATGGTTTAAACCACCAAAAAATCTAGCACTAGCATCATCATCATCTTCATTTATACCACAATGTGCTAAACCAATAAGCAATTCTTGATAGTATGCTTCTACTCCTTTATCACCTTGTTTTAAAGTTTGTAGTTTCAAACGTAAATCACGTTGGTAATAAGGAGGAACAAAACGAGATTTCATACGTTGCTTTAAAACATTCCAAGTTTGAGGCATAGCAGCAGCATTATTAGCATTGCAAAGATCACTCCACCAGAACAAAGCAAAATTAGTAAACTCACTAGTAGCAAGTCTAACTCTATGCTCAGCAGGAACATTATGAGAATCAAATTTTTGTTGAACAGCAAGCTCCCAATCTAAATATGCCTCTGGATCAACATTACCAGCAAAAGGAGGTAGACTAAATTTAATTTTAGCAAAAGGATCATTATTACCATGATTATTACCTGCCATACCACGACGATTGAAGTTGAGGCAGCGATGGGCACCACCGTCAGCATACGCATCTTCATCACCAAAAGCATCCGCATCTTCATCATCAGCACGATAAGGTGGAGGGCATTGCTCAAGCTGTTCAATGCGGGTGACCAGATTGTTCACGTTGCGCGTCAGCTCGGTCATAAGATTGTGTTGTTCAGTCATGAATGTTGCAAGCTCGCCCTTGGACACGCACTCATTGAAGTCCATCGGAGTTCCTGCCATGGTTAGAAGATAGAAAAAGACAACACCAAAGTATTATCCCTATCAACTAAAAGGAAACAAGTGGTGGTGATGGTGGTGAAAGTGGAATGCAAAATCACAAGCAGCTTACCACCGTCTTGCCTGTATTCTTACCAATGCCAAACAGGAGCAAAACCAAAGTGGCGAAGCAATCTGTTGTGGAGCGTGGGTAACAGTTGCAAGATGAACCTATGCTGACAGAAGAATATGTGGAGCTATGGGTAGGCACACAATATGACAGCAAGGATTAGCAATTAACGAGTGCAGAGTAATGATTGTTCAATCTGGATCCAAAGTACAAATCACAGGTGCTGGCTAAGACGTGTCGAGACGTAGCGCAACAAGGTGAAAACAAAGGACGATCGAAAGAACTCACAGAACAAGCAAATAGCCTAGATTTCTCCTTTTTCCTGAATTTTTCCTGGATTTTTCCAAAAGGCACTAGTAGAAAACAAACTTTTTTTTCACTATTTTTTTATACTTTTCTCTGAACAAGGATCACAAAAGATGCAACCATAAAAATTGGCACCTACAACTGAGGTGGGATGTGGTCTACAGAAATTCAGCACGTTCTCTGAAAAGCATGCAAAAACTTTGACAAATTTTTTTCTATATTTTCCCGAATTTTTTTGGCAATTCTGATGAAACCAAACAGGGCAAAGCCGAGTTTGGGTTGGGTCCAAATGGTGTCAAGAAGCTGCACAAAAAATTTCAGATTTTTCTGATAAACGAGCGAAAAGTTATGCCTGTTTTACCGAAGGTATCTCAAGGTATGTTTTCCGGGAGGCACAACATGGCGGCGGCAGTTAGGGCAAAGCATCCCTAAACTCTAACACCAATCATAGCAGTAGGTATTCGCCTGATGATGTAAGGATGGCTGCGATGCAGGCAAAATAAGAGCGGCTGGCAACCTATCTAGGGTTTGCGCGGCGGCGAGAAGTTACACAAGGCGGCTAGCGGGGCAAGTCGAGTAATGTGGTGGCTTCGACTTGTTGTTTGGGAACACTGGATGGGATAGCGGCGGAAAACAAAATCACAGCAACGGGCGATTGAACTACGACCACGAACACAATCCTAAACCAGCAACAAGACTCGACCACGGACACAAACTCAACAACACGAATCTGAAACGAAATTGCAAAGGCACAAAGGGCGATAGGACAGCGGAAATTGAAATATTTTTGGGCTTTTTGTGGACTCTAGGTAATGAACAAATATGAATCTAAGGCAAACGAGATTATACCTCGCGGTAAACCTAAAATATCTGAAATTGCAAATATGAATGACGCGAATATCAATAAAGGATTCAAGAACTCGGTTCCAAAGGACTAATCGACACAGTGGAGGAGATCAAGAACGGGGGCCCTAGATCATTGTAAAAGGATTTGTCACCACAGTTACAATGAACGATTCAGTTTCTTGATGGAAAACTAAACTCTAAACAAAACCCAATTGTGTAGCAGCGGCGGCGGCTGTGTTTATAGTCTAAGACTCGACCTAGGGTTGGGGACGGCCAGGGGTTGGGCGCCCACAACTTGGGCTTAAGGCCAAGTTGGCCCAAATAGGTGACGCAGCACCTTGCCGTGGTCACACAGAATGATCCATGGACCTTCTGGAGCTGGGACCAGATCCAAAACGACGGCGTCATCGTCCCCTTTCCAACGCATCCAAGAACGGCCCATTTCGATGTCATATGAGGAAGTTATGACCGAAACAGTGACGACGTGTCTGCTGAATCCGAGGGCGACGTGGCAGCTGAGTTGGGAATGAATTGGAACTTGGGGAAGACCATGGCATCGGTGTGTCCAGCGTGGCGATGTCCTCATCACTTCCAAGGCTTAGAAATCCTCCATGTCGTAAGAGATATCAACATTGCAGCTGATGTTTTGGCCAAATTAGGATCAGAGAGAGCATAGGTACTGCCACCTGGTGTGTTTGTTGAGGAACTCAAAGTCCCTTCAATTAGATAGGAAGCTTCCACATCCACCAGTACCCTAACTCTTGATGTCCAGGTATTAGTGGTCAACCTGGCATGGACATAAGTATTCATTGATTATATCCGAGACCATAAGCTGCCTGATGACAAGGTAGAAGTAGAGTAGATCACGCGTAGAAGCAAGAATTACATCTTAGTCGAGGACAGGCTCTACCGATGGGGCGCATCATCTGGTGTTCTCCTCAAATGCATTACACCTAAAGAAGGGTAGTAGATCTTAGAAGAAATTCACTTCGAGTGTTGTGATAATCACACAGCCTCTAGGACCTTAGTCGGTAGGGCTTTCAGATCTGGGTACTACTAGCCTATAACATTGAAAGATGTGGAAGAGTTGGTACGACACTACAAGGGCTGTCAGTTTTTTTTCAAACAGGCCCATGTCCTAGCTCACAACCTCATCTGCATCCCTCCATCATGGCCTTTTTCATGTTAGGGGCTTAACATGGTGGGACCACTCAAACGCGCGCCGAGTAGTTTTGAGTACATCTACGTGGCCATTGACAAGTTCACTAAGTGGATAGAGTACAAGCCACTCATCAAGTTCAACGCTACAAAGGTAGTTGAGTTCATGCAAGACATTATGTACCAGTTTGGCATGCCCAATTGGATCATTATAGATCTCAGCTCACCCTTTATAGCTATCGAGTTTAGAAGTTCGGCTCAAGATTGTGGCATTAACATTGACTACACTTCCGTCACTCATCCTTAAGCAAACGGCCAAGTTGAGTGGGCTAACGGGCTACTGCTAGCCAGACTAAAGCCTAGGCTATTCGATGATCTTAGAGATTGCATACTCAGTAGAGCAGAGCGATAAGGTACTCACCCTTCTTCTTGGTTTATGACTTAGAAGCCATCTTGCTAGCAGATTTGATATAGAACTCGCCTAGGGTCAAATAGTACAATGAAGGCAAAACAGACGAAACCCAATGGCTAGAAATTGATAGTGCCAAAGAAATCAAGCTTAATGCACTCTTTTCAATCTACTAGATACATGCAAGGCCTATGACATTACTACGACAAGAACATGTGCCCCCACACCTTTCAAGTCAGAGATCTAGTCCTCAAGTGTATCCAGAATACCTCAGAACGACAAAAGCTACTTAGCCCCTAGGAAGGCCCTTTCATCATCTCCAAAGTTACTCAACTATGCTCCTTCAAGTTAATCATAGAGGATGGTGATCCCATGCCTAACTCCTAGAACATTGACTAGCTACAGAGATTTTACGCTTAATATTATTAAGTAGTCTTTTTGTTTGAGAAAATTCAATATTCTAGCTTGTGTGCTTAAGATTCTTTGTTATTAATACAGAGTCAATGTTCTTCGCTAGATGAATTTGTCTTTTTACTTTTATGCAAGATACATAACTTCCTAGTTGACTCTCCTTTATGTAGCCTTTGATACATCATATACGAGATATACAGCTGACTGATTGCGCAGCTACACATCTCTAAATATGATATATTCACTCGACACACAGTTCTTACTCTGTATACCGAGTACTGGGCTATATTTTACGAGATACGTCTCCTACTCGGATGGCTTACATCTCCTTGGCTAGGAGCGAATTACTGACATTTAGCTTAACTATTGCATGTCATCCTAGGTAGGGTGATTCCCAAAAGCAAGTAACCTAATTTGTTAGCCACGGGATAGGATCCTAATAGCAAACAATCCTTATAAGGGTTCCTTAAACAAGTGACTTTGCATACTTAACATCGATGGAAGGGTCTAACATGATTTTAATCATAGTGACTATGTTGTTCATCTTTTACTTGGCTACTCAGTCTTACACACCTTTCTAAAGGATTCCACAAGACAAACTTATAGCCTAAGTGGACTACAATCTTACTCAAAAGATTACCAAGTCTAAAAGAGTTAACTGGGATAAACCATCTTAGGCGTTTAAATACCCTAACAAGATGCATTACATTTGAACTTCATAGGCTAAGTTTTTCATTAAACTAACAGCCTACGTCAGCCAAACAACATTGTTTCTTACAACGTGCCTACCCAGCACACATGCTTAACAAGTTTTTCAAGCTTACTACAAGCCTATTCATCAGGCTTCTCCATCTTAAGGTTGAAGTCATTGGCTATGGTGGTGGCCAACCCATCCAGCTCTTCTTCAACTCTCTCCACGATGGCCAAGTGTTCTTCACTATCATAGTCTGTGGTCACCTGATGGAGATCTACAGCTGGATACAGCACCCAAAGCATCTCGAGTACATTACGAACATAGGCTTTTGTGGCTCCGTGCACATAGCCTTCAAAATGACTGAGGATTTGCTTCACTATGTACACCCACCTCCTTTTGCCATCATCTGGAGTGTGAAAAAGGAGGGCAAGTGGCTTCACAACTTCCTAGAGTGTATTGCATTCTGCCTGCACCATCTCCAGCTGGGTCTTCATGTCAGTCACCAATTTTAGAGCCAACATCAGATCATGATCAGTTCCTCACTTTATCAGCATAGCTTGAGCGAGTTCTTCACTTGCTCGTTCTGTTACCTCTTTAGTTTGATTGTGCTTGGTTCTTAGGGCTTCATTTAGTTTCTTCTCCTTGCCTTCCAACCACTAGGTTTTGACCTACTCATCTACAAAGAGGAACATTTACGATCATCATCATGATCTCTGACTACTACATTCAAGAATCACAGGGGAGTCATATAATTCTTTTACCTTTCAACTTGGTGTCAAAGAGCTCGGCCTTCTTTGTCATCTACAACAAGGAGTCAAAGGCTCGCCTGCCTAGCCTTCTTCCACTCAGTCACTTTCAGCATGTGGGTTCTCTTCAACCTAGGGTTCTTCACTTTGCAGTTGAGTACTTGCTGCTTTGTGCACCCTAATATAAGCGGAGATGAATTGCTATTCTTAGGATAATGCAATAATGCGATAAACAGCTTCAACACTTACTTGGTGGAGGATCTCTTCTGCAAACTGGGCATCCCTAGCATCATATCACTAGATGTCCTATCTAGCTTTAGGGTTGACGCTGGCGCCGACAGTATTGAGTTAGCCTGTCGACTCATGGCATCTACATCTTGTCCGGGTGCTCTCCCATCAACTTGAATCAGCATCCGGGTGTTTATAAGGTCCGGTGGCAGCATCCTATTAAGAACAATTCAGCATCTTCAAGTATATCCATGACAAAGTTTAGTATAGAATTTTACTCGAAAGCATACTTATTGCCTGATAGAAAAATATGTGTCCTCTTCTTCTGTCTCCATCTCTTCATCAATAGTGTCATGAGCTACGACTATTCAAGATTAGATTCAAAATATGATAACTATCAGACTACATGGAGTTATTTCAAGATTACACTAGTGGCAACATCGGCTTCCAATGACCGCTTCTCAATGTGCAAGATCGAGGGGGCCTCTTGGGCACTGCCCCACTCACACTAGTGGTGACATCAGCTTCCAATGACCGCTTCTCGCCAGTGGCTCCCTGCCTGGCACTTGGGTTAGCCTAGACTATGAAGTCGTTCAGATTTCCTTCAGATTCGCTATCGGCTTCTTGGTCCACAGGGATGGTAGAGGCAGCACTTCCTTCATCTACTTTGGTAGACCCTGCCCTGTTCCCACCAACTCCTCCAAAGCCAAAACATGGAGGTAGAGTGGGTAAGTCATTGAAGTTGCGCCCCAAACACCGCATCAACAATCATTAGTTTAAACGAGTCAGTTTCCCATATTAAGATATTCCAACAATCATACTTGTCAATATACTTACGGTGGCTGGTGGATGTTCGTGGTCATGTTTAGGGTACTGGTATGGTATTACAGATACTGATCTGAGTACCTCCTGAGTTCTTTCTAGGACTTCTTCCTTTGACAACTCATCAGCCATCACTCGAGTAGGATCCTCTCACCCGATATACTCAAAACCATAGTGCACCCTCTCGTGAAGCGGCTGCACTTAGTGCCTGATGAAGCTAGCGACTACTCCGACTCCATTTAGTCCTTGGTCCTTCATGGCTGCCTGCTATTTCAAGAATGGATGGATTCCTTCAAGCTCCGTTGTGTCCACAATTTCCTTCTCCCAGTAGGCGTTGGGCATTGGCGTAGTGTTGCTGTGCACCTCCGGTGGTGGCCACATGTTCCCCGCGTAAAACCACTCGGTTCTCCAATTCTTCACAGAATCAAACAGGGTATAGTGGAGATATTATTTCTTCTTCCCCACCCAGAACTGAATATTGGCACCTCCCAAAACACTTGGATTTGTTGTGTCTGGATGCAGTTTCAGTTTAAAGAAATAGCAGAATAGAGTGATGGAAGGGGGATGCCAAGGAAAGTTTCACAGAGATGGATGAAGATTAACAAATGCAAGATGGAATTCGGGTTCATATGGTTTACGGTTATGCCATAGTAGTGCAAAAAACTATGCAAAAAATGACAAGCTGGCAACCCTAACCCATGCTATATGAATGGCACAAAGAGAACGATCTCACCTAGCTCAAGGTTTGGAATATGATGTTCTCCAGGCGCCTTCCATTCACCGAGTTTCTAGTCTGACAAATAGCCCTGCTCATAGAGTTTCTGAAGGTGCTTTGGCTTCATGCTCGGCGCCAACCAGATCTAGGTGGCGTCTACCATCTCCAACACTTCAAGCGCCCTCTTCTCGGTAGTCTCCTTGGTGGCGGCGCTCGAGTTCTTGCCCTTACCCATCAAGCAGAGCTTTTTATAGATCTAGGGTTTAAGGTGGATGGCGCTCGCAGCAGGCATGGGGGCTTACTCAGGATTGGTTACCTTTTATACAAGATTCCCACTATCGTGTAGCCTAATAATCACACCAATGGGTGCAGCGCTTTGGTTTCCCTACCAATTAATGGTGCTGTGTGGAGTGATATGATGGTTGCACACCTTTTCATGATTTTCAATGCATCACACTGTGTTTAGACTTATCCTTTGGATTCATACCTTTTGGGTACATGCCATGATATGACCATTGACTACATGGCCACATCATGAAGTACTCAGATGATTGATGTAGTACTCAGATAATCACTTGGTAGTATGAGTTAAAACACCATAGTACTCAGATAAAGATTTTTTATTCAACAACAGTTCCATGGATATAGGGTTGGACACTTTACAAGATACAAGATCTTCTCAGAAACTAACAAAGACAACACCTACTTGGCTATGATAGAGTACTCATACTCTAAGTGCTTCTCAGTAGGTACTTTCGTACCCAATGCACCTGGATCAAGGAGGAGAAGAGTATTGTATTTGGGTAGATAATAGAAGTGTAGTGTGTCCTAGCCTAGAACCTTCTGTAGACTATCTGACTATGAACATTTGTTGGCTGACTACCCTTGGGAGCATAGCTACTACAAGAGGAAGCCTACTAGTTAGTATGCAAGATAAGTTACTTGCATATCTTGCCACCCAGCCGACACCATCTGTACACATTTGGGTCAGAGTTTGACCCTTCATGGATAGACATCGATAGGCATGCTCGAAGAACTAACATGGGACTACTAGAGATGCCTCTCTACCAGCCGTCATAAGACTTCTTCTAGCTGCAGCTCTAGGCTACTCTACTGTGCACAACTGCGGGTTTAGCCTATCTCTAAACCCTATCACAAGACTTCTTCTAGTCACTATAGCTCTTATCTATACCAACCGAGTACTCCCATGGGCTAGTCTACTTCGCTCACCACCATATTTGTAAGCTTCAAACTTAGAACTATTTGCTTCTTCTACAACTGAGGTTCAAGTGCTCGCCAAGAGGGGTTTTATAGGCGTCTTGGTGGTGTGTATGGACTAGGTTCACATGGAGTACATGAACAAGCTACTGAATCTTACATAGGTTTATATGGTACACTACAAGGGTACAATGCATCCTACTACACCTTTTTAGTGTACATACATCCTTATCTCAGCACATGCGAAGTAATAGTACACTCAACAACACCTTTGATGGCATATTCCTATGAATATTCTGAGCATCTTTGGACAAACTGTGTTGAGCTTTGCATGTGACTTTGAGAAGTCTTACCTGCTTTGGTACAAGCAGATAGGACAATAATAATTGCCTACACTCTCATCCTCGAGTATATTCTTTTTAGATCCTTATCTCAAGTACAAGTATTTGGACATAGGCTTGGGGGCTGCAGAGTATATATCCTCTATGGATGTTTTTTCTTTTGGACCCTCTAACTCTTTGTTTTGCAAACAACAAGAGGCTTAGGGGCTACAATCAGTGAGTGCACTTTCTTGTAAAGTGCATGTCACTAGAAGGCTTATGGAGCACCTCATGGCTTTACTCATAAAAGCACTCGGATTACGCTTGTTTCTACTCGGCAAGCCTTAGAGGAACAAGAAGGCTTCATAGTTAAACCATGATATGCTCAAGGGCTTGATAGACCAAAGTCCTAGGGGTTCCCCATAGGGGTGCTACCTAGATGGGCCCTAGGCTAGCCCATGGCTTGCTGAAGGACGTGAGACAAGGTGGCATGAACTTCAAGCTATTCCAGGTCGACCTAGTCAGCTTATAATGAAAACTAGATTCTATAATAGGACTAGGACTCTTCTATTGTAACCGGCTAGGACTAGATACATGCCCTTACCCTCTCTACCCTATATAGAGAGGTACAGTGCACCCCCTTATATAGACAATCATATCAATCAATCCAATGCAAAAGGCAACACACCGACTGGACGTAAAGGCTATTACTCGACAGGAGGGCCTGAACCAGTATAAACCGTTCATCTCTTTGCATTTACTGTCGAGTTCTGCATACATTGAAGCCCTTCAAACATCGTCCTAGGTACCCCCATGATGAGTTACCAGTCTTCAAACACCGACACCGCCTCCTATGCAAAGATGCACCGCTGCTTGCCGGGCGTTGGTGACCAGCCCCTGCCACCTCACGCTTCCTCCCATGCATGATGGTCTCCTACAGTCCCTCCCTCCGTCTCCTTTTGGGTGGTAGTGCAGTGGCTCCCTAGCAGGCATGACTCGCTGGGCGCAAGTGTTGGTGCGGAGGTCCCCCTAGAGCATGGGCCTGATAGCTCACTCCCTCTCCTAGCCGAGACAACCATGTCATCGCCGTCGCTACCTCACTGGTAGTGGCTACCATCATCCCATCACCAAACCACTGGCCATTATGACACCACCATGGATGGCGACATTAATGTAGGTCAGAAGGGGGAAAAGAAAGATAAGTATGTCAGTGTTGATTGTTTTGTGATGTAGTCCATCTTGCAATTAGAATCGAAGTTTAGTACACCTCAAAGCAACAAGGGGACAAAGAGGAGCAGCGCGAGGGGCTTAGGGCTGGCCTAGGCATAGGCATGATGGAGGTCCTCATCTGCAAAGAGCAAAGCAGCACCACTATGATGAAGCTCACCATCTATTCAATAGAATGCTTCAAAGGGGTAACCTTACCAAGCTAAAGATGTGATGATTCTATGCAAGGCAGAGCAAGCAACCAAACAAACTCTTATGGAAACCACTCCAGGGATAGCAGCCCAACCAAATAAACCCATGTTGGCTTGTTGGGGTCAGGTCTAGCCTAGTGTTGGGGTTATGATACCCTAGGTATCTCAAAACACCAATTAGCCAGCCACTCAAGGCCCAACTAAGCCACGTGGGCCGAGCCAAACACTAAGGCCGGTCTACCATGACCCCTTTCCTTTGCCTTAGCCGCACACCACACAATGACTCATGACCTCTCACCGCCCTGACCCCTTGGAGGAATGGGGAAAGATCGAGTCCTACTAAGTGTGCCTGCTCTAACAAGAGCAGGCATACCGCACTAACCCCGCAAGGATCGAGGGGATAGCGGTCACACTAGCCTGGTCAGACACCATTCCTACACCACATAGTGAAGACAAATAACACCACTGAGCAGTGACGGCCATTACGGTGACCCACCATCCAAATACGGCCCAACAAGACATATGTATGATTGCACCCATCATAGGATAGGATTCACGATAGTGGCCTTGACTTAGGGGCCATCCAAGCCAACAAGGGCCACGACACTAGTGCTCAGGATCATGGCCATAGGCAGCAAGGCGATCAACAATCTAGGGGTGTCTATCAACTCCTATACGATGCCCTTAGATGATTAGGAGGCGATGACAAAGGCCATGATGAGACCAAATCGCGTAGTCTGACTGGAGAAATGACACTATGCTTTAGTGCCGCCATGGCCGGCACTGTAGCACCACACCACACCATGCATGATGTGGGCACAAGACCATGACGACAGCCATGCCGAGACATGCACCATAAGATGACGTTACTTGCAAGCCAAGTTAGCTAGGCCCCCTCCCTCAGGCTCACAACCCCTTAGTCAGGAGAACCTTCTTCTTTGTGTGTGACCTGACCCTAAACTCTATATAAGGGTAGCCAGAGCACCCATCCTAGATGATCTTCACAATATCTAGACTCTCAAAGCTCTCATTTGGGTAATCTATCTCCTAGTTCTAGCTCTCCTATCTCTTTCACCAATCTTGCACCCCCATTGTAAGAACTTTAAAGCATTCAAGTGAGGAACACACACTTGATCATCCCTAAGACTAGACATAGAGCTCTGGCCTAAACTAGTATAACTCCTCATGTCTTTTGGACGCTACCATCGTCTTCTTGGAGCAGTGTGACATTCGTATAAATTTACTAGTCAGTCTATAAAACACTGACACCTAGCCAGGCTCCAATCCTAGCTAGGAAACCAAACACACCCTTATTATCTGGTTGAGTTATATGGCATGAGATGCATCATGTAGAGAAAAAGAGATATCACAATGACTAATTTGTTATTGTTGTGCATGTTATCATATTAACATTTGCTCTCTTCCTCTCTTAACAAACCTTAATCTATTTGAAAAAAATGAAATCACTTATATGTACCGATAACAACACACTAAGAGCAACTCTAACAGAAATCCTTAAATTATGTTTTTTATTTTTTGATTTGTGGACTTTCCTCACTTTTTGGGGTTTACTTTTTTCATCTACTCTAACAAGAGCCTTCAAATCCCTTCTAGTAAACATTGGCATATGGGCTCACTCCTTGTTCACCTATATCTATCATCGCTAGAATTGATTGAGCTATAAGGTCATGGGGAGGAGAGCAAGGAGCATCGGAGATGACAAGGTGAAAGGAGCCATGGCAGGGTCGAGTGCCTTGTTGTGAGGAGAGGAGCTATGAGGGCTCCACAAATGGAAGAGGGATAGGACGACAAAGCAAGAGTGAGTGTAAGAGGGGGGATATTTTCTAGGAAGAGTAGGAAACTTCCTACATACCTCTAGAGATATTCCTATAAGCTCTAAATGTTTTATTTATATCCTTTACATCATAATCTAAATAGGATTTTTGTCAATGGTTTCAAATCCTTATAAAGTATTTACTACTCTCTTCATTTTAGTTTTTTAGATACATTGCTTTATACATGTATCTAGATAGAAAAGCCAAAATATTTTATAATTTAGAATATATGGAGTATATTTTCT
The DNA here is from genome assembly GCF_019320115.1 of Miscanthus floridulus. Taxonomy (NCBI): domain Eukaryota; kingdom Viridiplantae; phylum Streptophyta; class Magnoliopsida; order Poales; family Poaceae; genus Miscanthus; species Miscanthus floridulus. The sequence continues at coordinate 44,000,740 of NC_089583.1, read as the reverse complement.
AAAGAAAAAGACATCAGTTCTGAGAGTTCAGGGTAATATGTGTGGTTTTACAACTTGAAAAGAATCAGATTACGATGATAATTCAATGGGATATGATTTTTTCCTCACAAATGCATGCAATCGAATGACTTAGGGCATGTTTGGCAAGATTTTTTCCTCACAAGTTTTTTTATCACTCCATTTAAAATGAAGTAGGAGTCAGGGAAAACCACGATTTATGACTCCTGACTCTGGCTTCAACTCCTCTGACACTATAGCATGTAGCCAAAGCCCGTGGAGCCAGAGCCCAATAAGAGCTTAGTTGGGCCGATAGATAGAATTTTGCAAAAAGTCCACATTATCTGTAACACCCTCGGTGTTACATTGTACTGTTTTGTTAAAACATTACATGAGCATCATACTTGTTTATACTTGTGTGTAATTTGGAGTATAGATCAATATACGTCACTTGACACATTTATCTGAAACAAGAAACAAGTGTTACATTTCATGTTGTTTAAAATTGTTTAGTATTCTGAGCGAATTTTTATTGAGCGAAAATGCTATAGAATGTTTATGCAAACTTTGATAGAGTTGGTAGTATGTACATCGTAGGCAATGATGAAATATGTGCGAACGAGGTTTGTTAAAAAGCATACCCAGTAGGTCTAAATTAAATTTGACGCGAAACCATCGCGGTTTGTTCGTTTCGTGTTAAGTCCGTAATTGGGTCGACGAAGCCACTTTTGGCAATTGTTGTAGAGCGATCGGCTTAGGAAGTGGCAAGATGTCATGACTCCGGTCGATAGCCCTACGTACCCTCTTCCACATCGAACAACTAGTTTGGCGTTCGGGGTATCGGGTTTGAGTTTTTGAGCTGCTTTAAAAAGCGTGCACAGCACATGGTTTAGCTCCGGGCGTGGTCACCACCCCCTGCTAGCCTGCCACCATTGCTGGCTTGCCAGCACGCGCTATCACGCCAGCTGCGTCCCACTACCACATCTGTGCGTGTATGCATGCGCATGGCCCTTGCGCTATGAGCCAAGGCCGCCTGCCACTGCCGCTGCTCGCCTTGGCGCTGCTGCTGGCTCGCCCAAAGCGCACGTCGAAGCACCAGCCGTGTCCTCACTGCCGTCGTGAAGGCACATCACACGTAGGGCCTTGGCGCTGCTACCTTGGCTGCCTGCTACCACTCGCTGGCGCGCGGGTCACATCACCGTGGCTGACACGCTACGTCTGGGACACCGACCCTGCCCTGCCCTACCTTGCCCTAGCTGAAGGCACACCGAGTCCCGTGCTACACGCCGCTAGTCACTGTAACACCCTAAAAATTACCTCTTTTGAAATAGAGTTAAAATGATTTAAGTTGGAATTTTTGTGCACATGAAATATAGGAAATAAATTTTTTCATTAAATTAAAATACCTCATAAGGTAGCAACATGTTTGAGCATACATGCCATTGCATTTGATTTTATTGGTTGAGTGGTTGAAAATTCAAAATAGTTAAAATGCTTTTGAAATGAAATTAAAAATGGCTTTGAAATAAAAGAAAAGAAAATTTGAAAATAAGAGGATTTAAAAAAATGGTAAAATTTATTTTTATAAACTTACCAAAATTGCTCATTTATATTTGAGATGAAAAGTATATTGAAAACATATTCGGATTTGATATGATTTACATAGAATTTGACTTGGATTTGGAAACTCAAAGTAGGAAAAGGATTTGGAAAAAAAAATAAAAGAAAAAAACCTCCCCTCTCCCAATTTTTGGCCCGAAGGCCCAGTTTCCCCTTGGCCTGCTTCGCTTCCCCGCACGTGGCCCGCTGTGCGCCTGGCTCAGTCCCGCGCCCCTCGGCTTCTCTTCCACACGCACTGCAGCACCACGGCCCAGCTGGTGGCCCGATCTACTCATCCAACCCCGTGCGCCTACGCTCGCCCGCAAGCACCGCTCCCTTCTCCCTCGCTGTAAGTCAGGACCCACTCGTCATCGCCCTTTCCTTTCTTCCCCGGTGCACTCTTTCCTTCCTCTGCCCTGCTGATGGCACATGCCAAGACGACAAGCCACCGCGCCGTTGCTCCCACATAGCAAGTGATCGAAATAGCCATATTCCGCTCCCTTTCCTTCTACGCCATAGCCCCGCCCACCTATAAAGACAGAGCCAAGCCCTCCCCTTTGCCCCTCCTTCGTTCGCTGCTTGAGCTCACCACCATAGCCTAGCAATCCACCCCTCCCGCGCCTTCAACCTCGTCGCCGATGTGTCCCGAGGCTCCGCCGTGTTCCCCTGGGCCCGTAGGTAACACCTATTTCGCGTTTTGGTCTCGATTCAATCGGATTTCCCCTCACTGCGCCTTATCTCTCTCTCCAGCTGCCACCGTCGATGAACCCCACCCCCTTTGGAGGCCTTCCAGATGCCGCAACCACCTCCATACGCATCGCGGTGAGCTCCTCCACTTACCCATGCTCTCCACTCATCAATTCATGCACTAGAATGCCATATCGGCGAGAACCAGTTAAGCCAGCCATGGCGCCACCGCAGGATCGCCGCTTTGGCACGTTTCCCGCCCTCGATAGCACATTCGATAAGTTTGCGAGGGCCTGCGCTTCATGCCAGTGGATTCGGTTTCGATTGGGATGGCTGGAGTCCCCCGTACCGGCATCACTGCCAAGTTCGGCACATCGGCACCCATGGCGCCATCGTCGTGTGTCTTCCCCGGTGACCCGCTGCCCTCATCGTGCCAGCACTGTCAGATCTGATGTGGACAGCCACGACAAGCCCGTACCCCTTCGTTGTGTAATCGGTCCACCGCACCGCGTCAGCGCGTGCCCACACCCATGTGGTGCACCGCGCCAACCAGTGATTGTCGTGTGGCACCTAGTCAATAGCCACGGGTCAACCCACGATCAGCCGCACCCAGTTTTGCGTAAAAGCCCCTCAGTTTTCAGTGAATTAACCCGCAATCCATAACAGTTTAAAATAAATACAAATCAGCCCTGTTTTTATTCATTTAGGACCCTGTGTTTTCCAAAAATAGTACCCGCAGTCCTATAACCGTGTAATTTTATATTTTAATTGTTTTAATTCAAAAATGAGTTCAAGTTATTTACAGAAATGCCACTAAACCTTATTTCATGCGTAACTTTTGTGTTTTAAGTCCGATTTGACCCGTTCGAATTGTGTTAGGATCGTATTTATGTTTTCTACATGTTTATACAACTGTTAGGCATGTTTTCAATATCTAAAATTCATGGGTAGATTTAATCTATTATTTAATTAAAGGAAAACTTGTTTAAATCATAATTTATTTATTTTAACTCTGAAATAGTCCATTCAAGTTGCGTTAGATTCATAACGAAGAGATCTACATGTTAGTGATAGTGTTTACTATATTGTTATTTCTAAAATAACATGGTTTAAACCATATCTTGATTAAAGATTGTGCAACTGGGTTTTATACATAAAATATGATTTGTTTTACTTTTGTTTTATAATTTAAATCTAAAATTGACTTAATTTAATCTATATTTTTTATAAATATCTTTTATATATGAATTCATATGGCTAACATAAATGAAACCTATAGTTTTCTTTTCCACATATAAGCCAAATCCCTCGGTAGTTGTATCGTTTCAACCATAGCTCCGATTAGAGTGCCTCTCGCAACTGTGTGTTCGTAGCGATGCGTAGAATCGTGTTTCAATCTCTTTTACTTATTTTTCTATGATTGGTGCACTGTTCTGATATAGATGCAATTGTATGCTATGCATGTATGTGTATGGATGTTTATGTGGTGTTCTACGATTACGTCCAGTCGGTGAGATACACGTGGTGATCCAGAAGAAGAAGAAGAAAGACGTTGGAGATTAAAGCTAACCAAAGGATTGGTATTTAAGGCAAGTGTAGCAAAGGCCCCTTGTACCTATGAACAATTACTATTCATATTCATGCATGTGTCTAATTTGATATACCCTTAAGGACTTTACCTAGATGATTACTTGTACCACATATCCTTGATACCTAGGGTTTTTTGGTAGGCATTTTGGATAGATGTTGCAGCGCTTAACATAAAATAATTGTTAAACATGACTAAAGGCTATACACAATGTGATAAAATTGAGCTTTTTAGCAATAGATAGGGGGCTAGAGTATGGGGTTGAGTACTCTAGTGCCTGTCCATAAGGACTTAATCCTGAAGCGGCAACCCAGGTGGTTCCGTATAACCCCAAGTGTCATATGGCTCTAACTTTAACCTGTTAACTAGATTGTACTAGCTTGTCTGTAGCTCAAGTAAGGGTAAGAGGGTATCTTTCCTTTTTCTGCTAGGGTGAGTACCGTGATGCGATGCCCACATGTGCCACTCCTTTGTAGCTATGACTTGTTAGTGCAACTAGCTAAGGGTTTCATAGTGAAACCATGCCACACTTCCTAGGAAGAGGTGTAGTAGGCCTTGCAAACCCCGGCATTGGGAATCATGGCTCAGTGGATAAAGATGTACAATTTCTGTAGAAATATTTAACCTGTTATAACAGTCATGCTCACGGATACGAGTGGTCTGGATCCTTCAAGATTAGTGATTACTATGGGTGGTGGATGGATGGGAATTGAGATAAACATTACTATACTTTAATATCACTTGGGAATTGAGACTGTTCATTAAAGTAGCGATTCAAGATGCTAAAATTTGATCAACTAAAATTGCGAACCACAGTCAAACAGTGTCAAGCCTTTTGAGCCTCATAGATCCATTTGATATACTTGCTAAGCATGGTGAGCTTACACTTGCTTTACATCCAATGAAAATTTCAGATGGGTACCAGATTGTTGGTTTGGAGTTAGGCTTGTGGTCAACCAGTCAGTCATCCCTATGGATTTGGAGTCTTCGCCTGAAGATCGGAGTCAACTTTCCACTATCTATACTCTAAGTTTATTTTCCTTTTACTAATATGTTATGTAATAAGTATTGTCTCTTGATATTACCCGAATTTGTGGCTATATGTGAGATTTGTCTTCCTGGGCTCACATATAGTGTGTATCTGGTTTTGTCTTTAAAACTGGGTGCTACAAAGTGGTATCAGAGCAATACTAACTGTAGGACGCAAGCCTAGATAGAACTGGACGTTTTAGCATGCTTTTATCTTGCTCAGTTCTTGTTTTCTCTCCAACCTTGTTATTTGCTAAAATTTTTGCTCACTTCAGCCTCTGTCTATTATGAAAACTTTATCTCTATTCTAAATCCTCTTTCTTCATTTATATAGATGGGTCGTAATGAGGAGACCACCAGCATTAGAGATCAGGAGGACCAGGCTACATTGTCCTTGACTGCATTTGACAAGGAGAAGCTTGTAGTTGTGCAACAACAAGCACCTAAAGGAATGACTCAACCTAGGAGTTTTCAATAGTGCTTGCCACAAGGTCAAACCAACATACCAAAGGGACCAGTGAAGAGACAAGTAGTAGAAGCTTGGAAGAATATGAAGTCCAACAAAGATGTTGGAAGGACGACACATGAATGCCAGGATCAACCATAGCCAAAGCAAGAACAGAAGGTCTAGAAGAAATAGGAGCAAGGAAGTAAAGCAAAGAGAAACTACATCCAAGGAAGATTGAATAATGTGGATATTACTACCACTCATGGAGCTAAGGAGGTTGTGTACGGTTTCATTCTAGTAAACTCAACTCCTGCCATAGTGTTGTTGGACCCCAGAGCTTCACATTCGTTTACCTCTTGTCGATAGAATATGCTCGACAGTCCACCGAGGGGTATTCTACGATGGTAGATTTGTTGGTGGGGGTGCGCGTAATTAGGAACCAGATGGTGACACAAGGCACAGAGACAACGATTTAGATAGGTTCAGGCTATCTGATCGACTAATACCCTACGTCCTGTGTCTTTGGTGTATTGTATTGATCTGTATGTAGATCCGATCTGATGAATCGTATCCGCTAGGGGACCCTTACCTCTCCTTATATACTCTGAAGGAGGTAGGGTTACAAGTAAAGTAGCCTATTTGGTACTATACAATGTCTTGCGGTGCACGTCGAGTAGCGCCATGCACGCCTTAACCTTATGGACTAGGCCACCCCTAGGGGCATAGCCCATGTCTTGGGGGCCATACCCCCACAGCTAGTCCCTGAGCCTAATAGTAGGTGACATAGTCACATGGTGCCAGGGTCAGAAAGTAGAAAACCAGCCAAGTAGGCAGCCAGTCCCTGGGCGTAGCCTCGAGATGAGAACAACCGTAAGGTGAAGTGTGCCCACTTAGTCCCTAAGCCTGCTGGAAGATGAAGAATGAATCTTGTAGCAGGGTCAAAGAAGTCTGAAAGCTTGCCGACGTCATCTAACATGCGTGTATCAAGACCCTAGACGCGCTGCCCAAGATTAGCACCCTAATCCAAATAGCATGGAGCAGCTTGATAGCACACTGACGAGATGTAGCAAGATCCGAGCACCGAGGAGTCCCCAGCATAGCCAGCGATGTCCGACCACCCAGGGAGTTACCGGCGTAGTTGGCGATGACCGAGAACCGAGGAGTGAGGAGTCCCCAACGTAGACGATGATGACCGAGAACCAAGGAGCAAGGAGTGAGGAGTCCCTGACATAGGCAGCGATGACCGAGCACCAAGGAGCGAGGAGTCCTCGGCATCGCTGGTGATGATCGAGCACTGAGGAGTCCCCAACGTAGGCGGCGATGACCGAGCACCGAGGAGCGAGGAGTCCCCGACATAGGTGGCAATGACCAAACACTAAGGAGCGAGGAGTCCCCGGCATAGGTGGCGATGACCGAACACCGAGGAGCGAGGAGTCCACGGCATCGCTGGTGATGATCGAGCACCGAGGAGTCCTCGGCAAAGCTGGCGATGTCGGAGCACTAAGGAGCGAGGAGTCCCCGGCGTCACTGGCGATGACCGAGCATTGAGGAGCGATGAGTCCCCGGCAAAGCTGGCGATGACCGAGCACCAAGGAGTGAGGAGTCCCCGGTGTCGCTGGCGATGACCGAGCATCGAGGAGCGAGGAGTCCCCAGCATCGCTGGCGATGACCGAGCACTGAAGAGCGAGGAGTCCTCGGCATCGCTAGCGATGACCAAGCACCGAGGAGCGAGGAGTCCTCAGTGTCGCTGGCGATGATCGAGCATCGAGGAGCAAGGGGTCCCTAGCGTCGCTGGTGATGACCAAGCACCGAGGAGCGAGGAGTCCCCGACATCACTGGCGATGACCAAACACCAAGGAGCTAGGGGTCTCTGACATCACTGGCGATGACTGAGTACCAAGGAGCGAGGAGTCCCCGGTGTCGCTGGCGACGACCGAGCACTAAGGAGCGAGGAGTCCCCAATGTAGGCGGCGATGTCCGAGCACCAAGGAGCGAGGAGTCCCCGGCGTCGCTGGCGATGACCGAGCATTAAGGAGCGAGGAGTCCCCAGCGTCGCTGGTGATGTCCAAGCACCGAGGAACGAGGAGTCCCCATCATAGGCGACGATGTCTGAGCATCGAGGAGCGAGGAGTCCCTGGCATAGGCGGCGATGTCCGAGCACCGAGGACCGAGGAGTCCCTAGAGTAGGCAGCAATGTTCAAGCACCGAGGAGCGAGGAGTCCCCGGCATAGGTAGCAAGGTCTGAGCACCGACGTAGCTAACGACATCCGTGTGGTGAAGTGTGCCCACTTAGTCCTCGAGCATGAAGAATCCGAGCGCTGAGGAGTAACTGGTGTAGCTGGCGATGAAGCACGAGCAGCGAATAGTCTGGTCAACTGGTCTATGGTGAAGTGAACATTGAGTAGAAATGACCGGTGAACAGTCCGATCAACTGGTTGGTGACGGAGTCCATGAACCAAGCGGTCCAACTAGTTGATCGGTGGAGAAGTCCAAGCACCAGGTGGTTCGATCACCTGGACAATGATCCTGCAATACAAACATGTAGAATGGGTAGTACATGATGTACAAATAAATAAACTCCAGAGAAAAATCAGCAAAGGTGATGAAATGACGTATGTAGTTCGGTGATCAGTTGGCGTGAAAATATATTTATATTTAATATAAACCACCCGACCAGTTAGTGTGTAGCTAAGTCTCCAGCCCTAGCTAGCCCATAGTCCATAACATTGAGCGCGGAGCCCATGCACGTGTAGGAGGAACAGGCGTGACCAAGGAGCCGCTGCCGACCACCCATAACGCAGAGCGCGGAGCCCGTAGCACGTGTAGGGAGGAGCTAGAGACAGGGCCATCTCTAGAGACGTATGAGCATCAACGTGACTGTTTGAGGGTTTCGAAAATCATTTGGAGAGCAAACATGGAGAAAATAGTTCAGAGAAACATTATGACGATATACGGAGATTGGAGAATATTTAGAAGAATATTAAAGCGTGACTTAGCTTTAGACGGAGCATCTGGTCAGCGACGTATGGTGTTATCTGGTTGGTGTTGATGGTGAGCACCTAGCGGGCGGTGAGTTGTTGGTGAAGACGACCTCGGAGGTGGTTCCAAGATTGGATCTGCTATCGCAGGGGCTAGTGTAGCCAGCAATGAATCGTCATCGTGGACCAACATGGATCTCCACGAGATTGATGACGAGAATGCTTTGATGATTTGAGGTCCATCTGGCTCGCCATGGATCAAGTGCACACCCCTACCTGGCACACCAACTGTCGATAGAATATGCTCGGCAGTCCACCGAGGGGTATCCCGCGATGGTAGATTTGTCGGTGGGGGTGCGCATAATCAGGAACCGGATGGTGACACAAGGCACAAAGACAGTGTTTTGGATAGGTTTGGGCCATCTGATAGATGTAATACCCTACATCCTGTGTCTTTGGTGTATTGTATTGATCTGTATGTAGATCCGATCTGATGGATCGTATCCGCTAGGGGACCCCTACCTCTCCTTATATACTCTAGAGGAGGTAGGGTTACAAGTAAAGTAGCCTATTTGGTACTATACAATATCTTGTGGTGCACGTCGAGCAGCACCATGCACACCTTAACCTTGTGGGTCGGGCCACCCCTGGGGGCGCAGCCCATGTCTTGGGGGCCATACCCCCACATCTCTAGTGCATACGTAAAAGAACATAAGATAACTATGCTTCCAATGAGAAAACTAGTGATAGTTAAGTCCCTAGGAGGAGAAATGAAGGCAAACTGCAAATGCCCAAGAATTAGTCTTAACATAAAGGGGGTAAAATTTGAAGCAAACCTTATTGTATTAGAGTTAGTGGACATTGATGTCATTCTTGGAATGGGATGGATGTGAGCATGTAAAGGAGTGATTAAGTATGCCCAATGTTTGGTGCTTCTAACCACACCATCAGGAGAAAGAATTGAGTATGAAGGTATTCAGCCTGTACCTAAGGACAATGTGTATAAGAAGAGAAAGGTCTCACCAGAGTCAGAATCAGGAAGCAATCAACATTCGAGTTCTATTACATAGTCACATCCAGCTCCAATCCCTAGTTAGATAAACTAGACTCTAAAGAATTAGAAGTTTCTCAAGCTAAGGTTACTCCACTCTTTCCACATGAGGTATGCATAGATGGGTGGACAATCACCTACACGGAGTTTCAACCCTGAAAGATCAAGCGAGCTAAAAAGCGGTCTAGTCAAACAAAGATGAACTTACAGAATCAGCAAGCTGACAATACTCTAAGCAACAATTCTATAGAGTATGACATCATGAAAGATCCAGCTAAGAGAAAGTGTTATCATTGCCAGCAGGAAGGACATTATGTTAAATCTTGCCCATAGAAGAATCAACAATTACACCAAGGAAGTAGCCAGAGTCAGATCACTACTGGTCTGTCACCAGAAAGTGTCAGTGATAACCAACCTAAAAGAAGCAATTGGTGAGAGTGGTGAATGAAGAAGTTATGCTAGACTATCTAAGATCCTTAGATAAGGGTAGGAGTTGTGCCCCTTATATAATAAAAATGATAGTATCACAAGTTGAGTCGATGATTGAGTTGTGCATCTTTACTATCTTATTGAATTGTCATTATGCTTATGATTGTTTGCATCTTTTTTATGATTGCAATGATCTTGTTGGGTGTTCCCGCAATTTCATTTAGTTCATAGGTTTAAGGTATAAGGATTAATGAAATAAATAGTTGGGTTATGGTTTTCTTTTGTTTTTCCTATCTTATCTTCAGAGCAGACTATCTTTATCAGTTCATATCTCTGATTTTGGATGATCAAAAGTCATGAGGAATTTCTGGACAACAGTAGACTTCAATCACAAGATGATGCAAGCTATACTTTGGTATCCCCTACTTTACCTTTTCTTAAGGGGGTAGCCAAGTTGATGAATTTGCAAGATGAAGTGTCCTACGTTCTAGTTTGCGCAGCAGAAGCGTGGTGGCACCCAAAGATTCAAGAAGAACTCAGAGTATTAAATAATGAGGTTTGGTTAAGAAGGAAGTTTATCCAAGAGTAGCAAGATGTTGATAAAGTTACTAGAGAAGCTTTTAGGTTAGGAAGGATATAGAGACCTCAGCCAAGTGTTTGAAGGAGTATAAGAGGTCGAAGTAAAACCTAGGTATTAGCTTTGTTAGATCATGACATGAGCTTTGTATCTACAATAATGCATCTTGTGAAGGTGTGGGATGTGTCCTTAGAGCAACTCCAAGAGACTCTCTATATCCTTCCTAAATACTAGGAATAGACATTTTGGTGAAAAAATTCCCTCCAACAGTTTGTCTAAATGGTTATGCAAATATAGCCATCTTCTATTCTGGATTTTTCACTAGCCAAAAATAGAAGACGAGAATGACTCTCTAGAGTGCGCACAAGATATAGAAAAACTATTGGAGAGTGAAAAGATATAGAAAGCGATTTTTATGGAAATGGCTCTCCAAATCATGATTTAGAGAGTGAGATTTAGAAAGACTCATGGTGATGCTCTTATATGCGTGAGTTGAACTAACATGTTATCTGGAGCTATCCATTGTAGAGCATGGAAGTACCATCCTCTTGAAAGTAAAAGTGATATCTAGGAGGATCACAAGAATATATAGGACATCTACACTAAGTTGGTCTTGAGCTTGTGAGATCCTCGTTGGAATGAGATTGATTATGACTTGGAAAAGTGCTATCACTTCAAGAAGCAAAGTCATGGCCGATGCCCTTAGCAATGGAGAATTGTGCTAAGAAGGTTCGAGTAACACCGAGGATTAAGAGTTGTATTCCCAGTTCGAGCAACTTAACTGGGATCATTAATGTTTTAAAGATTGGTGGTAGATTCTCTTTTGGACCAAGAACATAAGGAAGCTCTGTTGGAAGGTGAACATATGAGGAAAAGAGAATTATGACCTAGTGATTAGGGTTACCTGTGAAAGTTTTGGAATTAGTTAGGCAAGTTACTTGGAGTAAGGGCAATAGGTATGCAAGTTACCTGGAGCATGTCCTGCTGTTTCCCATAGTTGTGCATGCTTGTATTTTGCATTGACGTCCACAGCCGGGCCGAACCAAGCCATGCCAAAGCTCCCCTATCTTCGCTGTCACCATGGCCGGCAGGACACCTTCCTTTAATTCGCCATGACCATAGCACTATACTCCAATTCGTCGCACCCTCGGCTCTACTAGGTAGCCAGTCACCCAACCTACCCCACCGCGCTATAGGTACCGCTACACGGTGCCACAATTCCTAATCACCGCTCTGCCGGGTCCTTAAGACTGGACGGGTGCATGCCATGGGCAAGCCGCCTACTCATAGCACCCAACGGCAATTCATTGCATCACCAGCCTAGTCTTATCCTCCTGAGCACCCCGCGCACCTCAGTTGTAGCTTTACAGCAGCCCTGCCTTCCCTGACATGGATGTGCCATCTCCTTGCACTGCCGTATCGTTAGTGCGCACGTGGCCGGCTCGGCTTGGGCCTTCTCCGGCTGAACTGACATCTCAACGATCTTTGTGGGTAGTTCCTTGAGCTCGCTAGCTAATTTGTTTGCTACGTTTTCACTGTGGCTCACGGGAACGCACCCGCCATCGTAGGGAAAGAACCACCGCCAGGGAGGGAGCTCGGGACAACACCCTTGTTCGCCATATCGCCTCCTGTCGCTGCGTGTTGTCATTGAGGTAACCATCGGTCCCTTAGATAGGACATGGAGGGTCGAGTGACGCCGACGCGGCCGCCTGGTGCCTGTGCCATCGCGCCTATGTGCGCACGGGTGCTGGGGGACATCACCATGGTGAAGAAGAAGAAGGGGAGGGTGTAGCTATAAAACCGTAGACTAGAGGAATAGTGTCTTAGAGCTCACAGTAAATACAGAGTAGTTCGGGGTGTTTTTGAATGTTTGCCGTTGCGCACGGGTCTCTCTCATCGTGGGCCGTTAGTCAGTTGGGCCGCACCCCCATGTGGGCCACGTTTCACTGGCGCGTGCGCCATGCCATTGTGGGCCGAGCCGCGTGAGCTAGGCTGCGAGTTAGAATTCGGTTTCTTTAATTTCCAGTATTATTTGCTTTAGTTATGAGTTGAACTTTGATAAATTATAGTAAATTGTGTAGAGGTCCAAAAATAGTGAGACTAATTTTGTTAGGTTTGCAAAAATACCATCTACTTGATAGTACAGTTAGATTGCAGTTAGCTATGATGGTAATGGGCTCATAAATCCAAACTAAGAGAGCTTAGTATTATGTAGATTAATTTTTGTAGGAATTTTTGTGGGAAATTGGTGATAGCTATAGCTATAAAAATTTTACAGTAGACTCACTATATTATTATGTACTTGCTGTAGATTTTGTAGCTTTCAGATGTGTTGTTAAATATGGTAGCTATTACCCTTGCTGTATCGTATGTAGCATAAATCGGTATTAGGAGTAAGAGTACCTGTAGTTGCTATAATAATAATGAATGTCATATTTCAAACTTGTTATCAGTAACAATAGGTAGCTTAGCACCGTGGTCATTAGCACTAGCTTAGTAGTTAAATCGATGTACTTTTATTTTAAGAGTTGCTGTTGTTATATTCCTAAGGATTGCATCGTTATTTCATGCATGTAGATCACAAGCTGGTAGACTTTGTGCCCGTCGGTGAGCCAAAGTACGATGAGGTAATCGAGGTGTATGAGGAGGAGATCCTTATGTAGGAGGGAGCCCCGAAGCCTGCTGGTGCTGACCTGTCGCCTACCCAAGGCAAGCCCAAGTACATAACCCCTATTTTAATTATCATTAAATATATATATATGTGATGTGCATTTAAGTTACAGGCATTTTATGGAAACTACATATAGAAATATATTTACCCATGAGTCCTACTAGTACAGGTCAAGTAGCTGCTATGCTCAGGATATCGGTAGCATGAGTAACCTGCCGTTACTCGCAAATAGGTGATAAAATATGATCACTCATGATAAAATGGTGGAAGGGTAAATGGTGGTCGGGCAGGGATATGGTTTAGGTATTGATGGGTGTAAAGGATTGTGTCCTGCGGCCAACAGGGCATAGCTCAGTTACACTTTTTCCCTGTCTGTGTCGATTAAGGACTGGTCGTTGCAATAGACTCTAGGCAAGTCACAGATTTATTGTCCCGAGCGCATACTTGGATATGGGCGCAGGGAAGACTTGTTGCTCTCTTGTCACAGATCCGGCTCTTTCCGAACCGACTAATTAGAGGCAGAGATGGTGGAGGTCCGTGCACCACACTAAGTCTGGGACTCAGGAGTGGGGGCTTGGAGTCCAAGTTTGGATGGGGATCTGGACACCTAGGATAGGAGAGTGATGGGTTAGTCCTGCTTGTGCCTAGGGTACAAGCGGGACGTGTGTTTTTGGGGCACCCAGCTATGCACATTGATTCATGAATCATTGGGCAATTCGGTATGGCTTGTCTGCGGTTTAGCACCGTCGTAAGAACGGGAAGTTGAAAGGAGAAGAAATGGAACTGATTGCTCAACCCTTGCTTAAAAGTAGAATATGTGCTTATATTGACTAGCTAGATGATAACTTAATGCGGCTATAATAATACATGAATAGGGACTCACTATTAGTATTGCTTTCTACCAAAAGAAACTAGCTAACCATAAAGCTTATCATATTCCTTGGAGTCGGGAAATTATTCCCACTAGTCAGATAAGTCTTGCAAGTACATTGTATACTCAGGGTTTATTTACCCCTATTGCAGGTGATGCATGAGAAGTACCTTATGTAGAGGATTCTTCTGGTGGGCTCAGACGGATCTTTATCCCTATCGCTAGATGTATATTTTTAAAATTCCGTAGTTTATCATTCCACACTCTGATATTTGGTATTATAATAATGTACTTTTAAGAAACTCTGATGTATGAAACGGACTGGTATTGTAACTCGGTCTCATTATTGGATCTTTGGAAAAAATGTGGATCTTTCGGGTTCTCCCTTGGGGTGTGCTCGATAGATACCGCCCGTTGTAGCTTGCTTTCGGGGTGCTTAGTGTCTAGTGGAAGATGAGCGCCACCGTAACCGTGCTTTTTTGGGTGGTTCTACCATAGTTGGTATTAGAGCCAATAATGGTCACGAGTTTCATCACTCTTTTTCAAAACAAAAAATTTGACCAACAAAAGCTTTGCGAAAAGTAGGATGCGATTAAGTTAAGTTAAATAAGTATAAGCCCTAACAGTATGGTTTATCTAGGATAGTGGCACTGGTTTTATCTAATCAATTTTCTACAGGTACACTGACTTACATTGCGTAAGAAATCGCTTAGTATATGGAAAGTGAGTATGCGATGTGCTGAAATTTTATGAATGCCACTATATTCTGGCTTGAGTGAACGTATAGGTCGAAGCATGCATCATGATAATAGCATCTTACTTCAACTAAAATTCCCCACTTCATGTATAATTGAATTAGTAAATTAATAGGACTAACTAACGTAATGCTTTAATAAATGTGCTGTCATCCCTCTGATTCCCTGCTTCTGATCAGGATGGTTGTTCTAAATGGATGGTTTCTATCTCTTATAGATGAATCTGAGGTCTGGACATAGGAGCACCAGTGCTGGGCTGGCTCACGGTCTTGGCGAGAGCCATGGGGCTCCACTTTTGGCTCCTCCTTCACCACCGCCGCCTCCGATGACCCACGCCAAGATGATGGCAGAGCTATTGGCTGCTCACCGAGAGTTAGCTCATGCCATGGACATAATGGCATAAGCTGTCATGGGCCTCACCCACGAAGGCCTAGGGGGCAACGGTGGGAACGGGGGTGGTGCCCACCATCCTGAGGGACCGTACTCTTACTAGGACTTCCTCAAGACTCACCCACCCAACTTCACCCCATCTAATGAGCCTCTAGATGCGAAGCACTAGCTTCGCATTATGGAGCAGAAGTTTCTACTGCTCGACGTGGCCGACGAGCAGAAGGTGTGCTTTGCCGCGCATCAGCTTTTGGGTTCTGCAAGCGCATGGTGGGACACCTTCCATGCCATGGAGCAGCCTGATCATCCATAGCCTAATCATCTAAGCTTGTCAAGAGGACCATAATCAAGAAGAAAGTGCCTAGCAGATCTGGCCAGGTGCATTTCACAGATGCTGAGCAGATTCTGCAGCAGGAGCTGGTGATGGCTGGTATGTTCACCATCGACTCCCATCTAGCTTTGGTGTTGTTCAATTCTGGTGCATCACATTCCTTTATGAGTATGGGGTTTGTAGAGCAGCACAACTTACCACTTATGGCTATACCATATGCCTATAAGATCCGTACTGTGGGTTCACAATTGTTCATTAATACCTACATGGATACAGTAAGTTTGGTATTAGCCACCCACACTTACCGTCTATAGTTCATGGTCATGCCTGGGCAAGGCATTGATGCTATTCTTGGAATGAACTATTTGCGGGTGTATGGGGTAGTATTGGATATGAAGAGGAGAAGTGTGGAGTTATGGCTTCCTTCTTCTGAGGATAGGATGTCTCTTATTGTACCCTTAGATCCAGTCTTGCCTATTGTTTCCCAAGCTGAAGCCTCTCCTGATCTTACCTCCATCCCGGTAGTATGTGAGTTCCTGGATGTTTTTTCGAAGATCTTCCTAGGTTGCCACCGGATAGAGAGGTGGAATTCTCCATTGAGCTTGAGCCTAGTACTGCCCCTATCTCGAGATGCCCATACCACATGGCTCTAAGGGAACTAGCAGAAATGAAGAAGCAGCTGGAAGAGTTGATGGACAAAGGTTTCATCCGTCCTAGTTCTTCACCTTGGGGTTGCTCAACTATTTTCGTCAAGAAGAAGGATGGTACCTTGCAGTTGTGTGTGGATTACCACCCTCTTAATGTGGTAATAGTTAAGAATAAGTATCCTTTGCCCCGCATAGATATTTTGTTCGACCAATTAGCTGGTGCCAAGGTGTTCTCAAAGATAGATCTCTGATCAGGCTATCATTAGATCAAGATCAGACCACATGATATACCAAAGACAGCTTTCTCTACTAGGTATGGCCTATATGAATACCTAGTGATGTCGTTTGGTCTCACCAATGCTCCTACCTTCTTCATGTACTTGATGAATTCAGTTTTCATGATGAAGCTAGATAAGTTTGTGGTAGTTTTCATTGATGACCTCCTGATCTATTCCAAGAATGATGAAGAGCATGCACAACACCTTTGGATAGTACTGACTCGACTAAGGGAGCACAAGCTGTATGCTAAATTCAGCAAGTGTGAATTTTGGTTAGATCGAGTGCAGTTTTTGGGGCATGTGTTGACACCTGAAGGCGTTTCTGTAGATCTCAACAAGGTGCAAGATGTATTGGATTGGAAGTCTCCCAAGTCTATGCATCAGATTCATCAGTTCCTTGGTCCAGCTAGATACTATTGGCATTTCATTCCTGATTTCTCCAAGGTAGCCTAGCCAATGACCAAGCTGCTCCAAAAAGAAGCTAAGTTTGATTGGAGCCCAGCTTGTGAAGAAGCTTTCCAAACTCTGAAGACATTCCTAACCACTGCTCTTGTGTTGGCCCAACCGGATATTGATAGGCCCTTTGATGTATAATGTGATGCCTCAAAGATGGGGTTGGGGTGTGTGCTTATGCAAGATGGGCGTGTGATAGCTTATGCTTCACGCCAACTGAGGAAGCACGAGTGAATTACCCCACTCATGACTTAGAGCTGGTTGTTGTGGTCCACGCTCTGAAGATTTGGAAGCACTATCTGTTGGGCAACAAAGTGCATATCTTTACTGATCACAAGAGCCTCAAGTATATTTTCACCTAGTCTGAGCTGAACATGAGGAAAAGGAGATGGTTAGAATTGATAAAGGATTACAACTTGGAAGTACATTATCACCTAGGAAAAGCCAATGTTGTAGCTGATGCTTTGAGCCAAAAGTCACATCTAGTTAAAGAAGCACCTTTGTCTCTCAACCATGCAGAGGTATTGGCTCACATTGCATTGACCTTAGAATTGCTAGAGCAGATTATTCGGGGCCAAAAGGAAGATCCCGAAGAAATTCCCCACATCAAAAAAATTGATGGCCGAAGGGCATGGCCCTCACTTTAGCATTGATGAGCATGGAGTAGTGAGATATAAGGATAGATTGGTGTTTCCATCCAATGTAGAGCTAAAAAGAAAGATTTTGAATGAAGCTCACCATTCAAAACTGTCTATTCATCCTGGTAGTAACAAGATGTATCATGGTCTACGCCACTTGTACTGGTGGTCTAACATGAAGCAGGACATCACCCCGCACATCGTGGAGTGCAACACTTGTGGTAGGGTTAAAGCAGATCATATGCGTACCCTAGGATATTTGCAGCCCTTGCCCATTCCGGTCTAGAAATGGGAGGATGGTTCCATGGAATTCATTGTAGGTTTACCCCGCACCTCCATGGGCTTTGATTCTATTTGAGTCATTATGGACCGTCTCACCAAGACTGCCCATTTTATTCTGGTGGACACTAGATACACTGCCAGGAAGTATGTGGAGATATATTTTGATTAGATTGTGACTTTACATGGAGTTCCTCTTACTATCATCTCTTATAGAGGGTCAGTTTTTGTCTCTCATTTCTGGGAGCAACTCCAGGAATGTCTGGGTACTCAGCTTCTTAGAAGCTCAGCATACCACCCACAGACCGATGGCCAAACTAAAAGGGTGAACTAGGTGCTCGAGGATATGTTGAGGGCTTATGCCATCTCTTTTCCTGAGAAGTGGGATAAATGCTTGAAGTTAGCTGAATTTTCTTACAATAACAGCTACCAAGAGAGCATCTGCATGGCACCATTTGAGGCTCTATACGAGCAGAAGTGTAGAACACCACTGAACTGGGTTGAAGTGGGAGACCATGGGTACTTTGGGCCAGATTTCATAAAAGAGGCTCGAGAGAAAGTAAATATTATTCGAAGCCACTTGAAGGTAGCTCAAAACCAATAAAAGGCTTACGCAGACAAGCGAAGGAGGCCTTTGGAGTTTGCAGCTGGGGATTATGTGTATCTCAAGATGTCTCCTATGAGAGGGGTACATCAGTTTGGTGTCCATGGCAAGCTAGCCCCTCGGTATGTGGGCCCGTACCAGGTGTTGCAACAATGTGGCCCCGTTGCTTATCGTCTCTAGCTTCCTAATATTTTATCTGCGGTACACAATATGTTTCATGTATCGCAATTGAAGAAATGTCTACATGTTCCTAATGAAGCGGTGGAAATTGAAGAACTTCCCCTCCAGCCAGATTTGACTTATGTGGAGCACCCTATCAAAATCATGGATGAGAAGGAGAGAGTGACCAGGAACATAGTGGTAAAGTTTTATAAGGTGCAGTGGCAAAACCATTCAGAGGATGAAGCCACCTGGGAACAAGAGAGTTACCTATTGCAGCATTACCCCCACCTTCTCGTCGGTTCTGATAGTTAGTTGCTATGCCAAAAATGTATTCCCTATCTCTTTCTCACACTAGGCACACGAAAGCTCAGGTCGAGATTTTGTTTTAGGGAGGGTAGATTTGTAACACCCTCGGTGTTACATTGTCCTATTTTGTTAAAACACTACATGAGCATCATACTTGTTTATACTTGTGTGTAATTTGGAGTATAGATCAATATACATCACTTGGCACGTTTATCTAAAACAAGAAACAAGTGTTACATTTCATGTTGTTTAAAATTGTTTAGTTTTTTGAGCGAATTTTTATCGAGCGAAAATGCTATAGAACGTTTATGCGAACTTTGATAGAGTTGGTAGTACGTACGTCATAGGCAATGATGAAATATGTGCGGATGAGGTTCGTTAGCTAGCATACCCAGTAGGTCTAAATTGAATTCAACGCAAAACCATCGCGGTTTGTTCGTTTTGCATTAAGTCCGTAATTGGGTCGACGAAGAAAATTTTGGCAATTGTTGTAGAGCGATTGGCTTAGGAAGTGGCAAGATGTCATGACTTAGGTCGATAGCCCTACATACCCTCTTGTGCATCAAACAACTGGTTTGGTGTTCGAGTATCGGGTTTGAGTTTTTGAGCTGCTTTAAAAGCATGCACGGCACATGGTTTAGCTCTGGGTGTGGTCACCACCCCCTGCTGGCCTGGCACCATTGTTGGCTTGCTAGTGCACACTGCTGTGCCAGTTGTGTCCCACTATCGTGCATGTGCGTGTATGCACGCACATGGCCCTTGCGCTGCGAGCCAAGGCCGCCTGCCACCATGCGCTGGCCGTGGCCACTGCCACTGCTCGCCTTGGCGCTGTTGCTAGCTCACCCAGAGTGCGCGCCGAAGCACTAGCCATGTCCTCACTGCCGCCATGAAGGCACATCATGCGCAGGGTCTTAGCGCTGCTGCCTTGGCTACCTGCTGCCACTCGTTGGCGCGTGGGTCACATCGCCGTGGCTGATGCGCTGTGTCCAGGACGCCGACCCTGCCCAGCCCTACCCGGAGGCGCACTGGGTCCCATGCTACATGTCGCTAGTCGCCACGCCCGACACTGCTCCTGTTGACTCACCATGGCTGCTCACATGTGGGACGACCACCTACTCCACCATCACCTCAGCGTCACATTGTGCTATGCTTCTCTTGTTCAGCGCTATCCGCTATGGCGCCGTACTGAGTTGTGCGTGCTTGTATTTTGCGTTGACGTCCATAGCCAGGGCAAACCAAGCCGTGCCAAAGCTCCCCTATCTTCGCTGTCGCCTTGGCCAGTGGGACCCCTTCCTTCAATTCACCATGACCACAACACTATACTCCAATTCATCACACCCCCGGCTCTGCTAGGTAGCTGATCACCCAACCTTCCCCACTGCATTGCAGGTACCACTGCACGGTGCCTCAATTCCTAATCGCCGCTCTGCCGGGTCCTTAAGACCGGACGGGTGCATGCCATGGGCAAGCCGCCTACTCATAGTACCCAGTGGTGATTCATTGCATCACTAGCCTAGTCTTACCCTCCTAAGCACCCCGCGCACCTCAGTCATAGCTTTACAGTAGCCCCGCCTTCCCCGACATGGACGTGCCATCATCGTGCACCGCCGTATCGTTGGTGCACACGCGGCTGGCTTGGCTCGGGCCTTCTCCGGCTGAACCGACATCCCAACGGTCTCCGTGGGTAGTTCCTTGAGCTCGCTAGCTAATTTGTTTGCTCCATTTTCACTATGGCTCACGGGAACGCACCCGCCGTCGTAGGGAAAGAACCACCACCGGGGAGGGAGCTCGGGACAACGGCCCTGTTTGCCGTATCACCTCTCGTCACTACGCGTTGTCATCAAGGTAGCCATCGGTCCCTTAGATAGGACATGGAGGGTTGGGTGACGCCGGTGTGGCCGCCCGGTGCCTGCGCCGTCACGCCTGTGCGCGCATGGGTACTGGGGGACGTCGCCGCGGTGAAGAAGAAGAAGCGGAGGGCGTAACTGTAAAACCGTAGACTAGAGGAATAATGTCTTAGAGCTCGTAGTAAATATAGAGTAGTTCAGAGGCGTTTTTGCATGTTCACAAAAATACCATCTACTTGATAGTACAGTTAGATTGTAGTTAGCTGTGATGGTAATGGGCTCATAAATCCAAACTAAGAGAGCTTAGTATTATGTAGATTAATTTTTGTAGGAATTTTTGTGAGAAATTGATGATAGCTATAGCTATAAAAATTTTACAGTAGACTCACTATATTATTATGTACTTGCTATAGATTTTGTAGCTTTAAGATGGGTTGTTAAATATGGTAGCTATTACCCTTGCTGTATCGTATGTAGAGTAAATCGATATTAGGAGTAAGAATACCTGTAGTTGCTATAGTAATAATGAATGTCATATTTCAAACTTGTTATCGGTAACAATAGGTAGCTTAGCACCATGGTCGATAGCACTAGCTTAGTAGTTAAATTGATATACTTTTATTTTAAGAGTTGCTGTTGTTATATTTCTAAGCATTGCATCATCATTTTATGCATGTAGATCATGAGCCAGTAGACTTCGTGCCCATCGGCGAGCCAGAGTACGACAAGGTGATCGAGGAGTACGAGGAGGAGATCCTCATGCAGGAGGGAGCCCCGGAGCCTGCTGGTGCTGACCTTGCTGACCAGTCGTCTGCCCAAGGCAAGCGCTGGTATATAACCCCTATTTTAGTGATCACTGAATATATATATGTGATGTGCATTTAAGTTACAGGCATTTTATGGAAACTACATGCATAAATATATCTACCCATGAGTCCTACTAGTATAGATCGAGTAGCTGCTATGCTTAGGATATCGGTAGCGTGAGTAACCTGCCGTTACTCGCAAATAGGTGATAAAATATGATCACTCATGATAAAATGGTGGAAGGGTAAATGGTGGCCGGGTAGGGATATGGTTTGGGTATTAGTAGGTGTAAAGGGTTGTGTCATGTGGCCAACAGGGTATAGCTCGGTTACACTTTTTCCCTGTCTGTGTCGATTAAGGACCGATCATTGCATATGACTCTAGGCAAGTCACAGATTTATTATCCCGAGCGCATACTTGGATATGGGCACAAGAAAGACTTGTTGCTCTCTTGTCGTGGATCCGGCTCTTTCCGGACCGACTGATTGGAGGCGCAGATGGTGGAGGTCCATGCACCACACTGAGTCTGGGACTCAAGAGTGGGGGCTTAGAGTCCAAGTTTGGATGGGGACCTAGACACCCGGGACAGGAGTGATGGGTTAGTCCTGCTTGTGCCTAGGGTACAAGCGGGGCATGTGTTTTTGGGGAACCCAGCTAGGCACATTGATTCGCAAATCGCCAGGCGATCCGGTACGGCTTGTCTATGGTTTAGCACCGTAGTAAGAATTGGAAGTTGAAAGAAGAAGAAATGGAACTGATTGCTCAACCCTTGCTTGAAAGTAGAATAGGTGCTTATATTGACTGGCTAGATGATAACTTAATGCGGCTATAATAATACATGAATAAGGACTCACTATTAGTATTGCTTTCTGCCAAAAGAAACCAGCCAAGCATAAAGCTTATCATATTCCTTGGAGTCGAAAAATTATTTCCACTAGTCGGATAAGTCTTGCGAGTACATTGTGTACTTAGGGTTTATTTACCCCTATTGTAGGTGATGCATGAGAAGTACCTTATGTGGAGGATTCTTCTGGTGGGCTCAGATGAATCCTGTCCCTATCGCTAGATGTATATTTTTAAAATTTCACAGTTTATCATTCCATACTCTGATATTTTGTATTGTAATAATGTACTTTTTAAGAAACTCTGATGTATGAAATGGACTGGTATTGTAACTTGTTCTCATTATTGGATCTTTGGAAAAATGTGGATCTTTCAGGTTCTCCCTTAGGGTGTGCCCGATAGATACCGCCTGCTGTAGCTTATTTTCAGGGTGCTTAGTGTCTGGTGAAAGACGAGCGCCTCCGTAAGCATGCTTTTTCGGGTGGTTCTGCCACATTATCTCTCTTAACTTTTGAGAAAGTCTGATTTTCCTCCCTGAACTCTAAAACCGGGTAAACCAGCTCCCTGAACTTTTAAAACCGTTCGTTTTACATCTTTGACCGGTTATAAGTGGTTTTGAAAGGTGGTTTTGTCTTATTTATTTATTTTGGTTGAATATTTAAAAAATCATAGTAAATCATAGAAAAATCATAAAATATAAAATACAATTTTGTTGGACTCCACATAAGTAGACCTATATAGTGAATATATAATCCGATATGCTTTAGTATAATTTTTTTGTTATATCTTTAGATCTATGCTTTTCTATAATTAACTTATAGCTGTAGTTTTTATGGTCTAATTGTGATGAAACTTTTATAGTGGGCTAATTATTGTATGCTTGAACTGTAGTAAAAATTTCATACTCGATTTATTTATTTGCATGCTTGTTAAAAATTATTTATAAATCTATAACTAAATTATACATGATCCAATTAGTATGAAATTTTTACTACAGCTCAAGAATATAATAATTAACCCACCATTAAAATTTCATCACAATTGGACCATAGAAACTGAAGCAATGAATTAAATATAGAAAAACATAGATTTAAAGCTACAACAAAAAATTTGTACTAAAGCATACTAGATTATATGTTCACTGTGTAAATCTACTCATGTAGAGTCCAACAAAATTGTATTTTGTATTTTATGTTTTTTTGTGATTTGCTATGATTTTTTAAATATTCAGCCGAAATAAATAAAAAAGAAAAGATAAAACCACCTTTAAAAACCACTTATAATCGGTTAGGAGGTAAAACGAATGGTTTAAAAAGTTCAGGGTGATGGTTTAACCAGTTTTTGAGTTCAGTGAGGAAAAATAGACTTTCGCAAAAGTTAAGAAGGTACGGTGGACTTTTCTAAAAAATTTCCTATTGGGCCTCACTTGTTTGGTTGGACTGGATATCTTCTCCTATCATCCTGTGGGTGGGTCGTGGGTGACTGCATGTTTAGATCGATCGTGAGGGAATCATGGTGATTTCACCGATTTTTCCCTGCAACTTCCTGCCGGAAGTGCCGCACCTCAGCTCCACTGATAACTACAGAAGCATACCCATCGGCTCCAACGACCCCTCCACCGCTGCTCCACTTCCCTCCCACGTGCTTGCCGCCCCACTGAGCTCCAAGCCGAGGAGGCGGGGCCTCCGCACGCGCGCGCAACCATGGCAGGTGAGTTCATCCCCACTTCCTCCACCGCCCCCACTTTCTCTTATCCATGCTACGACGCTGTACAGCTCTTTCGATTTGTCTGGCCAAATCGAATAGTAGGCAAAACCGAACCCATGGATCGGCTAGTCTGTCCCTATAAGAGCATCTCCAAGAGTAACCAAATTTTATTCCCAAAACATGGTGTTTTGCCAACTCCCAGAGAAGTATGGGGAGGAAAAAAAGAGACCATCTCCAACAGCTTGAGTCTTCTTGGCAGGTGCCTCTTGGCAGCCAAATTAGCTCTATTTAAATTGTAGGTCGCATGAGCCACCATAATGAGCATTTAGACTTGACTGAGTACCCCATATTTGACATTAGAAGCTCTGAAATAAAGCAGACTCAACTGAGTACCCCATATTTCACTTCCAAAATATCAAAATTATGGTCCTAGACACTTTTTTCTCCCTATTTTTTTTGGTGCCACGTCGTGATCCCCCAACGCAATTAGGTCACCGCTACCTCCATTGACCATCTGTTGATGTTTGACCACCGATAGCCTGCCATGGGGGTCCTTGGGGCAGTATGTTTGGGCTTGAGCGTATGCGGAACTCAATGGTTAATGCAAGAGACAGTTGATTTATCCTGGTTCGGACCCTTGATCTTTGATCGAGTAATAGCCCTACGTCTAGTCGACATTAGCCTTTTGCGTCGGATTGATCATAAACTGTTGTGTTGTACAATTGTTCTTTGAACTCCTGTTCCAAGGAACCCTACCCTCCTTTATATAGTCAGGAGGCCAGAGTCCTAGTCAGTTTATAATGAGAGTTCCTAGAAGGATTATAGAATAATACTGCTACTAAGATTATAGGGGAAGAATCCTAGTTAGACTAGATCTTCTCCCTTACTTGCGAGGTTTCCCATGGGTCCTGCACCGACAAGCCCTCGAGCACTTCATGGTTGAGTTCTGGAAGCCTCATCTTGTTCCTTCAAGTCTTGTTGCGTAGGAACAAGCATCATTCGAGTGCTTTCTTGAGCAAAACCATGTAGCGTTTCGTGAGATCTTCGCGTGGTGTGTATCTTTTTTGAAGAAAAAAGTACTCCCATTTGGATGTAGCCCCCGAGCCTCTTGCTGTTTGGCACAAGGAGCTTGAGGATCTATTCTTGAAATTGTCCTGATTCTTTGTCGAAGGGCTCCCGAGTATATACCCGGGTTCTTTTTGTCATGTGGCCTTGAAGTCTTCTGTCTTGAAGAAGTCTTCTGAGTGATGTGCACTTTTTGAAGAAAAAAGTGCACTCACTAAGTGTAGCCCCTAAGCCTCTTGCTATTTGGAACAAAAAGTTGGAGGGTCTTGAATCTGAGTTGTTCAAAGGAACTAAAAATCTCTGCTGTTGCAGTCCTCGAGCATATATCCGGGTTCTTATATTCAGAAAGAACTCAGATGCAGGGTCTTGGCATATTCTCTAGTAGTCTGCTATTGTCAGATGTAGTTGAATGGTGGTGGTTGAGTGTAAATGCTATTTGTTAATGAGTTGTATAGTGTTGGTATATCCTTTCGAATATGCTTATCCTTGAGTACTCTTCCTTCACGCCTGAGTCCTCCTTCATTGAATTATGTCTTTACACTCTATCCTTTGTTAGGCTTGTTTTTGTTCCATTAGTGCTCCCGGTCTATGTACACCGCTTCTTTGGTCTATAAATACCTTCTGTTGTGCTGTCTTGATTCATCGAGCACTTTGTTGCGTGGTCTGAAATCTCCATAATCATGAATATGTTGGTTTGTGAAGTAGAGCAGCCCCCGGGCATATTTTGTAGTTCTTGTGTATCTTGTCGTAGCTGAAGGGAGTCTTGTGATAGGGATTCGAGGTAGGTTAATCCCGCAGCAGCATTGTACTTGGAAGTATGTGGCGGTAGTTGGAGGGAGTCTTGTGATGTGGGATGTGCTCCTTCATCTGGCAGTTCTGGGTTGATCCTCGTTGCCTGCCCTGAGACTGTCCGGTGCAGATCAGCATCATATCCAGCATCACATCAGACTTGGGTAGACAGATGCCTGTCGGCCTTCTCTGCTCCATGTTGTCCCACCGTGCTGCAGATTTCCGCCTTGGATGCACTACGTCCATCCTTTGAGGAAAACAGTGTAGCCGAGGGCGGTTTGTCCTTCCAAGTAGCAATTTGGAACACGTAGTCGTTCCAGAGCCTAGCCATGTTTGGGTTCTTCTTTGCTACTATGCTTTTCATGGTACCAAGTTCGTTGGGTCTTGTAAGATGTGTAATCTTCTATTTTTTGAAACCATTTATAATGGAAAGAATCTTACCTTCTAAGTTGTCATTCTTCATTCTCCTAAAGTCCTGGTTGTTGATGAGATTTCCGAGTTCTTTCTGTAAGGACTGGGTTGTTGCGCTCCTTGTGAGGTAACCTTTCTTTGCTTTATTGTTGATGAGTTCTTTTTGTGGTAATATGATAACTCCGCAGTGCTGCTGGATGGATAAGTCAAAAATCTGCACGCTGAACTGTACCATTGTGTGGATTTGAGCCATTCATCATTTTAGCTGCGTCGTTAGATGGACTGTTGCGTCCTCATGCTATGTTAAAACAGTCCTGGTGGGCCACGTTTTTATCGGTGTAAAATCTTTTTAAAGGCCTTTCTCCTCCTTTTCTTTGGTACCCTGCTTTTGCCTTGAAACCCTAGCCTTCACAACTCCACCATCGCCATTGCCGCCATCATCTGAGCACTGCTGTCTGAGCCTTCTCTTTCCCTAGTTCTTTTTTGCTTCTGCTAGTACATGGGTAGGAAGAAAGCCACAAGCAAGTCCTAGGCAGCCTTTGTGGATGAGGAATCATCACTTTCCATGATCGAGAACCAAGAGTTCATGGCCATGAGGGCTGCCCAGAAGGTTTGGCCGGCTCCGACAATGACTGAAAACCAGCTTCATGAGCTTGTTGGTGATGGTTTGATCTAGAGCAAGGACATTGCTGAATGGAGGGCTCCAAGAGAGCATCGGGTCCCTGCTCCAGGTCCTGGTGAGATTATTCTCTCCGTTTCCTTTATTCGTGCTGGACTTTGTCTTCCGGCTTCTGCTTTTCTTCATCGGTTTCTCGACTATTTTGAGATTAGCCTGAATCACCTTGCCCCCAATGTTGTCCTTCATCTTTCTATTTTCGTTCATCTTTGTGAAACCTTCCTTGGAATTTCTCCTTCTCTTTTCCTCTTTCATTACTTTTTCCGCCTGAAGCCCCAACCCCACCGCGATGACACCAATGTTCTTGGTGGCTGCGGAATTCAGTTTCACCAAGGTCTTAAAAGCAAGTTCTTTGACTATGACCTAGTTGATTCTGTAAGGGATTGGCATGCTGACTGGTTTTATGCTGCCAACTTGATTCCTCCTCTTTCCGTTCACTCCGGCTCTGGTCCCTTGGTTAATGACCGATGGGAAAAGAACCCTGTGACGACTGCCGAACTTTAGACAATCAAGCCTTTTCTCGATAGGATTTGCACTCTAAAACAATAAGGCTTGACCGGCTTCAAGATTATTTCAAGTTTTCTTCATCGCCGAGTTCAACCTTTGAAGGAGCGCGCACATTACGATTTCGAGTACTCTGGGGCAGAGGACCCTTCTCATATGGTCCCTGCCCTTGAGTTGACCAATGAGGAGGTGCTCGAGCATCTCCAGAAGATGCTGAAAGGAGTAAGCGTTGTTCCGCTTGCTGTCCTTGAGTACAGCGCAAAGAACCCACCCCCTGCTGTGAGTTGTTCTTTTCTTTATATGGGTAGTTTTGATTCTCTTTCATTGTATCTACTTTTGCTTAATCTTCCTTGTCTTGTTGTTTTACTCTTTTGTAGGAATTGGGGCGTAATTTCGCTGATCCAATTCCCCTTGATAATCTCCCTACAAATGTGGAGGCTAGGGTAGTCTTGCTGGGGTGTCCTTGACCAGTAAGTTTCAAACTACCATGATGCTTCCTAGTGTTTCTTCCGCATTTTTTTACGTATATGAAGAGTATGTTCCTCGTCTAGTTCCTCGAGCTCCTTGTACTTTCGAAAAGAGGGGACGAGTGGATAGTTCTTCTTCTGCTCCATCTGCTGCCAAGAAGTCTCGCCAGTCGAGTACTCGTCCAAGTACTCTAGTTGTAGCTAGCATGCTCTTAGGTGAGCATATTAATACGCTCTATCCTTTTGTTGTTTGTTTTTATCTTTGATCGAGTACTTTTGTCCTTTTTCAGCCGAAGCCATGGTGGCCTTGGTCAAGGTGAGGAGGAAGAGGATGATGATGCTGCCCTCGTTACTCATCGGTGAGTTCTTTTCTTGTTTCCTTGTTGTTGAACCCTTCTTTTTGTTCTGACTTTGGTCTTGTTCTCTTGTAGTAAGCGGTCATCAGATTCTAGTTCTTCTAGGGCTCAAGTACCGGCTGCACCGCTCCTGCCGTAGGGTGGTGGTGATGTTTTTGCCATTGTGGTTCCCCCTGTGAGGTCTTCTTTTGGTTTCATGAAGAAGAAGATAGCTGAGTGAGTGCATTCTGGTTTTATTTCTTTGCTTCTGTTCCCCTTTTTTCTTATTCTTTTTTACGAGTTTCCTTGTCAACTTTTAGGTCTTCGTCTTCCCCAAGCCTCCAATCAACTTCTTGTCAAACCTCTGGTGCACCCTTGCGTACCGAGTCTCAGGACTCGGAACACATGGTTGGCGAGGTGGCTGTGAGGGGGACGGAGTCCGCAGCTGCTGATTTGCCAGCTCCTGACTTGACCGTGGCCATTGTGGCGGGTTCATCTGAGGGATTGGCTATGGCTTCCTAGGAGATTGCCCTAGTCGTGCCTTCTTTGGCTCGGCCAACTTCTCCTTCTCCTCTTCTTGCCTCCGGTGGTCCGCCTTTGGCTGATGACGTGGTGCAACAATTTGATGCCACTCATCGATTGTCGGAGCTAACCATCGCCTAGGGAAGCTTGTCAACCCTTGTGACTTCTTTTGGGGAAAGGCTCCTAGTAAGTTTTTCTACAGTTATTTCTTTGGATGTTTGTTTTTTTCCTGTCCTTATTTCTTGTTTTTCTCTCTTTCTTTTTGCTCAGTCTTTTTCTCATGATCATACTGACTTCTTTTTCTCGTCTAAAAATGAGAAAAGGTTGTCTTCTAAGGTGAGTACCCTGAAGGCAGAGCTTGACCTCTATCGGGCCAAGTTGGAGACTGAGCGCCAGATGCATTAGAATGAGGAGAAGGCTCTCTGTGCCTGGGTAGTTGAGGTGGAAAAGCAGAGGGATGCAGCTACCTAGGAGGCCTCGAAAAATGTGGAGGCCATGAAGAAAGAGTGCCACGGTATCGCGAGTTCTTTTTCGCTTCCCTTTGTATTCAAATTTGCCTTTTTGTTGACTTGTCTTTTGTTGCTTGGTCTAGCTCTCTGAGTTGAAAAGTAGAAGCTCTCGGAGGGCATCGAGGAGATGAAGACACTCATTCACACTAACCATAATAAGGCTGAGGTAATTACTCGAGCTGAAGAAGAACTCACGCTTGCTAAGTTGATTAGGTGTGGAGCTGACAGAGATCTTGTGCAGGCCCAAAAGACCATTAAGGACTTGACTGGCAATTTGGCAATGGCTACTAAGAACTGGAAAGCTTTATGGAAGTCTTTTCGGTCAGTAGCCAACCTTCTCTGGACTCCAGCAGACGATGGTCATTCTTGGGCCTAGTTCATTCCCCAAGTGTCGACCCATTTCTAGGAATTTGTGAAGAGGTGTGCCCATCTTTGCACCAGGAACATTCTTGCCCAGGTCTGGGTTCTTTCTCTAGATTTTCCTTTGTCCAAGGTTGCCGATGAAGCTGAGAGCCAAGAGTACCTAGATGCTGTTGAGAGGTTGGAGCCTGAGGTCGATGACTTAGCCAGGAAGATTGTAGATAATCTTAACATTGATGTTTCTTCTCCTGATGACAATGCCTGATGTAATCGACCTTTGTATTCTAGCTTCTGTAACAAAACACTATACTTGAAAACTAAATGGAGAATCTTTATTTTTTGTTGATGTCTTCTTTGTCTATGTTTCTTTGCCTCGTAAACAACTCGGCTTTGGTAAATCATTGTCTTGACAAACTTTCTTTATCTATCGAGTGCTTTTCTGGCTTTTGTTTGTGCCTTGTAAACAACTCGGTATAGACCATTATCTTAACAAACTTTGTGTTCTTGTTAGTACTAAAAAGACTTAGGATATCTCTAGCTTCTTCTTCTTGGCTTAGCTCGGAGTGTGGTCAGCATCTGGTCCTATCTCTAGTTGCAAAAATATCCTAGGACCGGCAAGCCCCGAGCACTTCATGGTAGAGTTCTGGAAGCCTCATCTTGTTTTCTTCAAGTCTTGTTGAGCAGGAACAAGCTTTGTCCGAGTGCTTTCTTGAGCAAAACCATGTAGCGCTTCTTGGGATCTTCTAAGTGTAGCCCCTGAGCCTCTTGCTATTTGGAACAAGGAGCTTGAGGGTCTTGTCTTGAAGTTGATCTGATTTATGTTCAGGCTTAGTTTCAGTCATTTTGCTTTTTGGTTTGGGTGTTAGCTTATTAGCTACCCTCATCAATGGGCTCAAGCATGTTTTCAGCTCTTTTGCTCTCGGCCGGTATGCTCAGGCATCTTTTCAGCCATTTTGCTTTTTGGTTCGGGTGTTAGCTTATTAGCTACCCTCATCGGCGGGCTCAAGCATGTTTTTAGCTCTTTTGCTCTTGGCCGGTATGCTCAGGCGTCTTTTCAGCCATTTTGCTTTTTGGTTCGGGTGTTAGCTTATTAGCTACCCTCATCGGCAGGCTCAAGCATGTTTTCAGCTCTTTTGCTCTCGGTCGGTATGCTCAGGCGTCTTTTCAGCCATTTTGCTTTTTGGTTCGGGTGTTAACTTATTAGCTACCCTCATTGGCGGGCTCAAGCATGTTTTTAGCTCTTTTGCTCTCGGCGGGTATGCTCAGGCGTCTTTTCAGCCATTTTGCTTTTTGGTTCGGGTGTTAGCTTATTAGCTACCCTCATCGGTGGGCTCAAGCATGTTTTTAGCTCTTTTGCTCTCGGTTGGTATGCTCAGGCGTCTTTTCAGCCATTTTGCTTTTTGGTTCGGGTGTTAGCTTATTAGCTACCCTCATCGGTGGGCTCAAGCATGTTTTTAGTTCTTTTGCTCTCGGCCGGTATGCTGAAACAACTTAGGGAAAGCCATAATAAGATATATGTTTGTCGAGAAAGAACCATCTTTATTGATCATGAATATTGATAGGTCATAATAGCACATATGTTGTTGATGAGCGCTATCTTTGTTGATCACGAACGTTGATCTCTTGTGGCTTGTATATATATTTTCCCTTGAGTTGTTTTCATGCGTAGAATCGTTGTAGCTGGCTGATGTGCCATGTATTGTTGACTTCTTTTCCGTCTTCAGTTATCAACTTGTATGTGCTCGGTCCGGTGACTTTTGTGACAATAAAAGGACCTTCCCATGGACTGAGTAGTTTATGGCGTCCGTCGATTTTTTGTATTCTTCTTAGTACTAGGTCTCCGACTTATAATGATCAAGACTAGGTATTCTTGTTGTAGTGGCATCTTAATCCTTGGAGGTATCTTGTTGATTGAAGGGTGGCGTTTACTCTAACTTCTTCTATACTGTCAAGCTCTAATCTTTAGGTTTGTTCTGCTTCTCCTTCATCATATTGTTCTATCCTTGGTGATGTCTAGATCAAGTCGGCAGGTAGTACGGCTTCTAATCCATAAACCAGGAAGAAAGGTGAGTATCTGGTGGCTCTGCTTATTTGAGTTCGTAGCCCTCGTATGACCTTGGGTAATTCTTCAATCCATTTTGATCCATAGTCTACTAGTTCTTCATACAATCTTGGTTTTAATCTAGCTAGTATGAGTCCGTTTGCCCTTTTGACCTATCCGTTGGCCTCTGGATGTGCGACTGATGCGTAATCTATTATGAAGCCGTAGTCCTGTGCCCAACTTTGGAATTCTATGGCTACGAAGGGAGAACCCAAATCCATGATGATTCGATTGGGCATGCCGAAACAGTGCATAATGTCTTGGATGAACTCGACTGCTTTGGCTGCGCTGTATTTTGCGAGTGGTTTGAATTCAATCCACTTGGTGAACTTGTCAATTGCTATGAAGATGTACTCGAAGCCGCCTTTTGCTTTCTTGAGAGGTCCTACTTGATCCAACCCCTAGTAGAAGAAAGGCCAAGTAGGTGGGATGCAGACGAGGTTCTCAGCTAGCACATGAGCTTGTCTTGCAAACATTTGACAACCTTTGCATCTTCTAACGAGTTCTTCTACGTCTTTCAAAGTGGCTGGCTAGTAGAAACCGATGCGGAATGCTTTGTCGACTAGTGTTCTTGAAGCGACATGATTTCCACAGCAGCCTAAGTGTATTTCGTCTAGGATCTCTTTGCCCTCTTCAAATGAGACGCATTTTAGGAGTACTCCTAATGATGTGGCTCTTCTATAGAGCTTGTCTCCTACTAGGACGTAATTCTTGCTTCTGCGAACAACTCGGGTAGCTTCTTCTTTTTCCGCTGGCAACTTATTCTCCTTGATGTAATCAATAAAAACCTGGGTCTATGAAGTGGTGATTACCAAAATCTGGGTGCCTTTAGCTGAGATTTCTAGGGTTATCTCACTGGGTTGTTTGATAGAGGGAGTTGATAACTCCTCTATGAATACACCGAGTGGGACCTTCGCCCTGTCTAACCCAAGCTTGGCGAGGACGTCTGCCACAATATTAGAATCACGCAGGATGTGTAGAATTTCTATTCCTTGAAAATGTTTTTTGAGCTTTCGTATTTCTGCATAGTAAGCGCCCATGTTTTCTTTGGTGCAATCCCAATCTTTGTTGACTTGATTGATGACTACTGTTGAATCGTCGTATACGAGTAAATGCTTGATTCTGAGGGTAATTGCCACTCATAGCCTATGGATGAGGGCTTTGTATTCTACTTCATTGTTTATAGCTTGCCATAGTATCTGAAGGACATACTTGAGTTGTTTTCCATCTGGAGAAATGAGGAGAATGCCTGCACTGGCTCCGCCTAGCTTGAGTGATCCATCAAAGTACATCTTCCAGTGATCAAGGATGGTATTTGACATAGGTTGTTGAATTTTTGTCCACTCGACAACAAAATCAACCAGGGCTTGAGATTTAATTGCCTTCTATGGGGTGAAATTGATACTGAGAGCACCAAGTTCAACTGCCCACTTAGATATGCGCCCTATTGCATCTTTGTTGTGTAGGATGTCTCCAAGTGGGAAATCTGTCACCACGGTAATCTTGTGGCTTTCAAAATAGTGACAAAGCTTGCGTGAAGTGATCAGGAGGGTGTAGAGTAGTTTTTGCACATGCGGGTACTAGATTTTTTATTCTGATAGTACTTCACTGATGTAGTATACGGGGCGTTGTACTTTATATAAATGCCCTTCTTCTTCTCTTTCCACGACAATCGTTGTGCTGATCACAGTAGAAGTTGCTGCAATGTACAACATCATGTCTTCATATTTCTTCGGAGGTGTGAGAACGGGTGAGGGATGTGAGATATGCCTTGAGCTTCTTGAAAGCTTCATTGGCTTCTTTTGTCCACTCGAACTTGTCTGTCTTCTTTAGCAATTTAAAGAAAGGTAACCCTTTTTTGCCCAGTCTTGATATGAAACGATTGAGGGCCGCCATGTAGCCTATTAGTTTCTGCACATCTTTGACACTTTGAGGAGGGCCCATTTCTGTTATGGCTTGAATCTACTTGGCACTTGCTTTGATTCCGCAATGACTGACCAAGAATCTGAGTAGTTGTCATGAAGGAACTCTGAATACACACTTGTTTGGATTCAATTTCCACCTCCATCTTTTTAGGTTTTCAAAGGTTTGCTTTAAGTCTTCAATGAGTGTATCCGGGTTCTTTGTTTTTACTACTACGTCATCCACATATGCTTCTATGTTTTTGCCAATCTGATCACCGAGGCACGTTTGGATAGCTCTTTGGTAAGTGGCACCAGCGTTCTTGAGTCCAAATGACATGTTTTTATAGCAGTAGGCACCGAATGGAGTGATGAAAGATGTCTTGCTCTGGTCTTGTTCCTTTAATGTGATCTGGTGATATCCTGAATAGCAATCAAGGAAGGATAATAGGGCAGATCTTGCTGTTGAATCAACTATCTGATCAATGCGTGGTAGCCCGAACGAATCTTTCGGGTAGTGTTTGTTGAGGTCTGTGTAGTCGACACACATGCACCACTCGTCCGTATTCTTTTTCTATACCAGAACTGGGTTTGCTAGCCAATCTGGATGGAGGATTTCTATGATGAATCTAGCTGCCATTAGTTTTGTGATTTCCTTTTTAATTGTTGCCTTCTTGTCTGGTGAGAATCATCGTAGTTGTTGCTTTACAGGTTTGGAGCCTTCATTGATATCAATTCTGTGCTTAGCCAACTCTCTTGGGACCCCTAGCATGTCGGCTGGCTTCCAAGCGAAGATATCTTTGTTGTCCCGAAGAAAGTTGGTGAGCGTGAGTTCCTATTTTGCCGATAGGTGGGCACTGATGGTTGCCGTTTTTGAGGGATCACTGGTGCCTAGGTCGATTTGCTTGACGTCGGCTTCTTTTGGTGGTGCTAGGATGTTGGGTTTTTTAGCTGGTATCTCTAGCTCTTCTGGGCTCATTTCTGCTGCAACAGTGGCTATTTCTTTTCTTCCATCATTGGCATGTGCTTTTACTGCAATTTGGATTGCCTGAACATCACAGTCAAAAGCGCGCTTCAAATCACTCTGAAGAGAGAGGACACCATTAGGCCCTAGCATCTTAAGCAACAGGTACGGATAATGCGGTATTGCCATGAATTTTGCTAGTGCTGGGTGCCCGAGGATTGCGTGATATGATGAATCGAAGTCCGCAACTTCAAACTTGATGAACTCTATACGGTAGTTCAAGGGAGTCCCAAAAGTAACCAGAAGAGTGATTTGTCCAAGTGGCATTGCTGCCTTGCTGAGTACTATGCCATAAAAAGGCGTGCTTGTTGGTGTAATCATCCCAGCGAGTTGTAGTCCCATCTTCCTTAGAGTTTCTAAAAAATGATGTTGAGTCTAGCTCCTCCATTGATTAGTACTTTCGTAACAGTCATACCGGCAATAGTTGGGTCTAGAACCAGTGGGTAATGACCTGTGTTTCCTACGCTAGTCCATTGGTCTTCTCTTGAAAATTAGATTGGATACTATGACCAATTGAGATATCTTGGTGTAGCAGGTTCTGCTGCCATGATGGTTCGTAACGCTAGCTTTTCTTGATGTTTGCTTCTAGAATCTGGAACCCCGGCAAAGATTACTGCTACTATCCCTCTGGATTTTTGGAATCCCTTGTCTTCGTGGTTGTCTTCTTGTTTTTTTCTGATTGCCTTCTTTGGTATTCTCCTTACTATCTTTCCTTGTGTATCGATCTTTGAAGGTGTAGCAATCTCCGATGGTGTGATTTCCTTTGGGGTGCAAGGGGCAATGCATGTTTTCAATGTCGTCATACCTTCTAGGCTTTGAAAACTTCCTTGATTTGTCAGTCACTGCTACGGTGTTGTTTGGACCACATTTTCTTTCTTGATGTCTATTGTTTCAAGGATTTTGCCTGTCTGGGTTGTCTCTGTTGTTTCTATCCGGGAATCTTTCTCGTGTCTTTTCCTCTGTGGTAATCATCTTTTCCACTGTTCATCTGAATTCTTCATTGTTTCTTGGGTTTTCTTTGTAGAAATCTTGAAATTGCCACCTAGCCATGATTCCATGAGAGAAAGCCTCGATTACTTCTCGTTGGGTGATGTCATGTACTTGAGCTCGTAGTTCGCCAAATCATCGATAGTAATTTCTGAGACTTTCACCTCCTTTCTACTTGAGTCCTTTTAGCTCTGCATGGGTGATTGGGTGTGTAATGATACCCACAAAATTTTCACAGAAAGCTCTTTGCAAGTCCTCCCAATTTCTGATTGATCCTGGATTCAATTTGTCAAACCATTGAAGTGGCATGGTTTCTAGGGCCATGGGAAAGAACAAGGTCTTGATGTCATCATCTCCTTCGGCCAATTCAATCGATTGCGAGTAAATCCTGAGCCATTGCTTTGGTTCGGTCTTGCCATCATACTTGGAATGGTTGGATGGCTTGAACTTGTGTGGCAATCATATTGAAGCAAGTCTGTTTGCAAAACAGGGGAATCTATCGTGTGTTCTGGCTTCTGTGTATTATGATTCAGCGCCCCTTCTTGCCAACTGTTGTCTTGGTGAGAGTAGTTTTGCGTAGCTATCCGTGTAGGTGCTTTGCTTCTAGCCTTTCTTGGTTGTTCAACTTGGTCATTTTGACTATGGTTTCTTTTACTTTTCTCTATTGTGACTTCCACTTGGTCCAAGTCTCTCGAAGGCGGACTTCCTTTGATTTTGATCTTCCTACTCATGAGATGTTGCCCTTCCATCATGCGTCCTAAGGACTATTGATCGGAGGAAGTCTCAGAGCTGTTCTTGTTTTTCATTGGGATATGAAGCCGCCCTGAGTTCTTCTAGTGCTTCTCGGATCTTATCGTAGGGTGTATTCACTGCTTGTCCTTCTTCGACCTCTCGCTCTGATTTTCTTCTATTGTACTCGGCTAGATCTGACTCATATTTGATCTAAGCTTCCTTGCATTGCTTAGCATGATATTGACGTCCTTGTTTCAATTTGTTCTTTCTTTCTCTGGCTTGCCTCTGACTCTCAGTCTCACCATCGTGCCCCTGGGTAAATGGTGATATGTTGGACTTAGATTCATCTGAAGACCTAACATCGGGTGCTTCTAGGGGGACCAATGGTGATCGAGGATGGTGAATCATGAACACTTCTTGAGCGTGAGTTGTTCTGTCATCAGCATTGGTTTCTGTACTGTTAGAGCTATTGATAACTTCAGTAGAGGCTTCTAGGTCATAGATCGAGTCTCCTTCTTGGTAGGGTAGAGTTGTTGTTGTCGTATCGTCGACTAGTTGGGTGCCGCCATCCCCAGGAATGGAACCTAGCTAGTGGACGATGTAGTCTTGAGATGTTATAGTTAAGATGAGACCTTCCTGGGCTCCTTTCAGTGGCATTCTAAGCACCGGATTGGTGGATCCTTTGGACCATGTCTGATAAGATGTTGCCATGTTGTGGAGTCTGAACGGAAGAGGACCTGACTTCTTTAAAGTGCTCTGAGTGTACTCTGAGTTGTATCCTTGATAGGTTGACATTGTGCCTTAGAGCCTTATCAGAAAAGAACTTGGTTTTCTAAAAGAACTCAGATAAGACTCCATCTCAGAAGCGGAACTTGAGTTTGAATTAGATGCGTGAAACCGTGAAATCTGAGTCGGATCGGACATCGCAATCTACGTGAATCTTCCAGCAAGTTGATCTGTCATTATCGCTGAAATGGAAAGGTCTTGATGATGATCCAAATCTTCAAGGAGATAGCCTTGGAGCTTGCCATTGTCACCTGCCTCGCAGATCCATGAACCGAAGATGAAGGTTGACCCTGTTGAGAAGATCATGTTGTCGAGGTCCATCGAGCTCTCAGATGCAAAGTCACCAAAAGCCCCTACCTGGCGCGCTAGCTATCAATGTTTGACCACCGATAGCCTGCCACGGGGGTCCCTGGGGTAGTATGTTCAGGCTTCAGTGTATGCAGAACTCGATGGTTAATGCAAGAGACAGTCGATTTATTCTGGTTCAGACCCTCGATCTTTGATCGAGTAATAGCCCTACGTCCAGTCGATGTTAGCCTTTTACGTCAGATTGATCGTAAAGTGTTGTGTCGTACAATTGTTCTCTGAACTCTCGATCCAAGGAACCCTACCCTCCTTTATATAGTCAGGAGGCCAGAGTCCTAGTCGGTTTACAATGAGAGTTCCTAGTAGGATTACAGAATAATACTGCTACTAAGATTACAGGGGAAGAATCCTAGTTAGACTAGATCTTCTCCCTTCCTTGTGGGGTATCTCGTGGGTCCTGCACTGACACCATCCTACTGACCTCCAGCTTGCAGGAACCGGTGGCAGCTAGCCACAATCGGCTACCTGGTGCCTCCTAGCCAGCCGCCAAGACCTCTTAGCCGGTAGCCAGGCACAACAGGCCACCAAGTGTGTTCTGTCCATGTCTAAATCATGTATATTGTTTAGTAGCTAGTTGATGATTAGAGGCACAGCTTTCTGATAAGAGGGAAGGCTAAAACGCTGGTGTTGGTGAACTTGTCGCTAACGTCCACCTGGTCCGCCAACATGCCGGTCGGCAGCTGCCACTCGAACGCGTGCACCAGCGATGCCAGGACCAGTGGCACGACCCGCTCCACCATGGGTAGGCTAGGGCACAACCTATGGCCAAAGCCGAATGAGACGAACTCCAGCTGCTTCCCATGGAAGTCGAGCTCCCTGCCCAAGAACCACTCCGACATGAACTCGTCGGGGCTCTCCCACGCCGCCGAGTCACGCATGATGGCCCATGAGTTGAAGATCACCATGCAGCCCTAGGCCACCGTGTAGCCGCCGATCTCCACCCCATCCTCCACGGCCTTGTGCGGCAGCAGCACAGGCACCACTGGGTGTAGCTGCATAGCCTCTTTCACCATGGCCTGGAGGGGGTACGGCAGGCCCACCGTGTCAGCCTGCTCGATGGTGTCCTTGCCTCCAAGGGTGTCCCTAATCTCCGTGCGTAGCCTGGCCATGACACTCAGGTTGCGGAGCAGCTCGGCCATCGCCCACACCACGGTCAGCGCCATCATGTCGCTCCCGGCGACGAAGATGTTGAATAGGAGAGGAGGTGGGTCGTGGTGTCGCGGGAACAAGGAAACGACACGGGGAAGAGCGATGCGCACGAAAAAGGCTGCACGTATTTTTACGCACGATGCTGGCCTGTTTGCCAATTGCCAAAAGATGGGGAAGGGATATGGGGTACTCTTGGAGATGAGTTTTTCTTTTTTTTTCTTTCCAAAAAACATGGATGGGGAAGGGATATGGGGTACTCTTGGAGATGCTCTAAGCCTCGGAAGGTTCAGGAGGGTCTGAGCGTGGGTTTCAGATATCATAGCTGAACAGGGGGCATACATATGGACGTTATTCCTCTCAAAGATTTCTCAGAAATCTGAGGAACTGTTTGAAAGAGAAACTGGTATTATTTGATTAGAAGGAGAAAGACCCTTAGCATGTCCAAGTCCAATAAACATGGTCTGAACTTATTTTTTGGGAAATCTACATATCATTTTTAGGCAATAATGTTTATTTGTATATATTTAAAGCATTGCTCTAAAAATTGTAGAATGAAGCCTGGAACTTAAACATAAAACTCTTTCTCAGCCTGTTCCTATGTACCCAATGGCTTAAGTTAAAAGAGAACAAAAAACAAGTTAGCGAGCTAGGCCACATTCGGCTTGACCTAGTAACACGTACGTCCCACACGAACCTTAGGTCCGAAAACTTAGGCTCAGGCCGGGAATTTGCCATGACAGGCGCTTGTGACCGTTGTCGTATTTGTTATGGACTCTTTGAATTAATCTTGGCCTTTAGATGATCATAACATCTAATAATGTTGGTTGAGTCATGGCTAGCCTTGGGAGAGGTGCAGGAATAGCTCGAACACACCTTTCATTGGGTGTAAGGAATGGCTTATGGAAGAATTTCTTTTAATACTATGTAGAGAGTAGATATTTGAATACCACTCCTATCTGTTCCATTCACAATTACTTAAAGGAGAAGTCCAAATACTGGCTATAGAAAACTCTATAATCTATATGTTTCCTTTGGTTATAGTAAAGGATAGGATGATGCCTACCCCACCCTGTGCCCTTTGTAAGGGGAAAGAGAAGAATGAGGTTGGACACCTTTTGCTGTCTGTCATTGAGAACAAGGAACATAAACATAAACATTGTTGTGCATTCATTATGGCGAGAAAACATTCTTTGCTAGGCTAAGAACACCTTTCATTCAATATTTGTATCAACATGTCAAAGAAAAAGATTAAGCTAGCAGTTTGTTAAGATACCTTCAGGCTCTGAATTTGTTAGTCGCTGAATTCTTACTCTTGGTAGTAGCAGAATTTTTACTCTCATCGAGAGAGGATGACACTAGAAGTTGGGGCAATTTTCTGGTTTATTTCCAAATGCCATGCCAACCTGAGGGGTTGGGGATACATATTTATAGGCTGCTAGCCAGCCAAGCATATGCCAAGATGCTAGCCAGCCAAGCATATGCCAAGATGCTAGTCTAAGATGCTGTCCTTGATGTTGTCCTAGATGCTAGTCCTAGATGTTGCCCTAGATGCTATCCTAGATGCTAGTCCTAGATGCTAAGATGCTAGTCAAGGGTGCTATGCTGTCCTTGGGCAGCAAGACCACAAGGACCAGTCAAGGATGCTATCCTTCACCATGCAGCCACAAGGAGCACAACTACAGCCCCACAAAAAAAACACAGAGACTTATCCATCATTCTCCCCCTAAGTCTTGTGCATCGTCTTGTGGGAAAGTTGAACCATCCCGGTCCTAGAGCAGAGCTCAAGGAACTTGATCCTCCCAAGGGACTTGGTAAGCAGGTCCGCAAGCTGGTTGTTGGTGTTGATGTAGGTCACCTTGATGCTCCCTTCCTCCAAACAGCCTCGGATGAAGTGGTACCTCACCCGAATGTGCTTACTTCGTTCATGGAAAATGGGGTTCTTTGCCAGGGCCAGAGTGGACTTGCTATCCACCCTAAGCTCCACCGCTCCAGTGTCTCTGCTGAGGAGATCACCAAGCAGTCGAGTGAGCCAGAGCGCCTGAGTCAAAGCGGTGGAGGCCGCTATGTACTCAGCCTCATAGCTGGACAGGGCCACCACCTGCTGCTTGACCGACTGCCAGCTAACGAGGCATTTGCCGAGGAAGAAGAGGATCCCGCTCGTGCTCTTGCTGGTGTCAATGTCACCGCCATGGTCGCTGTCGCTGTACCTGACAAAGTGTACTGCCCTAGGGCACCTAGGGTAATAGAGGCCATGGTTAAGAGTCCCTGCAATGTAGCGGATGATCCTCTTCATAGCCTGCTAGTGCTCCATCATCGGTCGCTGCATGAATCGACTAACGTAGCCGATGGAGAATGCCAAGTCCAGCCATGTGTGGGTGAGGTAGCGAGGGCTCCCCACAAGACGCCGGTACTACGTAGCGTCCACCTCCTCCGTCATGCTATCATGGCTTAGCTTCAGCCTCTCCTCCATCAGAGTGAGAGTTGGGTTGCAATCAATGAGCCTAGCTAGCTCAACAACTCGCTTGGCATAGGTAGTCTGTCGAAGCATGATCCTAGAGTCATCTTGGTGCACCTCAATTCC
Organism: Miscanthus floridulus; assembly: GCF_019320115.1. Taxonomy (NCBI): domain Eukaryota; kingdom Viridiplantae; phylum Streptophyta; class Magnoliopsida; order Poales; family Poaceae; genus Miscanthus; species Miscanthus floridulus. The sequence goes on along the minus strand of NC_089583.1, from coordinate 43,959,506 downwards.
TAGGTAGAAGGAGAGAGGCCCCAGGTCACTCATTTGGAAGGTGGCCTTTCATCTCTTCCTTGAATGCCGCCACCTCCACATCCTTGGTGCCGGTGATCACCAAGTCATCAACGTAGACACCCACCAGCAGAGCATTTCCTCCACTGCCCTATCGGTAGATGGGCGCCTCATGCGGGCTTTGCTCGAAGCCCATCCCCTTTAGCATGGAATCCAACTTGGCATTCCACACCCTCGGTGCCTGCCGCAAGCCATAGAGGGCCTTGCATAGGTGGAGCACCTTGCCCTCCTTGCCGGGGATCACAAATCTCGGTGGCTAGTGCACGTAGACCTCCTTCTTCAAGTCACCATTAAGAAACGTAGACTTAATGTCCATTAGATGAACACGCCAGCCCTCCTAGGCAGCTAGCATAAGGAGGAGTCGCACGGACTCCATCTGTGCCATGGGAGCAAAGGCGTTGTCGAAGTCGACCCCCTCCTGTTGCACGAAACCTCGTGCCACCAAGCGAGCCTTGTGCTTGACAATGGCATCGGCTTCATCCCTCTTTAGCTTGTACACCCACTTAAGGGTGATCACGCAGTGACCATGAGGAAGGTCAGCAAGCTCCCAGGTGTGGTTCTTCTCAACTGCATCAATGTCCAACTGCATCGCAGTGTGCCATGCTGCATGTCTCTCATCCTCTGCAAATGGCCGAGGCTTGCCATCGACACATGCAAGGTGCAACTGCGCCTCCAAGTCCTTAGGTCATGAGGCACCAATCTCGCCACTGACTGGTCACTGAGAATGTTCTCCATCATATGGTACCGCAACGGCTCACCGTCATGGTATGCGTTGATGCGCTCCTCGTCGTGAGAGAGCGGAGTAGCGAGCTCAACCGGGCTATGTTCGACACGAGCTGGTGTTGGAGTAGACATGCCCGGAGAGGTGCTTGTCAGTGCTAGAGTGCTGGCGTTGCCAGCTGTGGTGGAGCCGGCGAAGGACTCATCGTAGCCGAGGTGTTGGCTGGAGAGTGTAGTGCTATCGGAGTAGCAGGCGCTGGGGTCGGTGGAGGCTTGGGGACTGTGGTAGACGCGCTCGCTGAAGAAGAGCTGCCTACTCCCCTAGCTCCCTTGAAGTGGACATACTCAACAGTGAAGTCGTCGTACGTCAGAGCCGAGCCATCGTCCACCGCCTTGTCCCATGCCCATCATTGCCCTTTGTCGAACACAACATCGTGCGCCGTGCACATATGCTGTGTCTTTGAGTCGAGGATGCGGTAGGCCTTCAAGCCCTCCACATAGCCGATGAACACTCCTGGAGTGCTCCTATCATCAAGCTTGCTAATGTGGCCAAGCTCCTTGGCAAACATGAGGCAGCCAAAGACCCACAAGTGGGAGACCGCTGGCTTGCGCCCATGCCAAGCCTCGTACGGTGTCCTGCCGTCGAGCGCCTTGGTAGGCAAGCGGTTGAGGATGTAGATGGCCGCCACCACCACCTCTCCCTAGAAGATAGCTAGCATCCCCCTCTGCTTGAGAAGGGCCCAAGCCATCCCCATAACCGTCTGGTTGTGCCGCTCGATGATGCCATTCTGCTATGGGCTATACGGTGCGGAGTAGTGGCGCTGAATGCCCTCATCAGCGTAGTACGATGCAAATTCAGCCACCAGGAATTCACCGCCGTTGTCGGTGCATAGCACGTGTAGCTTGCGGCCACACTCTACCTCCGCAGTAGCCTGCGAGCGCCTGATGGCGTCCACAGCCTTCCCTTGATGCCAAGGACCATCACCCACATGTAGCGAAAGAGGTCCTCGATGAGCAGCAGGAAGTAGCATCGTCCTCCTGATGTGGCTGGTGTCACCAGGCCACACAAATCCCCGTGCACAATCTCGAGCCTCTCCTTGGCTCGAAAGCTTGCCTGCTAGGGAAAGGGGAGTCGCCTCTGCTTCATCAACACACAGACATCGCAGAGCTGCTCCACATGGTTGAGGCACAGCAGGCCTCGCACCATCTCCATGGTACTGAGCCACTTTAGGGCCTCGAAGTGAAGGTGCCCGAAATGCTCGTGCCACTACCATGCCTCATTGTCCCGACGAGCAGCGAGATAGAGGGGTTGTGCCACCTGCACGTTGAGGACGTAGAGTCAATTTGTGCTTCTGGTTACCTTAGCAATAAGGTGATGACGACGATCCCAAATCCTCATGACTCCATCCTCAACCACCACGCGTGAATCATTCTCATCCAGCTGTCCCAAGCTGATGATAGAGTTCCTCAACGCGGGGATGTAGTAGACTCTGGTGAGCAGCCTATGCTCACTAGACACGGCGGTGAAGATGACGGAGCTGATGCCCTTGATGCCCATGCCAGAGGCATCCCCAAACTTGATGGAGCCTCAAACGCTAGAGTCAAGCTCGGTGAAGAACTTCCATCGACTGGTCATGTGATGGGTGGTGCCGGTGTTGAGGCACCACCCGTTAGTCTTATCATTGCCGAAGCCATCGCCGAGGAGGGCATGTGCTTTTGGCTCATTAAGGTGGAGGAGAGCCGCTATGGCCAATGCCGCTGGAGGTAGCTTGATGCTTTCATGTGCCATGAACAGAGCTGGCTCCTCCTCCTCCACCTGTGCGACGTGGGCCTAGCCGCGTCATGGCTATCGACAGTCCTTGGCCCAATGGCCAAGCTAGTCGTAGTTACGTCAGGCGTCGTCTCGTGCCGGCTTGTGCTTGCTGGCGCCCTAGGCGCCTCTACGGGCATCACCCTCAGCACGTCCTCACGCCCTGGCCTAGGTGTCTCTACACACCTTGCGTGGCTTGCCACGCTTGTAGCCGCCTATCGCAGAAGAAGGCTCCCCCTTCTTCCGGTCACCTTGGCTGACAAGCCACTACTCCCGAGTGAGAAGGAGCTTCCCGCCAGTGGTGATGGGCCCCGAGAGAGCCTGTGGCTCATCACTGTCGATGACCTTGAGGCGACCTATCACCTCCTCGATCGACATCGTGGAGAGATCCAGCAGAGACTCGATTGAGCGAACCATCTGCTTGTACTTCTCAAGGACACAGCGGAAGAGCTTTTCGACAGCTCTCACCTCGTCGTAGGTGTCATCGCTGAACTGCACCATCTTCTACAATAGAGTGTTGAGACGGAGAGCAAAGTCATCAATGTCCTCACCTGGCTTGAAGGCTAGGTTCTCCCACTCCTTATGAAGTGCCTATAGTGTGGACTGGCGGGCGCGATCGCTGCCGATGCGTGCTGCAGCGATGGCGTCCCAATCCTCCTTGGTAGTCCGCTTGTTGGTAAGTGAGAACTGCATCTCGGATGGGACTGCAGCGATGAGGGCATCCAGCGCCCATCGATCTAGGTCATAGCCAACGTTGCCATATCGGACTGCCTCCCACATGTGCCGCACCTAGAGCTTTACCCTCATCACCGCGGCCCACTTGACGTAGTTGGTCTTGGTGAGGGTAGGCCACCCACCGCTGGGACCGACGTCCCTGACAACAGTCTAGAGCCCGTGGTAACCATTGTACCGATCCGAGGAGAGAGAGCCACGCTACCTGTGAAGGCCGCGCTCTCCATCGACCCATCGGTACCGATCCGGGGAGAGAGAGCCATGCTGCCTGTGAAGGCCATGCTCTCCATCAACCCGTCCGCCACCGTTGTCGTGCGCGCCTCCTCCAGGAATGCCGCCGCTAGTGCATCCGTGCCTATCTAGGCTGTCGCCGTGCTCGTGGGCGTGCGCGGCTACCCCTAGGAGCGCCACTACCGTGCGCGCCTCCTCTAGGAGCGCCGCCAGCGTGTCCACGCCTGTCTAGGCTGTTGCCACGCTTGTGGGCGTGCACGGCTACCCATTGCGCCGCCCGTGCTCGTGCTGCCTCCCTCTCTAGCAGCTCAAGGTCCACGTCAGCGGTGTCGTCAGCGGAAATGGAGCTGCTGATGTTGTTGCGCAGAGCCTCGACCTCCGCTGCCACCACACGCGCTGCATTTGCCGCCGCTGCTGCTTTTGCCTATGCTCTGGCTGCTGCCAGCTCCACCGCTACCAGCCTCGACACCCTTACCACCGCCACAGCGGTCTTTGCCGCCGCTCGCTCACATTCCTCTATCGCGGCAAGTTCGGCCTCCTGCCGACGCCGCATGCTCCAGGCGACCGAGCGCTAAGACTGCCCTGTGGACATGATGCGCTACCGGGGGGCTGCTGCATGGGGAGAGGGCTGCTTCAGACGAGTTGGGGAAGGAGTGAGCAAGAGCGGCCGGAGCTGCTGCTCGCAGCCAGAGCTATTGTGTGGCTGGGAGAGGAGATGAGCAGTAGATGCTCAAGCTATAGGATAGTACGGCTCTGATACCACTTGTTAGTCGCTGAATTCTTACTCTTGGTAGTAGCAGAATTCTTACTCTCATCGAGAGAGGATGACACTAGGAGTTGGGGCAATTTTTTGGTTTATTTCCAAATGGCATGCCAACCTGAGGGGTTGGGGATACATATTTATAGGCTGCTAGCCAACCAAGCATATGCCAAGATGCTAGTCTAAGATGCTGTCCTAGATGCTAGTCCTAGATATTGTCCTAGATGCTAGTCCTAGATGCTAAGATGCTAGTCAAGGGTGTTGTACTGTCCTTGGGCAGCAAGACCACAAGGACCAGTAAAGGATGCTATCCTTCACCATGCAGCCACAAGGAGCACAGCTGTAGCCCCACACAAAAAAACCACAGAGACTTATCCATCAGAATTGTTGATAAGTGTACTTAACATGACCGAATATTTAACATATTTGAATATGTATGCTGCTTCTCGTTAATTGTTTGTTTCTGTGGACTGAGTACATGATCCTTGCTTCTGCCAATTAGTTATGCTAGTCCATTTGACCTAACACCCAAGGTTACTAGTTATGTTTGAAATTAAAAGGGCAGAAAGTTTGCAACAACCTCTTGAATATCCTTCATTATGCTTGTAAAGTTGTTTAAATTTAAATAAATTACTTAAGAATGATACCTTATTAGAAGACTAGTAACTGTTGATTCGTGATGCACCTTTCAAGTTATATGAGGTGGCTGGGAGCAGCATTATCTATAATAATGTTAGTAACTGCCAGCATTGTGGGGCAAGGGGTGGATGTAGAGAAGAAAGCACAGAATATCTATGGTGGTGCATGTATGGTCCAAAATTGGTCTGGTCCCACATGAGGTCCCTTTTCTGTTTTTATCAATTAGCGGATTTGTAAATTGAAATCAACACTTCAGCCTTCATGTGGTGTTGGTCCTAGGCTGTGAATATATCTGCCTCTGCCCAAAGAGTATATTCATCATGATGCATATTCAAGTGAACAATTCCACCCTGGTTAAACCACATCCCAATCAAGTCTCTGTGTTGGCTGGTCTTTGTGGAGCTGCAACATATGGTCCTTGTGGCTACATGGTGGTCTTGCTGCCCATCAAGGACAACATCCTTGACTGGTTAGGACAGCATCTTAGCATCTAGGACAGTATCTTAGCATCTAGGACAGCACCTAGGACAACATCTATTTTAGGACAGCATATTAGCATCTAGCAACTTGACATATACTTGGCATATGCTTGGCTAGCTAGCAGCCTATAAATATGTATCCCCAACCCCTCAGGTTGGTATGACATTTGTGTGAGAAGTAAACTAGAAAATTGCCCTAACTCCAAGTGTCATCCTCTCTCGATGAGAGTAAGAATTCTGCTACTACCAAGAGTAAAAATTCAGCGACTAACAAGTGATATTAGAGCCGTACTATCCTATAGCCTAAGCATCTTCTGCTCATCTCCTTTCCCAGCCGTGCAACAGCCCTAGCTGGGAGCAACAGCAGCTCCAGCCACTCCTACTCACTCCTCTCCCTCTGCGCACTCGTCTGAAGCAGCCCTCTCCCCACGCAGTAGCCCCCCCGGTAGCACGTCATGTTCGTAGGGCAGTCTCAGCGCTCGGTCGCCTCGAGCACGCGGCATTGGCAGGAGGCCGAACTTGCCGCGATAGAGGAACACGAGTGAGCGGCGGTGGCAAGGGCGTCAAGGCTGGCAGCGGTGGAGCTGGCAGCAGCTAGAGCAGAGGCAAAAGCAGCGGCGGTGGCGGATGCAGTGCATGTGGCGGCAGCAAAGGTTGAGGCTCTGTGGGGCAGCATTAGCAGCTCCATTTCTGCTGACGACAGCGCCGTGATGGACCTTGAGCTACTGGGGAGGGAGGCAGCGCGAGCGCAGGCGGCGCATTGGGCAGCCACGCACGCCCATGAGCGTGGCGGCAGCCCAGATGGGCACGGACACGCCGGCGGCGCCCCTAGAGGAGGCGCGCATGGCGGTGGCGCCCCTAGAGGAAGCGTGCATGGCAGTGGCGCTCCTAGAGGAGGCACACATGGCAACGGTGACAGACGGGTCGATGGAGAGCGCGATCTTCATAGGCAGCATGGCTCTCTCTCCCTAGATCGGTACCATGGTTACCACGGGCTCCAGGCTATTGTCAGGGACGTCGGCCCCGGCGGTGGGTGGCCTACCCTCACTAAGACCAACTACGTCGAGTGGGTTGTGGTGATGAGGGTAAAGCTCTAGGTGTGGCACATGTGGGAGGCAGTCTGGTACGGCGACATCAACTACGACCAGGATCGATGGGCGCGGATGCCCTCATCGCTGTAGTCCCGTCTGAGATGTAGTTCTCGCTTACCAACAAATGGATTGCCAAGGAGGCTTGGGACATCATCGCTGCGGCACGCATCGGCAGTGACCGTGCCTACAAGTCCACACTGTAGGCACTTCACAAGGAGTGGGTGAACCTGGCCTTCAAGCTAGGTGAGGACATTGATGACTTTGCTCTCTGTCTCAACACTCTGTTGCAAAAGATGGTGCAGTTCAGCGATGACACCTATGGCGAGGAGAGAGCTATCGAAAAGCTCTTCTACTGTGACCCCAAGAAGTATAAGCAGATGGCTCGCTCGATCGAGTCCCTGCTGGATCTCTCCACGATGTCGATCAAGGAGGCGATAGGTTGCCTCAGGGTCATCGGTAGCGATGAGCCACAGTCCCTCTCAGGGCCCATCACCACTGGTGGAAAGCTCCTTCTCACTCGGGAGCAGTGGGCTGCCTGCCAAGGTGATTAGAAGAAGGGGGAGCCTTCTTCCGCGATAGGCAACCGTAAGTGTGGCAAGCCACGCAAGGCGCATAGAGATGCCTAGGCTGGGGTGCGAGGATGTGCCGAGGGTGATGCCCGTGGAGGCACCTAGGGCGGCGCCGCCAGCAAGCACAAGCTAGCATGAGACGACACCTGCCGCAACTGCGGCCAGCTTGGCCATTGGGCCAAGGATTGTCGACAGCCACAACGCGGCCAGGCCCACGTCGCATAGGCAGAGGAGGGGGAGTCGGCTCTGTTCATGGCACATGCAAGCATTGAGCTACCTCTAGCGGCACCGGCCGCAGTGGCTCTCCTCCACCTTAACGAGTCAAAAGCACATGCCCTCCTCGACGATAGCTCTAGCAATGACAAGACTGATGGGTGGTGCCTCGACACCGGCGCCACCCATCACATGACCTATTGATAGGAGTTTTTCACCGAGCTTGACTCTAGTGTCCGAGGCTCCATCAAGTTTGGGGATGCCTCCGGCATGGAGATCAAGGGCGTCGGCTCCGTCATCTTCACCGCCGTCTCTGGTGAGCATAGGCTGCTCACCGGAGTCTACTACATCCCTGCGTTGAGGAACTTCATCACCAGCTTGGGACAGCTAGATGAGAATGGTTCGCGCGTGATGGTTGAGGATGGAGTCATGAGGATTTGGGATCGCTGTCGCCGCCTTCTCACCAAGGTATCTAGAAGCACAAATCGACTCTACGTCCTTAACGTGCAGGTGGCACAACCTCTCTGTCTCGCTGCTCGTCGGGATGACGAGGCATGGTAGTGGCATGAGCGCTTCAGGCACCTTCACTTCGAGGCCCTGAAGCGGCTCAGTGCCACAGAGATGGTGTGAGGCCTGCCGTGCCTCGACCATGTGGAGTAGCTCTACGATGTCTGTGTGTTGACGAAGCAGAGACGACTCCCCTTTCCCCAGTGGGTGAGCTTTCGAGCCAAGGAGAGGCTCGAGCTTGTGCATGGGGACTTGTGTGGCCCGGTGACACCAGCCACACCAGGAGGACGACGCTACTTCCTACTGCTCGTCGACGACCTCTCCCGCTACATGTGGGTGATGGTCCTCGGCAACAAGGGAGAGGCTGCGGATGCCGTCAGGCGCTCGTAGGCTGCTGCAGAGGTGGAGTGCGGCCATAAGCTACGTGTGCTGCACACCGACAACGGCGGCGAATTCACAGCGGCTGAATTCACATTGTACTACGCTGATGAGGGCATTCAGTGCCACTACTTCGCACCGTATAGCTCGCAGCAGAACAGCATCGTCGAGCGGCGCAACCAGATGGTTGTGGGGATGGCTCGGGCCCTTCTCAAGCAGAGGGGGATGCCGGCTGTCTTCTGGGGAGAGATAGTGGTGTCGGCCATCTACATCCTCAACCGCTCGCCTACCAAGGCGCTCAATGGCAGGACGCCATACGAGGCTTGACATTGGTGTAAGCCGGCGGTCTCCCACTTACGGGTCTTCGGCTGCCTCGCGTTCGCCAAGGAGCTTGGCCACATCAGCAAGCTCGATGACAGGAGTACTCCGGGAGTGTTCATTGGCTACGCAGAGGGCTCGAAGGCCTACCGCATCCTCGACCTAAAGACACAGCGTGTGCGCATGGCGCACGACGTTGTGTTCGACGAAGGGCGAGGATGGGCATGGGACAAGACGATGGACGACGGCTCGACTCCGATGTATGACGACTTCACTATCGAGTACATCCACTTTGAGGGAGTTGGGGGAGTAGACAGCTCTTCTTCGATGAGCGTGTCTACCCTAGTCCCCGAGCCTCCATCAACCCCGGCGCCTGCTACTCTAACAGCACCACGCTCTCCAGCCAGGACCTCGGCTACGATGAGTTCTTCATTGGCTCCACCACAGCCGGTACCGCCATGCACTCCAGCACCGACAGGCACCTCTCCGGGCACGTCTACTCCAACACTAGCTCGCGAGCACAGCCCGGTTGAGCTTGCTACTCCGCTCTCTCATGACAAGGAGCGCATCGACGCATACCACGACGGCGAGCCGTTGCGGTACCGTACGATGGAGAACCTTCTCGGTAACCAGCCGGTGTTGGGGCTGTTGCGAGGTCGGGAAAGGAGATGAGCAGGAGATGCTCAGGCTATAGGATAGTACGGCTCTGATACCAGTTGTTAGTCATTGAATTCTTACTCTGGGTAGTAGCAGAATTCTTACTCTCATCGAGAGAGGATGACACTAGGAGTTGGAGTAATTTTCTGTTCTGGTTTATTTCTCACACAAAATACCATGCCAACCTGAGGGGTTGGGGATACATATTTATAGGCTGCTAGCTAGCCAAGCATATGCCAAGATGCTAGATGCTAATATGCTGTCCTCAAACAGATGCTGTCCTAGATGTTAAGATGCTGTTCTAGCCAGTCAAGGATGCTGTCCTTGATGGGCAGCAAGACCACCATGCAGCCACAAGGACCATATGCTGCAGCCCCACAAAGAACAGCCAACACAGAGACTTATCCCATCAAAGGTCACTAGATGAGATTCTCTCTTTTTAAAGAAAGTGTTGGCTATCATCAGGTCAAAAGCTACCGCGAAGTCTAGAACTTCCTCCCCCTCCTGATTCCTACTACCATATCCAAAACCTCCATGAACTGCCTCGAAACATATGCTTGTAGTACCTACATGCTCATTAAGATCTCCTCCTATAAAAAGCTTCTCACTACTAGGTACAACGCTAATCAGGCCATCTAAGTCTTTCCAGAATTGTCTCTTAGCACTCTCGTCGAGGCCTACTTGGACGGCATACGCACTAATTACATTCAAGACCATATCACCAATGACAAGCTTGATTAAGATAATCCTATCTCCTTGCCTTCTCACTCCCACCACACTATTCTTGAGGCTTTTATCAATCAAAACTCCTACTCTATTTCTATTCGCAACTGTCCCTGTGTATCAAAGCTTGAAACCTGTATTGTCCACCTTCTTCGTCTTCTGACCCTACCATTTAGTCTCTTGAACGCATAATATATTTACATGCCTCCTAGTCGCGGTATCAACTAATTCTCTTAACTTACCTGTAAACGACCTTACATTCCAACTACCTAAACGGATTCTAGTTGGTTCGACTAACTTTCTTACCCTTCGCACCCATCGACTCAGATGTGAAGACCCTTGCTCATTTTTCACTACATCTGGGCGCCGATGTAGCGCGCCACTAAGGATGCGACGACCCGATCCTTGCTCACTTGGCACCGTGCCCAGATCGCGACACGACGCGTCACGGGGGTGACGACCCGGCCCTTGCTCATTTAACACTATACCCGGGTTCCGATATGGTGCGCCGCTAAGAGGGTTACGCCCCAACGGTTTTCTTTCGGGTTTCATCTCCATTAGAATGGCTAGATTTAACGTTGGCTTGCCACGTCTATCACAACCCTCCTCCTTTATCAGGGCTTGGGACCGGCTATGTTGAGACAACATAGGCGGAGTTAGCTGTTTGGTGTATGCAACTAAATATGGTATCAGGGCCACGCAGGCGTAATTAAATAAAATAATTGAAGTAGGCTCCTATTTCAGCATCTGCCTAAGGAAACATGTATATGTCTGTGTGTTTGATGGTGTGGTGGTGGTGGTGGGGTGGGGGTAGCATAAGTACACCTTTCCGCTCAAATAGATACATTATACCTCAAGGCAAGAGTTGTCTTCTTTGCAGTAATAGATGCATTATGCCTCAAGGCAAGAGTTGTCTTTGCAGTTTACAGGATTTGTCAGTGATCTGATTTACATTCACCTTGTTAGTATGTTCTACTTCTAACTCTTTTTTCACATTGTTTTTATAAATAATTAATTATAAATGCATCTTTATGATAAAAACCAAACAAAAAATATTCAGATCTGACAAGTTTACTATGTCTGACCAGCACGCTTGCCTTTTTTTTGTGTTATTAGCCACTAACAAGTTATTGTTGCCAGAATGCAGTTACTCATGGAATCACTTCTGCTGGACATGATATCCTACAGTTTGAGTGAGCTGAACCTTTATTTTTGTTTACATACATTTATGCAAGATCTTTTATGTTTATAGGGCCATTCTAATTTAGACACCCAGAAGTGTGTTCGTTGATTCCCTGGTCATGTGGATTCTTTCCCTGATAAATTTCACACATCAATTCTTTGGAATCCACAATGCATAATTCTAGCCATATAAAATGGTTTCAATAGCTCCTCTGCTTTGATAGTTTCCTCATAACTTCGTTACCTAGTAATCTAACAGCTCAAAACAAGAAGACAGATATTCAGTTCTGACAATGGATTCTGCATGTATATAGATTGGCTTCAACACCTGCAATGTTCAACAGTACACTTACGGAAGATGAGAGAAGTCATATACCTGTTGATGGAGCCATAATGATAACAGGTATTTTCTGTAGTTTGATGTGGACCATTTTGAAACAAATTTATATGTACAGAATTGCAAGGCCTTTGCAAAGGCATACAAACTTGCTACTTGCCACATGAGTTATGTCACTAACACTATTTTTCTTCATCCATTGGAGTTTCATTTATTTAGTTTGAGCATGGTTGATCATTGTTACATTCTAATCTGATTACCTTGGATGGTCCAACACTTGTTTGATATGCCAAACTTTTTTTTTTAATTGCGGCATGAACCTAAACAGGATTCATGACATCCATAACTGCCAGTATCTTAGTGGATGTTTCTGAGAGAATTTATATATCTCCTTATGTGCAATGGTGGGACTTCAATATCTCTGATTTTCTATCTTGGTAATAAATGACTTCATCTGTTTTCAGATTTAAGAAAATCAGTTCATTTAACTCTGGTATATGTAGAAATGTAGAACTTCTCAGATGTATCATTTGATTATTGTTACCTTCTTAAACCAAATAAGGCATCATTGTATCATAGGAAAAGTCCAATTTAGCCCCCTCCTACTTTTAACGACTTCCAATTTCTGTCAGCTATTAGCGCTCACTCTGAACCCATTGTTTGCTAGAGACAAAGGTGCTTTCATGTGCTATATTTTAAAACTCATTTTTGACTTACTAGACTAGTACACTGTTGGATTTCTTGTTTGACACTTACATTAACTTTTCATATCCAGTTATCCACTGATAATTTCTGCAATCTATTTGATTACTTTTGTGTGCTCAATCAAATTCAGTTAGTTATGCCTTTCGTCCTCCAGTTGCACTTTTTAGCCCCTTAGGGCCTGTTTCGATAGAAGGTGAGGAGATCCCCTTCCATCTAAACAAGCCCTTACGATTTGTTGCAATACCAACTCATTGTTTGAGTTTTTCTTTATCTTATAATTATGATTTGTAGACACCATCCTATGTTATATTCTAGTTGTTTATTTTCTGCACTTCTTTACACACAGCAGAAATTATCTGTTTGTTTCTGGGTAATAAATTTCTACATGTGTTGAAACAAATCTATTGTCCATGGGGGTGATAATATGACACAACTTATAGGCTTCAGAAAAAAAAAACTAATGAAACAACTTGTGATGGTTATGTTTTTTTTCTTTGGCCTTAGAAAAACCATTGGAGGGACTGCATATAATCGTTGATGCAGGGAATGGTGCTGGTGGTTTTTTTGTGGTAATGTGTTACACTTCCAAAGTCCTGTAGCAATGTACATTTTTTAGCCTTGGTTCATTGTTATGTTGTATATCATTACCTTCGGTCAAATGGTTGATCAGTCTATTGAAATGCTTCACACTCTCCTCTCTGCAGTTTAATAGGTTGATAAGGCTCTGTTTGGCATTGAGATATATTATTGATAATCTTGTTTGGTAGAACTTCTTTTAAAAATACTAATGTTGGCTAACTGTTTTTATTCTAATCTATCTTGCATGTTAATATGTTTCATCTTACACAACAAGTGTGAGAAAATCAACAACTCAACAGTTGTGTAACACATTTTATCTAGACTTAATTTGATTTCTCTAACAATCTATGATATCTTCGTTATTTGCTTCCTATATAGCTGCCACAAAAAATAAAAGACTTTATTAGATTTCCCTAACAAACTATGCCATGTTCAGTTATTTGCTTCCTATATAGCAGCCTCAAATAATAAGTGCAGCACGGCACAGCAGCCACAAACAGACCCTTAATGTAACAGCTAGAGAAATCAAATTGTTTAAGTTCGAATTTTCAACCATTTCCCCCCTCAGAACATGCAATTTCCAACCATATAGGATAGCAGATAACATTAACATTCAATTTTCTTTCAAATGTTTTTTTTTTCTCGAATGACGCAGGAGAGCGTGTCATTTCATTAAGCAAGAATAAGAGTACAATGACCTGACAAACCTCAGGAGCTTACAGACGCGCCACACACCCGAGAACTAACCCCACACACCCACACCACAGGAGCTTACAGACGTGCCACAAAGCACACAAGACCACGACCTGACAAACCTCAGCCTAGACAGCGGTGGTCAGCAACCTGGCAAGAAGTTGCTGGAGCTTATAAGCTCCAGCCATGCCCCATAAATTACACTCATCCAACACATTCCGAAGCAGATCCGAAGTGCAAGGTCCAGCATTATCAAAAACACAAGAGTTTCTATGCTTCCAGACTTCCCATGCTACTAGAATGATCAAGGAGTTAAGGCCTTTTTTCATCTCCTTTGGCACAGACCTTACAACTTTTCTCCACCATCTAGAGAAACGAACTTCTGAAACTGAGAGCACCAGGGAGTACAGATTTAGAGACTAAAAGATCAAGTGCCAAACCTGCCTGGTAAAAGCCAGCCAATCATAAGGTGCTGAATGGTTTCCTCTTCTTGATCGCAAAAAGGACAGACCTCCGGGTGAGGCAGCCCTCTCTTGGCAAGCTGGTCAGCAGTCCAACACCTATTGTTGATTGCTAACCAAATGAAGAACTTACAACGAAGAGGAGCCCAGCTTTTCCAAATCCTTTTCCAAGGAGCAAACTTTATGGTTCCGACCGAGAAGGCGGCATAAGCCGATTTGCTGCTATAAACTCCGGATTGAGTTAATTTCCACCTCACTTGATCAGGAACATCATGATTTAGAGCCACACCCTCCATTAGATCCCAAATATAAAGGTAATCCACCAGCAGCTGGACAGAGTAGCGCCCCTCTGATATCATTCACCCAACACCGACTAGGAAGGGCCTGAGCCACCGTCCGTCTGTTGATCGTTCTCTTGGGAATGGCCTTGATCAGATTAGGTGCTAACTCCGAGATGGTGTGGCCATGTAACCATCTGTCCTTCCAAAAATGAGTGGATTCACCATTTCCCACAATCGAATCCACTGCCATGTTGAACAAAGCATGAGCATTTTTGGGTACCTGAATTTGGAGCCCAGCCCAGAGTCTGGTCGGGTCCGTCTTCTGAGCCCACAGCCAACGAATTCGCAATGCCCAGCCAAAAGTTTCCAAATTAAGAATCCCCAGTCCTCCATATTCCAGTGGCCGCTGGACCCTTTCCCACGAAACAAGGCAGTTACCCCCATTAATTAGCGTGTTCTTTCAAATGTTCAGTCGAGAATTTCAATCTGCTCTGTATAAAGCAAGTCAGTATCGATCCATTTCTAAAACTCCATCCTAGAGTAATTTGCCAATTCAAAGTTCCACAATTTTCCTTGCTTGATTTTCTTTTTACAGTGCCAAACTCTCCACTGAATACATAGGAGTGATACTCCTGAAACAACTAGCTATTGATAAAAAAATGGTTTTATGTTTGTCGTGTTTGTATCAGGATAAGGTACTCAAACCATTAGGAGTTGTTACTACTGGAAGTCAATTCCTTGAGCCTGATGGTAATAGCTTATTGTTTTCTTCATGCAATTATAATACTTTTGGCCTTACTCCCATTTCTTATACACCACATATTTAGGTTTGTTTTCCAATCACATTCCCAATCCTGAGGGCAAAACTGCAATGCAGTCTATATTACACAAGCAGTTATTGATAACAAGGAAGACTTAGGCATCATATTTGATACTGATGTCGACAGGTACAATATAGCTAGTCTTTGAGGTTCTGCTTACGTCTAACAGGTTGGAGCCTAAACCTTACCTTTTGCCGGTCTGCTGCTGTTGATTCGAGTGGTCGTGAGTTGAACCGTAACCGATTGATTGCTTTGATGGCTGCCATAGTTCTTGAGGAAGTAAGATTCTTTTCTGTGTTGCAGTTTTAATGTTTTATTTTGTACTATTTTATTAATTGCCACTAACTAATCCATTGCTCAGGTGCTAGCATCCAGGAACTACAGTTGTGACGGATAGTGTGACTTAAGATGGATTGACTGTATTTATTGAAAATAAACTCAGTATGTACTGTTCACAATGTCGTGATTTGTTGTAAATAATCATTTACTTATCTATTTTTTTCTTAAGGAGGGAAGCATCACTGTTTCAAACGAGGGTACAAGAATGTAATAGATGAGGCCATTCGTCTGGTTAGTTTATACTTTCTATGTAATTGAGTTAGTCCCTGGATTTCCCCCTAATTAACTAGCACTAGGATGAGATTTAGAATATGGAAAATTATCAGAATTCTATCGGTGAGGAGTCACATTTGGCCATGGAAACAAGTGGTCATGGAGCACTGAAAGAGAACCACTGGCTTGATGATGGAGCATACCTTATGGTAAGGACCGTTGGTCTACTACTCATTGAACTTAGCGAACAATGCAAGGGGGGATAATATGAATAATGGATAATCACTTTGACATTTCATGCATGAGGAAAGTTTGTCTTTTGTATTACCTGGTAAAGAAGTGTGTCCATGAAGTTATGTTCTTCACACATTCAATCTATAAATGATATATGATCTGTAGATGTATGAGGCTAGTCCTTGTTAGAGTGACTCGTAATACTTCTAAAATTTGTGGCGTGCTATTTTCGTGGTTTCATAAAAAACTAGGACTGCATCTTCTTTTGCAACTATGAGACTTGAATTTCTCCTTTTCCCTCAGGCCAAACTTTTGAATAAACTTGCTGCTGCTAGAACACTGAGTTCAAGTATTGGTAGTAAAGTTTTGACTGATTTGGTTTAGGGTCTTGAGGAAGCTGCTGTGACAGCTGAGATAAGATTGAAGATTGATCAGAATCATGCAGATTTGAAAGGAGGGTATGTTAACTCTGAAGTGTTTTTCTGGTTATTTCTCAAGGACATCATTGGTGCACTAGTAGTTTTCTAGTATTGTGCACTTAAACAGGAACGATCTATGTGAATGAATGATAAGTTAGCTCAGATAACATGAGACGTTCTTATTAACTGCAGTTGGTGAATTTTTTTCTGGAAACTGAAAAAAAAGAAATATGGTAGGTATCTTTTTTGAATTTTCCATAACCAAATGTGTGATCTTGCGGTAGCTTTTGACCTGATGATAGCCAACACTTTCTTTAGAAAGAGAGAATCTCATCCAGTGACCTTCAGTAGCGGACAACACTCTAGCCAGATTAATTTTGTCCTCGCAAGAAGAAAGGACAAATGAGCATGCTTGGGTTGCAAGGTGATATCAGGGAAGTGTGTTGTTTCTCAACATAAGCTTTTGGTGGCAGACTTTTGTTTTCAGGTGCGTGCCCATAGGGATAAACAAGATAAGATTGAAAGAACAAAGTGGTGGAAACTGAAAGGGGAGACGTCAAATGTATTCAGGGAAAGGGTTATCAAAGAGGGCTCTTAGAAGGAAGAAGAGGACATAAACAACATGTGGGAGAAGATGACAACCAACATTCGGAAGGTGGCCTCAGAGGTGTGTGGAGTAACCAAAGGAAGTGGAGGAGAGCCTAAAGATACTTGGTGGTGGAACGAGGAGGTCCAAAGGGCTATTAAGGAGAAGAAAGAATGCTATAGACGCTTGTACCATGACAGAAGTGTAGACAACATAAAGAAGTACAAGATGACAAAGAAGACTGCAAAGTGAGCTGTAAGTGTGGCAAAAGGTAGAGCGTATGAGAATATTTACTAACATTTGAGTACGAATGAAGGAGGGAAGGATATTTATAGGATGGCTAGGGTTCGTGAGATAAAGACAAGGGACTTCAACCAAGTTAAGTGCATTAAGGATGAAAGGGAGCATCTCTTGGTGAAAGAGAATGAGATCCGACATCGATGGAAAAAGTATTTTGACAAATTGTTCAATGGTGAAAATACGGACACAACCTTTCAGTTGGATGACTCTTTTGATGACACCAATAGGCACTTTGTGTGGAGAATCCAAGAATCTGAGGTCAGAGAGGCGTTGAAAAGGATGAAAGAAGGTAAGACAATAGGACTAGACGGTATCTCAATCGAGGTGTGGAGATGCCTTGGGGACATACCTATAGTATGGCTAACCTAGCTGTTTAACCATATTTTCGATTGAACAAGATGTCTGACGAGTGCAGGAGAAGTATATTGGTATAGATCTACAAGAATAAAGGGGATATTCAAAGTTGTACTAATTACCAGGGAATTAAGTTGATGAGCTATACTATGAAGCTATGAGAGAGAGTTATAGAGCATCGCTTGAGAGCAATAACGCAGGTCTCTATAAACCAATTTGGTTTCATGCCCGGAAGGTCAACCATGGAAGTCATTTTCTTAATAAGATAAGTTATGGAGCAGTATAGGGAGAAGAAGGACCTACACATGGTTTTTATTGACTTGGAGAAGGCTTATGATAAAATACCAAAAAATATTATGTGGTGGGCTTTGAACAAACATAAAGTCCCAACGAAGTACGTCGGACTCATTAAGGACATGTACAACAAGGTTGTGACTAGTGTTCGAACAAGTGATGGAGACACGGATGACTTCCCCATTAGGAACTACATCAAAGGTCAGCTTGCCTTAGTAATGGATGAGGTCACAAGGGACATACAAGGGGACATCCCTTGTGTATGCTTTTCGTGGATGATGTAGTGCTAGTTGATGAAAGTCGGACAGGAGTGAATTAGAAACTAGAGTTATAGCGGGAGACTTTGGAGTCCAAAGGTTTTAGACTCAATAGAACTAAAACTGAGTATATGAGATGTGACTTCGGCACTACTACTCGAGAGCAGGAAGATATTAGTTTGGAAGGTCAAGTAGTGCCTAGGAAGGATACCTTTCGATATTTAGGATCAATGCTACAGAGAGACGGAGATATTGATGAAGATGTTAGCCATAGAATCAAAGCAGGGTGGATGAAGTGGCGCCAAGCATCTGGTGTCCTATGTGACAAAAGGGTACCACGAAAGCTAAAAGGCAAGTTTTATAGGACGGCGATTAGACCTGCTATGTTGTATGGTGCAGAATGTTGGCCTATGAAAATACGACATATTCAACAGATAAGTGTCGCGGAAATACGTATGTTGCGTTGGATTTGTGGTCATACAAGAAGGGATTGAGTTTGGAACGATGATATACATGATAGATTAGGGGTGGCACCAATTGAAGAAAAGCTTGTCCAACACCGGTTGAGATGGTTTGGACATGTCTAACGGAGATCTCCAGAGGCACCGGTGCGTAGTGAAATCCTAAGCCATGATAGTAACGTGAAGAGAGGCAGAGAAAGACCGAAGTTGATTTGGGTAGAGGCAATAAAACGAGACTTGAAATGATGGAATATACCTAAAGACTTAGCCTTAAGTAAAAGTGCTTGAAAAACAGCTATTCACGTGTCTGAACCTTAATTGCTTCTGCTAGGTTTTAACTTTAGCCTACCCTAACTTATTTATGATTTAAATGCTTTGTTGTTGTTGTTGTAAACCAATACTACGATTCTCTGAGACTGACTGCGAATGCATCGTTTCTGGCTTATGGAAACATCCAAGTTTAGTTAGGGAAACGAGCTGTAATGTGAAAATAGGATTGGGGGTATCAGTTTACTCATGGTAACATAGAATCCTTTTTAGATGTTGGAGGTGGCTATTCTATAACAATGTTTAGCTTTATTATAAGACTAAAACAATGGGTCACCATAGGTAAAATAGGATTTGGGGGACAGTAACTCAATTAAATGCTTTACCCCTTTTGTTTGGCATGTTATCACAGTGGGTCATACAGGATTGAGCTATGACTAAAGAAGTCATGTGAAGATTTTAAAGATGTGATTTGATATCTCTACAGGTCCTTCCGTGACTATGGAGAATCAGTCTTGAGACATTTAGAGAATGCAATCAGCAAAGATCCAAATCTCCATAAAGCCCCCAAGAACTATGAAGGCGTATGTCCATATTCTTTTATTTCTTTTTTCGAAACATTAATATAGATCTTGATATATAGTTTTTCTTCTGCGAGAAAGCTGGATTTCTGCTTATTTTATGGCATACTACTATACACAGGTACGGGTTTCAGGATATGGTGGGTGGTTCTTGCTGAGGCTCTCTCTCCATGACCCTGTTCTTCCCCTAAACATTGAGGTAGTCCTCTTCCCTTCCTCTCTCAATCCTAATAATGAAGGCATTTGAGAGTCATGTGATGTGCGCATACTACAGGCACCAAGTAACGATGATGCGATTAAACTGGGGCTTGCGGTTCTTGCTGCTGTGAATGAATTTTCAGCACTGGATGTGACGGCACTGGGCAAATTCGTGCAGCACTGAACATAGAGATATTGTCATTATTCTGTGAGCAGCTTCGCATGGTGTCTTGCCCGCCCCGGTCAAGCGTGGCACGAGTATCATACAGAAATATACCTGTTTATACACAGACTTTTAGTCTGGGAAGGACAAGGGAGGTTCCAGTGGCTTCTCTTCTAAGATGTAATTTTCATGTTTATACCAGCTATCTGATTCGTGCGTGCTGGTGAGGCTGGTCTTTACTTAAGAATAAGATTTGAGTTACCCGAATAAGATCAGGAGGCTTGCTGTGAATCTGTGATGTGAGGCCATGAATTTGGCAAAAAGAACCTCTCCATTTTTCATTAACGTTTTCACCTTGATTTGAGTTACCCATTCGCTGTTCTTTGTCGGTGCCTTATTTACTGCATATGAGGGATGCTGCCAAGCCTATGGCTTTATATTTGTCTTTTTCTTTTATTACAAGAAGATATAGTAGAACACATTGGAATTTTAAGGACAAGTTTTTGCTTTGTTTACGAAGCCCTGGTAGGATACAATAGCAGCCGGCCCGTACGGTCTAAAGAGTGTTCACCGTATTCTGCAAATTTGCTACGTTTCGCTGTAAAAAGAGCCCGGATGTAGTACAAATTTGTCGTTTGGTGTAACATGAATGGACCGACCGCGGATGGTGGCATCTGACGTGGACACCAGGCAAGGCATGTGCCGTACCAGTTTGGGCCCACGTCCACCGCCTCGCCACTGTTAGCTGACGAGAAACTCGAACTTGTCCATGCACATGCATGTTAGTCTCCTATTCAGTACAGGTACTCAATTGAGCTAGGAATTTGTTGTAAACGTTCTCTTCAGGCCGTGTTTGCTTGGTCTGCTAAGTCAGACTAAAAAATACTATTGGCTAATTTATTATGAGAGAAAAATATTATTCGTTCGTTGAAAAAGTACGTCTTATAAGACAAGCGAACAGGGTAACGAAGGAATTTGTGAAGTTGTAAACGTTTTCTTCGTAGACGAAGGAATTTGTTGCAGTTTTTTTTCCGAATTACACAAATACAGACGCTGACGCTCAACACACACGCACACTTACCCTTATGGATACACTACGCAAATTATACTCCTATGAACACCTTCGAAAGACCGTGCTGGCACATCTCGAGATTGACGAAGTCACCACAGGCGTCTCACTATCGATGGAAACGTCGTCTATCACTGAAAGCACAATGTCATTAAATCCAGAAATAAATCCAAAAAAATACGAGCATCAGTGCCAAGTCAAGAACTTAAACCCGAGTGAACATGTCCTATCACAAGAAACCTAACCAGCTAAATAGCTCAGTTCACTTGTTGCAGTTATATATATGCGACATGCGACATCTAAGCTTTGTCCAGGAGAGCGATGAGGCTGCAAGGGAAATTTGAAGTTGACCCTTCTCAGTAAGAAGCTCGTCAGCAAATGCCCTCCAATATCATCTTCACATGTAGTACCTTTTTTATTCGAAAATTCCCCTGCACGGGCGTCTAGATTATTTTTCCCATCGGACATAATTTTAATTAGATTCAGCCCATAAAGATATATTTCTCTCCCACACCGTTGGTCGTCTTCTCGACGCGGCATTGGGGCGGGGCATTTGTGGCTGGCGGCACCGTGCTCGTCTTTCTCCTTCGCCGCTGACCGCCTTCCATCACTACCTCTTCCTCCCACGTGGCCCTGCCTACCAGCAGCAGCCACGCTGGCGTGCAGCCATCGGTCGTCGTGTGTGGCCAGGCAGCCAAGAGAGGTGGACGTCGCTGGCCGGGCCCTGGCTAGGCGCAGGCGCAGCTAGCCGTTGTCACTTGCCAGGCCGTGCCACCATCCTCGATCACCGGCTTGCCGAAATTGGCCATCCCCCGCTCTGTGTTGCGTCATACGGAAGAAGGGTGAAACCACATGTTGCAAGAGTATGTTTCAAGTGTTTTAGATATTTCAGAGGTATGTTGCAACTGTTATATATCTATGTTGTAAAAGTAGATTGAGATGTTGCATATGTTGTAATGGCTATATACGTATGTTTCAAGTGTATGATCCAAATATTTCATCTATTTCATACGTTATCTGGATGTTGTAAAAGTAGATCTAGATGTTGCATATACATGCATGTTGTAAACATATGTTTCAAATGTTTTTAGGTGTTTGATACATATGTTTGCATGCGTTTCATCTAAATATTGCATATGTTTGCAATGGTTTTTAAATATTTTTCAGGCGTTTTCCCAAGTGTTTCAGACGTTTGTTTCAAGTGTTTCATCTATCTTCTTTTGTACGTTGCAACGGTTGCATCTGGATGTTTCAAAAGTAGATCGGGTATTGCACATGGAATGCACGTGTGAAGCGGCTAACGGCGTGGGCGACGTTCGGGGTGGCATGGGTGATGTCCTGCGCAGCTTGAGCCCACTGCTGGTGTGCTCGTTCGCGAGTCCGACGTGCTAGACGCTCGCTCGCTCCGTGTGTGGGCACCGTCCGGACGCTAGCAATGCTCTTTTTTATTTGGTAGTGATCCATGGAAACTAACTGCATTGCTAGTACAGAGTAACATGAGTGATCAATCCATTGGAAGAGACAGAGTGGTTGAAGACGGCGAGGAAACACACATAGATCGGAGTCATGCATGACGCTATACCTCACAAGCTTCAACTGCTCCGCTAACTCATAAGAACTCATCCAACACAAAAGCCGGCTGGGGTCATCTGATCCTTTCGTTTCGGGACGTTGCAAGAACCCTTTTTATCTTTTATTAATGAAATGATAAGATGCCTAGGCCTAGTTTGCTAACAGCTAACTTGCTGCTGCCGCCCCCCAATTGAGCAGATTTGGTGTGTTTGGGATTGGGATCATGCTGCTGCGCGCTCCAACGGGTTGCACATGTGTTCGTTGGGGGGCAGTGAGTTTCGGATGTCGGAAGCAAATTGTTAGTAGTCGGTTCTGTGAGTTAGAAGATGCAGATCGGTTGTTCTTGGAGGCCAAGTTGTTATAGCCTCTTGGTGTACCCCGAGAATGTGAGTAGTCCGCTCAGTTCTTTTCGCCTAGCTTGACAGTCTGTCAAGCCTAGGAAGCTGTTTGATTCTTGCGCATGTAATTCTCTTCTCTTCTTATTAATATATGCCGGCTATGTTCCGGATCTTAAAAAAAAACAGCTAACTTGCTGCTGTTTCTTACGTTCCATTAAAACCTAACTATATGTATAACAACAGAGTGCCTTGCTTAAAAATATTCAAGGTGCTAATTAACCCTGCATGATTTCAAGAAATAAAGTGAGCGTAGATCTTGTGGGCAGCAATCAGTTATTGGACTACTTCCATTCAAAACATAAAGTGGCGCACGTTTTCTTAACGGAAGAGAAGGGGGTCATATTAAAACTCAGCACGTATATCCCTAACTTTAAAATAAAAAAATAAACATTATTCTATCTAAGTCATTTCTTCATCTTCTTTCCTAGTGGTTTTGATCGCTACAGTACGTTGATGCTGCAGAGGGAAATAGCATCATCGAACATAATCCTCATGCCAAATCTGTTGCCGAACCTTAAAACTATGGACATGGCGTAGCCCACAAGATCCAATATTCTGAATCAGTATACATCTGAACCAATGAAAAAACATTTGCGGTTGAATCGTCAAGTACAAGACATGAAGCATATTCAACACCCTCAACTCTTGATCCATCAAGTTGGACGTCTGTTTTTCTCTCCATGGCTGTCGACATAAGAGCTAATATCCCCATGAAGTGCCCATGAGCATCATGGTCCTTGAAGATAGTAACTAGAAACTGATCTCCTGCCGATGAAATTGACTTCCGCAATGGCGATCATGTTGTGGCCAATGTCCAAGTCATTGCAAGCAAAAAGTTTCCAACCAAACATCAGTGATGATTTCACTGGTAGATATATTTGACTAAACCTAAAGAACTATTTAACTGTAGACGAGGGATGGCCCCTCTCTTTTTCTTTCCGCCAGCGGCCTCACCAGAGAGGGGGGGGGGGGGGGGGGGGGGGGGGGGGGGGGGCTACGTGGAAGTGGCAGTGGCGGCTTTCATTCTCAGTTTTAGCGGTGCACTATTTAACTTGACACCATCTCAAAATTTAGAATTTGGCCTACAATTTTTTTATATACTTTAATGTTTGTTGGAACAAAATCATAATCCATATATAGGATACTACATTCAAACACACATCGATGATACCACTTCAGTGTAACAAAATTCATATCTTAACACACATCCAATGAGATCAGTTGTTTATAACAAAATTCACATCTTGTAAGACCAATTGTTAGTTAATTAGGAGGTTGGATCTTAATACAAGTGCGTTTCTTATAAAAATAAATGGAGGAAATATATAGCTTGTGGCAACAATCTTATACCATCTTACTCGATACTAGTACTCTTTCCATCCTAAATTTTAGGTTACTTTAGCACTTTCATAAGTCATTTGTGTTATAAAATAGAGAAATGTATTAATATCTACAACATCAAATTAGTTCATTAAATTGTCCATAAAATATGCTTTCTTAAAATTATTCATAAAAACTTGAGAAGTTTGAGTTAGGACAAAGTGACCTTTAATTTTTGATGGAAGGCATATATTATATTAATTCCTGTTTGTGGTCAGCGCATCTCACAGAGCTACGTTGCCGCTGTGTCTGGGTGGGGCAGGGGTTCGGGAGGTTTCTCGATCTGCGTGAGAAGATCTTCTTCTGAAACTAGAATACCCAAGGGTTGTCTGACCACTGTGGATCAAGTTTTTTTATATATATTAGTTCCTCTGAAATTGGGATGAATCGCTTATAATTAGGTAGTTACTGCTTCCTCCGTTTCAAATTGTAAATTGTTATGTTTTTTTTTCCAGATATATTGTTTTTAATATGCATCTAGGCACAATGTGTATTTAGGTGTATAGCAAAAGCAATCTACTTAAAAAAAAATATAACGACCTATCATATTTAAAATGAAGGGAGTAGAAATTAATAAATGATCAGTGTGCGCGCGCGCACTGTATTACGATTGCAGCGCTTGGGTTGGGCGGCGTACGACTGTAGCAAATGCAAAGAAGCAGGTACGTAAAGAGCATGAATTTGCCACGTAGATGCACATGGAGCAAAGCATCCGGCATCGGCCATCCGGGGCCAGGACACAAGCAAGAAACGTAGGAATCCCCATGCTGCCCCGCCCCATCCACGGATTTGGCAAGAAGGATGCATGAAACCATGGGCTGTTCAACCCAACGACGAGCCGTTGGATATACGCGGAATATTGGATCCAAATCCAGTCGAGACGGACTCTACTCGCTGCAACTTTTGTTCAGTTGCCGGTCATGTCATGTGAATTCGCCTCAGATTCTCATCCTTTTGGTCGGCGCACGCACGCACGCACGCCTTTTTCACCCCACAAACTCGATCGTCATGGATCTAGCTAGTTCGGCCAAACATTCCCTGACAAGAAATCAAGAATCCGTAGCCACACGCACCTATAATACCATACTCTAGTACCATTTTGGCACCAAGACCATGATCGATTTTCCAGCACAAGTGCATTTCCCATTATTATTATATATATAGTGGTGACGATGCAATGCAAGCGTTTTGGTTTTGTCCGGCCGGCGTGATCACTTTCGTGGACGGGATTCAACCACCGGCACGAAGAATACGATCGACAGCACTTGCCCAACCAGCGTCATTAGCTACCTAGTGTGGTGTGGCTAAGCTTTTCTCTGTCCTTGTTTATTTACTCTCTACTCTGTCTGTGATTGTGACCTAACTCTGAGCATGTATTCCATCGGGAGGCTGCTGCAGGGCGAGGCAGCCCTGGCCACAGGATGAGTCGAAAAGGCGCTGGTGGTTGGCCCCGGCCCGGTGGCCGGGATGGAGATGGCTTGAGTGTGATGTCGTGAGTGTGAGTGTGAGTGTGAGGGTGGGAGTGGAGGTCGGTGCAGGGCGGCTCTATGCGCCAAAAAAAAAAAAAAAACAAGCAATCATGCTAGTACCTTTTAGTACTTGTTTCTTGTTCTGGTCCACTTATTAGGACGGAGCCAGCTGATCGATCAATTATAAGGGAACAAGTAACTGGCTTTTTTATTTGTTTATATTGTTAGGATGCCATAACCTTATCCCAAGAGGTCGAGAAAGGCATGGAACATATGAGATGGGTATTCTTCAATAATATACGACCATACATATGGAATTATAGATTAAGTAGTACAAATTATGTTGGGCCTTGCTGCAAAAAGTATGACGAAATGAGTACATTGCTGCTGGGCCAAATTCATCATACAAAAAAAGTGGTGTATTTCTATTGGTTACTGTATGTATTTAAAACGTATACTATTGGTTACCCATGCTAACTGAAGTTATCAATCTGGCTTATCAGTCATAAAACAATATTTTTCTCTCACAACAAATCAGCTTCAGTCGACTTATCAGCTGAACAGGTTTGACCGAGATACAATAATTGAGGGCAAACGGAAAAAAGAGTTTAGGTTAGTGAGAAAGAATTAAACACATGTGCATTGAATTAAACACACTATAGCATTCTTTGGTACTACATACCTGAATAATTTCGTGGCCGTGGATTGTTTGGCCTGAATTCTTCAGTGTACAAGGGTCAGAAACATGATTTCCAGAACTGGGAAACACGGAAAATTCAGTATAGTTACAAGAGTTCACAACCTAACAATGGAATACTACTCGTATATTTATTTAATAAAACACACTATTACTGGATTTTGCATTTTGTATGGCATGTTTAATATTCTGATCAAGTGCTCTGTTTTTCAGAATCTAAATCATGTCTGACTTGCTATATTGAATTGGTAAACTGCATATATATAACCTACTTAACATTCTTCAAATAAATGTAAAATACTGTCGAATCCCATATACATCATGTAAAAGCAAATAATAATATTACAGTCCAAATGGGGCATTAGAGTTTCATAGTAAAGGTGAACCATCAATATGAGAACGCTTTCCCTCCACTATACAGTAAAATCCAAATTTATCCTGCTATATTTTACGGAAAGTTGTGGGAAAACAAAAATGAGAGATTCATTAATTTCACATTATATGACATAAATATGCATAGTTCACAACTTCACATACTTCATATTTCATATACTGCGCTGAAACTCAAACAATGAGTTTTGAGATGGGTCCTTACCTCATTCACATGTCCAGCGGGAAGTATGAACTTGCAAGACATGCACATGAATAGCTAAACAAGGAAACATTCTCTGCCCCACACAGAACATCTACCCATGAGCACAAAAAAATTCCATTTAAAAAAAAAACATTACTGCTTAATCCTTCATGGATGCCCTCCTCCATAAACCCCTATAAATACCCTCCATGACAGCCCTAAAACATCAACTCAAGCAAAGCAATCACAGCTTCTCAACCACCTCTTGCTCTCTTGTAAGCTAGCCCGCCATAATTAACTCACAAAAACTTTTGAAGAAGCTAAAATGGGCAAGGAGGTGGACGTGTCCACTCTGGAGGCCGGCGGCGCCCGTGACTACGTCGACCCTCCGGCAGCACCGCTGATTGACATCGACGAGCTCGGCAAGTGGTCCCTGTACCGTGCCGTGATCGCCGAGTTCGTGGCCACGCTGCTGTTCCTGTACATCACCGTGGCCACCGTGATCGGGTACAAGCACCAGACGGACGCAACGGCGTCGGGCGCCGACGCGGCGTGCGGCGGCGTGGGCATCCTCGGCATCGCGTGGGCGTTTGGCGGCATGATCTTCATCCTCGTCTACTGCACCGCCGGCATCTCCGGTGGCCACATCAACCCGGCCGTCACGTTCGGCCTCTTCCTGGCGCGGAAGGTGTCCCTGGTGCGCGCGCTGCTGTACATGGCCGCGCAGAGCCTCGGCGCCATCTGCGGCGTCGCGCTCGTCAAGGGATTCCAGAGCGGATTCTACGTGCGCTACGGCGGCGGCGCCAATGAGGTCAGTCCCGGGTACTCCACCGGCACGGGGCTCGCCGCCGAGATCATCGGCACCTTCGTGCTCGTCTACACCGTCTTCTCCGCCACCGACCCCAAGCGCAACGCCCGTGACTCCCATGTCCCGGTAATTACTGCACCTGCGAGAATCCTTTGAGCTGTGATCCTGCTCATTGCACGAACTTGTGCAGTGTGCTTCCATGGTGCTGTTGCATTGCCTCTTTTCTCTACTGACGAACGAGATGGTCACCAGGTGTTGGCGCCGCTTCCCATTGGATTCGCTGTGTTCATGGTGCACCTGGCAACGATCCCGATCACCGGCACGGGGATCAACCCAGCGAGGAGCCTCGGCGCCGCCGTTGTGTACAACAATAGCAAGGCCTGGAGCGACCAGGTATCACATCTCTCTCCCTAGTCCCTACCTACACACATTGTCCAAGATTGCAGCACTAATTCATACATTTTTGTTGGTCGTTGTTGCTACAGTGGATCTTCTGGGTGGGTCCGTTCATCGGCGCGGCGATCGCAGCGCTGTACCACCAGATCGTCCTCCGCGCCAGCGCCAGGGGTTACGGCTCCTTCCGGAGCAACGCTTAGGCTGACCTCGTCTTGGTCAACATCCACGGCCAGCCAGGCCGGGACTGAGCGCTCCCTCCTCCGGAGTTTAAGTTGAACGGAGAGGGAGAGCACCGCCGTGGTTAACGCAGTAGCAGTAGCTTTTCAGTCAGGTCAAGTGTTTAGCTGCTGGCAACGGCAGCTAGTGCAAGTGTTTGTGCGTTTTGTGCTGTGGAAAGCAAGTGTGACTTCGCCAGCGTCTGTGTACCCTGCTTGGTTGCAGTCAATTCAATTTAATAAAGACCGAAATGCAAGTGATGGGTAAACTGAGAGCGCCATTTTTGAGAAGTACCAAAAGTTATGCTTATTTGATTATATGTAAAACTACACCTCACTCGAGTGTTGGAACACTCGATTCTTCTCCAGCACCTCCTCTTCTTCTCCATCTCCAGCGCCCTTGGAAGAAATCTTTGGAGAGGCAGGCGGTGGGGATGGGAGACGGTGACAAGGCGGAAGCGGCGATGACGCCACCGGAGCGGATGGAGGAGGATGCGGCCGTGCCAGGTTGGGGCGGGGCGACCATGACCATGACGACGGTGGGGGGAGGAGATGATGGAGGTTGCCACGTGTGCGGTAGGGTCTCGCCGGAGCTCCACGACCGCGTCGGTGAGACCCTACTGCACTACAGTGGCACTGGGTGGCAACGGCACGTCGACAGGAGGAAGAAGGTGTGAAGAAAAAATATCGAGTGTTCTGGGCCTCAAAAACACTCGTGTGATGCATAGACAAATTCTTTGATCATTACCATTACACTCAATCCAGGTCTCAACCTATTTGGTAAAACTTTGCTTTCAACTTTAGGAATCAGAAGCTTGCCTACAGAGATGTCCAGAGCTTCAAACCATAGGCTTGTCTTCCATTAGTTTCTTTTTTTTGATAACTTGTCTTCCATTTCATTATTTGCTCCTGAAGCCCAAATGATTTGGTATTTTAGTTAATAATTTTGATTATGATGGACAAACATGACTTCAAACCGGACCAAATAACACAACACATCTTGACTTTAACATAAGCAGCCACTCGAAGGGTACGAGTTGTTTTCCCTAACTTCTAAGAGCATCTCTATCAGATTGAATAAATACAATCTCATCTCCCTATAACCCATCATAAAGTGGATTGAAGATAGAAAAATATGCTCCAACAGATCCCCATCCGCTAAATTTTTTGCTTAATCCCTCGAAACCTCTCCTAAACCCCTCAAAGAAAAGGAAACAAGTAGCAATTTTTCTTAATCCCCTTTCTTCCCTCCCCTCCCACTGACTATCGGGTCCACTTAGAAAGTTGTGTCATGTTCTGCATCGTGAGCCAAGAGGAAAGATACGAAGAGAAATGAGAGGAAAGGATAAAGACATACAAAAGGGGAATTTTACATGAGCCTCTAACATGTGGGTCCCACATATAAAGGTGACGTGATTTGTTGTTTTTCTACAGTGCACATCCCCTAAAACCATAAAACATGTTTTCTCAATCCTCTATAGGAACTTTTATAGGAATGGGGAAAGGAGATCTAGTTAATATTCTCTAACAATGACTGACGTAGTGTCCTATATGAACTAGGAGATTGTAAGGATCATGTGTCCATGATCATATCTTTTAGTGTTGATGATTGAGATGACAACATAAGTTTGAAACTAGCATGTGTGTTGAAATTGTGTTGGATAAGTTAGATCCAAATTATGACAAGAATTCCCTAAAGACTCCTCACTGGAGCATTCACCGGATCAAGAGATTCGGCCCACCGGATCAATAGATGGAGTCTAATAAGTTGGCCAGAGAAGACATAGCCCATAGGATGATACATTGGGTCACTAGTGCACAATAGAGACTATAAGATAATATTGTGCAATATGGAGCACCCCGCGGATCATCCGGTGTGGCTCAGTGTCGTCGAAATAGATAATGTCCAACAATAGAATTCCTCTCCAGACAATGAATGAACAAGCTTGGATATATATAGGACAATGGATCATCCGGTGAAGTGGGCCTAGTGTCACTGAGTGAAGGTTCAATGGTTGACGGAGTAATATACCCTTTTGGATGTTAAGGTGAAGTATAAAGGACCACCCAACAGATTAATGTACATCTCTTCAAGAATCCTGTGAGGAGCTAAATACCTCTCATGAGATTTTAAAAGCGACTCATGTCAAACTTGAAGAAGCTCATAACACTTTTCTTGCACATGAAGTCAACAATGCTAAAGTGGACATGGGTGTGACTTGTGACTTACTTGATAGTTCGCCAAGCACACCTAGTTCATCTAACCCTTCTTGCACATCTGAATGGCCCTTTGATAGGTAGCCCTGGTGTTTTTGAGTCCGAAGGACATAGTTGTGTAGTAATATGCCCCGAAAGGCGTGGTGAAAGACGTTTTTGATCTGGTCTTCTTCCTTGAGGGAGATCTGATGATAGCCGGAGTAACAGTCAAGGAAGGAGAGCAGTTCGCAGCCAGCCGTGGAATCTACAACCTCGTCTATCCGAGGCAAGCCGAAGGGGTCTTTAGGGCAGTGTTTGTTAAGATCAGTATAATCAACACATTCTCCATTCCTTATTCTTTTTTCGAACGAGAACAGGGTTTGCTAACCAATCTGGGTGATACACTTCTTTTATAAATCCAGCCGCTAACAACCATTTTATTTCTACCCTAATAGCCTCCTTCTTGTCTGGTGCGAATCGACGGAGTTTCTGCTTGATCGGTTTGGCGGTCGGCGAGACATTCAAGGAGTGCTCGATCTTCTCCCGTGGTACCCCTGGCATGTCCGCAGGTTTCCACGCAAACATGTCGGCGTTGGCACATAGGAAGGAGATGAGCGCACTTTCCTATTTGGGGTCAAGGTGAGCCCCAATCTTCACGGTCTTGGAGGGGTCGTCGAGGCCGAGGCTGACCTCCTTGACTTCCTTGGACTTGGTGGAGGCACGAGGAAGTTCTAGCTCTAGGATCTCCATGTCATCGACGGGCACCATCTTGGCTTCGACGACCACACTAGCCATCTGGATGGAGAGGTCGGTGGCTTTAACGAGAGCGAGACTCTCCGTCTCGCAGGCGTAGGCGACGGAGAGGTTGGCCCGCAAAGACAGGACTCCTGCAGGCGAAGGCATCTTCATCACCAGATATGCATAGTGCGGCACGGCCATGAACTTGGCCAGAGCTGGCCGACCAAGTATGGCGTGGTAGGCGGTGTCGAAGTCAGCGACGTAGAAGTTGACATGCTCGATGCGGTAATTGCTTGCCGTGCCAAACTGTACTGGTAGAGTGATTTCTCCAAGTGGTCTGGATGCCCTGCCAGGTACCACACCCCAAAAGGAGGAGTCCAAAGGTGTTAGATATGTTATCGCGAGTCCCAACTCCCTTAGAGCCTCGGCAAAGAGTAAGTTCAAAGCACTGCCCCCATCGACAAGGACTTTTCTGAAGAGCACCTTCTGGATAGTTGCATTGAGGACAAGGGGGAAACGCCCTGTGTAGGGTATGTCCACCCACTGGTCGGCCCTGGTGAAAGTGATGGGGACCTCTGACCATGGGCGATAGCTGGGGTTGGCGGTGGTTTCCTCTGATTCTACGGCGAGCACTTGTCGGGCGACGAGCTTTCATTCTCTTCTACTCTTGGCAGAGGTGAGGCCGCTGAAGATGGTGGCGACCACCTTGTCATGGTCCTGGAAGGCATTGCCATTGCCCCTAGGTGGTCGGTGGCCTCTGTTCCCGCCGTTGGTGTCGTCGTCCAGCTTTTTGTCTTGGAACTCCTTGGCTAAGCCGAGGCAGTCCTTCATCTTGTGTTTGGCATTCTTGTGGAGGGGGCACAGGCCGTTGAGGATCTTCTTGTACTGCTCATCGT
This sequence comes from Miscanthus floridulus, assembly GCF_019320115.1. Taxonomy (NCBI): domain Eukaryota; kingdom Viridiplantae; phylum Streptophyta; class Magnoliopsida; order Poales; family Poaceae; genus Miscanthus; species Miscanthus floridulus. The sequence continues at coordinate 43,927,489 of NC_089583.1, read as the reverse complement.
AGTTGCGCTTGGCGCGTGGCTCATTGATGTTACCGACAAAGTTGTCTGGCCGGCAGTGGCGATTCTAACTTGGCTTGGGTCCTTCTGGCCGATCACGGTCGATGTCCCGGTGGAAACTTCATTTGTCATAGCGGTGGTCGTCGTGGCACCGGTTGTCAGGGTGGTCATCGTAGCGGTGAGGCGGGTGATTTGTGCCCGCGTCTTCGTTGAAACGTACTTCAGCTTCCTCCATGTCAGCGTACTGGTTGGCCGTCGTGATCATCTCGCCGATGCCTATTGGTGGCTTGCGGTTGAACTTGGAATGGAGCTCATGGTGATGAAGTCCTCGGACAAAGGTGGTGATGACCTCGGCTTCCGTGATGTTGGGGATAGAATTCCTCATCTTGGAAAAGCATCTGATGTAGCTGCGGAGGAGCTCGGATGGCTTTTGGTTGATGCGGTTGAGATCATGCTTGGTGCCCAGCCACGTACATGTAGCCATGTAATTATCAGTGAAGACTTTCTTCAGCTCTTCCCATGATCCGATGGAATCCGGGGCAAGGCTTGTAAACCAGCTCATGGTGGCTGGCGTGAGCATGACGGGGAGATAATTTGCCATGACGTTGGTGTCTCCTCCGGCGGTGTGGATAGTAGTGGCGTAAGCTTGCAGCCACTGAGTTGGGTTCATCCTTCCCTCATAGGGCTCAGCCCCAGTGATTTTAAAACCATAGGGCCACTGGAGTGTTTCGAGCGCCCTAGTGAAAGCTGGGGGACCTTCCGAGTTGTCAGTGCCGTTGTCTGCAGCGTTGCCGGCGGCGATCAGCTCTAGAGTTGAGTCTAGATCACCGTAGTCTCGCTCGTACTCCTGGCGGTGGCGTACTTCATCTTCATAGCGGCCGAAGCGACACTGCTCAATATGCCATTGTGCATCCCGAAGGTTACTGAGGTGCACTCGAGCGTCCTGTTCGACCTCCTGGTCATGCTAGCGATGATGCTTGGCTTGGTGGCCCCCGACTCCCTCTGGAGAGGTAGTGACTGGTCGGCGAAATGGCTTTGATTGGGGCGGCAATTGGATCTAGGCATAGCTGATTGGTGAATGGTGCTGGTGGAGCACGAAGGTCTTTGATCCTCTCGGATCTCATTGACTTGATAGTGTGCCGCTTTAAGCATAGCGGCGACCTTGGCGAGCTCGGGCGTCTGTGGGAGGCAGGCGAGTTCGTTAGCGGCCACCGCCAAATTGGTGCTTGGAGTCTTGAAGACGTCATGACTGTCAACGCAGAGAAAATCTTCATTGAGGTTGCGATGGAGTGGCCTTCCTTATGAGTCAAATTGGTTGTCGCGAGCAGCCTCAGCCATCGCAAGGGCACGCTCGTTTTCGCAGCGCTGCGCGCGGTTGATGTTCCTATTTTCACGAGCGGCGCGTTCCTCATTGATTTCACCGTTTCGAGGGGGGCTATCGATGCTGACGTTGAAGATTGCGCCACCCCAGAAAGGCGGGAGAGGGGGTTGCTCGGTGAAGGTTTTGGCGAGGGTCTCGGTGGAGCCCTGGGACTTAGAGTCCGGATGCTCCTCTAGGATGATTTGGAGGGATGCTCTAGGGCCTCGGCTTGCGTGCAGCATGTTGACTGTTGGCGGGAGCTGATCGGTGATCTGGTCGGCAAGAGGATGGATATCCCCCACCTGGTCGGTGAATTTGCCCCTCAGGGCGTGTTGGTATGTAGCGGCGGTGTTGTCGAGCCCATAGGGCAGGGCCGTAACCCTCGGAGTTTGCTGAGCGGCTTCCGATAGATGCGTATGGCAGGGTGGTCGGCGCTGAACCATAGTGTTCAGAGCCGATTCGGCGATGGAGAGGCAATCGGCGAGCTTCAGATCGACCCGATCGATGGATATGATCATATCGTTGTTGTTGATCTGCCTCCTCTGGTAGCGAGGAAGCGGGCGGCAAGTTGTCGATGAAGGCGACCCCGGAAGCGGTTCCAAGATCGGATCTGCAGCCGCAGGAGCAGGGGTGGTTGGCGTAGAACGGATCTACACCGTCTCGAGGAGCTCTCCGACTCCGTCAGCGTTGATGACCCACGAGATGGATCCGACCGTGAAGATCTGGCCGGGATGCGGGAGGGACGAAGCGCCTACGGAAAAAGCCATCTTGTTCGACAAGGAAATAGCACGCACACCCCTACCTGGCGTGCCAACTGTCGACAGAATATCGTCGGCAGTCCTCCAAGGGGTATCCCACGAAGGTAGATTGATCGGCAGAGGAGTGCGTGATCAAGAACAAGAAGGCAACAAAGACACACGAGTTATACAGGTTTAAGCTGTCAGTGCGACGTAATACCTTATTCCTGTGGTCTATTGGTTTGTATTAGCTATCGTATGATATGCTGTGATTTTGGAGGGGGCCCTGCCCTCCTTATATAGTCCGGGGCAGGGTTACAAGTCGGTTAGATCTGAGAGATAACCGAAAAGTAATAACAGATTACAAGCATCATGGGATCATACGTATCCTAACAGATCACAGTAGCATCTTCAGGATATCTTCCCCATGTCTTGCGAAAGGCGCCGAGCAGAGTCGTGCCCCGCAAGGCTTCGTCTTGTGGGCTGAGCCGCCCCTGGGGGCGCAGCCCATGTGGTCTGCCGTGGGTATCCCTTCGTCTTGTGGGCTAGGCCGCCCCTGGGGGCGTAGCCCATGTGGTCTGCCGTGGGTATCCGGGGTTGTACCCCCACAGAATGAAACCTTGAAGCGAGAAGTTGAGAGTTGACTCGTGATTTAGCCAAGTGTTATGTTGGTGAGGACAAGATTATGCAATGCTTGGATAGACAAAAGGTTTTCTTTGAAGAAGGGGGGCTTTTTGGTATATTCTCAAGAAGGCATAAAAGTTCTTGTTCAACACACAAAACTAATTTTGTGAAGAACAATGGCAAACATTGCAACAAGTGCAAGAATCTTGGTAATCTTCAGAAAGATTGCAACATAAAGGATAATAGCACATATCAAAATATTGGTAACTAGAGGTCCCAAACATAGTCTCGACATTGATCCTAACGAGATTGCTAGATAATAAGATAAATACTAGAAATTCTTGCAAAATCATAAATATCTTGCCATTAATCCAGTATACTCTAATCACTATCATAATAATAGCAATAAAATCTATTCTACTTTCTAAACAATTACCCACATATGCCATTATAAAGAACAGTATAAAGTAACCATCAAATTTGCACCTAATTACACCCCTACAATTACGATAAATAATCTAAGTAACCCCTCAAATTTCATCTCAATTACTGTTATTATAAGAAAAAACTAAAATGACCAAATCTCCGTCTAAATTACCAACATATGCTATAATAAAAATGTTTAAATAAAAAAAATCTGCATATCTATGTTTGTAAATTACCCATTTCTATTACCAAAATTAATATTTTAAAAACTAACAAAAGTAAACATAAATGTTGTGCCATCAATCCATCATGCGGATTGTCACAGATGCATGAGTGAGAAATATGTATAACTGTTTGAACAATCATGAAAATATTCCCTTAATAACATATATATACAAATGATACTAATAAATAATTTAAGATTATATTAATATTAGTGGCATACTTTTCGGTAAATTGTTGGTTTAGAAAATTTTATACATTTTATAATAAATAGTCCATTTTTAATATAAAAAAATACTACTACACATGTTCTTTGATAGGAAATTCAGCATTTTAACAAGTGGGGATGTTAGTGCACACAAAAGGCGGCTGTCACCTTCCTTATCTTTGAGATTCTTTTGGAGTAAGCAATGATTGTAAGGCTTAAATATTAGGGAATTCTACATCTCAGATCAAGCTCTACCGCTGATCTTCAGAGATGTGGTGCATGATTAAATGATCGCTTAGGCAAAAGAGTGCAGTTTACCATCTAAAATCCTTATTTTCAATAAAATACAAAAAAACAGGAGTTAATAAAATATATAACAAGAAGGAGACTTTGAACTCAATTTGAGGATAAAAATTATGACCACTAATAAGATTAACATTTGGTAATCAAAATCTATATTCTCATGAGACACGGCCTGCAACAAAAGCCACCATATTTTAAGATTATTTTGTGAAGACCATAATTTATGATAAGATTTTCAAATAAACGTATATTGAAGATTTTCAAATAAATGTGTATAAGATACATATATGTCTCTTGGTGAGAAAAAACTATGGACATGGATAAAAACATATGAGTTTATCATAATTGGACAACGACCATAAAATGAACAAAGAAAAGATATACAAATTAATATAAGGTTAAGTATATCTTATAACATTCTAAGCATGGATTCATACACTCAGTAGTCTACAGCCGAAACAGACTAGTAAAATCCTACCAAGCCTACTGACATCTCCTTCTCGGGGTACAATATGAAAAGTGGCTACTAGGTGTACGAATCATAGAAATATATTGAATTCGTCTAGGGATACATTGCTTTATGGACGGATCACAGGACTAGGCTGTTGTAGTGACATGGTAACTAATTATTAGAGATATGTATAGACTAACACATATGCCGTAACTTGTACTCTAAGTTGTTTTTTCTACACTAATGCTCTTCTTGCTATAGCATGTTTTTCTAGAATATACTTTTACAAAACTAGATTCAAGACAAAAACCTACCAAGCAATAATATCGGTTTTTATATCCATACTCAAGATATTAAAAGTAGCAAATACAATTCAACGTGGTTGAATTGAGAAAAGTCCAAAACGTCACTTATGACCAGAGGAAATATTCCGCAGAACATAAAAAAAATTGTAATCGTGACTTAGCTTTTCTTTGATTTTGCTTATCAACTCTGTGATGGTTACCCAATTTTATTCGATCACGATTGAGGAGGGTGTCATCAATTAGACCACGGGATGAGCCGAAATGGGAGCTGGTGGTGGACCTGGCAGCCTGATGGAGATGGATGGACATTAGGGATATGATGTCACGGTAAGGATTGAGGTCGGTGGTGGCCGGCTCTCCTAACTACTAGCAATCATCGATCATGAGGTTTTGTTTACAAAGGAACCAGCAATTGCCTCTCTTCTCTTAGTTTAGGGTGCCATAACCTTACCTAGCATTAACAAAATAGAAAAGAAAACAGTACTCAAGTTAGCTAAAGACAAAATTTCCAGTAAGGGCTCCGGCCCTTCTTGTTTCCTCAAAAAATGAAAAACGTTATGCTGTACAAGTCGTGCCATAAAAGTAAAGAGATAATGACATATGAAAATGTTTTTGTCCGTTACATATAGTACAACAGAAATTTGTGTCATGTTGGACCAAAAGAGGGATGAAATTAGACTGATTTATTGCCAGTACACAACACGTACAGACTTTTCATTCTTCATGTTTCCTAAATCATATATGTCGAAGCTTAAAAACATTATGTAATGCTGTGATTAGAGCGTCCGTCCGGACATGTGCGTCCGAACACCCCCCCATTCTCAGGCCTGCGCAGCGGTTGGGCCTAATAGACAATCGTCCCCTTCCCTTTACAATCTCAATCTCCTCTATCTATACCCCGCGAGAGAACCCCCACCGACAGAAATCCCCACTTGCTTCGCTCGTCGCGGCTCCACCGCTTCGGGCACCCGCCCCACTCCGCCTTGCCGCTGCACGCCGCGCAGCACCCCCATCCTGCCCCACTCGTCCTCCAGAACCTCATCGACGTCGGCGTGGTCGACGAGTCGGATGTCTTCGGTGGCGCGGGGGACGATGACGACGACCTCCGTCGGGCGCTCATCAACGCAGACATCCCCGGCAGGGACATCGACCTCAGTGTGTGGAGGCTCCTGGTCATCGCAACGCTCGCCTTCGCTGGAGTGTCTGCGCTACTCGGGTAACTCGTCCAAGCAGCAAGGTGACATTTGCGCAATGCATGTTGCAAGCTTACGTTTCAAGTGTTTCAGATATTTCATCTAGATGTTGCAAGTGTTTTATCTTGATGTTGCAAAAGTAAATCATCATGTTGCACATGTTGCAATAGCTATACACGTATGTTTCAAGTGTGTGTTCCAAATATTTCGTCAGTTTTTCATACGTTCATTGCAAGTGTTTCATCTAAATGTTGCATATATTTCACACACATGTTGCAAGTGTCTTATCTGGATGTTGCATATATTTGCAATGGTTTTCAAGAGTTTTCAAGTCTTTTACAAGTGTTTCAAATGTATGTTGCAAGTATTTTAGCTGTTTCATACGTATGTTGCAAGTGTTTTATCTAGATGTTTTAAAAATAGATTGAGATGTTGCACATGTGAAAGCTCTAGTTTGGTTTTGGTGAATTGATGAAACCCTAAGTGCTAACCTAGTTTATCAAGTGATCATGACATAGGTAGCACATTCCAAGTGATGAAGCAAATAAAGATCATGACATGATGATGGTGATGATAAAGTGCTTGGACTTAAAAAGAAGAAAGAGAAAAACAAAAGGCCCAAGGCAAAGGTATAAATGGTAGGAGCTATTTTGTTTTGGTGATCAAGACATTTAGAGAGTGTGATCACATTTAGGTTCGATAGCCATACTATTAAGAGGGGCAAAACTCGTATCGGAATGCGGTTATCAAAGTGCCACTAGATGCTCTAACTCATTGCATATGCATTTAGGATCTAGTGGAGTGCTAACACGCTTCAAAATGTTTGTGAAAATATGCGAACACATGTGCACAAGGTGATACACTTGGTGGTTGGCATATTTGAGCAAGGGTTAGGAACTCCACCGGCGCCCTATATAGAAAAGGCAGACAGGGGAGTCGCCGAGTGACCGGACGCTGGGTGAGTCCGATCGTGAAAAATCATTTCTGGATGCTAACTGGAAACAACCGAACGCTGAGGTCCAGCGTCCGGTCTCTTTGAGCTGCTGCGTCCGGTCATCACTTGACCTTTGAGATTGGGTGATCAACATTTGAAGAAAGGGGACATGTGGCACGCATCGCGTGACCGGACGCTGAGGTCCAGCATCCGGTTAATATGATCGAAGAGTCTGGTCACCCCGCATTGTGCCTAGTGAAGGGGTACAACAGCTCTATTTCATGGGGGCTTCTATTTAAGCCCCATAGCCGGCTCAAGCTCACTCTCTTGGCCATTTGCATTGACATAGCAACCTTGTGAGCTTAGCCAAAGCCCTCCCACTCATCTCCATCATTGATTCATCATCTTTGTGAGATTGGGAGAGAATCTAAGTGCTTTGCTTGAGTGTTTGCATCTACAGGCACTTGGTGTTCATGTTTTGCTATGGGATTCGCTTGTTACTCTTGGTGGTTGCCGCCACCTAGACGGCTTGGAGCAGCGAGGATCGTCGAGCGAAGGGTGGTGATTGTCTCTGGCTCCGATTGTGGTGATTGTGAGGGGTTCTTGACCTTTCCCCAGTGGAGAGCCAAAGTGTACTTTAGTAAATTGCTCATGGCTTATGTGATCCTCATCTTGTGTTGGTTGTGCGGCACCCTATTGAGGGTTTGGTGTGTGATGTCAATTAGCGCGTGAACCTCCAAGTGAGTGAATCGCCACAATGAGGACTAACTTGCCGGCAAGCAAGTGAACCTCAGTAAAAAATCATTGTGTTTATCATTTGATTCCGAGGTGATTGGTCTTTATTGTTATTCATTCTTGTGATTGATTGGCTCCTTCCTCGACTCGGCGGTATAACCTTCTTGCTCACTCTCATTACATTACCGCAAACTAGTTGTTAAGCTCTTTAGTGTAGCTAGTTGTGAGAGCTTGTTAGTTTGGTTAGTGTGGCTCTTTAGTTAGCTTTTGAGAGCACACTAACTTAGTGTAGTGCCATAGTCATTGTGTGGTTAGAATCTATAGAAACTAGAATTGTGGTAGGCGGCTTGCATTTTTAGTAGGCTAGAGCAACACTTGCTTTGCCTCATAATTTTCTAACTGGTTTGCTAAGTGTTGTTGTAGAAATTTTTAATAGGCTATTCACCCTCTCTAGCCATTAGTACCTTTCAAGTGGTATCAGAGCCGAGGTCACTGTGATTTGAGGCTTAACAACCTTCGGTGTAAAAATGGCTCAAATCAGCAACACCAAGAAGCCACCCCAACTTGATGGCACAAATTATCCATATTGGAAATCAAAGATGACCACACACATCAAGTCAATCAATAGAAAAGTGTGGAAGGTGGTAGAAACCAAAATTTAGATTGGTGATCTAGAGAATCCCACCGTGGCCGAAGAAATGCTTCTCCAAAACAATGATATTGCTCTATGTGCCATTCATGATGAAATTGATGAGAGAACATTTGAGCAAATCAAGAATATTGAGATGGCTCATGAGGCTTGGAAGAAGTTGGAAGAATTATTTGAGGGCACTCAAGCCATGATGGGTGCAAAGGCATACATTCTCAAAGAAAAGTTTGCAAGCTTCAAGATGAAGGAGGATGAGAGCGTGCCGAAGATGTTTCATAGGCTTCAAGTGCTTGTCAATGATCTCAAAGCACTTAGAGAAGAGGTGAAGGACAAGGACTTCTCCCACAAGTTCTTAAGATGCTTACCTTCAAGATTTGGCACATTGGTCACTATTCTAGTGAGGAGTGGTTTAGACACCATGACACCAAACCAAGTGTTGGGAGATATAATGACTGACGATACATATAGAGATGATGATGAGAAGGAAGAAAAGAAGGAGAAGAAAGATGAGAAGAAAGATGAGAAGAAGAAGAGTGTGGCATTCAAAGCCATATCATCCAAGGGCAAGGCAAGGCAAGAAACATCAAGTGAAGATGATGGCTCATGGGATGATGATGATGATTAGAAGATGGCTCTCTTTGTCAAGAAATTTGGCAAGTTCATGATGAAGAAAGGGTACCGTGCTAGAAGAAAGAAATCTTCATCCAAGAACAAGAAAGAGTCAAGAAGGTGCTTCAAATGTGAAAGCAAAGATCATTGTGTGATCTTGGATTCAAATGCATATTTGGGATAGATGATGTAGAGATCATAAGTGTAGATGGCTCTAACTTGATCTTCAAAGACTTTAGATATGAGAATCTATACTTGGTTGATTTCAATGCTAGTGAAGCTAGATTATCTACATGCTTGTTCACTAAGTCTAGCATGGGTTGGTTATGGCATAGAAGGCTTGGTCATGTTGGAATGAAACAATTGAATAGATTGGTTAAGCATGACTTGGTTAGAGGCTTGAAAGATGTTGTGTTTGAGAAGGATAAGCTTTGTAGCTCTTGTTAAGCCGGCAAACAAGTTGGAAACACCCATCCTAAGAAAAGCATGATGAGCACTAGTAAAGCATTTGAGTTATTGCACATGGATTTGTTTGGGCCAACACAATACACTAGCATTGGTGGTAACAAATATGGCTTTGTGATAGTGGATGATTACACTAGATACACATGGGTATTTTTTCTAGTGGACAAGAGTGATGTGTTTGCAACATTCAAATCATTTGTCAAGGGCATTCACAATGAGTTTGAAACAACCATCAAGAGAGTTAGAAGTGACAATGGTAGTGAGTTCAAGAACATTATAATTGATGAGTTATGTGATGAATTTGGAATTAGACATCAATTCTCGGCCAAGTACACTCCACAATCAAATGGCCTTGTTGAGAGAAAGAATAGAACACTCATTGATATGGCAAGGTTTATGCTTAGTGAGTACAATGTGAGTCAATCTTTTTGGGCTGAAGCTATCAACACGACTTGCTATTGTAGCAACCGCCTCTGTTGGCACCCATTGAAAGAGAAGACACCATATGAGCTCTTGAATGGTAGAAAGCCCAACATTGCATATTTTCGGGTCTTTGGTTGCAAATGCTATATCTTGAAGAAAGGCACTAGATTGGGAAAGTTTGACAGAAATGTGATGAACGATTCATTCTTGGTTATTCCACTACAAGCAAAGCATATAGAGTTTGGAATTTGGATAGTGGTACTCTTGAGGAAGTTCATGATATTGAATTTGATGAAACCAAGGGTTCACAAGTAGAGAATGAGAACTTGGAAGATGTTAGAGGCATTCAACTTTCAAATGCCATGAAGAACATGAAAGTTGGTGAATTAAGGCCTAGGCAAGTGAATGATAATGAAGATGATCAAGTACAAGTGCTCTCTAACTTAAATGTGCAAGATGATACAAATCAAGCTAGTACAAGTGGCTTCATGACAATGAACAAGATCAAGTGGCTAGTACATCATCTCAACCCAATGATCAAGCAAGTGCAAGCAATCAAGTTCCAATCCTCCAACCAACCAATTTTGCAAGGGATCATCCATTGGACACTATCATTGGTGATATTTCTAGAGGTGTACAAATAAGATCAAGATTGGCTTCATTTTGTGAGCATTTCTCATTTGTGTCATCCATTGAACCAAAGAAGATAGATGAAGTATTGAAGGATGTTGATTGGGTGAATGCTATGCATGAAGAATTGAATAACTTCACAAGAAATCAAGTATGAGAATTAGTAGAGAGACCAAAGGGACACAATATGATTGAAACCAAATGGTTCTTTAGAAACAAGCAAGATCAAGATGGGATAGTAGTAAGGAATAAAGTAAGATTGGTAGCATAAGGATATACACAAGTTGAAGGTCTTGACTTTGGAGAAACATATGCCCCGGTTGCTAGTTTGGAAGCAATTAGAATCTTGCTAGCCTATGCTTGTGCCCACAACATCAAGCTTTATCAAATGGATGTTAAGAGTGCATTTCTCAATGGTTACATCAATGAAGAAGTATATGTTGAGCAACCTCCCAGTTTTGAAGATGACAAGAAGCCCGACCATGTGTACAAGTTAAAGAAGGCATTGTATGGCTTGAAGCAAGCACCTAGAGCATGGTATGAGAGATTGAGGGACTTTCTACTCTCTAAAGAGTTCATGATGGGCAAGGTTGACATCACTCTTTTCATCAAGAAGATTGGAAAAGATTTGTTTGTGTTGCAAATCTATGTTGATGACATCATATTTGGATCAACCAATCAAGACTTTTGTGATGAGTTTAGAAAGATGATGGCTAATGACTTTGAGATGTCCATGATTGAAGAGTTAAGTTACTTCCTTGGTCTTTAAATCAAGCAATTGAAGAATGGTACATTTGTGAGTCAAGGCAAGTATATCAAGTACATGATCAAGAAGTTTGGCATGAATTATAGTAAAGCCATTACCACACCAATGGGAACAAATGGCAACTTAGACAGTGATGCAAGTGGAAATATGGTGGATAAAAAATTGTATCAGTCTATGATTGGAAGCCTACTCTATGTGACCGCATCAAGGCCGGATGTCATGTTTAGTGTATGCATGTGTGCAAGATTTCAAGCCTCACCAAGAGAAAGTCATTTGAAGGCTACGAAGAGAATATTGTGGTACTTGAAGCATACATCAAATGTTGGTTTGTGGTATCCCAAAGGAGCAAAGTTTGAGCTAGTTGGTTATTGCAACTCGGATTATGCGGGATGCAAGGTTGAAAGGAAGAGCACCTCAGGCACATGTCAATTGTTGGGAAGATCACTTGTTTCATGGTCATCAAAGAAGCAAAATAGTGTGGCATTATCAACCGCTGAAGCCGAATACATATCTGTCGGTAGTTGTTGTGCACAAATACTTTGGATGAAGGCCACTTTGAGTGACTTTGGAATCAAGTTCAAGAAAGTGCCATTGCTATGTGACAATGAGAGTGCAATCAAGCTAACCAACAATTCGATTCAACATGCAAGAACAAAGCACATTGATGTCCGCCACCATTTCATAAGAGATCACCAACAAAAAGGGGACATTTGCATTGAGAGTGTGGGCACCGAAGATCAACTTGTCGATATATTCACCAAGCCATTGGATGAGAAAAGGTTTTGCAAGCTAAGGAATGAGTTGAACATATTGGATTTCTCAAATATGTGTTGATGCACCCCCACTTATATGACATGCCTCTCCTTTGAGCAATCCAAGGTAAAAGTTGATTGGTATGGCATACATCCTTGCTAAGGACATGTTTAGTGCATCTAGTCACCTCTCACATTAAAAAGGCTCATTCATGAAAATCAAATGAATTTGATGATTGTATGGTACCACTATTGCTTCTATGCTTATTTTGATCTAGTGGTAGCATATGACATGTTTGTGGGCTTGTAAACCTAGTGTTTGATCTAGAAAATGAGCTCTAAGTGTTTGACTCAACATGGTACAAGATAACCCTTATTTGGAGGTGTGAAGAAGCTTGTCCTTGGATCAAACTGAGTTAAATATCTTTGGCAAATGATCTAGATTGGACCAAATGTGGGAAAATGATCCTCACCCCATTGATTGACATTGATAATCTCAACCTATCTACATTTTGAACCTTTGTGGTCATTGATGACAAAGGGGTAGAAAAACAAAGATATTAGTACATGGGGAGAAAAACAAAGATATTAGTATACTAAGATTATGAAAAGACAACAAAATGGGAGAACTTGACATAGGGGGAGAGATATAACGAAGGAAAAGGATCAATTAAAATTTTGAGCACACAAGTAGGGGGAGCAAGCTCATGAACTTGTATGGTGCATTTGAATGTGCATTTCATATGTTGGCTTGCATTGCACAAGTTTTAAATTTCAATATCCATGCTTGTGTGGTGTATGCTAGTTGTAGGTTTGAGTGTGAGTGATAAAATGAAAATCTTGCATGCATAAGTTTATCTAGTGATTTCATTTCCAAGAGTTTCCAAGTGGTATCGAGCTAACCATGGTGCTAAGGATGATATAATGGTGCACTCCGATTGGTATCACGCTTCAAAGGTCCATCTTTTATACCTTAGCATCATTTGGTAGACATTGTCTCCTATATTTCCTATCTAAGCATATGTGCAAGCTACAATCCAAACTCTTGGCACATATGTAGGGGAGCAATTGCTACCATTTGGGGTTCACAAAACTTGTCCAAATCCTTTTACACATGGTAAATATGCTTGGGCAAGCAACATGGACTCAATTGAATTTCAATTCATATCTTTGTGAAAGGGTTGTCATCAATTACCAAAAAGGGGGAGATTGAAAGCTCTAGTTTGGTTTTGGTGAATTGATGAAACCCTAAGTGCTAACCTAGTTTATCAAGTGATCATGACATGGCTAGCACATTCCAAGTGATGAAGCAAATGAAGATCATGACATGATGATGGTGATGCAATGGTGATGATCAAGTGCTTGGACTTAAAAAGAAGAAAGAGAAAAACAAAAGGCTCAAGGCAAAGGTATAAATGGTAGGAGCTATTTTGTTTTGGTGATCAAGACACTTAGAGAGTGTGATCACATTTAGGTTCGATAGCCATACTATTAAGAGGGGTGAAACTCATATCAGAATGCGGTTATCAAAGTACCACTAGATGCTCTAACTCATTGCATATGCATTTAGGATCTAGTGGAGTGCTAACACCCTTGAAAATGTTTGTGAAAATATGCTAACACATGTGCACAAAGTGATACACTTGGTGGTTGGCGCATTTGAGCAAGGGTTAGGAACTCCACCAGCGCCCTATACAGAAAAGACGGAGGTCACTGTGTGTGACTGGACGCTGGTCTTGGAAGGACCGGCGTGTCCGGTCAGTAGAAGCAGCAAAGATGCTGGCATCGGTCTCTGACCGGACATTGGGTCACTCAGTGACCGGACGCTGGAGGGTTGCGTTTGGTCCTACTGATGTGGCAGTGCATAGGGGAGTCGCCGAGTGACCGGACGCTGGGTGAGTTCGGTCGTGAAAAATCTTTTCTGGATGCTTACTGGAAACGACCGGATGCTGAGGTCCAGCATCTGGTCACTTTGAGCTACTGCGTCCGGTCATCACTTGACCATTGAGATTAGGTGATCAACATTTGAAGAGAGGGGACATGTGGCACACATCGCATGAACGGACACTGAGGTCCAGCGTTTGGTCAATATGACCCGAGCGTTCGGTCACCCCGCGTTGTGCCCAGTGAAGGGGTACAACGGCTCTATTTCGTGGGGGCTTCTATTTAAGCCCCATAGCCGGCTCAAGATCACTCTCTTGGCCATTTGCATTGACATAGCAACCTAGTGAGCTTAGCCAAAGCCCTCCCACTCATCTCCATCATTGATTCATCATGTTTGTGAGATTGGGAGAGAATCCAAGTGCTTTGCTTGAGTGTTTGCATCTAGAGGCACTTGGTGTTCGTGTTTCGCTACAGGATTCACTTGTTACTCTTGGTGGTTGCCACCACCTAGATGGCTTGGAGCAGAAAGGATCATCGAGCGGAGGGTGGTGATTGTCTCCGGCTCCGATTGTGGTGATTGTGAGGGGTTCTTGACCTTTCCCCGGCGGAGAGCCAAAAGGTACTTTAGTAAATTGCTCGTGGCTTGTGTGATCCTCATCTTGTGTTGGTTGTGCGGCACCTTATTGAGGGTTTGGCATGTGATGCTAATTAGCGCGTGAACCTCCAAGTGAGTGAATCACCACAACGAGGACTAACTTGCCGGCAAGCAAGTGAACCTCGGTAAAAATCATTATGTTCATCATTTGATTCTGAGGTGATTGGTCTTCACTGTTATTCATTCTTGTGATTGATTGGCTCCTTCCTCAACTCGGCGGTATAACCTTCTTGCTCACTCTCATTACATTACTGCAAACTAGTTGTCAAGCTCTTTAGTGTAGCTAGTTGTGAGAGCTTGTTAGTTTGGTTAGTGTGGCTCTTTAGTTAGCTTTTGAGAGCGCACTAACTTAGTGTAGTGCCATAGTCATTGTGTGGTTAGAATCTATAGAAACTAGAATTATGGTAGGCAGCTTGCATTTTTAGTAGGCTAGAGCAACACTTGCTTCGCCTCATAATTGTCTAACCGGTTTGCTAAGTGTTGTTGTAGAAAATTTTAATAGGCTATTCACCCCCATCTAGCCATTAGGACCTTTCAACATGTTGTAATCACTACTACCGTCTGGATTTATAGGGGCGGCTGGTAATAGTTTGTAGGGGTGGTTTCCCTAGCTATCCCTAAGCAATCGTGTCTACAAATCATTTATTTATAGGGGCGGTTCTCAAGCCATCCTTTCAAATTGATTTGTAGGGGCGGCTGGTGTTACGAGCCGTCGCTATAAAAGGATTTGTAGGGGCGGCTGATAACATCAGCTGCCTCTACATTTTAGATTTGTAGAGGTGACTATGACACCAACCGCCCCATAGTTTCCATTTGTAGGGGCAGTTAAATATAGAACCGCACCTATAGTACCTTTTCCCACCAAAAAAATTGAAATTTGAAAATTCAAATCTGACCAGAATATATATACATATATGATTCACAAGGCCATTATATCAATAGCGAATTCATAGGAAGATATATACATATACATATATAATTCACAAGAACATTATATCCAATAAGACTACAAGTCCAAATCACAAGAACAAATATAATTCATCATTACATTCACATAATCCATAAGTCCAACCGTTCCACAAGTCCGATAACATTATCAATGTCACATTCCATTCACAAGTCCAATCAATGGCCTAAGCCTAGCCTTTTCCACTCACAAAGATGTTGGTACTAAGGATTCCTACCTAATTCAGTCACTCGGTCATGGTAAATGCCTCTGACGTGTACAATCTGGTCCATTATGAAGTTGCAAAGGTCGCCGACGAGCTCCAAGAGGTTGTCATCTTTGTGTGGATCATTTCTCACACCTTTCTCATCTTGCTACTACAAGAAAATGTGTTTAGGCATGTCTAAAAATAGAGGGCATATCTAAACATAGTGGGCATATATAAAAACAATGAGCATGTATGAAAACAACGAGCATATATAAAAACAGTGAGCATATATAAAAATAGTGAGCATATCTAAACACAGTGAGCATATAAAGAGGTTGAAGAGGTTCAAACTTACCCTATAGGGGTGTCTCCTATAGGTAGTGGTGTTACTCATCATACTGCGTACGTAGTATCCACAATGTAAACTCCTGGGCTTCTACTCGGGGCACTGTGTGTTTCGTATATAAAAATGTTAAGTAATGCTTTTGACAGCAACATAATTGAGTACTTAAGTAAGTTACACTTCCCGCACATAGTGTTTTGACACATAGGTTATGATGCCTTTGTGAGTCTTAACATAGTACATGTACGCCCTGTTCAAATGAATTTAACAAATGCAACTTGTTAGTATCCAAAAGTGAATGTGTCGGTGCAAAAACGTGTCACTGCGCCTAGCACACAGCAAGCCAGAAGGATCTACTTGATGGAGCAAGGCTAGAGATCTGCTTGGCTTCAACGCAGGGCTAGCCGATCCTGCGAATTCCCAAAGGCCTGCCAGTCAATTTGACCCGCAATTGACAAGGAGAGAATATTTATCAATAATTTAAGATGGAACATGCTGGTTTTTGCCCAGACAGTTCCAAGTGTGCCGTTTTGGGAGCAGCCAGACGGGAAAATCGACTAAACAGCCGATACATGAATAAATCAGCTGTTAAGGACTATAAAGCTCATGGGTTGCGATGATTTTGTGATGACAAGTACAATACACACAGATATAAGTAAAATCATCAGCTAGGTGGATATAACCAGTGTAAAGCATTAAGCCGATGAACCTAGTGAGAAAGGATATAACATGCGAACAAATTGACTATCTAGTATAAATGGATCTACAAACGCTCTGAATCTAATTTGTTACCATCAACAGTGAGGTTCGACCGGATCGATGATAGCTATGATGATAATAATAAACTAAAATCAAAGAATCCATAAAACCGTTTATATATTGATAGATTTTCTAAAAGACATGCTATATGTGTGAAAGCACAAACGAATCGGCTAAAATAGCCGATTCAGGTAGAAAAGGGACTACAACATGTGAACAATAGACTATTTAACATGGACAGGTCTATAAACTCATCAGACCTAACCTATTATCATTAATAGTGGGGTTCGACCGGATCGATGGCAGTCATGATAAAGACTATAAATCAACCCTTTAAATTAAATAGATCTATTCACATTTAACAGAATCATGCAGACACACTATAGGCGTTAGAGCACAGGTGATTGGCTATTTAGCCGATGCGGGCATAGCAAACCGTCAGGATCATGCCTATTAGAAAGCAAATCTACCAACTAGCATCCTCTGATCTAAAGTACTAACAATGGGGGTCGACCGGATTGATACATCCATAATAGCGAGCTATGGACCAGATTCAACTAGCTAGTAAACCTTCTCAAGACTAGACATGCCTTGACCGCATACTGTGCATGGCCAAGATCGAAGTAGAACATCCGATGAAATATAATCCGTTGTTTAAATTAAGAACCGTCGCAATATAACATAATAAATGATGGATTAAAAGGATATGAGGCTAATCTAGATTGATCTCGATCGAGCAGGTTAATATTGCTGAAACTAATGACAATAAGAACATCAGCAAGATCGGTAACTTAATAAATCTACCCGAAGGACGCCACCCTTAGGTAGAGCCGATAACTTGACCTTAATCTAATTCAAGCAGTGTAGGTTGAACTTAACTGATGCAGAGTCAATAACTAGCTTATACTAGAGCTCGCAGTGGAGGTCGAACTTAACCGATGTAGCCCTGCTTGTTGAAGAACTCATCGAGATCTACACTACTCCTACTCCTAAGGGTTGGCGTAAAGCCAAAAAAGTAATTGGTATTGATTGATTAGATGTCCTTTTACAATAGCCGGGGTGCAATATTTATACCCGGAACCTAAGTATGAATCCTACTTAAGTACGACTCATTACAATCTTTGGTATAAGAGAAAATATTCCTAATTTAAGGTAACTTGGACCCTAATCTTTCCCTTTTTGTAGAGTCCGACATGTCTTTCCTGACGCCAACCGAAGCTTATTGTCGTTATCTACTGACGTCATCTGAAGAGAGCCGATTCTAGTGCCGCATCTGAATCAGCTAATATCGATCCTTGTGCAATCGATTCCTTGATGATACAATCTTGGAAGCTTTGAGTTCCCATGTTCTTCCTCCCAAATTTTGCTGTAAACACATGCCCCCAATTTTGGGATAAAAATAATTTTATTCCAAAATTCCTATTTACGTATTCACCATGTCGCAACCGTTTATTCTGAGATATACGCGTGACTCTTGATATTCTCGGTCTGAATTTTATATAATACCCTAATAGTATCACTTCCTATTCATTCAACCCATCTACTTTCCCCTTCTTCTTCGAGCGAGCCAAGGCCGCCATCGCCAAGGCCTCAACCCTAGCAAATCCTCTGCTTCATCAAGCTGTTATTCAAGCAACCTTCCCCAGATTTAGATCTATTTTGGCTGCAATGGTGACCAAGGACCACATCCCTGAGGTATGCTTCCAAGTTCCCATTTTCCAAGTGTCAGCCGTTACCCTGCAATTTCCTTTCTTCTCAAATTTATTTTATCTGGTCTCTAGGAAATGAGGAACAAAATTTTGATTCCATCGGCTGTTGCTCCCCATGTCTATTTTCTTGGGCCTATGGGTGACCCTAATTCATCTGATTTTATCCATCAAGAAACCAACCGAATCCCCTTCAAACAATCTGTAGTGGATTTGTCCTCCTGGAACACCAAAACTCCCTTCAGAAATTGACCCAAAATGCCTAGGGGATGGAGAGATTGGTTTCATAGGGTATCGGGGAAAAAGGCTGGAGATTGAGAAATTTATGACTTGAACGAATGCTTGACACTCTTGTTGTCTGAAATGGAGAGGAATGATTCACTCCTGATTTCTGCATCTTATTTCTGGTCTAACACCCTAAATGCTTTCGTTTTCCGTCATGGCCCAATGACCATCACTTTGGCCGATGTTTATATGTTGACCAGCCTTATAATAATAGGATCAATGCAACCTTATGACTTCTTAAGTGCTGGATCCAAGAAATTAGCCAAAATATTAGATTGCACAGGATGGGCAAGCTACATCTTGAACCATATTGGAGACGGACCAACTATTAGCAAAAGAGAATATGTGGCTTTTCTAAATATGTGGTTAGAGAGATTCATCTTCTGTGGGTCATCTTGTGGTTCCACTTACAATCATAAACTCATGGCAGAGCATCTAGCAGTAGGTGCTGAAATTCCTCTTGGAAAGTATCTATTGGGATCAGCTTACCATTTGATGCATCAGGTGGCCGCTCAACTGCTAAAGAATGAAGCAGTGCACACCATCAGCGGCCCTTGGTGGCTAATACAAATGTGATTAAATTTGTATATGCATAAGATTGTAAGGCCAAATCTCCAGAATTTGAGTTTTCCCTCCTCCAACTTTGATGAGGGATATAGAGGCGAAGAAGGAAAAACCCGTTAGCGCATGAACTATGGTGAAGCTGCATCGGCTATAACAATTGCTGTCGATATTGGCCATCTCTTCAAGAAATTTTATAGAGGGTTTGATGCAGATATTCTGACTTGGCTACCCTATGATAAAGATAAGAACAATGAGTTGGTCTTCCCATTCAAATTCCAATTTGAATCAGGCTGCTCAGATGAAACAGTGGCTGCAATCTTCAATTTCTTCATCAAACCTTGCGTCCTCCCAGCCGAATTTCGTCATGACCATGGCAAAATGTTTACATGTTCCTTCCTTCTAGGCAACCTCTCAACCTATGAGTTTTACAACCCTTCTTTTATAGCTCGTCAGTTTGGTCTTGGTCAACTGCCTCCTCAATTGTTCTTCAAGAATACACTGAAGCCAAGAGAAGGTATCAGTGAAGTAATGGAAGCCTCCAGAGTCTTTCTACTAGGATCAGATCTTTCTTCCTTGTGCTTGCATGACTGGACAAGAGTCAACTTCTCTTCTAACCTTTTTGACTCCTGGTGGCAAGAATGGCACTCCCATCTCTTCTATGGGTCAGTCCATCCTAGATGCATAGCTCTAGATAGAGATTTTGCTTCTAATAGAGAGGTAACTTACCATTCCTTTTTCAGAAAAATTATTTGATAAATTCCCCTACCAACTATTCTAATAGACCTTTTTAGAACACTGAATTTGATCCCCAAGCTTGGACAGGAAGGGGCGTCTTATAGAGTATCATCCAGCATGTCTAGCCTTAAGAATGAGATCAACTGCACCCACACTGAAGAAACTGATGAAAACTCAAGCTACCTCTACCATTGTAACGTATCAATCTTCAAAATGCAAGGCAGCCCAAGGGACAACCCAAAAAACTATTATTGGGAAAAGATTTTGCAGAACAAGACCATCAACTACCTAGGTAAACAATTCATCTTTTCCTCAAAGTGATATTTATCAACCATTGCACCCCAATTGGCTTTGGGTGCGGAACTATTGTCCCAGGCGTTTAATTCAGCATCAACTAAACCTTCATCGGTTGTTCCTCAAGGGGAGCCGATTTTAGTTGAAACAACTGATGCTTCTAAGATAGCAGAAGATGTGAGTCCTTCTATTTCAACCCCTGATGCTGCCAAGGTATTTTTCTTAAAATTCTTGATTTTTGTTCAGTTTTCATCCTTCCCTGATCATTTACCATGCCAGACACTCCCTGAGGAAACATTCAAGCAAGGACAGGAGTCTAGCAGTCTACCCATTGAAGGTGACCCTGTTGATGTTGTCACCTAGACTATCAAATCTCTAGTCTAGCAAACTATGGATGGTAAGAAAGCCATATGCTTAGTTTATCTTTCTGCAAAAAATATGAACTAAAAATCTTCCTTGATGTTTGTAGATACCAATGTTGAGAGTTTAGAGCTGATTCAACCAGATACCATTGGTGCATCATCAACCGTTCCTTCTTCTTAGATAGAAGCTATCCCAGAATAGGTACCATATTTACTTCACCATTTATCTCATTATCAACTGATTCAATCCTCCTAACAAGATTCTTTTATATATAGACACTTAATTTTCTCGCTCCGAGCTACTCTTTTAATCTTGAATAGTATCTAGATGAAGATGAAATTAGCTCATCAGCCACCTCTTCTAAAGAAGCTTTATCAGAAGAGACCAGAAATTAGCTAAGGGACATATTACCAATGCTTGAGAAGAATATAGCCGATTTGGTCCAAGATGCGGATTAAATGCAAAGAGTCTTCTCAGTCATTAAGGATAATTCATCCCTAGTTCTCACAAAAGTCTTGTCACCTTTATCCATCATTGAAGATCAAGCCCCAAAGGTGAAAAAGGCTCAAAGGAACTTGTCTAATCATGAAGCTTTATTGGCCAAGAAGAACTCCAACAGACAAGAGGACAAAGAGCTGACACAACTGATCGATAATTTGAAGAGCTCCTCCCTCAGGATCGATCTAGAGCTGACCCAACTAGAAACCAAGCGTGCAAAACTTGAGAAGGAACTGGAGAACATGAAGGCTGCCATCGATCTTCATAGGTCCAATCTGGCTCAAATACCTAATGCCATCAAGCAGAAGAAACAGGAACTACTGACCAAGATTAGAGAAGGTAGGGCCATCTATAGCAGTCATGAGGATATTCCTAGATCAACCGAAGAAGACAAGCAACAAATCATATCATGGAAATCAAAGCTATCCAGCTAGAAGCATTGAAAGCAATCTAGGATGTTCTAGGCTTTGTAATCTATATATTAACATATATCTTGTGTAGAATCAATGATAACCATATTTTCTACCATCCATTGTATTTCTTGTCTTAGCTAAAGAGCTAATTTGAAAATGGCCAATTCCAGACCTCTGATGATAATCCAATTAAGTCTAAGAACACAGCCTTTATTAAGGAAACTCCCCAATCTTCCGTCCTCAGTTATCAACGCTGCATTCTCTTTGGCATTAGTGAGGTGGTGCTTCACGTCCTATTAATTGTAGTTGCCTTTTGTACGTCCCAAGATGTCCACCACCTCGCTTTGTGGCTACAAATACTAGCCAAGTGTTCCAGCCTCGAACACATCTATACTCGCAACTACTCCTGTTCCTTTGCACTTCTCCACCTTCACAAACCCTATAGTAGTTTTCTTCCCCCATTTCATAGATCCAATCAACCTTATGGCCGGCAAGGACAACCGAGGCAAGCGCGTGGTAGAGGAGGTTCCGGAGGTGAACCTACCAATGAGCCCGCACCTCCACTATATGAGGTAAGATCAATATCTTCTGCTCATGGCGATGAACTTCTTCTAACTCATTTATAGGTTTGTCTTGAATGACAGCCTTTGTCCTCTTCCTCCAAGGGCCGGCGAGCCCTCTAATGCCGCATCTGATGCTACCTCTGTGCTGGACTCATCATCGGACTCCTCTGACTCCTACAACGGTGACGCCGCCCGGCGTTTCCTCTGGGAGTGGAGGGCAGCCTAGGACCATTTTTCTGAGGCAACTCAGGAAAATGGCCAGCTTGAGATCCGCTTTGGGGCCTCTCAAGACACCCTTCATGCCGCTGAGGAAGAGGCCAGCACTGCTCAGGCATGGCTAACCGAGTCCGACGCCATGGTGGCTGGTAAGATGGATTCTAGGAACACCTTTATTTTGATTTTCACTGTCTTTATCTTGATAGCTCTTCTGTTTCTATGATTGCCAGCCCTGATGGTGCAGTTGGAGCCAACTAGCAGCGAACATGGCTGTGGTGGCCATTAATGCTTGAGGCCCCCTCATCAACGCCCGCCTCCATGATGTCCCAACCTGCGTCCAAGAGATAGCCCTTCATGGCATCCGTCATGGTGCATCAGTGGCGCTGGCCATGGCATAGGTCTAGACCGGGTATGTGGGGGGGATGACCCCAGATACCCACGGCAGACCACATGGGCTACGCCCCTAGGGGTGGCCTAGCCCACAAGACGAAGCCTTGTGGGGCACAATGCTGCTCGGCGCCTCCTGCAAGACACTAGAAAGATATCCTGAAGATACTATGAGATCTGTTAGGATAACTATGATCCCATGATTCCTGTAATCTATTATTACTTTTCGGTTATCTCCTAGATCTAACCAACTTTTAACCCTGCCCTCAGACTATATAAGGTAGGTAGGGACCCCCTCCAAACTCACGCAATATAATACAATAGCCAATACAATCCAACAGACCACATGAGTAGGGTATTATATCATACTGATGGCCTGAACCTATCTAACTCGTGTGTCTCTATTGGCTTCTTGTTCTCGATTACACGAATCTCTGTCGATCAATCTACCTTCATGGGATACCCCTTAGAGGACTGTCGACAATATTCTATCGATAGTTGGCGCGCCAGGTAGGGGTGTGCATGCTGTTTCCATGTTAAACAAGATGGTATGTTCCGCAAGCTCTTCGTCCCTCCCACAGCCTAGCTAGATCTTCATGATCGGATTGATCTCGTGGATCATCAATGCTAATGGAGTCAGAGATCTCATCGAGATGGTGTAGATCACTGCTGCATCAATCACCCCAACACATGCGACTGTAGATCCAATCTTGGAACCACCTCTGAGGTCACCTTCGCCGACAATTCGCTGCCCGCTCCCTCACTACCAGAGGAGGCGAATCAACAATGATGATCTGATCACATTGATCGATCAGGTTGGCCAGAAGCTCGCCGATTGCCTCTCCATCACAGAATCGGCTCTGACCACTCTGGTCCAGCGCTGATCACCCTCCAATCTAGCTCTATCAGAGGCTACTCGGGAAACTCTAGGGGTCACAACCCTACCCCTTGGGCTCACCAACACCGTGGCCACCTATCAAGATGCCCTCAGGGGCAAATTTGCCCACCAGGTTGGAGATGTCCATCCTCTCACCGACCAGATCGTCGACCAGCTCCCGCCGACTGTCAACATGCTACATGTAGGCCGATGCCCTAGAGCATCCCTCCAAACCATCTTGGAGGAGAATTTGGACTTCGAGTCCCAGGGCTCTATAGAGATTGTCGTTGAGACCACTACCGAGCAACTTCCTCTCCCTCCTTTCCATGGGGGCGCAATCTTCAATGTCAGCATCGATAGCCCCCAACAAGAAGGGGAAACTGAGGAGGACCACACCGCCTGTGTCAATAGGAACATCAATCATGCGCAGCGTTGAGCAAACGAGGTTGCCCTTGTGATGGCCGAGGCTTAGCTTGACTCGTAAGGAAGGCCACGCCAACTCCACCGCAACCTCGACGATGAATTTATCCATGTTGACGGCCACGATGTCTACAAGACCCCAAGCGCCAACCTAGCCATGGCCGCCAATGAGCTTGCTAGGCTCCCACAGACACCGAAGGTCACCAAGGTTGCTGCCATGCTTAAAGCGGCGCACTGCTAGGTCAATGAGATTCACTAGGATCAGAGGCCTTCATACTCTACAAGCTCAATTTACCGATCAGCCACGCCAAGATCTAATCATTGCCCAAGTTGTTTCATTGACCAGCACCGTGATGACAGACAACCCCTCTAGGGGGAGCTAGGGGCAACCGCATCGAAGACCTTCGCCAACACAACCAAGAGGTTGACTAGGACATCTGAGTGCACCTTAATAATCTCTGAGACACGCGATGACATATTGACGAGCGCCGCTTCGGTCACCATGAAGAAGTACACCACCGTCAAGAGTATGAGCAAGAGTACGGTAACCCAGACTCAGCTCTTGAGCCGCTCAACGCCAGCAATGCCATAGATCATGGCGCTGACAACCTCAAAGGGCCCCCAACATTCACGAGGGCACTCTAAACGCTCTAGTGGCCTCGTGGTTTCAAAATCACTAGGGTCAAGCCATACGAAGGAAGGATGAACCCCACATAGTGGCTACAAGCTTACACCACTACTGTGCGCACCACCGGAGGAGATACTAGTGTCATGGTGAACTATCTTCCCGTCATGCTCACGCCAACCACCATGAACTGGTTCACAAGCCTTGACCCAGACTCCATTAGATCCTGGGAAGAGCTAAAAAAAGGTTTTCACTAACAACTACATGGCTATGTGTACTCGGTCGGGTACCAAGCATGATCTAAACCGCATCTACTAGAAGCCATCCAAGCTCCTCCATAGCTACATCAGATGCTTTTTCGAGATGAGGAATTATATCCCCCAACATCACGAAAGCTGAGGTCATCACCGCCTTCATTCGAGGACTCCATCACCATGATCTCCGCTCCAAGTTCAACTGCAAGCCGCCCACGGGGATTGGCGAGATGATTATGATCGCCAACCAGTATGTTGATGCTGAGGAAGCCAAGGTGCGCTTCAACAAGGATACAAACACTCATCACCTAACCCACCATGGCGACAATTGCCTTGATGATCGACACCACAGCGATCGCCGCTATGATGACCGCAGTCATCATCGGGACAATGGTCGTGATCAGCCAGAAGGATCCAAGTCTAGTTAATATCGTCGTCGCCGACTAGGCCACATCATCGCCTCCATCGAAGAACCTCAAGCCAAGTGCAATTATGATGAGCAATACAAGAAGATCCTCGATGGCCCATGCCCTATCCACAAGAACGCCAAGCATAAGATGAAGGACTACCTCGGCTTGGCTAAGGAGTTCTAGGCCAAAAAGCTAGATGATGATAACAACGATGGAGCCAAAGGCCGTCGACCACCTAGGGGCAACAACAATGCCTTCTAGGATCACAACAAGGTGGTTGCCACCATCTTTGAGGGCCTCACCTCTGTCGAAAGTAGTAGAGAATGGAAACTCACCGCACGTCGGGTGCTCGCCGTCAACATGGAAGACGCCACTGCCAACCCCAGCTATCACCCTTGGTTTGAGGTCCCCATCACTTTTAGTAGGGCAGATCAGTGGGTGGACATCCCTTATACAGGGCATTTCCCCCTCATCCTCGATGCAACTATCCAAAAAGTGCTCTTCAGAAAAGTGCTCATTGATGGCGAGAGCGCTCTGAACCTCCTCTTCGCCGGAGCCCTAAAGGAGCTAGGGCTCGGGATAGGAGATCTCACACCCTCCGACTCCTCCTTCTAGGGTGTGGTACCTGGCAGGGCATCCAAACCGCTTGGAGAGATCACCCTACCAGTACAGTTTGGCACGACAAGCAACTCCCGCGTCGAACACATCAACTTGGTTGGCCAGCTCTGGCCAAGTTTATGGCTGTACTGCACTATGCCTATCTGGTGCTGAAGATGCCCTTGCCTATAGGAGTCCTAGCCCTGTGGGCCAACCTCTCCATCACCTATGCCTACAAGACAGAGAGTCTCGCCCTCGCCAAAGCCACTAACCTCTCCATCTAGATGGCCAGTGTGGTCACTAACACCAAGACGGTGCCTGTTGATGACCTAGAGATCCAATCGCTGGAGCCTCATCGCACCTCTGCCAAGTCCAAGGAACCTAAGGATGTCGGCCTCAGCCTTGATGACCCCTCCAAGACCTTGAAGATTGGGGCTCACCTCTACCCCAAATAGGAAAGCGCGCTCATCTCTTTCCTATGTGCCAATGCCAACATGTTTGCTTGGAAACCTACAGACATGCCGGGGGTACCATAGGAGAAGATCGAGCACTCCTTGAATGTCTTGCTGACCGCCAAACCGATCAAGCAGAAACTCTGACGATTCATGCTAGACAAGAAGAAGGTTATTAGGCTAGAAATAAAACAACTCCTAGCTACCAGATTCATAAAAGAAGTGTATCATCCTGAGTGGTTAGCAAACCCTATTTTTGTTCAGAAAAAGAATAAAGAATGGAGAATGTGTGTTGATTACACTGATCTTAACAAACACTACCCTAAAGACCCCTTCAGTCTGCCTCGGATTGACGAGGTTGTTGACTCCATCACCAGCTGCGAACTGCTCTCCTTCCTCGACTGTTACTCCGACTATCACTAGATCTCCCTCAAGGAAGAAGACCAGATCAAGACATCATTCATCATGCCTTTCGGTGTGTACTGCTACACCACCATGTCCTTTAGACTCAAGAATGCTAGGGCGACATACCAAAGGGCCATCCAGATATGCCTCGATCAATAGATATGCTGCAACATAGAAGCTTACATCGATGATGTGGTCGTCAAGTCCAAGACCGCTGATAATCTCATCGCTGACCTCGAAGAAACGTTCGCCAACCTAAAAAGGTACCGATGGAAGCTGAACCCTTCAATGTGCATCTTTGGAGTTCCATCCGGTATACTCTTGGGCTACATCGTCAGCGCCAGCGGCATCGAACCCAACCCCTACAAGGTCTCTGCCATCACCAACATGAAATGGCCAACATCCATAAAGGATATACAGAAGCTTATAGGTTGCATGGATGCTCTCAGCCACATTATATCGTGCCTCAGCGAAAAGGGACTACCGTTCTTCAAACTCCTCAAGGCTTCTGAGCGCTTTTCCTAGTTGGAGGAGGCAGATACAGCTTTTGAGCAGCTCAAGTTGTTTTTAATGAAGCCTCTGATCATGATGTCGCCTTGACTAGATGAAACTCTACTAATCTGCATCGCCACTACCTCTCGCGTCGTCAGCATAGCTATCATCATCGAACACGAGGAGGCCGGGCATGCCTATAAGGTGCAACGTTTGGTATACATCATCTGCGAGGTACTTAATGAGCCCAAAATTGGTTATCCTTAGGTCCAAATGCTATCATACGCCATTCTGATCATGTCACGCAAGCTCCGCCATTACTTTGAGTACTACAAGATCACCATGGTCACCAAGTTCCCTCTGGTGGACATTCTTCGCAATAAAGAGGCCAATGGCCGCATCATCAAGTGGGCTATTGAGCTCGGCACTTACTTCATTGAGTTTAGAAGTAGGCCTACCAGTCATAGGCGCTCGTTGACTTTATCACTGAGTGGATCAAGATCCAAGAGCCCATCCCCACTACATGCCTTGATCATTGGTTGATGTACTTTGATGGTGCCCTCAACATCAATGGTGTTGGTGCTGGCATTTTATTCATTACACCGACCAAGGACAAGCTCTGATACGTTCTCCAAATTCATTTTCCAGCCTCCAATAACGATGCCAAATATAAAGCATGTCTCCACGGACTCTGTATAGCCGTCGAGCTCGGTGTCAAATGCCTCATGGTATACGGAGACTCAGCACTGGTCATCAATCAGCTGAACAAAGACTGGTCCTGCTGTAGTGAGAAGATGAACGCATACTGCACCAAAATCAGGAAGCTTGAAGGCAAGTTCTATGATATTGAGTACCACCACATGGTATGAGATCAAAATCAGCTCGCTGACCACCTATCCAAGATAGGCTCCTCTCGCATCGTGATTCTACTAGGGGTCTTCGTTCAAGGCCTCTTTACATCATTTATCAAGGAAGAGAAGGAAGTGCAATAATTTCCCCCCACCAAGTGTGGGGGTATTAACCCCTATACCCTTACGGCTAAACTTGGGCTGCCCGGATCAACGGGTCCAGTCCACCCGAAAGATGACGTGTGGCCCAGCTAACCTGATCGGAGTCCCGCACAAGGAATCAAGACGGATTTGGTGATCAAGCAGGATCCTGGTCGGTTAGAATAGGAATCCTTATCCGGCCACATATGGCAATTATAACTGACTAGGATTAGTTTCCAGATCTGTAACCCTGCTCCCCGAACTATATAAGGCGGGCAGGGGACCCCTCTAAAAACATCATCTATTGACATACAGCATTACAAATCAGACACATGACATAGGTATTACGCCTTCTTGGTGGCCGAACCTGGATAAAACCTCGTGTCCGTCTTGCGTCACCGTCTTGTTTGGGGATTGCGCACCTGTCTGCCGATAATCTACTACCTTGGGCATACCCCTAGGTAGACTGCCGACCTTATTTCATCGACAGTGGCGCTCCAGGTAGGGGGTGTGCGTACTGCTTTCCAAGCAAATAAGATGGTCATCATCTCCGGCTCCATGGCTACGCCCAATGGCCTCACGTTCACCGTCGGCCAGATCACCTGGACCACCGGTTCCGATGACCCCGTCGCCGTGACCATGGAGGAGGCATGGAATCAGCCCGTGCCAACTACTACTTCACCTGCATCGACTACGGCTTCAACCATGGTGAACACAGCTCCGATCATGACAAACGTGGCTTCAACCACGACGAACACGGCTCCGACCACGTTGAACGCGACTCCGACCACGGTGAACACGGCTCCGACCACGATGGATCAGGCTTCGACCATGGTACATCTGGCTCCGACCACGCCTACAGCCACGCCGACAACCCGTCATCCGCTTCCCCGTTACGGGGGGAAGCAGATCAACAACACCGACCTGCTCGACTCCATCGATCGGGTCAGCATCAAACTCGCTGAAACCCTAGCTCTGGTAAGTACGATTCAAAGCCAACCTAATGAGCAGGGGACCGCGCCCCACAACAGATCTACCCGACTAGCTCGGACCAGTCATCCTGCATGATTTGGAATAGATCTTGTGGTCGTATCTACTCCTGAGGGGCGCTTCGCTCGTCGCCAGCCAGCCTTCGCGATGGGTCTCCGATCCGGCGAGTACGAAGTCCCGATGGAGAACCACCAGGTCCAGCCCTATGGCCTACAAAATGCTGCCTCCAGCTACGCATACAACCTACAACACCGCTCGGATCTGTGTCCTATACACCGATCTCGGCTGAAGCCATGCAACCTCGTCAACATGGTCTGGATTGAAGATTATCAAGAAGGATTCGTCCACACAGTCCGAGAGGGCAACTCCGGCTCCCCATCCGACATTGCGTCCAACGCATCTGTTCACACCGAGCTTTAGCGTCACGAAGATGAAGGCGTCGAATACGATCTGGATCTACCAGACCACGCCTCGGGTTTCCCCCAATTTCCATCTTTTTCGCCAAGACAAGGGGATTTGGTCCATGTTGTCAGCAACGATGAGCCGCCAGTGGTTGGCGAAATAGAGCAAGAAAAGACCGCACGTGAAGCACGCAATATTGACCAGTTTAATCACCGACAAATCGAAGCTGAAGCAGACCAGGAGGCATGACGCATAAGGGTCTAGCCACGTGACCTCAACAATGCTTTCGATAGGGTGGGGGACAAACAAGTCTTCAAGACCCCAAGCGCCAATGTAGCCATCACCATGGCGACAATGCAGCGGCTGCCCAACACTCCTGAGACCCAAGCAGTCCGTGACGACATACAAGCTTATCTGACGGCTGCTATGGCTCAGACTGCAGAGATGAATCAAGCCTGGGCTCCATCCATTTCCGTCGAATCAAGCCACAGCCGCCAATACTCAAGTCGCTCACAGCCACTCAACCAACGTGGCTCATGCAACAACGACCCATCAGATAACCATCAAGGTGGAAACGATGGTCATGATGGTGGTTGGGACGACAACCGCCACCGGGAGGATAACCACCATGACGTTCGAGGTGACAACCGCTGAGATAACCGTGACAACCGCCGTGATAACCACAGTCGCAGAGCTAATCCAGATGGCAATCGAGATCGCCGCGATGGCAATAACGATCTCCGCCATTACCTCGGTGGACGCGATCTGCGCGCTCGCATCAACCAGAGAGCCGATGATCGAGCATCCTATGAAAGCCACCGCCGTATGGAGTATGATACCACCCACGGCCCGCCGGGCCTGAAGCAGTTCACTCCACACCTTCGCCAAGTCATATGGCCCAAGAATTTCAAGCTTGAGAAACTTCAGAAGTACGACGGCAAGGAAAACCCCGAATTATGGGTCATGCTCTATGAAACTGCATGCCGATCAGCCATGGCTGACGAGCACGTCATGTCTAACTACTTCCTAGTCGCTATTGGTCATGCAGGTCACCAATGGCTGGTTAGCCTGCCAGCGAACTATTTTGATTCTTGGCAGGAGCTCAAGCAGGCCTTCATCGACAATTTCATCGCTACTTGTGAACAACCCGGCAACAAGTACGATCTGCAACGGATCCGAGATCAGAAAGATGAACCACTGCGCGAGTACGTTCGGCGTTTCTCAGAGATGCGCATCAAGGTCCCATCAATCTCCGACAACGAAGCAATCGAGGCTTTCGTCACTGGCCTCCGCTTCCACAACGCCCTAAGAGACAAGCTCCTTCAGAAGAGACCTGAATCAGTCACAGCGCTCTTGGCCACCGCTAAGAAATATGCGGACGCTGATGACGCTAAAAAGATAATTGTTGAAGAAGCAGCAAGGGTTCCACGCTCCGATCACCCTCCACACCACGATGATTACCGCGGCAGTCGTGGTCGGAACGACAATTTTGACCGCCGCAACCAGCGTAATGACTCCCACGACCACCATGACCAACATAATCAACGGCGCAACCGCCATGACGATTATAGGAGCAAGCATGCTTGGGAAGATGATGGCGAGGTCAATACCGTGAAAAAGGGCGGTGGACGTTGTAACTACAAGGACGACTACGCCAAAGCATTGAAGGGGCCCTGCCAGCTCCATCCTAAGTCGAACCACACCATGGAGAATTGCCGCGTCCTCAAGACTATCTACACGCGTCAATAGGCTTCGGATACGTCAGACAAGCCTAACGACGCAGGGGAACAGCGCAACAACGACAACGACGACGACGATGCAGACCCTCGTCATAAATATGTCAAGCCAACTGATCGCGTGCACACCATCATCGGCGGCAAGGTGTCCATTGAGACCAAACGAGAATGCAAGCTGCTCGCCCGCGCCTGTTTGAACGTGGCAAACACCGACAACCTTCTCACCAATCCATGGCTTCCTCCATGGTCTCACCGTGAAATCTACTTCAGCAGGAAGGACCAATGGGCTGCCATACCTAAGCCAGGGCGTTATCCCCTGGTCCTCGATCCTTGTATCAACAAGGTCCAATTCGACAGGGTACTGATCGATGGTGGCAGCTCCATTGATATACTGTTCAAGAACAGCCTGCCCGCTCTGAAAATAGCCCAGGCGGACCTGAAGCCATACGAGGCATAGTTCTGGGGCGTTCTCCCCGGACAGAGCTCTACACCTCGCGGGCAGATCACGCTACCTATGCAATTTGGGACTTCGGACCACTTTCGCACCGACTATGTCAACTTCGTGGTCGCTGACTTCGACGGCACCTACCATGCTATTCTTGGTCGACCGTCGCTCACCAAGTTCATGGCCATACCTCATTACAGGTATCTGGTGCTCAAGATGCCTACCGAGAAAGGAGTTTTAACCCTCAGGGGCAACGTATACGCAGCTTATACCTACGAGGACGACAGCTTCAAAATAGCAGAGGCCCACGACCTCTCCATTCGCATGGCCGAGACCATACTCAATGCTAAGAAGACCTTAGCCGACCACCTGAAGATCCCAGAGCTCGAGGCTCCACGCAAGAACATCAGATCCAAAGAGCACAAGACGATCCAGCTGGTCGATGGTGATCCTAGCAAAACGGCCCTCATCGGGGTCAGCCTGGATCCCAAATAGGAAGACGCGCTCATTAGGTTCTTAAGGAGCAATGTGGATGTGTTTGCATGGAAACCTTCTGACATGCCCGGTGTACCTTGGAACTTGATTGAGCACTCCTTAAATGTCAACAGCAAGGCCAAACCAATCAAGTAGAAGCTACGACGGTTCGCTCACGACAAAAAGGAGGCGATTAGGGTAGAAGTCACATGGCTTTTAGCAGCCGGATTTATCAAAGAAGTGTGTCATCCAGAATGGTTAGCCAACCCGGTTCTTGTACGCAAAAAGAATAATGAATGGAGAATGTGCGTTGATTACACTGATCTCAACAAACACTGCCCTAAGGACCCCTTCGGTTTACCTCGCATAGACGAGGTCGTAGATTCAACCGCCGGTTGCGAGCTGCTTTCCTTTCTCGATTGCTACTCTGGTTATCACCAGATCGCTCTCAAAAAGGACGACCAGATCAAGACATCTTTCATCACGCCTTTTGGCGCCTACTGCTACACGACTATGTCGTTCGGGCTCAAAAACGTCGGGGCTACCTACCAACGCGCTATACAGGCCTGCCTCAATGATGAGATAAAAGACAGCCTCGTTGAGGCCTATGTGGATGATGTAGTTGTCAAAACCAAGGAAGCATGTACCCTTGTTGACAACCTAGAATGCACCTTTGCAGCCCTCAATACGTTCCAATGGAAATTAAACCCAAAGAAGTGTATCTTTGGCGTTCCTTCCGGCATACTGCTCGGCAACGTCGTCAGTTACGACGGCATACGCCCTAACCTGGAGAAAGTCAAAGCTATCTTAGACATGAAGCCTCCAAAAAAGGTGAAAGATGTTCAGAAGCTTACCGGATGCATGGCCGCTTTAAGCCGCTTCATATCAAGATTAGGAGAAAAAGGGCTACCGTTCTTCAAACTGCTCAAAGCTTCCGAGAAGTTCGAGTGGTCGGAGGAAGCAGACGCTGCTTTCACGCAACTAAAACAATATCTCACATCACCCCTGGTACTTACTGCTCCTAGAGAAGACGAAACTCTCCTACTTTACATTGTGGCAACCGATCGGGTGGTCTCCACTACAATGGTGGTCGAGCGCGACGAGCCAGGCCACGCCTATAAGGTACAGCGGCCAATTTATTTCATTAGTGAGGTACTCAACGAATCCAAGACTAGGTACCCTCAGATCCAAAAACTGCTCTACGCCATACTGATAACATCCTGAAAGTTGAGACATTACTTCGACGGATATCATGTGGTGGTCATGACCGAGTATCCTTTGGGGGACATCATTCGCAATAAGGACGCAAACGGGCGCATCGTCAAATGGGCAATGGAGCTATGCCCCTTTTCCTTGGAATTTGCAAGCCATACTACAATCAAGTCTCAAGCACTTGCTGATTTCATCATCGAGTGGACAGACTTAAGTACGCCTACCCCTCCGGGATCCGACGAATATTGGACGATGTACTTCGACGGTTCTCTCAACATTGACGGTGCGGGAGCAGGAGTCCTTTTCATGTCACCATCCAAGGAGCAGCTCCGGTACATCCTCAGGATTTATTTCCCAGCATCTAATAACGCCGCCGAGTATGAAGCATGCCTGCATGGTTTACGCATTGCGGTTGAGCTTGGTGTTAAACGTCTCTATGTCTACGGAGACTCGGCTCTAGTCATCAACCAACTCAACAAGGACTGGGATACGACCAGCAAAAAGATGGACGCATACTGCAAATCGATAAGAAAGCTGGAAGGCAGGTTCTATGGCATCGAATACATACATGTGGTCTGGGAGAAGAACCAGGCAGCAGATGCGTTGTCAAAGTTAGGATCATCCCGAGCCAAAATCCCACATGGCGTATTCGTCCAGGACCTGTTCATGCCTTCCATTGAAGACGAAGAGCCTACGGTCGACAATGCTCCAGACCAGCAATTAGTGGCTATGGTTCCGGCGCCGAGCACAACCGAGCCGTTACCGACCACTCATGAGCTAGACTAGAGGACACCTTTCATCAAGTACTTAATAGATGGTAGTGGTTATACTGATCGAACAGAAAACGAGCGCCTGATGCATCGTAGTAAGCAGTATATGCTCATCGATGGCAAGTTATGGCGCAAAAACGCAAAGGAGGAAATCTTGATGAAGTGTATAACCCAGGAGGAAGGCGAGCATCTCTTGGACCAAATCCACTCTGGCTCCTGCGGCAACCACACGGCCTCAAGAACACTGGTTGGTAAGGCTTTCCGAGCAGGGTTCTATTGGCCGTCAGCAGTAGCCGACGCGGAGAAGCTAGTCCGTCGCTGTGAGGGTTGTTAGTTCTTCGCTAAGAGAATCCATGTACCAGCACATGAGATCCAAATGATCCCAGCCTCTTGGCCCTTCGCATGCTGGGGACTAGACATGATCGGGCCTTTCAGACCGGCTCCTGGGAAATTTACATGCGTCTTCGTGCTAATTGACAAATTTTCTAAGTGGATAGAATACATGCCTCTGGTACAGGCATCCTCAGAGAAGGCTATCACGTTTCTTGACCAGGTCATCCACTATTTCGGTGTACCCAACAGCATCATTACTGATCTGGGTACTCAGTTCACCGGGAACGTTTTTTGGGACTTCTGCGATGAAAGGAGCATAGTAGTAAAATACGTCTCGGTGGTGCACCCTAGAGCTAATGGACAAGTCGAGCGGGCAAATGGCATGATCTTGGACGCACTAAAGAAGAGGATGTTCAGAGAAAACAGAAAAGCTCCTAGAAGATGGCTCAAGGAGTTACCAGCCATGGTCTGGGGCCTCCGAACTCAACCCAGTCGCAACACCGGCGTCTCACCATACTTTATGGTTTATGGCGCTGAGACAGTCCTCCCACCAGATATAGCTTTCAGATCAGCATGGGTAGAGAACTTCGATGAGGGCAAGGCCAATGAAGTACGAGAGCTAGAAGTAAACAGCACAGAGGAGAAAAGGCTCAATTCTTGTGTACGCATGGCCAATACCTTGCTGTTTTGCATAGGTACTACAACAAGAACGTTAAAGAGCGTTTATTCGTGGTCGAGGACTTAGTCCTGAAGTGGAAGACGAACCAGGCTAGTGTCCACAAACTCGCAACCCCATGGGAAGGACCCTTCATGATCAAGGAAGTCACACGACCAACATCTTACAGGTTAGCTCACCCGGATGGCACGGACGTACCAAACTCGTGGCATATCGACAAGCTTAGACGTTTCTATACTTAAACTGCTAAGATATGTACTCTACTTTTATTTTCGTTTACTTCAATAAAGCAATTATGATTTCTCCGACCACTCTAATGCATCACTCTGAATTTTATGGTTACTCTAACTTAGCCAGTACAAGCCAACCACCACTCCTTCTATGGTTTTTAGAGCAGGCCCTGTCTCCGGTTCCCCCCAACACGTGCACGGGATCCGCTCTCTATGTTACGGGTGATCGGCAGGTGCCCCCTGGTTTGACTTGTCCACATCCACATGTGCACAGGTCATGATACCTCACACTCCGACTACATGCCAAACTAGGTCCGCACAAACTCTTCGAGATGATGTGTCGAGCAAAGTGGTACAACTAAACAGAATGTTAACACGTTCTCACTTAGTTACACCAACAAAAAGTTTCAAGCTTAAATACGTTTTGTACAAAGCAAACAAGCTTATAATGATATACAGTTACGTTATTACAAACTTTCCTGAATAGGGTCAAGTTTACAATAACACAACTATGTCCTCCTTCTACAGCTCTAAGCCTATTACATTAGCTGGTCGGGGAGCATGGCATTTACTGCTCGCCGCCTCTAATACCCTACTCAAGCCTTGGGGACTCTTGCGCTAGTCGAGCTGAAGGGGATGGCCCCGCCGGTGCCTGGCTGGTCGAGACCGCAGGCTTCGTTGGTTGGCTTGCAGCTGATGGCATTTCCAGCTGACTTGTCGATGGCATCCCCTGTATAGGTGCTGTCCCACCTCCACACAGGTTAATATCGCCAATTATCTTTGACGACAAGTCCAGCTGGGCCGTCCGAAGCTCTTCTGCCTTGTCTGGGTCTACCTCCTTTGGGTACCCAGCCTCCAGGCGCTTGAGATCGATCAGGGGGTAGTGGGCACACACCATGCTTAGTACATGGGCACCCGTGTACTCACCCGCCTCCTTCACGAACTCTTGGAACCATCCCCAAGCTTGTCTACATCTCTTGACCAGTCCCAGCTAGGGCGCCCTTAGCTCTTCCTCTGTGAGCGCCGGGTCGATAAGGTCGAGGACGGGCACAATGCCAGTGGCCATCTCTTGGCACCGCTTGTTCCACGTGTCCCGCTCCTCGGTGGCCTTGAGGCATCGTGCTTTCCAGTCGTCATGCTCTTTGATCACAGCCTCTAGGTGCCTCTTAGCATTGACTTTCAATACTGAACGTAGTACAAGACACCAAATGTGATGACACGACAAGGCAAGGAGGGCGACAGAATGGGAAAGGTGATCTGGAATACTTACTTTTCAGGTCATCCTTCATTCTGGCAGTGTGGTCTTGGAGTTCAGACTGGTTGCGTGCCAGTTTCTTGTTGTCCTCCTTTAGGCGACCACATTCTACGGTCACACGGCTATTTTCCCCTTGGAGAAGGGTCACTTCAGCTTCTAAACCTGCATTACAGCCATTACTGCCAAGAACACAATAATACAAGTCCTGCACTTGCTATGATAAGGTGAAAACTTACTTGTTTTCTCCCGCTCTTTGTTATTGAGCTGGCCAACCAGGTTTTGGTGTTGTGCTTCTCGGTCTATCCTCTCCTGGTCGGCGGCTTCAAGTTGGCGCCGCAAGCGTTCCACTTCGGCCGCCAGCTCCTTATTGGTCGCCGTGATTCCTTCAATCTGGTCGAAGCACCTTTTTCGGTATTTTGCAGTTTTCATCAAGTCCTGCATACAGACAAGCTAAGTCAGACAATTCGACTACACAACAGGGTCAAGAACTCAAGCCAAATATACCTGGACTTCTGTCACTAGATGCTTGGCCGCCCGTTCGACTCTTAGGGTCTCTTCGACCTCTGGGATCTCTTCGTGCATGACCCATTCGTCGTTCCGATAGCACGACACATATACATGTTGTCGCCTATCTTGAGGATGGCCCAGGACCTCTTCTATTTCTTCCTCTTTAGCCTCCTATTCGGGAGGCGGCGCTAGTCTGGAGTCTATAGACTTCACGACCACCAGGGCTTTTCCACGAGCCGTTGCATCGACAAGAACGCCATGGGCCACTTCTGGCTGCTGCTCCTCGGCTAGATCCGGCTCCCTTGGCGCCATGGTATCCGCCTTGGCAGAGTTCGTGCTCGGAGCACTTGTACTCTGCTCGGCTGTCTTTTCGACCAGCCACTCGGGGACCAGCGTCTGGTCATCCGCCTGCTGAGGTACAGGCGGAGTGCCTACTATAGGCTCCTTCACGGCTAGTTGCCGGGCAGTTTGTCCCGCCGTTGCTGGCGACGAGGTGTCGCACCTGGCTAACTGGTCGGGGTTCTCGATGGATGCCGATCTAATATATTAGAGACAATTTCAGAAGATAATGGTATCCAATGCAAATTACAAGCTTACATAAAAATATAGATACTTACAGCTTCGATTTGCGGAATGATGTGGCAAAGGAGCGTCTCCTCGACCGTCCCTGCTCCGCGTGCTCGGCAGGTTCCACCGGGTCTTTTCCCACCTCCAGTACAGACGTCGAGGTTTGACGCTCAACGTTTCCCTCGCTTGTCCCCTATGTTGCAGTGGTCGGTGATGCGACCACTGCTGGCACGGAGGCGCCATCCTGCTCCGATGATCCCATTTGCCTTCTCCTCTTTCGAGGGACAAGTCGGATGACGTCCGCATCCTCTGCTTCGTCGTCCGACAGGGGGAAGATGGTTGGCGTCGTTTGCTGGCCGCCAGACGCTTCCTAGCGGCCCTGGTCGATGCGTCCTCCATAGTCTAAGGGCCGCCTAGTGGACGTCGTCGGTCCTGGTGCTGGTCTGGGCTACTGGGCCAGCAGTTTGCGGCCAATCTACAATGGGGGGAGGCGACACGAACACTGCTGCCCGATCACGACCATTCCACTGAGGCACAAAGCGGGGACAATAGTCAATTTATGGTTACAACATGACTCTACAATTAAAAGGAGGCATCATTTACCTTTGGGGGAGGTCGAGCCAGCTTGAAGGCGTGCTCGATGTCGTTCAGCCTAACGTAGTTGGGATCGGCCAGGTTGAAGAGCTCCCCAATCCTGGCCTTGATTTCCATCTTGTTGAGCGGCTCCTTCCTGGTCCTTGTCGGATCGGCACTCCCCTGGTACTCAAAGCCTGGATGAACCCTCTTCTGGCAAGGCTAGATCCTTCGGCTAATGAAGTTTCCGACCACACTTGGGCCATCTAGTTTCCCCCATGGGATCATCCCGAGCAGTTCGGCGATCTGCTCTAGGTTCTCGGGCTTCTTTGTCCAGCTATTCTTCTTCTCTGGAATCAGTCCCACATCACATAGGGTGATGGTGTTCGGCTCTTCATGGATGTAGAACCACTTCTTGTACCACTCATCCAGCGAGGTGTTCCAGGGGCAGTGCAAGTATTGTGCTTTCATGCCGTCACGCAGATTCAGGTAGACGCCTCCTGCTATCTTCGAGCCACCGCTCCCTTTCTTCCAAAGACAGAACAAGTGGCGAAAGAGGTCGAAATGGGGCTGGAAGCCACCATAAGACTCGCAGAGATGGATGAAGGTGGAGATAAGGAGAATCGAGTTGGGATGCAGATTGCAAACCCCAATCTCGTAGTACAAGCAGAGACCCTGAAGGAAAGGGTGCACTGGAATCCCGAAACCCCGTTTGAAGAAGTCTTCGAAAACCACAATCTCACCTGGTTGTGGATCGGGGAAGCTCTCTCCTTCCGGCGCATGCCATCCCGCGAGTGCCTTGTTGTGGAGCACTCCCATGGCGATGAGGTCCTCGATGGTCTGCTCATTGCTCCGTGATTTCCACCATTCCTTCGCCATGACCCCGCCTTTCTTTTGGGTGTCTCTCTTTGCCATTAGTCCATCCTTGCTAAGGGGGTGGATGCAGGATGGCGAGGGGATTGGTGATGATTTTTGGAAGAATAGGGTTCGGCTGGAGGAAGAAGAAGGTTGCGGCGGCGGATGGCAATGGGGAATGGTGTGAGTAACTTACCAGATCTACATTATATAAAGCAAAGAGCCCCATCGTTTCGTTCGCCCAAGAATATTAGGAGTCGTGCGCACGCGCTGTAGATGGTTGTTCACACAACCTCGAAATCTACGCCAATAAACGTGCTCCTTCGTTACCAGTGTACGTGCCTCTTCGTTGATAGTGTAAGAGGGCCCACACTGACACACCTCAATACAGGTGTCAACTGACTGTTTGCCAGAAAAGAGTAAGAAGACAGAATGGCGTACTATACCCATTTGCTTTTTGGACCAGACGTGTTAGACTGGACTTGGTAGAGAATAGAGACAAATAAGTACAAAAAATAATTGTACAAACAGCGCACGCGATCGTGGATTTGCCCCGACCACTTTTGTGCTCAGGGACTGCCCAGACCACTTTTGTACTCCGATCACGGTGACTACTCCGACCATGGTGACTACTCCGACCACGGTGACTACTCCGACCACGGTGACTGCTCCGACCACTACCCTGCCCGGGGACTGCTGCGACCATTACCGTACTCAGGAACTGTTATGACAACTGCTGTGTTCAGGGACTCTCCCGACCACCTCTTGGAGTTTTGCTCTCCTTGGCTACATGTCATGTGTACTCACATATAGTTGAGAGACATTTCTCTAGACCTTGCCACAAGGCTCATACTTCACCTTTCAGCAAACTCGGGGACTACGTCGGTACGATGCACCTGCCGGTGCGTCTTATTTTGCTAGTACGGCAATTGGATTTTTAACGTCAGTAGAAATTCTTTTTTGACCCTGGCACCACCTGCCTATGTCACCTACTACCAGGCTCGGGGACTATGTGGGCACACTTCACCTTGCGGTGAATTGGTTTGTTTACTCGACCCCTGTGCTTTGAATGATTGTAAGGATTATTAATGTGCTCGGGGACTGCCCCGACCACTACTTGAATACTGGTTCTCCTTGGCTACATGTGGTTGGTACTCACATACAGTTAAGAGACATTTCTTTAGACCTTGCTACAAGGCTCATACTTCGCCTTCCAGCAAGCTCGAGGACTACGTCGGTACGATGCACCTGCCGGTGCATCTAGTTTTGCCTGTATGGCAACTAGATTCTTAACTTCAGCGGAATTTCTTTTTAGACCCTGGCACCACGTGCCTACATCACCTACTACCAGGCTCGGGGACTAAGTGGGCACACTTCACCTTGCGGTGAATGTGTTTGTTTTTTGACCCCTACGCTTCTGATGTTCAAGGACGCTATGCTTCAAGACCACTTACATTTCTTTTCAGAAATACAAGTGGGCACACTTCTTAGGACAGAAATCTTTTTCTTTTTTCTTAAGAGCACCATACATTCTTCGGACAACCTACTTCTCCGGTGATGACGATGGTCAGAGGCGTCAAGGACTCAAGCCTTACTTGTCGGAGAAGGTTAAAATGGCGTGTTGCAGCATAATACATGATGCTCGGGGACTAGCTGTGGGGGTATTAACCCCTATACCCTTACGGCTAAACTTGGGCTGGCCCGGATCAACGGGTCCAGTCCACCCGAAAGACGATGTGCGGCCTAGCTAACCTGATCGGAGTCCCGCACAAGGAATCAAGACGGATTTGGCGATCAAGCAGGATCCTGGTCGGTTAGAATAGGAATCCTTATCCGGCCACATATGGCAATTGTAACTGACTAGGATTAGTTTCCAGATCTGTATCCCTGCTCCCTGGACTATATAAGGCGGGCAGGGGACCCCTCTAAAAAACATCATCTATTGACATACAGCAATACAAATCAGACGCAGGACATAGGTATTACGCCTTCTTGGTGGCCGAACCTAGATAAAACCTCGTGTTCATCTTGCGTCACCAACTTGTTTGGGGCTTACGCACCTGTCTGCCAATAATCTACTACCTTGGGCATACCCCTAGGTAGACTATCGACCTTATTTCATCGACACCAAGCAGCTGGTACTTATAGTACCCTCGCCGGCCACCGATTAGAAGGAATAGTTCATCAAGTACCTCACCAGCACCAAAGTACCCACCGATAAGACTGAAACCAAACACCTAATCTGTCGAAGCAAGCATTACATTCTTGTGGATGGGAACTTGATGAGGAAAAGTGCCAAGGAAGGGATACTGCAGAAATACATCACCCAAGAAGACAGAGTGAAACTACTTCTTGAAATTCACTCTGGTTCCTGCAGCAACCACATGGCCTCATGAAACCTGGTTGGCAAAGCTTTCTGAGCTATTTTTTACTAGCCTACGACCATCACCGATGCAGAAGACCTCGTCCGATGTTGTGAAGGATGCCAATTTTTCACCAAGCAAATACACATGCCGGCGCAAGAGCTGCAGATGATCCTAGCTTCATGGCCTTTTGCATGCTGGGGACTAGACATGATTAGGCCTTTCAAGATAGTGCCAGGTGGTTTTTGGTATGTGTACATCACCATTGACAAGTTCTCCAAGTGGATCGAATAGAAACCGCTTGTTTCGGCCACTACAAAGAAAGCACTCGAGCTATTTGAAGATATCATCCACAGATTTGGTCTCCCTAATAGCATTTTCACTAACCTCAGAACTACATTTACTGGCCATCATTTTTGGGTCTTCTGTGAAGACCAATGCATCTCCGTCAAATACGTCTCCATCGCCCGTCCTAGAGCTAATGGCCAGGTTGAGCGGGCGAATGGCATGATCCTTGATGCCCTCAAAAAGAGACTATATTAGAAAGAAGAAAAGCATCTTGGTAGATGGCTTAAGGAGCTACCATCTGTGGTCTAGGGACTACACACTCAAGCTAGTCACAGCACTAGTGTGTCTCCATATTTGTTAGTCTATGGCTCAGAAGCCATACTACCAGCGGACATTGCCTTCCGAGCACCTTGGGTGGAACATTATGATGAAGAGCAAGTCATAGCTGTTCGGACAGAGGATGTCGACAGGGCCAAGGAGGAACACCTGATCACCTATGTTCACATAGCCAAATATCTAGAAGGCTTGCAGAGATACTACAACCGCAACATCAAAGGTCATTCATTTGCTGTCGGCGACCTCGTTCTCCGCAAAAAGCAAAAATCCAAAGGGATGCACAAGCTCTCCTCCCCCTAGGAAGGGCCTTATGTGGTCAAAGAGGTTACACGACTAGGGTCTTATCGGCTATGTGACTTGGACAGAATCGATATCCCCAATTCATGGCACATCGAGCACCTTATACGTTTCTATCCTTGAAATGCTCCAGATATGTATTCTTCACTCCATGATGAATAAAGTTTTGGTCACCATAATTTGTCTCCATTATTTCTCCATTATGATTTAATCTCCACTTACGGCCGCCGAGCTCTAAACTACTCAATGAACTCCAATACGAGATCGCCATAAATGCTCCGCCACATTTCTCCACATCTCCAACATGTGATGGTCATAAACACTCAGCCGCGTTTCTCCATATCTCCGAAATGTTTCACCAATCGCCGAGCAGCACACGTTTTGTTTTGTACTCTATGGAGAAGACCCAGTCTCCAATCTCTCCCTACACGTGCTATGGGTTCCATGCTCTGCGTTATGGGTGGTCGACTGTGGTTCATTGGTCATGCCTGTTCCTCCTACACACGTACGGGCTCCGCGCTCGATGTTATGGACTATGGGCTAGCCAAGGCCAAGAGCCCAGTAAAGAACTAATTGCTCGAATGCTACTAATACTATGTGTATCTCCAAGTTATTTCACCAACCACCGAGCAGCATACGTTCCGCTCTATTCTCTATGGAGAAGACCCAGTCTCCGATCTCTTCCTACATGTGCTATGGGCTCTACGCTCTATGTTATGGGTGGTCGGCTACGGTTCCTTGGTGATGCCTGTTCCTCCTACACATGCACGGGCTCCGCTCTCGATGTTATGGACTATGGGCTAGCCAAGGCCAAAGAGTTTAGTAACAAACTAACTGCTCGGATGCTACTTATACTATGTAAACGCGTTAGGGTTAACACTACAACGATTTTTTCACCGCAATACTAGCAAACTGCAAAAACATGCACATGTCATCTCACAACATTTATACATATATATAAATGATTGTCTATGCCCTTGTGCATTTTAACTACCCTATTTAGTTTGTTACAGCATGTTCTTCGAGCAGATCATTGGGCTTCACCATCATCGTCCATCTCACCGAATAGGTCGACGTCACTAGCCAGCTTCTTCGCCACATCTTCCACCTCATCTTCCAGCTGCTGGTGCTTCATCTCACCCGTCCCTCTAGCGAATCTAGCCCCTATCGCTTGAAGGTCTATGGTAGGATAGTGGGATTGGACCACCGCTAGGGCATGTGTAATGGCAATGATGATGGCGTCATGGTTGAAGCTCTTGAAGTTCTCCCACACCGCCTTGCATCTGTCGATGATGGTGTCTAGATGCGGTAGCCTGCCATTGGGCTGAGGAGCCACCTCTAGGTCGACACAGTCGAGCACTAGCTTGACTCCAGCAACTACTGCATCAAGTTTGCTCCTCTAGGTCCTGGCCTCCTGCTCTAGCACATCGAACTATGCCTTGACCCTCTGGTAGTAGTCTATAGGCATTGCAAGGGTTCATCAAGCCAAGAAATTACTCTAGCAACAACTCCGATCACGAAGAACTCACCTTTTAGCTCCTCGGCCAGCTTCTCCGCCCGACCAGCCGTCTTCTTCTCCTCCTCCTAGGGTTGCCTGATGGTTTGGCATAGCTGGTTGAGCTCCGCATCTTGCTCTACAAGCATAATAGTGGTCAGTAATAATATTACTATTCAACAGTGCAAAGCAGAATTACCGATACACCATACCTTTTCTCTGCTTGGAGATGATCCTAAGCTGCTCAGACTTCTGCTCTAGCTATGCGAAAAGACTTGTCACCTGCTAGGAGGTACGTTCTAGCTGCTCAAACTTGCCCTACAGCTACTCAAACGTGGTCGCTAGCTGCTCGAACAGAGCCCCCTTTTGGTATTCTAGATCCCGCACTTGAGACTTGGCAAGATCTCGCTAGCGCTGGGCCCTCTAGATGTTTTTCTCCATTAACTTCATCGCCTCCTTCAGCTTGGCATTTTCTTCGATGAGGGGCTCCATCCTTTTGATCAGCTGGCACTGTTGCTCGGCAATCCAAGCTATCCCCTGCAAATGCACCAAGACTATGAAGCAAAGCCAATCTATAACATCAAAGACGAGCATTGCAGGCGCCATACTAACCTTGATCTACTTCATTACTCTAGAAAGGGTGGACTCTAGCCTCCTAAGCTCCCTGGTGGTGTCCTCCTCCTTAACGACCACCACTTCGTTACCCCACTTGCGGAGGATTTAGACAAGTTGAGGTTGTGATACCTCATGCTTGATCTCTTCCACCTCATCCTCCTCCTGTGCAATGGGAGGCACCACTAGGGGGCTCAGTGGCCAAACAGCAGGTCCGACCATGTCCTCCGACACCTCAGGGAGTGCCGTTTGCTCCTCGGGCGCCACCGGCTTATCCGCTATAGACTCCGGTGCGGCGTTCGTAACTCTAGCTACCACCTCTGATGACTCGGTGGCTTCTGCCAT
This sequence comes from Miscanthus floridulus, assembly GCF_019320115.1. Taxonomy (NCBI): domain Eukaryota; kingdom Viridiplantae; phylum Streptophyta; class Magnoliopsida; order Poales; family Poaceae; genus Miscanthus; species Miscanthus floridulus. Next base: position 43,882,599 of record NC_089583.1, on the reverse strand, counting down.
TGCCACGGGCATCGCCGCTGACCCATCCACCATCGCCGCCAACTGTTCACCGCCACCAAGTACATCAGCAGCGGCGATCAACTTCTCTGCAGGCCACCGAGCACCCGGGGACTCCAGGATGGGATCTACCGGCATTGCCTCCACCTTGGGACTAGCCCTTGATTGCATGTTAGTATGGATGGGCAGGGTTAGATCCTCCATACGCCTCGCTCTGTGTCAGATCAGACTCATTAATTGCCAAAAAAATATAAGGATATGACAGCAAAATAAATCTAAGGCAAGGATACTTATGTGTCAGCCTACCAGTACACTTTCCTGAACTGGCGCTGCCTACCCAAGCCCCTAGGCGTGGCCCTAGGGTCGACTCCCATGCCCTAGGGTGGAGGTCTCATGGCCTCTGCTGTCGGCCTTGCTCCTCCTGTCGCTCTAGGGCTCCTATCGCCTGCTGCTCAGAGACTCCTGTTTCCTGCTGCTCAGGGACTCCTGTCGCCTGCTACCTGGGGCTCCTTTCTCATGTTGCTTGGGGACTCCCTCCCCTCCCTTCGGTTGCTCCTCCATGCGTGAGCTACGTGGGGGCATTTTAGTGCTTGGAGGAGGAGCTACTAGATCCCCGTCGTCATCCAACCACTCGAACATCGCCGCACTTTGCGTCCGAGTGGTCTGGTCACCACCAAGCGAGATGCTGCCTAACTTGCGGGTAATAGCACCCACCGTCTTCCTCTTCTTTTGGGCTAGCTCATCTGTTGCTGCCCTCTTCCCCTAGACTTTCTCCGACACCGAGGGGGTTGAAAGGTCCTTGTGTGGTTTTGGTAATTGAGTGACAATCCTAGGTGGACTAATTGTGTTTATGTGAGATACACAGGTGATTAGTCCACAAGTACATGTGTGCGAGCAACATATGCCGTGAAGGTGAAAATGGTTTGGAGATGTTGCAAAGCTCACACATGTGATGATGAAGGAGCTTATTGCACATGAGACATGACATTGAGTCATGTGATCAAGGTGGAGAAGATCAAGACAAGACTTGGCTTGATGGACCGGTTGCAAGCGTGAAGGGCAAGTCGGAGGCTTTGGAGTGATGGACCGCGTGGTGGTGAAGCTTGAGCAAGACTTGGCACCGATGGACGAAGGCAATGATGAAAAGCAAGTGAAGTCAAGATCGATGAACCAATATGATCATGTGATGATATGAAGTGGATCATATCATTGTTGATCGTGTTGGTGCATGTGTTGCATCGACATTGGAGGAGATGGAATGGAATGCGCAAGGCAAAGGTATAACCTAGGGCATTTCATTTCACCGATCATAGGTCTATAGAGAAGTTTATGATCAGGTTTAGGATAGATGGCCATACTATCAAGAGGGGCAAACTTGTTTGCATATCGGTCATCTAGTGCTACTCGAGTGATCTAACTTTACATCGTCACTAGGATTGAGTGGCGTAGCAAGTTGAGTGGCTAATCCTTTGGGTAGTGATTGTGAAAATGCTAACACACATACACATGGTGGTGTACACTTGGTGGTGTTGGCATATTTATAAAGGAGATGAAGTTGGAGTTGATGTGGATCAACTCAGCGATGGAACAGAGGCGAGAAAGGTTCGAAACTCCACTGATGGAGTGTCCGCCCATAGAGTGTGGATAGTCCGACGGTGCCATTGGCGCCCTATACAGAAAAGATAGGGTTTCGTAGAACTGATCGGATGCTAGCCTCAGTAGGACTGACGCGTCCAGTCAGTGGCAGCAGTGAGTGCGTGGTCTCGGTCTCGTGACTAGACGCTGGCGCGAAGAGTGACCGAATGCTTAGGGTCTGCGTCAGGTAAGTGCTGATGTATGGTGATGTAGGTGGCACTAGAGTTAGGCGCATAGGCATAGAACTAATCGGACATTGGTCTATGTCCGGTCATGGTGGACCGGACGCATCTGGTCATAAAATAGAGGCTCGAGGAGCTCTCTAGAAACGACCAAACTCACGGCCAACAGCGTTCGGTCATTCACTATGCAGCGTCTAGTCACAACTTAACCATTGAGATCGGGCGGCTCCGGTTGAATGTAGAGCGACACGTGGATGGCGTAGAGCGACCGGACGCTGGTAGGGTGCATCCGGTTGATCTGACCGGAGTGTCCGGTCATCCCGAAATTTGCCTAGTGAAGGGGTAATGGCTAGTTTAGCCCATGGGGCTATAAATAGAAGGTGGTGTTGGCCTTGGCTTGAGTTGAGCACCTCATGGGACTTTGTGTCCATGCTTGAGAGTGCTTGGGAGCCCTCCATCTCACATATGCTTGATAGTGATTATCTGATTGTGTGAGAGAGCGATTCTAGTGCAATTACATCATGAGGTTGCATCGAGTAGCACTAGGTGATCGAGTTGCAAGCCGGTGGTGCTTGTTACTCTTGGAGGTTGCCACCTCCTAGACAACTTGGTGGTGGTCTCCGTCGAAGCCCGTAAGAAGCTTGTGCGGTGCTACAGAGAAGAGCTTTATGAGGGGCATTGTGCTCGCCCCGCAGGAGCCGCGAAGAGCAACTCTAGTAAAGCATGTCATTGAGCTACCCTCACTTTTGGGGTAGGTTCTTGCGGTGCCTGACGTGCGGGCTTGGCGGGTGATGCCAATTAGCCGCCGAACCACCAAGTGAGCGGTCGACACAATGAGGACTAGCGTGTTGGCAAGCACGTGAACCTCGGGAGAAAAATCACTGTATCAACCTTGTTCTTCCTGTTGGTTTGCATCCTTGTTACACAAGATTGTAATTACTTTCATATACATTGTGCTTGTGTAGTTGCTCTTGTATTTAGTTAAGCTTGTGTAGCTCACTAGTTGCCTTCTTGCTTGTGTAGCATAGAAGTAGCTCCCTTGCGTGGCTAATTTGGTTTGTATAACCTTGTTAGTCACATTGCTTAGTTTGTGTTGCTAAGTATTTGTGCTCTCTAATTTGGCATTGGTTACCTTGTTATTGAGCATTGCTAGTGACCTTAGTTGGCTTTGTGCTCTAGCTTACTAGCATGTGTAGGAGCTCCCTCATTGCTCAAAGTACTAGTGGCATAGGTTTGTGTGACCTTGCTCTTAGAATTAGTTAGGTGAGCTCTAGCCAGCCCAGCACCTTTGTTGCTTAATTAGTATCTTTGGAAGGTGAAAGAGAACATAAATAGAGGGGTGTAGTCTTGGCTAGACCAATAGTTTTAATTCCACACTTGTTTTGGTTAGCTGACGCGATTAATTTTAGAAATGACTATTCACCCCCCTCTAGTCCGCCATCTCAACCTTGCAAGTGGTATCGGAGCTAGGTCTCTCATTTGTGGTCTTCACCGACCTTAGAGGACGGTGACTTATGGGCTAGATGTTGATTGTCCATACACTTTTGATGGCACACACTTTGAACGGTGGAAAAATTAGATGGTATGCAATTTCAAGTTCATTTCCCCCCAAATGTGGTGGATCGTAGATGTGGGCTTTTCTCATGCGTTGGTTGAAAAGAATGCAACTAAAGCGCAAAAGAAATGCCTACATCTTGATTGCCAAGCTACTAACATTTTCTATCAATCCATGAAAGATAACATATTTGGGGAGATCATGTACATGAAGACCGCCCATGATATTTGGTTGTACCTCAACTTAATATATGGGAGTGTCTCCAATGATGATGATGATGAGCCCAAGAAGGAGGTGCATGAGTGCGTCGAGCATGACCACAATTTGGTGATTGTGGAGGATTGCTCCACCTCATGGTCAAGTGATGATAATGATGATACTACTACAAGTTCACTTGACAAGGTTGATGATGATGATTCAAGTGATGCAAGTGATGATTCTACCCCAAGCACACTTGATGATCATGATGTTGGTTCATGCTCAAGCCATGATTGTGATACTACTACAAGCCCATCACCATATTTCTTCATGTCACAAGGTGACACTAAGGTACAAAATGCTAATGTTTATGATCATGTTGATTCATATGATGAGCTTGTGAGTAGACTTGCTAGCATGACCTTGTCTTTAGAAAATGAGAAAGCTAAAACCAAGAAATTGAAAAATAAAAACTCTTTTCTAAAGAACACATGTGAACAACAAAAGCATCTACTTTATGTTACTACTTGTTCACATGAGGAGCTAAAATTGGCTCATGAGGAACTTAGTGTTACTCATGATAACTTGGTACAAGACCAAGCTTTCCTCACTAAAGAACTTTCAAATGAAAAATCTAAAACTAGTGAGAGCTCATCACATGGGTCAATTGATCAATCACAAATTGTTGCTAACCCATGTGATGTAGGCAAGAAGCATGTATCCACCTCTTGTGATGATTTATTTGAAATGCCATGTTCTTCACAATTAGATACTTGTTCTACTTCTATGTCTTGTGAGACTAACCTTTTGAAGAAGAACAATGAGCTCAAAAATGAAGTGAAGAATTTGAGCAACAAGCTAGAGTGGTGCTATAACTCGAAAGTCACCTTTGAGCACATGTTGAAGACTCAAAGAAACTATGATGACAAGTGTGGCCTTGGCTTCAAGAAGAAGATGACAAAGGGCGAAATAAAGAGAGAAAGAAAGATGAAGAAGCTACAACAAAGAAAGCTCTCTCATACCATGTGCTACCAGTGTCATGAAGTGGGACACCTTGCAAGTGGTTGCCCTAACATTGAGAAGATCAAGAAGACAAAACAAAAAGAGAGGCTCAAGCATGTGAAGTGCTTCAAGTGCCACACTTGGGGTCACCTTACCTCAATGTGCCCAGCCAAGCAATTGGTGAAGCAACTAGAAGAGCCTCAACCAAAGCCACAAGTTGAGCAAGAGAATACACCCCAAGAGCAAATCAAGATCAACCATGAAGATGGTGATAATTTGGTGATAAAGAAGAAGAAAACTAGAAGGGGTGGAAAAGCAAGAGAAAGAGCATTGCGTCCAAGGATGAATCAAGATGCAATGCAAATGAGCAAGAACAAAGAAGAGAAAATAGAGAAGATTGCTCACATGAGATGCTATAGTTGTGACACATTGGGCCACCTAGCTTTGAGTTGTCCAAACAAGCTTGAGAAGAAGGCTCAAGCAAACAAGGAGAAGCAAGGCAATGAGAAGCACAACATGAGCAAGGAAGAAAAGGCTCAAGCAAAGAGAAAGTGCTACTCATGCCGGGAAAGGGGACACATGGAACATTCATGTCCCCTAGAGAACACTCCTAAGCCTATTTCAATTGATGATGATTCTATGCTTATGAAGGATGGTAATGGTACCTCTGTGGTTGCTATTGCAAAACATCCCGCTACTCATACTAAGGCTATGCCTAAGTATGTTGCTCCTAACTTGAGAGGACCCAAACTTGTTTGGGTACCATCAAAAAGTGGATGATTGATTGTAGGTACCATCGGCATTGGATACTTGATTCAATTGATTTTATATTGATCATCATATGTTGAGTCAAGATATGAAGCTTAGTGCAATTCCAAACCCAATGCCAAGTGAAAATTGAGTGAAGTCCAAGTGCTATCAACATACAAGTGCTATAATTCAAGTTGTTGGTGATTCATTGGATATATTTGATGAGTTATAAATAATTGAGTTGAAGCTTGCTAGTTGGATGATCATGAGCTAGCCAAGGTATATCTCTTGTTGATCATTTCATTTGGGTGCATACGAGTTAATTGAATTGGATAAATATGCAATGTTGCTTGCTATGAGATGATTGAATAGATAATTGATTAGTAGTCAAGTTTGGATTGATTTTTGTTGGATAAGTTTATAATATGACATTTAGTAAGTGGATTGAATGGATTTATGTCTTGTGAAAGTATTCAAACGAGTTAGTTTCAAGTTTGATTCATATTTGATGAAGTATAGCTCAAGAGATTGAAATCTGTCCTATATTGAAAATCTGAGTGATCTATGATCTTAGCCATGTTTAAGTGATCAAAACTTATTGGATTGGCATGAAAATTGGTACATATGCTCTAAACTTATGGTATAAGTTTCCGTACAAATTTCATATGAATTGGATAAGAAATGCTTTAGTTTTTAGAGTGGATCTTGTCAGCTATGGTGCAGCAGTTTTTAGCATGTAGCAGTGGTGGAATAATTAAAATCTGTTAGCAATCTAGACGTCAAACAAAGCTCAAATTTTTACAGCTGCTATATAACTTAGTGAAGCACATATCCACCAAAATTCGTGATATTTAGATTTATACTTTGGGAGATATGCTTATTTCTTTGAAGTATACAGAATCTGCCAGAAAAGTGACAAATATTGGATTGATCTAGAGTCACTTTAATTGAAAGGTTCTCAAATTGCAAACATGTTTACAAGTGTTTGAGGTACCTAAGTTTGGTTTTGAGATGATCTTTAAGCATGACAAGCAAAGAGTACAAGGTCATTTGATTATGGAGTGTACTTTGCACACATTCGGTACTCAAATTGGAAGATCAAGATCAAACTCAAGATGAAGTTGAGGTTTAAGTTCTAGTGACTATTGGAAATTATTTGGTAGAAAGAAAAGGACTTAAACAATTAGAAAGAAAAGGACTTAAAGAAGGAATCGAGGTTACTCATCAAGTTAAGTCTATCACTTGGATCAATCAATCAAGTTATTTCAAGTGAGTATCAAGAATGGTTCTTGAAGAGAGGTCATTTCTCCCTAGTGTAGGGGCTTGCCGCCTATGAGTAGGTAAACCAAGTGTGGTACTTGGAAGGCTAACATGGAAGTAGTGATCCAAGAAATATTTGAGATGCTTAGTTGAAGCAATCAAAAGGGTTGACCAAAAAAAGCAAGCAACACCCAAAAGAGAGCTAGTCATGATATTTCAAGTGATATTCTCAAATTGATGCTCTCATGCAAGTAAAGATGAATAGAAGAAGCAAGCCAACCACAACAAGAAAGTGCACTTGATCATAAGTGGTATTCATTTCATATGTGTGAAGAATGGAATTCAAAATGGTATCTATTGGTCTTCACCAAGCTTATAATTGGACTTCACATTGCTATTGGGGTAATGAATTGGAATCTATGTGACTATCCTCTACTCCAACATAGCAAATGTATCATTGTAATATGCATGATCATTTCATCCCTTACTAGTATGCGGTTATACATATAGTACATGCTTTATAGTATCATGCATAATAGATGAAATGTTTAAATTCATAGCCTACCACTATTGCTTGAATGATTACTTGATCTAGTGGTTAGGATATGAATTTGTTCATGAGCTAGTGAACCTAAGTACTTGATTTAATTTGGATTGCCAACAAGTGACAAGTACAACATTGGAAAGATAACCCTTGCAAGAGGTGTGAAGAAGCTTGTCATTGGTTCAAACCAGACTTGGAAGCTTAGGCAAATCAATTTAGTTCAAGTCAACCATAGAAGCTCATGATAGTGATAAGAGTACAAGCACAAGACAACAATGCAAATGGATATCTAGTTTGTTTGTTACAAGTGGTATCTAGACTCAAGTATTTCATCAAGAATCTACAAGTGATGTCTAGATCAACTCACAAGTGATATCCTATAAGTGGTACTCATGAAGATAGCAAATGTTCAAGAAATGGTTTTTATTGATAAATCCAACAAGTGGTTCCATACTAGAAGATTCTTTCAAGTGACATCACATCTACACATGGTATCAATCATGCAAGATGAAGGTTCCATAAGTGATCCTCAACTTTAAGTGATTATCAAATGAAGAATGCATCCCTCACCTACAAGAGCTCAAGTGTATCAAATGGATGACCCATGCTATCACATAGGGGGAGGTGTCCCACAAATTGATATCAAGATCAAAGATCCTATGTGTGGTATCTCAAGAAGCCCTACAAGATACAAGTGGTACAAGTTACAAGTGGTATCTACAAGTGGTGTCATTCCAACAATCAAGTGATGTCCGTCAAAAATGCAAGATTCAAGCCTCAACCATCTACCCCAAATGCGTACCCTTGCATCAATGAGAAGCACACCTTTCATGGAAATTGATGACAAAGGGGGATAGATTGTACAAAGATATGAAAGCCTTGAGATCAAGATTGTACAAGAGAGATAAGATAAGATATGAAAGCTTTGGGAGAGATTGAGATAAAGAAGTAGAGGTTGGACATGGACATGGACAAAGAGGGAGCAACATTGAAGAAAAGAGATAGATCAAAATTCTTAGACAAGAGAAGCGCACAAGTAGGGGGAGCAAGCTCATGAACTTTGATTGATTGCATATGATTTGTGTATATTCATGTGCTTGCTTGCATTGCATAAGTTCTTAAATTCAATATGCATGCTTGTGTGATGTAGTCTAGTTATAGAATTTGATTGATAAAATGAAAACTAGCATGCATAGGATGATAGCTAGACACTTGGTATGCTTTTCAAGTAATGCTAGTACCTTGCTTTTAATGTTGATCTCATGAGGTATCTAGTGCTTTGATTTCCAAGTGATATCTAGCTAACCATGGTGCTAAGCATGAACTTAAAGGTGCAACTCCAATTGGTATTACGCTTCAAAGGTTCACTCTATACACCTTAGCATCATTTGGTAGTAATTACTCTCCCACAATTTCAATCTATGCATATGTGCGAGCTTCAAATCAAACACTAGCACATATGTAAGGGGAGCTAATACTACCATTTTGGGTTTGTGGTACTTATCCAAAATCATTTACACATGTAAAATTGCTTGGGCAAGCAACATGAATCCAAAAGAGCTTAATTTTCATATCTTTGTAGAGTTGTCATCAATTACCAAAAAGGGGGAGATTGAAAGGTCCTTGTGTGGTTTTGGTAATTGAGTGACAACCCTAGGTGGACTAATTGTGTTTATGTGAGATACACAGGTGATTAGTCCACAAGTATATGTGTGTGAGCAACATATGCCGTGAAGGTGAAAATGGTTTGGAGATGTTGCAAAGCTCACACATGTGATGATGAAGGAGCTTATTGCACATGAGACATGACATTGAGTCATGTGATCAAGGTGGAGAAGATCAAGACAAGACTTGGCTTGATGGACCAATTGCAAGCGTGAAGGGCAAGTCAGAGGCTTTGGACTGATGGACCGCGTGGCGGTGAAGCTTGAGCAAGACTTGGCGCTGATGGACGAAGGCAACGGTGAAAAGCAAGTGAAGTCAAGATCGATGAACCAATATGATCTTGTGATGATATGAAGTGGATCATATCATTGTTGATCGTGTTGGTGCATGTGTTGCATCAACATTGGATGAGACGGAATGGAATGTGCAAGGCAAAGGTATAACCTAGGACATTTCATTTCATCGGTCATAGGTGTGTAGAGAAATTTATGATCGGGTTTAGGATAGATGGCCGTACTATCAAGAGGGGCAAACTTATTTGCATATCGGTCATCTAGTGCCACTTGAGTGATCTAACTTTACATCGTTGCTAGGACTGAGTGGCGTGGCAAGTTGAGTGACTAATCCTTTGGGAAATGATTGTGAAAATGCTAACACACATACACATGGTGGTGTTGGCACATTTATAAAGGAGCTGAAGTTGGAGTTGATGTGGATCAACTCGGCGATGGAATAGAGGCGAGAAAGGTTCAAAACTCCACCGGCGGAGTGTCCGCACGTAGAGTGCGAATAGTTCGATGGTGCCACTGGCACGAAGAGTCACCGGACACTCAGGGTCTATGTCAGGTCAGTGCTGATGTATGGTGATGTAGGTGGCGTTGGAGTTAGGTGCGTGGGCATAGAACTAATCGAACGCTGGTCTATGTCCAGTCATGGTGGACCGGACGCGTCCGGTCGCAAAACAGAGGCTCAGGGAGCTCTCTAGAAATGACCGGAGTCAGGTGCAGTAGCGTCTGATCATTCACTATGCAGCGTCTGGTTGCAACTTAACCATTGAGATCGAGCAGCTCTAGTTGAATGTAGAGTGACACATGGATGGCGTAGAGCGACCGAACGCTGGCAGGGTGCGTCCGATCGATCTGACCGGAGCGTCCGGTCGTCCCGAAATTTGCCTAGTGAAGGGGTAACGGCTAGTTTAGCCTATGGGGCTATAAATAGAAGGTGGTCTTGGCCATGGCTTGAGTTGAGCACCTCAGGGCACTTTGTGTCCATGCTTGAGAGTGCTTGGGAGCCCTCCATCTCACATATGCTTGATAGTGATCATCTGATTGTGTGAGAGAGCTATTCTAGTGTAATTGCATCATGAGGTTGCATCGAGTGGCACTAGGTGATCGAGTTGCAAGCCGGTGGTGCTTGTTACTTTTGGAGGTTGCCACCTCCTAGACAACTTGGTGGTGGTCTCCATTGAAGCCCACAAGAAGCTTGTGCGGTGCTCCGGAGAAGAGTTTTGTGAGGGGCATTGTGCTCGCCCCGCGGGAGCCACAAAGAGCAACTCTAGTAAAGCATGTCATTGAGCTACCCTCACTTTTGGGGTTGGTTCTTGCGGTGCCTGATGTGTGGGCTTGGCAGGTGATGTCAATTAGCCATTGAACCACCAAGTGAGCGGTCGACACAACGGGGACTAGCATGTTGGCAAGCACGTGAACCTCAGGAGAAAAATCACCGTGTCAACCTTGTTCTTCCCGTTGGTTTGCATCCTCATTACACAAGCTTGTAATTACTTTCATATACATTGTGCTTGTGTAGTTGCTCTTGTATTTAGTTAAGCTTGTGTAGCTCACTAGTTACCTTCTTGCTTGTGTAGCATAGAAGTAGCTCCCTTGCGTGGCTAATTTGGTTTGTGTAACCTTGTTAGTCACATTGCTTAGTTTGTGTAGCTAAGTATTTGTGCTCTCTAATTTGGCATTGGTTGCCTTGTTATTGCGCATTGCTAGTGAGCTTAGTTGGCCTTGTGCTCTTGCTTACTAGCATGTGTAGGAGCTCCCTCATTGCTCAAAGTACTAGTGGCATAGGTTTGTGTGACCTTGCTCCTAGAATTAGTTAGGTGAGCTATAGCTAGCCCGACACCTTTGTTGCTTAATTAGTATCTTTGGAAGGTGATTGGGAACATAAATAGGGGAGTATAGTCTTAGCTAGACTGATAGTTTTAATTCCATACTTGTTTTGGTTAGCCGACGTGATTAATTTTAGAAAGGACTATTCACCCCCTCTCTAGTCCACCATCTCAACCTTGCAGGGGTACTCTCCGTCCAACCAGTGTCTGCCTTGACACGCTGAATGAAACAAATGGGATGGTTACCTGAGGAGGCAGATTTGTATAGTTGAAGACCCTCGTCTGCCTTGACACGCTGAATGAGGCATTTGGAGCAAATAGCTCTACGGCATGCTCTAGCATGTCATCCTTTGATAGCCTCCCCGTGCTCTCCCAGGTGTCATCGTTATCTCCCTTGAAGTCAAAGCCTAGTTGGGCCCTCTCTTTGTAGGGCTAAACGTTGTGCACTATGAAGCTTGCCGCCACCAGTCCGCCGTTAATCTCCACGCCTTTTATCAGGTTGAGAAGCTCCCTCACCTGCTCCATGTCGGCACTGCTCGGTTTCTCCAACTAGCTCTTTTGGCTCTCTGGGATGTGGTCGACGTCACAGCGGATTATAGGATGGCTTTGCTTCATGTAGAACCACCTGGCGTTCCACCCCTTCAGCGAAGTATTCAGTGGTATAGTGTTGTACTCGCTCACCATCCTATCCTAAAGTTGAAGATATACACCGCAGACCACCTTGGAACCGTCGTCACCCTTCTTCTTCAACCAGAATAGGTGTCTAAAGAGGTTGAAGTGTGGGATAACCCCCAGATACGGTTCATAGAAGTGGATAAAGATCGAGATGTGCAAGATGAGTTTGGGTGGAGATTGCACAGACTAATTACCCAAAACTCCAACAGATCCCTCAGGAAAGGATGAATAGGAAATCCTAACCCACGCCAAAAATAATCCTCAAACACCACTACTTCATCAGTATGAGGCATTGGGAAGGGCTCATCGCTGGCTAGCCACCATCTGGCGGTGACTCGGTCAGAAAGAACGCCCGCCTCCACCATCCTATTGATCTCCACCTCCCCCATCCTCGATGGCACCCATTCCTCATCACGGCTAGCTATGGCGGCCGCCTTCTTTGGCTTCACAGCTCCCTTCTTTGGTGCCATTTCTCATATTTGGGATTGGTGGCAGAAGTGCGTATGGATCTAGAAGTGTGATGGCTGAGGAGGAAGACGAAGTGGCAAAGTGGCGAAGGTGGGAGCGGGGGGTGTGGCGGCGCATTTGTATAGCACTCCCCCACTCTTTAGCATTTGAAGGTTTTTGGGAAACTGCTTCACAAAGTGTGCCCCTCCGAATTCTCTGAAACCGCATGGTGGGCCGTTACCTGGGCTTCCATGCAACTATAGCCCGTATCGCCCATTTATCGCCGGAATTTGTTACTTCTTGCCGAATATTTGTTGATTTCTCTGCCATCTATTATGGCTCAGTACTTACTACTGTACAACCATTACTCTGGTTTTTTCTCCAGGATTTGTTTTTTGCAAGATTTCCTCTTGTGGCTTGGGGACTGCGTCAGTACTATGACTTGGTTCCTCACCACACTGGGGAATTTTTTTCTGTTGACTGTTGTTTCTGACCCTAGCACCACGTGACCATGTCACCTACTATCAGGCTCAGGGACTAAGTGGGCACACTTCACCTTGCAGTGAATGTGCTTTTCTCATCTCGAGGCTATGACCGAGGACTGGCTGCCTGCTCGGCTGGTTTTCTACTTTTCTTCTACTTTGGACCCTAGCACCACATGACCACATCACCTACTGTCAGGCTCGAGGACTAAGTGGGCATACTTCACCTTGCGGTGAGTGTGTTTGCTTTAATCTAGAGGACTCCGTGCCTCTTGAAGCTAAAGAAGATCATCTCCCTTTCTTGTGGTCGGACTCTAAATAGGCACACTTGGTCCACTGCGAAGAAATTTTTTATTTTGAACTTGAGCTCCTTACATCCTTATGGCAAGCCATATTTGGGCCACACTGCTCGGTGATGGTTCACGCTGCTCGGTGACAGTTCATGCTGCTTGATGATGGCTCACAACTGCTCAACAACTCATCACGGTGGTTGGACCATGAGTTTGACTGCTCGGCTTTGTTCGCACCTGCTCAGACAAGCTCAAGATGGCGTTGCACAATGGATACAAGGTGCTCAGGGACTAGTTGTGCGGGGCACGACGCTGCTCGATGCCTCCTAGAAGACACCAAGAAGATATCCTGAAGATACTATGAGATCTGTTAGGATATGTATGATCCCATGATTTTTGTAATCTGTTATTACTTTCCGGTTATCTCCTAGATCTAACCGACTTGTAACCCTATCCTCGAACTATATAAGGCTGGCAGGGACCCCCTCCAAACTCATGCAATATCATACGATAGCCAATATAATCCAATAGACCACAGGAGTAGGGTATTACGTCATACTGATGGCCTGAACCTATCTAACTTGTGTGTCTTTGTTGCCTTCTTGTTCTTGATTAGATGCATCCCTACTGATCAATCTACCTTCATGGGATACCCCTCAAAGGACTGCCAATGATATTATGTCAGCAAGGTACGAGCTCCATACCATGTTGACCGGTTTCTCGGTGGGCGACGGCCCTGAGGAGCATGAGGAGTTGATCGAGGAATTTGTTGATGCATCGGAGGCCATTGTGGACATCACATCCGCTCAGGATGTGATAAACAATGTCTTTGATTAGTTTGTATTTATGACAAATTAAGCAATGAATGAAATCTTCTATTTTTCTATGATCATGTCTCAGCGTACTTCTATAATGTCTTTGTATACATCATCATTGTTTCTGTGTCTATTTTTGCTCTATAGGCGATACATCTCGTATCGGCTTTTCCCCCTTTTGGGTTAATTTTGAGCTAAAGATGATACCCTTCTAGTACCAGCTATTAGAGCCGATGACTAAATGAATCTGCTGTCAAGTATTAATCCAAACACTAGGATAATATTCCTTCAAACATTTTCCATCGATCGCTTCTTGATGGGTTGCACCAGAACTCTTCAGACCAAAGATTAAACAATTGACCGATCTAGGCCAGGCATCTCATTAAGCAAAATAATCTTAAATTTCCCTTAATAAACCTACCAATTATGGCCTATACCCAGGATTCGACTTAGCGCTCACATACGTCGGCCTAGGCCTATCTCTAGGATTAATGTCTATCTCCTTTAATTCACCGGCTGGCGTGAAGCCATGCCCTAGCTTACCACCCATACCATCTATAGGATTATCCATTAAAACAAACTCTCAGAGCCGATTGCTTGTATTGGCTGTTGGCTTTCATCATTGATCTTAATGAAGCCTCCTTCCCATAGTTTGGCAGGAAAACACTCGAAGTCTTCTAGTTCCCAATATACTAGATCGGCTGTTGTGATACTTATAGAATCATCAGCATGAACCAGCTCAACATCGTCTCCATGCCATAGAATCAAGCATTGATGCATGGTCGATGGTACACAACAGTTTGCATGAATCCAATCACAACCAATGAGTAAACTATATGACCCTTTTCCATCAATGATGAAGAATGTGATGAGCAAAGTTTTACTTTTGATTGTCAATTCGATGTTCATTGCCCCATGGTCTTAGATGCGTTACCCCCAAAATCCTTAAGCATCATGTCGGTCTCAATCAAATCTCTTGGTCCCTTGTAAAGTTTACGAAAAGTGGTGTAAGACATAAGATTGACAGAAGCACCTCCATCCACCAACATCTTGCTCATCGGCTTCCCATCAATAAAACCTTTTACATATAAAGTTTTTAAGTGCCGATGCTTGACTGTCTTATCAAATATAGCTTGCTGTACTACTATCAACTTGACAACTATCTCCTCATACTCCAATTCATCGAAATCGAAATAGACTTCTTGATCTACTGGCGCCCTAAATTCTGACGACAATAGAAAAGCCATTTGAATATTAGCCGATGGTTGACCCCTATTGGCTATTTGTTTAGCATGCCACACTTGAGGTCTACCAGATGCCTGAGCCTATTCTAGCTCTCTATTTCTTAGGCGTTGCACTCTTCTTTTCTGGCTTCTTGTCAAACCTTCTAGACACCATTGCCCTTCCTGCCAAACATATTCTTCTTCATTATCTTCTTCTCCATGATCAGCCCAATTTTGATCAACAACTCGTTTCCCAAGTCAATCATGGACACTTATATTTTTTAACCGCTGATCTATATTATTATGATGATATTCATCTCAAGCATGGATAGACCGATGGTTGGCTTGAGATTGTCTAAACTCCCAATATTGCTCACTGCACTTCGAGCAGTTATTTCTAGTAGGTAATTTCAAACCTTTGTTCCAGCAATGTCTAAAGAAAGGACAATTCCAATGTGATTCGGCTTGTTTTCTTTCATACCTCTCTTTCTCTTTTTGACGCTAGTATTCTTTCTCTTCTAGCCAGCGCTGATAATCCTTCTCCTTCTACCATTGCTATTTATTCAACAAAATTCAAGACGTGACACGTGGCCTTATTGCCCCGTCCCTTGATGTCTCTCCTTATTCGTATCGGCTCTTTTGTTGGTCACGATGCCTTCTAATCTCTCTATATTCATCAGCTAATATTTGTATCTTGGGATCGACTATTCTAGTTTCTCTTGCTCTGGTTGATGTCAGGACCTTAGTCTTCCCTTTGAGCAACCTAGCATCAACCATGTTCTAATCTCTGGGGAAAGGATTATCATCGACTTTCATCTTCCGACGTGTATCGAATTTGAGCTTCCCTTGATGAATAGCCCTCTGTATTTGTTACCGAAAGATTCTACACACATTAGTAGAATGAGAAGTGGTGTTGTGAAACTTGCAGAACTTTTTATTCTTTAACTGATTAGGGGGCAACATAACATGATTGGTGGGCAACTTGATCTATCTCTTCTAAAGCAAGAAATCAAAGAGCTTGTCTGATTTTGTGACATCAAAATCATACCTTTCTTCAACTCCTTTTCCCAAGGATTTGGCACCATTACTGTCTTCTTACCCCAATTCCATTTAGCCACAACAATCTCTTCTTCTTTGTAGTCATTACCATCATCAACTAAATATGGATTACAGGCTTCGGCAA
Organism: Miscanthus floridulus; assembly: GCF_019320115.1. Classification (NCBI taxonomy): domain Eukaryota; kingdom Viridiplantae; phylum Streptophyta; class Magnoliopsida; order Poales; family Poaceae; genus Miscanthus; species Miscanthus floridulus. The sequence goes on along the minus strand of NC_089583.1, from coordinate 43,866,583 downwards.
TTGCGGCGCTCTTTTGGAATCGGGTATCTCTGCGCATACGCTGGAATTGGCTATTGAGTGCTGCCACTTGTTGACCCAACTGACCTAAATTATCAAACTCTTGCTCAAGCAGCTTCTCTCTCCACGTTGGCAACATTCCTCGAATAGCCAAAGTAGCTAGCTGATCATTAGTTAGATTCAATGAGAAGCACAAATTTCTAGTCTCTCGGAATCTCTAAAGAAACTCGGTACCTGATTCATTAGTTCTCTGCCTTATGGTCGTCAAATCGGTAATTTTCTTTTTCCCTGTCCTAGTGTAAAAATATGTATGAACCTTTTTCTCTAGGTCAGCCCAATTAGCAAATGGAATTAACTAGCAATGATAAAAACCAAGTGAATGCTGGTCCCAACAGGGACAAGGAGAAGAAACAAACTCGATGAGCCTCCTCAATGGATGCTTCACCCAACTATGTAAGATACCGACTGACATGTTCTATTGTGCTTGTGCTATCCTGGCTAGTGAACTTAGCTAACTCTGAGAGCCTGTAATTTGTAGGAAGAGCGACCAAATCATACCACTCTAGATATGGGCGTTTGTACGAGAAGATCTACCCTTTTGGCTTCAAACTGAACTGATTCTTCATCATCCCGTTCACTCTGAGCAACAACTCATCAGCACTTGAATATGGATTTCTTTGCAATTGTTGACCCATCTACGGATTAAAATTCTAGGTACCTTGATACCCTAGATTTGGAATCATATGAAAGGTATTGTAATCTATGCCACAATGATACCCTTGTGGAATCTTTATCTATTGGGTCCTTTGTTGGTTTGCTGCTTGAAGTCTCTGGTTGTAAATGCTGGGATCTGTATCTCTATGAATCTTTTGAACTAATGGCGCTATTTTTTGAGCCAACGACGGCATCTGGCCTGCTGTGCCAAAATTAACCATTTGATTCTGAACTTGCCGACGATATCTGGCCTGCTGTGCCAAAATTAACCATTTGATTCTGAACTTGCCCCATCGACTGTTGCACATGCTACACTAACGATCTAGGATTATACTGCATCTGATTAGTAGTAGCACCCTAAACTTGCTCAAATGAGCTCTGAACTGCCTGGACATCATCATTACTAGCTGGTGCTGCTTCTTGATAGCTAGTACCAGCTTGATTAGTCCCCTGAGTCGATGGATGTGGAATATTATAGTAAACTGGTCCAACCTGATCAATTGGATATCCATGAAACGCCTCTTTCATGGTGTTGTGGAATGTGATCAAGAAAACTATATTAGCTAACTCTGATCTAAAGTACTAATAGTGGGGGTCGACCAAATTGATGCATCCATAATTACGAGCTATGGACCAGATTCAACTAGCTAGTAAACCTTCTCAAGATCAGACATGCCTTGACCGCGTACTATGCACGACCAAGATCGAAGCAGGATAGCCGATGAAACATTATCCATCATTTAAAGTAAGAACCGTCGCAATGTAACATAATAAATGATGGATTAAAAGGATATGAGGCCGATCTAGATCGATCTCGATCGGGTAGGTTGATATTGCTAAAACTAATGACAATAAGAACATCAGCAAGATCGGTAACTTAATGAATCTACACGAAGGACGCTACCCTTAGGTAGAGCCGATAATTTGACCTTAATCTAATTCGAGCAGTGGAGGTCAAACTTAATAGATGCAGCCATACTTGAACTAGATTAGAGTCGATAACAAGCTTATACTAGAGATCACAATGGAGGTCGAACTTAACCGATGCAGCCTTACAAACAAAAGTATAAGCCATAACGGTACTTACAGGCAAGTCGAAGGTCGGCCGGACCGATGCAGTCCTACTTATCGAAGAACTTGCTGAGATCTACACTACTCCTACTCCTAACAGTTGGCGTAAAGCCAAAAAAAGTAATTGGTATTGATTGATTGGATGTCCTTTTACAATAGCCGGGGTCCAATATTTATAACCAGAACCTAAGCATGAATCCTACTCAAATATGACTCATTACAATCTTTGGTATAAGAGAAAACATTCCTAATTTAAGGTAACTTGGATCCTAATCTCTCCCTTTTTTGTAGAGTCCAACATGTCTTTCCCGATGCATCTGAAGAGAGTTGATTCTAGTGCCGCATCTGAATCAGCTGATATCGACCCTTATGCAATCGATTCCTTGATGATACAATCCTGGAACCTTCGAGTTCCCACATTCTTCCTCCCAAATTTTGGTGTAAACAGAACATTACATGGTATTTAAGAGGATTGTTTATATGTATATGTCTTGAGAATCGATATGAAGTCTTTATATGTCATCGGGTCCTTATCTATTGAATCAAAGACCCATGCCATGCCCATTCCGACATCGACGCCTATACAAATCCAGTGGTGGCTGCATGAATTTAATCATAGAAATTGATAAGCTCTTTTGCATCGAACAAAACAATGTGTACTGTTAAAGCTTTAAGTATATAGTTGAACTTACTCGAAGTTGTATGGCAGCCATATAACTTGGTTATGCTGGAGGTATTTAAAAGCTAGGACTATGTACGCCGTAGTCTTTAGGGCCACCGCTCTTATTTCCTTGTTTTAGATTTCCTCTTTCTCCTCAACGGTCTTTCTAGCAGCTAGCTCATTGCAATCCAATGACCATTCTTTGGCGTAATTGAAGTTTGGCTGTGCTATACATTGAGGGTCTACGTACCCCGATTGCACACTTAGCATTTGTTTTGAAATGTGCACTTGCATTCTACAAATCACGTCGTGGGTTAGTTACAAAAAAAATCCAAAGATTAGAATCATATTATATCAAGAGGGCAAGGACTTATAGGCACCACATGTGAACTAGATTTATTTCCATTTCTTTAAGGTGAAACATTGTCTGGGCGTCATTGATGTCAAAGGCAATTACCCCATTTGGGCCTTCAAATGTGTTGGCGGGAAAGCATGCTTGTATGATTTTTATTTTTGTCTGGAGAGCACTCAAGTACCAATCATGGAACCTTTTCATTCCAAGTGGTAGGTGCTGGATGTCCTGATTTGGTAGGAAGGGCTTACCCCTTTCATAGGTTTTTGGGCAATCCTTTGACCATTTGGTGTCATCAACATTTGGATACCTCTTTGCCGGTTTTCGGATGTGGCTGAGGGCCTCCTTGGATGGTGGGACTTCTTTGACTTGGTTCTCAGGCTTGAACTGGTCATGGGCATACCACTTGCACGTTGTCTTTTATTGATGTATAAATTGGCCTTATAGTGATTGGAATCTACTACTGAATTTTTGGCTCCTTGTGGGCACCCTCTTGTACATGAACTTCTTCTAAAGGCATGTGCTCGCTATGAGGCTCTTGCTCCTTATGAGGTAGAGAAGGCTATGACATCTTAGGCACATGCTCGCTAGGAGGCGGGGAAGACTATGGCATAGGTTGTGGCATCTCATGTATGTGCTTGCTAGGAGGCAGGGAAGAATGTGGCATCTCAGGCAAGTGGTGGTCACAAGACGGTGAAAGTAACTCCTCCTCCTCAAAGTCCCTCCAAACGTTGAACAGGTGGTGAAGAAGCTATTAATACAATGTCCTGTTTGTGCTAGAGGATGAACTGGTTCATTACTTCTCCAAGTAGTGTCAGTCCCTTGGGAGTTGGGTCCATCTTCCATTGCATGAACTCGAGCTTCACAGAATGCACCTCGACCCTAGTGTAGTCCAGCGGAATCCTATTATTATGATGCAAGCTGCCAGGAGGATGTGCCACACCCTATGCCACCTCCATCATAGTGTTCTGCCTACTGATGAGAACCACCAAAGTGCAACTAGTTGGTTCCCATATGTGATCGACGGCGGTTGTGGCTGTAGTGGAACCTTGGCTGCTAGGAACATCCGGAGGGCTACCAACTAATGCTAGTTCTCTTGGGGGCACCATTACTGTCCTTGGCTCCAAAGATAGTCCTTGATACTCCAGTGCCTTCGCAACTAGAGCCTTCATGGTGAGCTCAAGATTAGCCTCTCGGTCTCTGCCATGTTTCTTGTACATGTGTTGGTCCTTTTTGAATCCATGCTTCTAAGTCATTCTTTTCCCTAGCCCCCTGGTGCGGCCTGTGTGCTCGAGGTTTCCCAAGGCAAGGCAAAGCTCATGCCTCTCTCTGGAAGGCTTGAATGAGCCCTTCTCCTTGTCTTCAACATATTTCAGTATCTTTGATACTGCCTGTTCCGTCTCTAGGTTATTAAACTTAAGCCCACTAGATGCTTCTATACTAGTACTCCTCCCAAGGATCTAGTTCCTTGAGCGTACCTTCAACCCACTCAAGGAGAATGACCCAGATGTGGCGGCCTCTTCCTCCATCTTTCTAAACTGCTCTTCCTTCCCATAGTAGCCACCAGGACCTAGATAATGGTGGTGTTTGTTCTTCTTCGCCAACTCAGTGTTATGGGCACTAGGGGCCAATGCTTCCGGTGAAGTCTTCTGAGCCACAAGGTCCGCCCATTGACTAGAAGTTATGTGGCCAAACTCGTTGAAGTGAGTTAACCCCTTTTGGATATAGTTCAAGTTGAGGTCCAACTTCCAATGTCGGAATAACTCTCCCATTATCTTCAGAGCTTGACATTTTTACTAGTTGATGGCTTCCCTCCGAAAACCAAAAATTGACGATCAAGAACTTCTCCCATAGATCTATCTTATCTCCTCTGGTACTTTTTTCTAGCTGATGATAGTTGGGTTCAACTGATCTCTTACTAGGGACCCAATTGCATTATGGAATCATCCTCTGAGATGCTTTGGCTGACGGATCTCCCCTGCTGGCCTGACCTCTATGATCACATAGCATGCCTTATCTGGATATTGGTTATTTTTTCTGTCCCCCATTTCCTCTTCGGCTTGGTACCCAAGTTCATGGCCATGTCTTAGGGCTGTAGAGCAGAGGCGGCAATATCCAACTCTATGGATGTTGCCTCTGATCTCCCTCCCTCTACTTTGTCTTGTCCGGTGACATGTCGCAGACGTTGACATTGTCTTTTTGGAGTTTTAGGAGGGGCCTATATATATAAGAGGTCAAAGTGTTATTAATTGTAACACGATCAAAGCATTAGAAAAATTTACAAACTAAGGCTTTATCCTTATCTCCTTGTTCGGGTCAAAATCCTTGTCCAGCTCCTCCGTTGCCTTTCGTCTAACTTCACGTGGGAAAGGATCCTCAAGACTTTCATATGCCTCTTCTTCATCCTCGTCATCATCATCTTCTTCATCATCACCTCCAGTAGCCTCTCTTGCTCTTCTTTCTTCTCCCTCTTCCTCGTCGGACTGATCCTGAGTAAGCATCTCTGCTAGACCCTTGTCTAGCTCATCATTGAACTGCTCTTGAGTAATGTGCTCTAGTTCTAGCTCTTCAAAGATTGGCCCATGCTTAGGGATTCGAGTTGCACTGTCTCTTGTCCACAACATTTCATGTTTTGTTCTAATAGAACCAAGAAAGTTGACTTTAGATATGTAAGAAGATAAAAACAACAATAGATCAAAAAACGAGTAGTAGCAGTAGTGGATGCCTTAGAAACATGTCAACATTTGATCATGAACTTGGAGCATCATGGCATCATAAACATAGTGAGCATATATAAAAATAGTGAGCATATAGAAAAAGATAGTAGGGGCAGCTAGTAATGATGCCAAGTTCCTCAGAAGTTCATGATCATCAGCTCATATTCTAGACAATTTCTAGAGATGGACAATTTCAACATTGGCAAAACAAAGGAGAGGAGAGGAGAGTTTGCCAAACAAAAACAAGGAGCATATATAAACATAGTAGTATTAGTAGTAGGGTAGTAGTAGTAGGAGGAGGAATAGCAGGAGTATGTTGACGGTCCTTAACGCCTAAAAATAATCACCAATTCCCGCATAAAATCCTCCCATATAAACACCAAACTTAGTATTAGGGTCTATAACTAATAAATTTCATGAGTTTTGGTGATTGTTCAATTGCATGAGGATATATCTAGAAAACATGGAAAAATAATCAAAGTGCGCATTTAGATAAAGCGTAAAAGCATATTAGCACAAAGAATAAAGGAGAAGGCCACCCACCTATCACATCTAGGTGCCAAACCCACATGGACACAGCCTAAGCCCAACAAGGAACCACCATGCGAAAGGCAGTTGCATGCAAGCTCCATCAGGGAGCGGTAGACCCCTCCTTCATGCCTCTCGCCTCCAGATGCCATGTGGCACTCTCTGGTGGCCTATCCATGGTGGTTGCATGCGGGTCTTCCAAGAATAGTCCTCCACACCAACCTACAACTAGTATAAATAGGAGGGGAGAGCCACCTCTCTAGCACACACCTCTCACTTAAGCTTCACTCTTCATACTTTTAGTGGTAGTTTCCCTCTAGGTGCTTCACACCTAGTTGTAATAGAAAATAGGGAGAGAGGTGAGGAAAGATCCAAGGAGGAGCCGGGTCTGTCGGATCCTCTTCAACTTTGTACTTCTATGGAGTCGACTCATCTTGAGTAGCCTCTAGGTTTAACTTTTGGTAATTCTAAAATTTCTATTTGATCAAGTTCATTGCTTACTTTACTTTGCTTACGGGATCTCCGCTCGACCGAGTGCTCTAGTCTTAAGATCTAGACTAGAGTAGTAATCATTAGCATAGATGTGGTGTCTAGGCTAGTGTTTATCTGAGTTTGTGCCCAATCCCATGGAATAGTTGTGGTAGCCCTAGAGGTGATAGCTCTGACTAGGCCTTTGTAATCCACAATGATCGGATTGGTGTTTCTGTAGAGATTTTTGGCAGCCTGACCCCAATCACCTCTTCCCAGTCTTTTCTTGGATCGGAAAGGTACTTTTGCTCTGAAGTAAGAGAGTTTAGTAAGCCTGAACCTTGGTTACCTAGTTTATCTTAGACAAACCTTAGGAAACCCCTCTCTACCCACAAAAACGCTTTTATCTTGGACAACCTTGATCCTTTCTAGTACACTTCTCATTCCCCGTGAAAATTGATACCTAGGAATACTCCGGGTGGAAGCTACAACAGTATCCGTACAGTTGCAGAATTATCTGTTTGGGTTAACAAATACCAACAGAGTAGGAGTAGGAGTAGTAGGAGAGGAGAGGAGAGTAGTAGTAGAAGTAGTAGAAGATAGAGTAGTAGGAGAGGAGAGGAGAGTAGTAGAAGTAGGGCAGTAGTAGTAGGATAGTAGTAGTAGTAGTAGTAATAGAAGAGAGAAGGATAGTAGTAGTAGTAGAAGTAGAAGTAGGGAAGAGAGAAGAGAGTAGTATGAATAGTAGTAGAAGTAGTATAAGGGAGGTGAGGAGTGGAGCAGCACCAATATATAGCAGCAGCAAAGTCAAAATTAATCAATAAAAGCAATGGCAGCAAATCAGTGAGGACAACAATTGTTAAGCCAACAAATTAGTGACATTCAGTCTAGTGATCATATATATCCAAAATCACAGTCCAAGCTACTAAGCACTAATTGAGAGTATTCATTCACTAATCCACAAGCTATATGAAAGAAAATGACATTTAGTTATCCACCAAGCAAATCCCACGGCATAGAAAATGATAGATTTGGTTGGGCACCACCACAGATACCATGGAAACAGGATAAACAAAAACACCATGGTAACCACTAATCTAGACAGAGAGAGATGGAGACCATGCCAATGTGGAAGATCATGGAAATAAGATGTATAGTGGACCAAAGATCCATTTTACAACACAACATGTTAAATTCATCACCAGTGTTGTAGCAACCAAAAGGAACAGTAAAATTGGTCACTAAATCATGGATGAATTGATGTTTACTACAAATTCTTCCTCTTTACCAAATACTAGTCAAAATGTTCAGTGCACCAAAACAACATATCCATACACAAGCAAAGGTAAAAAGTATTAATCTTAGCAGCCACTAAGCATGTGAATGTCAACTCCACAATGAATCAGGGTTCAAACATTTAATTATCCACAGTTTATACTGATTATATGCTCTGATTGAGCTCCCTCTAAACTGGAGAAGGACTAGGGAATGGAGGAGAAGGGGTTGGACGTACCTACAGAAGACCTGGCAGAGAGGGATGCCAGTGACTAAGCTTTGTGGTGGGGTCATCGACCACCGTTTCAGGGCCACCGAGGAGGGGCGCGACAACCAAGGAAAGTCCCACTGCCCGCCGGTGGAGGGACTACGCGAACGCTAGAGTGAGGGCACGGCCAATGGGTGGAGGGTTAAAGGTCCTAATATGACTAGAGGGGGTGAATAGCCTATTTAAAATCTACAAATCAACTAGAGCAATTTGATTAGTATAACAAATAGCGAAATGCAAGCTTGCTCTAGCTCTACAAGGGTTGCAAGCCACCTATCCAATAATTCTAGTTGTTATGATCACTAGGCACACTAATCCACTAGGTCACTACTCACTAAGAGCTCTCACAATTGCTACACTAAAGAGCTCCACTAGATGAACTTAATCCACAAAGCAAGCTCTCAATTCTAGCTACACTAAAGAGCTTGATATAGCTAGTTTGTGGGAATGTAAATGAGTAGGCGAGGTGATTATACTGCCACGTAGAGGAGTGAACCAATCACAAGATGAATACTTTATCAATCACGGAGAATACCAAAGGGCAAGAGACAACCAATTTTCTCCCGAGGTTCACGTGCTTGCCAACACGCTATGTCCCCGTTGTGTTGACCAACACTTGGTGGTTCGGCGGCTAAGAGGTGTTGCACAAACCTCGTCCACACAATTGGACACTGCAAGAACCTACCCACAAGTGAGGTAACTCAATGACATGAGCAATCTAGCTAGAGTTACCTTTCGGTGCTCCACCGGGGAAGGTACAAATCCCCTCACAATCACCGAAGATGGCCACGAACAATCACCAACTCATGCCAATCCTCCTCCACTGCTCCAAGCCGTCTAGGTGGTGGTAACCACCAAGAGCAACAAGTGAATCCCGTAGCAAAAACACGAACACCAAGTGCCTCTAGATGCAATCACTCAAGCAATGCACTTGGATTCTCTCATAATCTCACAAAGATGATGAATCAATGATGGAGATGAGTGGGAGGACTTTGGCTAAGCTCACAAGGTTACTATGTCAATGCAAATGGCCAAGAGAGTGAGCTTGAGCTGGCCATGGGGCTTAAATAGAAGCCCCATGAAATAGAGCCGTTGGGCTACTCACTACACTAAACACGGGCTGACCGAATGCTCTGGTCATATCAACCGGACGTAGGACCCCAGCATTTGGTCGTGCGATGCATGCCACGTGTCCCTTCTCTTTAAATAATGAGCGCTCGATCTCAACGGTTAAGTGATGACCGGACACGCCGCTATGAAGTGACCGGACGCTGGACCTCAGCATCCGGTGATTTCCAGTAAGCATCCAGAAGCAAGAAATCATGACCGGACGCGTCCGGTCATGCTCGACCAGACACACCCAGCGTCCGGTCACTCAACGTCATCATACGTCAGACTAATCGGACTCAGGCCCTGAGCGTTCGGTCAGGTTTTGCGCCAGCATCCAGTCATGAGACCGAAATCGCACGCCCTCTACTGCCACTGACCGGATGCACCGGTCCAACCAAGACCAGTGTCCGGTCACTTACAGTGGCCTCCATCTTTTCTATAAAGGGCGTCGGTGACATCGTCGAACTATCCGCACTCTACGGGCATACACTCCGTCGGTGAAGTTTCTAACCCTTGCTCAAATCTCACCTTGTGCATATGTGTGTTAGCATATTTTCACAAACATTTTCAAGGGTGTTAGCACTCCACTAGATCCTAAATGCATATGCAATGAATTAGAGCATCTAGTGACACTTTGATAACCGTATTTCGATACGAGTTTCACCCCTCTTAATAGTACAGCTATCGAACCTAAATGTGATCACACTCACTAAGTGTCTTGATCACCAAAACAAAATGGCTCCTACCATTTATACCTTTGCCTTGAGCCTTTTGTTTTTCTCTTTCTTCTTTTCAAGTCCAAGCACTTGATCATTACCATGGCATCACCATCATCATGTCATGATCTTCATTTGCTCCACCACTTGGACTAGTGCTACCTATCTCATAATCACTTTTGATAAACTAGGTTAGCACTTAGGGTTTCATCAATTCACCAAAACCAAACTAGAGCTTTCAATCTCCCCCTTTTTGGTAATTGATGACAACCCTTTCACAAAGATATGAATTGAAATTCAATTGAATCCATGTTGCTTGTCCAAACATATTTACCATGTGTAAAAGAATATGGACAAGTTTCATGAATCCCATATGGTAGCGATTGCTCCCCCTACATATGTGCTAAGAGTTTGGATTGAAGCTTGCACATATGCTTAGATAGGAAATATAGGAGACAATGTCTACCAAATTATGCTAAGGTATAAGAGATGGACCTTTGAAGCATGATACCAATCGGAGTGCACCAATATACCATCCTTAGCACCATTAGTAACTAGACATACACAAAACTAGAATACCCCATGAGATCAACATTACAAGCAAGGGTCTAGTTTCCATATGAATGAACATAAGTCTAGTTACTTTAGCCTATGCATGCTAGTTTTTCACTTTCACCATTCAAGCATATAACTAGCATACACCACACAAGCATGGATATTGAAATTTAAAACTTGTGCCATGCAAGCAAATATATGAAATGCACATTCAAATACAACATACAAGTTTATGAGCTTGCTCCCCCTACTTGTGTGCATTCTTGATTGATCCCCTTACAATGTCATTTCATTTGTTTTCATTTTTTGCTCCTCCTATCTTACTATCTTTGTGAATTTCTCTCCCCCTTTGTCAACAATTAGCACAAAAGGTGAGCTCAAATTATAGATAGGTTGGGGTGAAACCATGTGAAATGAGGATCATTTTCCCAATTTGGTTCAATCTAGATCACTTGCAAAAGATATTTAACTCGGTTTGATCCAAGGACAAGCTTCTTCACACCTCTAAATAAGGGTTATCTTGTACCATGTTGAGTTAAACACTTATAGCTTATTTTCTAGATCAAACACTAGGTTTACAAGCCCACAAACATGTCATATGCTACCACTAGATCATTTCAAACATACAAGCAATAGTGGTACCATACAAGCATCAAATTCATTTGATTTTCATGAATGAGCCTAGGACATGATAGGAATGACTAGATGCACTAAACAAGTCCTTAGCAATGGATGGATGACATGTCAATCAACTTTACCTTGCTTTGCTCGAAGGAGAGGCATGTCATATAATGGGGGGTGCATCAACACATATTGGAGAAGTCAAGTATGTTCAATTCATTCCTTAGCTTGCAAAACCTCTTCTCATCAAGTGGCTTGGTGAAGATATCGGCAAGTTGATCTTCGGTGCCCACACTCTCAATGCAAATGTCCCCTTTTTGTTGATGATCTCTTATGAAATGATGGCGGACATCAATATGCTTTGTTCTTGAATGTTGAACCAGGTTGTTGGTGAGCTTTATGGACACTTTCATTGTCACATAGCAATGGCACTTGCTTGAATTTGATTCCAAAATCACTCAAAGTAGCCTTCATCCAAAGTAATTGAGCACAACAACTATCGGCCGAAATGTACTCCGCTTCGGCGGTTGAAAGTGCTACACTATTTTGCTTCTTTGATGACCAAGACACAAGTGATCTTCCCAATAGTTGACATGTGCCCGATGTGCTCTTTCTCTCAACTTTGCATCCCGCATAATCGGAGTCCGAATATCCAATCAACTCAAATCTTGCTCCTTTGGGATACCACAATCCAACATTTTGTGTATGCTTCAAGTACCTCAATATTCTCTTTGTTGCCTTCAAATGACTTTCTCTTGGTGAGGCTTGAAATCTAGCACACATACATACACTAAACATCACATCTGGCCTTGATGCGGTCACATAGAGTAGGCTTCCAATCATAGACTGATACATCTTTTGATCCACCATATTGCCACTAGCATCACTATCCAAGCTTCCACTTGTTCCCATTGGTGTACTAATAGCTTTAGCATCATCCATTCCAAACTTCTTGAGCATGTCCTTGATGTACTTGCCTTGACTCACAAATGTGCCATTCTTCATTTGCTTGATTTGAAGACCAAGGAAGTAACTAAGCTCTCCAATCATAGATATCTCAAACTCACTTGCCATCATCTTGCCAAACTCTTCACAAAAATCTTGATTTGTTGACCCAAATATGATATCATCAACATAGATTTGTATTACAAACAAGTCATTTCCAAGCTTCTTGGTGAAGAGAGTGGTGTCAACCTTTCCCATTTTGAATCCCTTAGAGAGTAGGAAATCCCTCAATCTCTCATACCATGCTCTTGGTGCTTGTTTCAATCCATACAAAGCCTTTCTCAACTTGTAAACATGGTTGGGTTTCTTTTCATCTTCAAAACTAGGAGGTTGCTCAACATACACAAGCTCATTGATGTACCCATTGAGAAATGCACTCTTCACATCTATTTGGTACAACTTGATGTTGTGGGCACAAGCATAGGCTAACAAGATCCTAATTGCTTCCAATCTTGCAACCGGGGCATATGTTTCTCCAAAGTCAAGACCTTCAACTTGAGTGTAACCTTGAGCCACTAATCTTGCTTTGTTCCTTATTACTATCCCATCTTGATCTTGCTTGTTCCGAAAGACCCACTTGGTTCCAATCACATTATGATCCTTAGGCCTCTCAACTAACTCCCATACTTGGTTTCTTGTGAAGTTGTTTAGCTCTTCATGCATAGCATTGACCCAATCAACATCCTTCAAAGCTTCATCTATCTTCTTAGGTTCAATGGATGACACAAATGAGAAGTGCTCACAAAATAAAGCCAATCTTGATCTAGTTTGCACACCTCTTGAAATATCACCAATTATAGTGTCCAATGGATGATCTCTTGCAACATTGGTTGGTTGAAGCACTTGCACTTGATTGCTTGCATTTGATTGATCACTTGGTTGAGATGATGAACTAGCCACTTGTTGTTGATCTTGCACTTTGTCATCACTTGTTCTTGCTTGAACTTGATCATGAGAACCACTAGCTTGCACATTTGAGTTAGAGAGCACTTGATTCTTGTCATCTTCAACATCAATCACCTCTCTAGGCCTTATATCACCAATGTCCATGTTCTTCATTGCATTGACCAATTGAGTGCCTCTTACATCATCTAGATTCTCATCTTCCTCTTGGGAACCATTTGTTTCATCAAATTCCACATCATGAACCTCCTCAAGAGTACCACTAGCCAAATTCCAAACTCTATATGCCTTGCTAGTAGTGGAGTAACCAAGCAAGAAGCCTTCATCACATTTCTTTTCAAACTTGCTCAATCTAGTGCCTTTCTTCAATATGTAGCATTTACAACCAAAAACCCAAAAGTATGCTATGTTGGGCTTTCTTCCATTCAATAGCTCATAAGGTGTCTTCTCCATCATGGGGTGACAATAGAGTCGGTTGCTATAATAGCAAGCCGTGTTGATTGCTTCGGCCCAAAATGAATGACTCACATTGTACTCACTCAACATTGATCTTGCCATATCAATCAAAGTTCTATTCTTTCTTTCAACTAGGCCATTTGATTGTGGAGTGTACTTGGCCGAGAATTGATGTCTAATTCCAAATTCATCACACAACTCATCAATTCTAGTGTTCTTGAATTCACTACCATTGTCACTTCTAACTTTCTTGATAGTTGTTTCAAACTCATTGTGAATGCCCTTGACAAATGATTTGAATGTTGCAAACACATCACTCTTGTCAACAAGAAAGAACACCCATGTGTATCTAGTGAAATCATCCACAATCACAAATCCATATTTGTTTCCACCAATGCTAGTGTATGTGGTTGGTCCAAACAAGTCCATGTGCATCAACTCAAATGCCTTAGATGTGCTCATCATGCTCTTCTTAGGATGTGTGTTACCAACTTGCTTTCTGGCTTGACATGCACTACATAGCTTATCCTTCTCAAATGTGACATCTTTCAAGCCTCTAACTAAGTCATGCTTAATCAACTTGTTCAATTGTTTCATTCCAACATGACCAAGCCTTCTATGCCATAACCAACCCATGCTAGACTTAGTGATCAAACATGTTGTCAATTGAGCTTCTCTAGCATTGAAATCAACCAAGTATAGATTCTCATATCTAAATCCTTTGAATATCAAGTTAGAGCCATCTACACTTATGATCTCTACATCATCCACACCAAATATGCACTTGAAACCAAGATCACACAATTGAGCTACCGATAATAGATTGAAGTTCAAGCTCTCTACTAGTAGCACATTGGAAATACTCAAGTCATTGGATATTGCAATCTTACCAAGCCCTTTGACCTTGCCTTTGCCATTGTCACCAAATGTGATACTATCAATCCCATTGCTCTTGTTTTCATTGATTGAATTGAACATTCTTGGATCACCGGTCATGTGTTGTGTGCACCCACTATCAAGCACCCAATGCCTTCCTCTAGGCTTTATAATTGACCTACAAAAGAAGATCAATTCTTTTTAGGTACCCAAACTTGCTTGGGTCCTTGAAGGTTAGTTACCAAAGTCTTTGGTACCCAAATGGCCTTCTTCTTTGGGCCCACAATTGGTGTACCAATGAACTTTAGCCTTCACACCATTGGCACCCTTAACAAGCATGTAACAAGAATCAAATTTAATTGAGGATACATTAGGTAGCTTGTTCTTGTTAAGTCTTGCAATATTGCTCTATATGCCCAACTTGCTTGCATCTATTGCAAAACCGACCATTGCCCTTCACAAAGCTAACTTTGGGAGTGACAAAGGCCGCCTTGCCTTTCTTGGGGGTATAGCCTAATCCCTCTTTGTTGAGAGAAAACCTTTGGCTACCCAAGCACTTTAGCAAGCGGGCATCTCCACCATAGGCATTGCCTAAGGCACGAGTGAGCTCATTCACCTCCTTCTTGAGGGTCTCATTTTCCACCATTAGTGAGGCATCACAAGTGAGACCATCACTCAAAGGTGAGGTAGAAGTAGTAGTGCTACAAGAAGTGTTAGTGGGAGCAACTACAATGGGCTTATAAAAAGATTCATCAATAAGATCACATGTTAGTCCCACATCACAAGACATAATCACTTGCTCCTTCTTGGCTTCCTCTATTTTGACTTGCTCGATGAGAGAGGAGTGAGCCTTTTCAAGCTTAGAGTGAGCTTTGCCAAGCTTCTCATGGGCTTCCATTAGCCTCTCATGAGTGGCATTGAGCTCATCAAAGGATTGCTCAAGAAATTTGACTTTCTTGCGTAATTCTTTGCACTCCTTTCTCTTCATTTCAACGCAAGTGTGCACTTGCTCACACATGTCCAAGAGCTCCTCCTTGGTGTACTCCTCCTCCTCATCATCATCATCATCACTCCTACAAGCATCACTTTCACATTCATCATCATCACTCACATCATATTTTACCTTGGTAGGCTTTGCCATGAGGCATGTCGATGGAGTGTCGAAGATGGAGGGCTTGTTGTTGATGGCGATGCTTGCTAGTGCTTTCTTGATAGATTTCTTGTCATCATCACTAGAGCTATCACTATCCGAAGAGCCATCACTATCCCATGTGACCACATAGCCTCCACCTTTCTTCTTCTTTTGGAAGGTCATTCTCTTCTCCTTCTTTTCTTTCTTGTCCTTCTTGTGCTTCTTCTTTTCATCCTCATCATTGTCACTATTGTAGGGACAATTCGCTACAACATGATCGGGGCTCTTGCAATTGTAGCATCTTCTTATATATTCTTTGCTTTTGGTGTGATCTCTTCTCTTTCTTGCACCATAGCCCTTCTTCTTCATGAATTTACCCATCTTGCAGTACAAAGAGGGCCATAGCTTCATCATCAATATCACTAAGATCATCATCATCACTTGATTCTTTCTTGGACTTTCCCTTGTTCTTGGATGATGATGAGCTAGCCTTGAATGCTATACTCTTCTTCTTCTTGTCTTCTTCTTCCTTCTTGTCATCCTTGTCATCCCCCTCCCTTTCCACATGGTATGTCTCTTGTGTCATGACATCACCTAGTACTTGGTTAGGGGTAATCTCCTTCAATCCTCCTCTTATGATAAGCAATCTCAACATCTCAAATCTTGGAGGTAGGCACATTAAGAACCGATGAGAGACATCATCATCCTTGATCTTCTCTCCCAAAGCCTTCAAGTCATTGACAATTACTTGCAACCGATGGAACATCTCCAGAATGCTCTCATCATCCTTCATCTTGAAGCTTGTCAACTTATCCTTGAGGATGTACAACTTGGCACTCTTCACCGCCGGTGTGCCCTCATATGTTTCCTCCAATCTCCTCCACACCTCATTAGCTCTTTCACAATCCTTGATTTGCTCAAACACCTTGGAATCAATGGCATTGTATATGGTGTTGAGAGCCATTGTATTGCATTGCTTGTTGGTCTTGTCTTGGTTGGTGGGATTGTTGGGATCAATGATAGCATAGTCATTCTCGGTCACCTCCCATACTTGATCATTGATTGAACCAAGATACATCCTCATCTTTATCTTCTAATAATCATAGCATGTGCCATCAAAGAACGGTGGTTTGCCACCCACATGGTTGAACACAACTTGAGCCATAATTTGACACCGAGGTTATTAAGCCTTTAATCAAACGGTGACCACGGCTCTAATACCACTTGAAAGGTCCTAATATGGCTAGAGAGGGGGTGAATAGCCTATTTAAAATCTACAAATCAACTAGAGCAATTTGATTAGTATAACAAATAGCGAAATGCAAACTTGCTCTAGCTCTACAAGGGTTGCAAGCCACCTATCCTAATAATTCTAGTTGTTATGATCACTAGGCACACAATCCACTAGGTCACTACTCACTAAGAGCTCTCACAATTGCTACACTAAAGAGCTCCACTAGATGAACTTAATCCACAAAGCAAGCTCTCAATTCTAGCTACACTAAAGAGCTTGATATAGCTAGTTTGTGGGAATGTAAATGAGTAAGTGAAGTGATTATACCAGCTGTGTAGAGGAGTGAACCAATCACAAGATGAATACTTTATCAATCACCGGGAGAATACCAAAGGGCAAGAGACAACCAATTTTCTCCCTGAGGTTCACGTGCTTGCCAACACGCTACGTCCCCGTTGTGTCGACCAACACTTGGTGGTTCGGCGGCTAAGAGGTGTTGCACGAACTTCGTCCACACAATTGGACACCGCAAGAACCTACCCACAAGTGAGGTAACTCAATGACATGAGCAATCCACTAGAGTTACCTTTCGGCGCTCCACCGGGGAAGGTACAAATCCCCTCACAATGATCGGAGATGGCCACAAACAATCACCAACTCGTGCCAATCCTCCTCCGCTGCTCCAAGCCATCTAGGTGGTGGCAACCACCAAGAGCAACAAGTGAATCTCGCAGCAAAAACACGAACACCAAGTGCCTCTAGATGCAATCACTCAAGCAATGCACTTGGATTCTCTCCCCAATCTCACAAAGATGATGAATCAATGATGGAGATGAGTGGGAGGGCTTTGGCTAAGCTCACAAGGTTGCTATGTCAATGCAAATGGCCAAGAGAGTGAGCTTGAGCCGCCATGGGGCTTAAATAGAAGCCCCCATGAAATAGCCGTTGGGCTGCTCACTACCCTAAACACGAGCCGACCGAACGCTCCGGTCATATCGATCGGACGTAAGACCCCAGCGTCTGGTCGTGCGATGCACACCACATGTCCTTTATCTTTAAATACTAAGCGCCCGATCCCAACGGTTAAGTGATGATCGAACACGCTGCTGCGAAGTCACCGGACGCTGGACCTCAACGTCCGGTCATTTCCAGTAAGCATCCAGAAGCGAGAAATCATGACCGGACCGGTCATGCTTGATCGGACACCCCAGCGTCCTATCACTCAACGTCATCATACGTCAGACTGACCAGACTCAGGCCCTAAGCGTCCAGTCATGAGACCAAAATAGCGTGCCCTCTGCTGCCACTGACCGGACGTGCCGGTCCAACCGAGACCAGTGTCCAGTCACTTACAGTGACCTCCGTGTTTTCTATATAGGGCGCCAGTGGCATCATTGGACTGTCCGCACTCTACGGGCGGACACTCCACTGATGAAGTTTCTAAGCCTTGCTCAAATGTGCCAACCACCAAGTGTATCACCTTATACACATGTGTGTTAGCATATTTTCATAAACATTTTCAAGAGTGTTAGCACTCCACTAGGTCCTAAATGCATATGCAATGAATTAGAGCATCTAGTGGCACTTTGATAACCACATTTCGATATGAGTTTCACCCCTCTTAATAGTATGGCTATCGAACCTAAATGTGATCACACTCACTAAGTGTCTTGATCACCGAAACAAAATGACTCCTACCATTTATACCTTTTGCCTTGAGCCTTTTGTTTTTCCCTTTCTTCTTTTCAAGTCTAAGCACTTGATCATTACCATGGCATCACCATCATCATGGCATGATCTTCATTTGCTACACCACTTGGACTAGTGCTACCTATCTCATAATCACTTTGATAAACTAGGTTAGCACTTAGGGTTTCATCAATTCACCAAAACCAAACTAGAGCTTTCAGAGGGCCCATTGGGAGACCTCAAAGTCAGAGAGGAGGCCCCGGAGAGAGAGGAATGCCAGTGGTGGTGCCCAAGCCACCGGAGAGGGGCGCGACAACCTAGGAAAGGCGCGCTGCCCGTCGGGGGAGGGACCGAGCGGACCAGGGGCCGACCGAGCACAAGCTCACAAACCCTAGCAACCACCCTCACTATGGCGGCCCGAACGGCGGCAGTTACGACATGGAGGGGGTTGGGGAAGGATAGCGGAGGGGGTTCAGGGAGGATGGCGGAGTTAGGGCATGGAGATGCGGCGGCAGTGGCGTGGAACATTTCGACAGCCTGCCGGCGTCCACAACGAAGAATAGCGCCCAAAACTTATCGATAATTTGGCCTCCTGTGCCCTCTGGTATATATACCTAGAGGCATTTGTAGGGGCGGTCGACATTATAAGCCGCCCTACAAATGAATTTGTAGGGGCGGTTCTTGATCCAGCCGCCCCTACAAATAATTTTTAATTTTTTAATTGGTATTTTTGTATTTTATTTATGCCAAAAAACAATGTAAATATTCTTTTATTATGCAATATATGTAGTTTCTCCCTCCTGCCGCCCTTACAAATGAACAAGTGTGATTTCTCTTTTTAATCTGTGACTAATCATGCTCTATCAAATTATTGTGGTCATCTTCTCATGTGGCTTTGTTTGAAAAAAATCAAAATTTGAATTTTAAAAATATGGAAACATGGAACAACATATTGAAGGAGCATATGATTTCAAATAAAAAAGTCATGAACATAAAAGTTGTAGAACTCATCAATCTCTACAACTTTTATTTTGGTCATATTTTTATGTGACTAAATTTGAACAATTCAACATATTGCCCAAATTTCACCTAAAAGATGGACCAAAAGACCATTTGGTGAGGTTCATGGCTCAACGTGGAGATACTTTAAATTTCAATAAATGATATATTCAAACAAAATTTGGAGACACCTTAATGATTTGAACTCAAAAAGTCATGAACATAAAAGTTGTAGAACTCATCAAGACCTACAACTTTTATTTTGGTCATTTTTTCATTTGACAAAGTGATAGTAACATTGTTCACAAAACTTATATATCTCTCATATAGTTTATGAAACCATACGAGAGAGATGTAAAATTTGTGAACAATGTTCTTATCACTTTGTTAGATGAGCAAATGAGCAAAATAAAAGTTTTAGATCTTGATGAGTTATACAATTTTATATTCATGACTTTTTCGGCTGAAATCATTTAATCTTTGAAAATGTTGTTTGAAGTTGCCATTTTATGAAATTTAAAATTTGAACTTTTCAAACTAAGTCACATGAAAAAATGACCAAAATGAAAGTTGTAAATATTGATGAGTTTTACAACTTTTATGTTTACAACATTTTTATTTTAGATCATTTTCTGACTTAAAATTTAATTCGAAGTTCATAAATTCATATTTTTAATTTTTAAATATATATATATATATATATATATATATATATATATATATATATATATATATATATATATATATATATATATATATATATATATATATATATATTCAGTAGGCCGCTACCAAATAAGTTAACACAGCAAGACTAGCAATTTCTCAAGCAGCTCTTGCAAACTACTAGCTTCCAGCAACAGCTTCTCAAGCGCAGAGCAAACGGGCAAGGAGATGGACGTGTCCACTCTGGAGCCCGGCGGTGTCCGTGACTATGCGGACCCTCCGCCGGCACCGCTGATTGACATCGACGAGCTGGGCAAGTGGTCTCTGTACCGCACCGTGATCGCCGAGTTCGTGGCGACGCTGCTGTTCCTGTACATCACGGTGGCCACCGTGATCGGGTACAAGCACCAGACGGACGCGACGGCGTCGGGCGCCGACGCGGCGTGCGGCGGCGTGGGCATCCTCGGCATCGCGTGGGCGTTCGGCGGCATGATCTTCATCCTCGTTTACTGCACCGCCGGCATCTCCGGTGGCCACATCAACCCGGCCGTCACGTTCGGCCTCTTCCTGGCGCGGAAGGTGTCCCTGGTGCGCGTGCTGCTGTACATGGTCGCGCAGAGCCTCGGTGCCATCTGCGGCGTCGCGCTCGTCAAGGGCTTCCAGAGCGGATTCTACGCGCGCTACGGTGGCGGCGCCAATGAGGTCAGTCCCGGGTACTCCACCGGTACGGGGCTCGCCGCCGAGATCATTGGCACCTTCGTGCTCGTCTACACCGTCTTCTCCGCCACCGACCCCAAGCGCAACGCCCGCGACTCCCACGTCCCGGTAATTGTGGCACCTGCACACACCATTGAGCTGTGAACCTGCTCATTCCAAGAACTTGTGCTTCAGTCGTGCTGTTGCATTGCCTGTTGTTGTACTGATGAACGAGATGATCATCAGGTGTTGGTGCCGCTCCCGATTGGATTTGCTGTGTTCATGGTGCACCTGGCGACTATCCCGATCACCGGCACGGGGATCAACCCGGCGAGGAGCCTCGGCGCCGCCGTCGTGTACAACAACAGCAAGGCCTGGAGCGACCAGGTATCACATCTCCCTCTGCCTAGTCCCTAGACCTACACACATTGTCCAAGATTGCAGCAGTAATGCACACAATTTTGTTGGTTGTTGTTGCTTCAGTGGATCTTCTGGGTGGGTCCGTTCATCGGCGCGGCGATGGCAGCGCTGTACCACCAGATCGTCCTCCGCGCCAGCGCCAGGGGTTACGGCTCCTTCCGGAGCAACGCCTAGGCTGACCTCGTCTTGGTCAACATCCACGGCCACGCAGGCCGTGACTGTGCGCTCCCTCCCGGAGTTTAAGTTGAACGGAGAGGGAGAGCACCGGCGTGGTTAATGCAGTAGCAGTAGCTTTTCAGTCAGGTCAAGTGTTGTAGCTGCCGGCAACGGCAGCTAGCGCAAGTGTTTGTGTGTTTGTGTGCTGTGGAAAGTGTGACTTCATCAGGGCATCTGATTACCATGTTGGCTTGCAGTCAATTTAATAATTTAATTTAATAAAGATGAAAGAATGCAAGTGATGGGTAAACTTGAGAGCGCCCTGCTTAAAAAGTACTCCTACCAAAGTTACTCTTACTTGATTATTACCCTGACTCTCAATTCAGGTCTCAATCTATTTGGCATAACTTTGCCTCCAACTTTAAGAATGAGAAGCTTGCCTCCAGAGAAGTTCAGAGCTGCCATAGCTTGTCTTCCATCTCATTCTTTGCTCCTGAAGCCCAAATGATTCGGTATTTTAGATAGTCATTTTGATTATGGTGGTCATTTTGATTATGGTGGACAAACATGAGTTTATACCGGACCAAATAACACAACACATCTTGAATTTAACATAAGCAGCAACTCAAAGGGTACGAAGTGTTTTCCCTTATTTCTAAGAGCATCTCTTCCAGATTGAAAGAATACAATCCCCTCTATCTATACCCCATCGTAAAGTAGATTGAAGGAAAAGAAAAATGCTCCAGCGGATCTATTTTTCCTAAAATTTCTCAATCCCTCAAAACAAACGCTCAATTTCTTAAAACAAAGGGAACAAGTAGCATTTTTTCTCAATCTTCTTTCTTCTTTCCCCTCCCACTGATTCTCGGGCCTAATTAGAAACGCCGTGTCATGCCATGGCACTCCCCATGCCGCCCCGAGCCATGCTGCCGAGCTCTATGCACCATTGCCACTGCAAAGGTAGGAGGCTGCCACCATGCCACGCTACCCCTATGCTCCTCACTACCCCACGCACATACGTCGTGCTGCTGAGGTGCCACCATTGTTGACGGTAGTTAACATCAATCATAAACCGTTAATATATCCTGCATATATAGTTAATTCTATCACCAAACATAGGTTTATGGGTTTAAACTAATAAATTCAACGAGTTTTGGTGAATCTGTGTTTTCAGTAGGGTTTAACCAGAAAACCATCAAGGTGGACCTATTCGTCAAAGTAAATCACGTTTATCCACGACGAAACCGACATTGGAAGATTCTAGAACTATCCAGAAGGCAACCTACCGAAGATCGGGCCAAGACGCTGACAGGGGGGCCTGCTAGCCCCACCTGCAGTCCGGTCGGCCTATGGGACCCATGGGTCAGCGTCACCTTTGAATGTCGGTTCTCCACCGCCTCCTAGATTGTATCTTCGCTGTCCTTTCAAGTCAGTTTAATCCGAAGGTCCAGAATTGATGCTCCGGCCTATATATAGCAGCCCCTACCCTCGTCCCTGAAATCATCCTGAAACCCTAATTCATATCCTCATCTCAGGATCAGTGCATCGCATTCAAGAGAGATTAGTCCTCTAGCTTTCTCCCTACCTATGAACTCCACATAAGCCTTAGTGGTAGAAAGAGGAAAAGGCATAACATCTTTATTGTCTTGGTGAGGATCCACAAATACCACATATATTGAGTGACTTCAGAGAGTCATACAATGGAATCTCTGAGTTTTATTTTGAAAACTTATAAAAACTCTGGAAAAATGGTGGAACAAAGAACTTGAGACATAATGCTTGACTCGATCGTTCTGTCTTTCAATTGCTCAAGACCCAAGTTAAGCCTAAGAAGCCCCATGGTTGAAGGTAATATAGGTAAGTTTGAAAATCAGATCGGTTTATTCTGATCCGAAGGAGAATTTTTTATTGAACGCATGTGTACTTTTGAGGAGTGAAAACATTGATGCAAGTCATGATCTATTCTTCAAGTTTAGCTTTGCTCAGGGACTAGCAAAGGTTAAGTGTGGGGGAGCTTGTTGAGGGTAGTTAACATCAACCATAAACCATCAATATATCTTGCATATATACTTAATTCCATCACCAAACATAGGTTTAGGGGTTTAAACTAATAAATTTCATGAGTTTTAATGAATCTGTGTTTTCAGCAGGGTTTATCCAAAAAACTGGCCGACCTGTGGGATCCATGGGTCAGCGCCCCCTTCAAATGTCGGTTCTCCATTGCATCGCCACCATCCTTTCAAGTCGTATTGATCTGAGGGTCCAGAATTGATGCTCTGGCCTATATATAGTAGCCCCTACCCCGCTCCCTGAGATCATCCTAAAACCCTAATTCATATCCTCATCTCAGGATCAGGGCATCGCATTCAAGAGAGATTAGTCCTCTAGGTGGGATCTATCTTTTGTATACAAATAGAGAGAAAGAGAAGAGTTTGGGGGAAGTACCGGCTTGTCGGTGTTACCTTTACGGCTTGTACTTTGGCGGATCTAGGCTTCTTGAAGTCTACATTTAAGATACTTCTGGTAATAGATTTCTGTTTAAAGTAAGTTTTGTGCTCTTTTGTTCATGGGTTCACAGTTCTTTTGAGTGCTCTAGTCCTTGTTAGATCTCTCAATTAGAGTAGTAATCATTAGCATAAGTGTGGTGCTCAGGCTATCGACTACCTATGTTTTCTCTTTATTTCTTGGTTGTGTGGTAGTAGCGGGAGGTGATAGCCCCATCTATCCTTTATATTCCATGTTGAATTGAGCAGGTTCTTAAATGAGTAGGACTGTAGTTTTGTCAGTAGAGTTATGTATTAGCGGTGCTTTACCGTATAAGCGGCGTCCCGAAGTGAACACTAGAATCATAAGTCTTGCTTTGCATAGGGTCATAACAATCAGAGTCCTCTCTACTCATACCTTAAACCTTGATTGCTATCCTTGGACAAACTAATTGTTAGACAACACGCACGTTTCCCCATGGATATGATACTCGATAATACTCTAGGTGAAAACTACTTTGATACCCATGCGCTTGTGGATTTTGTCTCTGTGTGCCTCCACAGGTGTCAATAAGTTTTCTAGTGCCGTTGCCGGGGACACAGTTGTTGTGATTTCATCAAACCAGGTTTGTCCTTGTACCTTTTATTTTATTTATTTTAAAGCACATATAATATCACGCCTATTAATCAATTCGCTGCTCCCATGGGCGCACAACTAGAGCCACCAGAATCATCGAAACCTATCCTTACACCTAGCTATGAATTGCGTCCGTCTTTAATAAATTTGGTTTAGGAATAATCATTCTTAGGAGAAGGTGATGAAAACCCATATACCCACCTACAAGAGTTTGGGCAAATCTATGCATGCTTGCATATCGCAGGCATGACACATGAAACTTTAAAGTGAAAGCTATTTCCGTTCTCTTTGACGGGAAGAGCTAAACACTGGTATACCCAAACCGTAAGGAG
This sequence comes from Miscanthus floridulus, assembly GCF_019320115.1. Lineage (NCBI taxonomy): Eukaryota > Viridiplantae > Streptophyta > Magnoliopsida > Poales > Poaceae > Miscanthus > Miscanthus floridulus. The sequence continues at coordinate 43,841,846 of NC_089583.1, read as the reverse complement.
TGTACAAGGAGATTGAAAAGCTCTATGCTCTAGCTTTTGCTTATCTTTCTTTCTCATCTCTGGAGTGGTTAGCCTTCGAATAGAGGTTCTATCTTTTAAACAAAAAGAAAAAGAATCTCTTGGTGTGGCATGGGCATGTTTTAATGACCTAGTCAATTCTAGCTCTGACCTTGCCATTCAAAACCCTATGCTTTTACAACACTTTTATATGGGTCTTAGTGGGGAGACCGTGCAGCTTCTTGATACAACTTCTGGAGGTGCCTTCTTACACTGCTCTGCTAATGAAGGGAGAAACATCCTTAGAAAAATCCTAGATAACACCCCTTACACCAGCGTGCTTGACAATGGCCTAGAAGACGTAGTTGAGAAAACTCCTAAGGAAGAACCTTTCATAGTTGAGCCTAAACCTTTAGCTACTCCACTTGAAGCCTCAACTATCTTCCAAGTTGCCGAACCACCAAAGAAGGAAGAAATTTAGCCTTTGGAAAATATGTTTGAATTCGAGGACGATATTTTCTCTGATTTTGGAAACACCTCTAATTATTATGCCATAAGGAAATCTTCGGCACCATCAGCACCTAACCAACATCTTCCTGACCCAACCAAAGAGAAGTTCCTTAAAAAGACTGTGAAGGAGTTCACAACAATCATAAGTATTGAGTGTTGGGAGAATCCAAGCTTTCTCCTGAAGTTATTTGTTTAGATTCTCCTTCTACCTCCATTCGTTGTCAGATTCATAAAACCTCCTTCGATGCTTTATATAATCTGGTTGTACAAGTAAATCTTATGTCTAAATCTTTTACACATACCCTTCCTAGAAATATGCAATTAACTCTAACAACCAAACTCTTAAAAAGTCTCTCAGGGCAAATCCTTTCTAGTGAAGGAATCTTTCACTTCATCCCTATGAAAGTAGACAAAACCAAGGAGTATCTTAGTTTTTATGTATTCAATATCTGGGAGTTTGATCTTTTGATAGGGCAACCAATTGAGAGACTTCTACATGAAGGAAGAAAGGGGAGTATAAATATAAGTCTCGGGAAAAACCTAAACCTTTCTATCCCCATCACTCGCTCATTACATGTTAAGACTGAGTTGATTCCCGAGGAAGATCCAATGGAGGAGATTGTGGCAGCATCTCTCCTAGAAGCTTCCGACAAACATCTTGAAGAAGATGCCCTGGATTCCTCCAAGACGAAGAAGAACCATGAAATCCTTTCACTCTGGATGAAACTCAAGAGCCACCAAAAACCCCATTGTGCTCAAACCCATTCCTTCAGCTTTGAATTATGCTTTTCTAAACAATGATAGGGAGTCACCTGTGATTATTAGCGATAAACTCTCTCATGACGAGACCCTCCGGCTCCTTACTATTTTAGAAAAGCATCGCTCTACTTTTGGCTACTCACTCGAAGACTATAATAGAACCAACCAATTATACGAGATTAAGTAAGGAAATCTTCCGCCGAAGCAGATAATTTAGCAAACTTAAGCCCGTATAACCCGGTAGTCCGTGAAACCATGAAGGATTTCAAACCAATCGACATACAAACCAAGATCGTACAAGTTTAGCAATTACCGTCACATGTTACATAAAGTTCGCAATGATAGTTGGATACATCAAAGTTTAGAACATAAAATTATTACAAACCAAGTTCAAACTGAAATAGCGGAAGCAAATAGTTTTAAAGCCACACACACACTTTTGGTTCAGATACAGTGCCAGTAGGTAGTCATCTCCAATAAAAGCATCAGATGAGAGATACGGAGTGACCATTTACCCTTGGTCCTAGTTGTCGCCCATCGCTGGGTACAGGCAGTTAAAGCAATAGTCGTAGTACATTTGACCATCTGCAACAACAATGGGAACAACGCCCTGAGTACGAGAAGGTACTCAGCTAGACTTACCCATCTAAAACCAAAATAAAGCGACACCAAGGATTATGCAAGGCTTTCTTTAGTGGGCTAGCTGACTTGTTTGTGAAAAGCATAAGCTACCATGAAGAAACCATTTTAAGTACTTTGCATCATCTTTATTATGACCTATCCATCTAGGTAAGCACATGTACTATAGCAATCACTTCATTAACCAAAACATCCAGTTGCCAACTTAGATTTAGCATATCCCATACCATCCAGATAACCATTAGTGTTCCATCATAATTACTATGATGTTGTAGCTCGAGTCAAGTGCTCACTATCCAGGAGCGATGGCGATTCGAATCGATTCCTAACCAGCTGGTGATTTATTCCTCACACAAACCACACTCACCGATCAAGTGAGCTACAGATCACCAATGACACTTTCCAAGTAGCCGCGGGATAACAGTCAGGGACTGCACTACCCAGGGACCGCCCGACAGCCAGGACGCACATTGGGCTCACTCTTCGCGTCCCCGTCATACCCCCTTCAGCACCAGTCTACCAATCCGAGTTTATCCCGGCTCGAATAGTGTCACTTGCTTCATGGTCAAAAGGTACTTTATTCGGCCAGCTAAATGTGAGGCATGCGTTCAACATGACAAGAGGGACGAGCAACGATCGGTCCTTAATCGACACAGACAGAAACTAACAGCACCCAGAACCCTATTTAGTTGCCTCCAACTTTTCCGTCCGGTCTCCAATTATCCATCACACATGGTTAATTCTAGGATATCATTCTTTCCATAGCTAAATTCTTCTAGTAACCACCTATAAATATAGGTGACCGGATATCACCGATCGCTACCGATCTAAACAAGGCTAAGCAGTTATTCAATCCCGACCTAACAGGGTAATAAGGTAATAAGGTAGGCAAGGATAGTAATAAATGCATCAACGATTTCAATCAACTCCTACAACTTAATGCAACAATATATATAAACTCATATATAGGAAGAATTGCTTTTATAAAGTAGGAGACTTAGAATGCTCCAGGGCTTGCCTCGCTCAAATGAACTAGGTTGATGATCCACGCACTCGGGCAAGTCCTCTCCTTGCTCCTCTTCATCTGGCACCTCCTGTGCCTGGATTTCTTGTGGATCTGTCCCGGTCTGCTCTTCCTGAACTACCACTAGCAACTCCTCCTATGATCCTATGTGATGCAGATGCATAAGTGCTCATGCATAGGTGCATCGGAGAGATGACATGTAATGATCATGATGCATGGAATGTCGATGAACATGTTTAACTTTATTGGACATAGTAGAGGTAAAGCTCTTCTACAAGGTAGCCAACATCATCCAAGAACATGTACTACTATACCACTACTACAACCATTGTACTAACATGCCAAGTCACCATAGCAAGCTAAGATGCTTCAAAGATACACCAAAGCAAACATTATTAACTAAACATGCATTAAAGAAGATTATTTTATTTCATTTTAAACTAGGGCTACAACAGCAACACATATTTTTGTGCTCATAAAAATCTGAGAAAATTACAGTAGCATAGTACTACTCTAAGTAGACTACCACAAAATTTTCATGGCATTTGGATAAGTAGAATAGCCTACACAAAAATGATAAGCTATGGCATAAATATGAGCATGAAAATACTTTGTACTATGAAAAGTGTCAAACAACAGATTTGGTATTTTTCCTATGTTCTACATAGTAAACAATCACTGCACAAAAATTATCGTGCACATGTTTTATACAATTTTTGCTTTCTATTAAAATAACAAAAATCATCAATTAAAGGCACTTGAACTACACATCCATATTTCTCTACATAACATGCATGACATATATTTTTCCTACAAAGTACATCACTAAAGGAGATTAACAAAACTAGAACCATATTTTTTTGATGTATATTTTATTTATTAGATGTTTTCTAAAAAAAATCAGCATTTATTCAATTTAAATAAAGCTACACAGAAAAGTATCACAAATTTGACATGCAATATTTTAAACAGATAGATCTAGTCACAAGAAACCTATCAAAACTTATTTCAACAAATTTGGAGCTATCTTGAGCAAGTTATAAATTTCCAAAGCATTTAAACAAAATCTAAAAATCATTTCTTTAATTCTTTCTGAAAATTCTGGTTCAAAACTGCTAGATCCACCCGGATCTCTACCTAGGCTTGCACCCCAGTGGCTGACAGTGGGCCCCCTGGCCCCATTGGTCAGTCACTAAGGCAGGGGAGGCGCTCGGCCGTGGCGGTTCTCGCCACCGGTGAACTTGCCGACGGTGAGGTCACCACCGGAGGCTTCCCCGTGACAAGGCGGACCTAACGATACCTCTACCGTGGCCAGTGGAGCTCGGGAGCAAGCTCACCAGCGTCCATGGAGGTGCGGTGGTGTGGCTCAACATCGGCCGGCCAGCTCCGGCCGAGAGGTGGCGTGGGGAGTGGCTTGGGAGCTACACAGCGCTCGTGCGGTGCTCATGCGCGAGAAAAGAGGGAGCAAGGTGGAGCGGAGAGGGGGAGTCCACTGAGTGGAGCACTCTGGCAAACTTGACCCAGCTCTGGTGAGCGATTCCTGAGGAAGGGAAGCTTACCATGGCGAACCGATGCGAGCACGGGGTGCGCGAGGTGAAGGCGGAGCTGCTGGCGAGATGGAGCAGTCGACGGCGAGCGGTGGTGGCCGGGCGAGCCAACTTCGGCGAGGGAGCTGGTGCGGGCGGTGGCGGGCGCATGCGCTGCTGCTGCTGCTGTCTGAGTGAGAGGCGAGGGGGGGTTGGAGTGCAGCTGGTCGGGCCTTGAAGGCAGCGCGGCCGGTCGGGACGGGGCAGGCCGGTGGTGCCGCGCGGTGAGTTCGCCGGTGCATGGCCGCCACGCGGCGTGCGTGCCCTGGCGCGGTCAGAGCGTGGGTGCAGGCGAGCGGACGATGGGCACGAAGGCAGGCCGGGCCGGCTTCGGCCGTGGGCTGAGAAGCGAGGGCGCGGCCCAATAAGGTGAAAAATGTGATTTTCCTTTTTATTTCTTCTCCAAATTCTTTCAAATGAAATTTTGAACCTTTTCAAAGTAGTTTCAAACTTTGGCCCAAAAATAAAAGTTGCTCTAAAATTTATTCTCTACAACCTTGTCAAAAGGTGCAAGGTCTAATTCCCACTAGATTTTGAATTACAAAATTAAGGTCAATTTAATTTCAAAACCGCATTTTGGAAGATTATTTTCAAAAGCAAAATTTGGGAGAAATTTGAATACCAACCTTGCTCCAAAATGTATGTGAAACATTTCTAAGTCATTTATACTCCTAAACAATCATGTTAAACATTATTACAAGCACAAACACGACTCAGGTTCATTTAAACAGTAATGCAACATACATGTTTCACGAGCATGTTTCATATCTATATTTCATGTCATGCTTATGAATGCATAATAATGATTATGCTCATGATTTGCAAAATGTTAATGCATGCTTAACACCGAGGTGTTATAGCCCTCCCCCTTATAAGAATCTTGTCCAAAGATTTTGAGTTACGAACCATTTGTTATAAAAATCCTTATAAGCGTTTTGCAAATATTCTCCTGTTTCCCACATTGCATCACCATCATCATGATGACTCCATTGTATCTTATATGTTCTCACCACTTTATTCCAAGTGACTCAGTCCTTAGTGTCCAAAACTCAAACCGGTTGCTCACGGTATTCCAAATCTGATTTGAGCTGAATGTTCTGAGATTCTATTCTCTCTTCCGGAACATGCAAGCACTTCTTCAACTGTGATACATGGAAGACTGGAAAGATCGAACCCATCGCTTCTGGTAACTATAACTTATAAGCCACGGGACCCTTCTTCTCTATGATTTTGTACGGTCCTACAAACCTAGGAGCAAGTTTCTTCTTGATTCCAAACCGTTTCTTCTTCATTGGGGTAACCTTCAAATAGACATAGTCACCAACTTGAAATTCTAGCGGTCTCCTTCTCTTATTTGCATAACTCTTCTGGTGTGATAGCCCGCTTTCATGTTTTGTTGGATAATATGGACCTTTTTCTCAGCCTCATCAACAAAATCAATTCCATAAAACCTTCTCTCTCCAGGCTCAACCCAATTCAATGGTGTCCTACATTTCCTGCCATACAATGCTTCAAATGAAGCCATCTTGATACTCTCTTGGTAACTGTTGTTGTAAGCGAACTCTGCCAAAGGTAACCATGATTCCCATGAACCCTTAGACAATAACACACATGCTCTCAGCATATCTTCAAGAATAGCATTAACTCGTTCTGTCTACCCATTTATCTATGGGTGGTAAGCTGTACTATGAATCAAGCTAGTACCCAAACCTTTATGAAGATGCTCCCAAAAATGAGCGGTAAACTGTGACCCACGGTCAGACACGATAGTCTTTGGTATACCATGTAATCGGACAATCTCTACAATGTACTTCTTAGCATACTGAGGAGGTCAAAAAGCGATCTTGACTGGTAAAAAGTGAGCTGATTTGGTAAGGCGATCTATATTCACCCAAATTGAATCATTCCCCTTTGGTGTGGTGGGAAGACCGGTGATAAAATCCATACTTATATCATCCCATTTCCAATCTGGTACTGACAAAGGTTGCAACATTCCTGTGGGTCTCATGTGAAGAGCTTTCACTCTACAACACATGTCGCAATGAGCAACATACGCTGCAATCTCCTTCTTCATCTTCGTCCACCAATAACAAGGTCTCAATTCTTGGTACATTTTGTTACTTCTAGGATGGATAGACAACTTAGAGTGATGAGCTTCATCCATCAAGTTGTTCTTGAGCTCTCGATCTTTAGGTACAACCAGATGGTCCTTAAACCATAACACTCCTTGTTCATCCACTCTAAAGTGCTTGAACGGTTCCTTCTTCATTTTCTCCTTGATATGGAATATTCCCTTATCTGTTTTCTGACCCTCAATGATCTTGCTCTCCAATGTACAACTAACCTGGATATTATGCAACACAGCAGGATGCAACAAATTGAACCCATCTTCAAAGAACGGTTGCACAGCAAGAGAATGTGACTTCCTACTTAAGGCATCTGCTACTACATTTGCCTTTCTTGGATGATAGTGCACATTTAGATTATAATCCTTTATTAGCTCTAACCATCTTCTCTGTTGCATATTCAACTCAGACTGAGTAAACATGTACTTGAGACTCTTATGATCTGTAAAGATATTGCACACATTCCCAAGCAAGTAGTGTCTCCAAATCTTTAGAGCAAGCACAACGGCCGCAAGCTCTAAATCATGCGTGGGATAGTTAACCTCATGCTTCCTCAACTAACATGAGGCATAAGCAATGACCCTTCCATATTGCATCAGAACACATCCTAAACCATTCTTTGATGCATCGCAAAACACATCAAATGGCTTCTCTATATCCGGTTGCGCCAGAACAGGAGCAGTGGTTAGCAAATTCCGCAAGGTGCAGAAAGCTGCCTCACACTCCTCTGTCCAAACGAACTTATGATCCTTCTGTAGAAAACTTGTCATTGGCTTGGCAATCTTCGAGAAGTTCGGTACAAAACGACGATAGTAACCGGCTAATCCAAGAAAACTCCGAACCTCATGAACTATGCTTGGTGCCTTCTAGTCCATAACTTTAACAACCCGAAAATCCACTCACCAAAAATCCCAACTACAAAATTTTTCTTTAAAACACTTGAGTGATGATGTGGCATGTAGGAAAACCCACATGACTTGCACAAGTATTTCACCCCATCACATTGAATTTACTTTACCACATAGCATACATCAAGTTGCATTATATTCAACATGGTGATTTGGATTTTATTGGATTATGTATTGATTAATAAAAGCCACCAAATATTAAATTCTACAATAAATAATTATATTAACATGGAACCAATATCCCAAACATATACCATGACCAACACTTTTCACCATGGAACATTATACCATGGGTGCAACATGCTACTTTGATTTATATACACATGTGTGAAGCATAAAACAAAAATGGAAAAAGGAAAAGAAAAATAGAAAAGGAGGAAAGGGAGAAGGCCTCGTAGCTGGCTCAGCCTGCTTGGCCCACAAGCCAGCCCTACTTCGCACGCAGGCCGACCCAACTCATGCGACCGAGCGACCGGCCCAGCAAGCCAGCCTAGTGCACGCTCACGCCCGCGCGCCCGTCTGCCCCACCAGTTGCCGCTGCCACCAGACCCCATGCGTCAGCCACTCCCTAGCACAGTGTCATCTTCCTCCCCACACTGGCACCTCCTCTGATCGAATCCTGACCAAAACGATAGGCGCGGGCCTAGGGTCACGCGAATCACCTGGCCCTGTCCCCATGGTGCCGCACCCACACAACCCTTGCGCCAACCACCCGCGCCCGCGATACCGTTCGATGCCAACGGCGCATCACCAGCCGTTCGCCCCGACCACCATGGGAGAAGCTCGGACCTTGGGGCTATAAAGCGATGCCAGAGCGCCCTAGGGAATTCCTTAGCCCACGACGCCGCCGCTCGGTGGCCCAACTGCCAGCACCGCACCGAGAGAAGAGGGCCAAGAGGGAAATTCGGAAGAGGGGAGGCGAGCAGTGAGCTCGGAGACACCAATCACCGGAGCGCCGCCTTGAGCGCCTACCCCGACAACGCGCCTTGCCACCGCACCACCACCGAACACCGCCAGCACCACTCGATGAGTCTTTTGGCTGAGACCTCCTCCTAGCCCTTGGACGCCATAGTAGTGCATGCGCACGCCATGCTCATGATGCCGCCGTCATGGCGTGGCCACCACTTACGCATGCGGCCGCCTCACTACACTAGGAAGTAGCCATAGCACCATCGTGACACCTGGAGGATAGTCACGTAGACCAAGACCCCAATAGCCAGCCGCAGCGCCTAGGCCACAAGCACCAGACCACCGGCCGGAGCTCCGCCATGCACCACCACCGCTCGCAGACTCCGCCATGCCCTATGGTCATCACCAACGCTATACCCTGTCTCCCGCTAGCTGTCTGAAAGGAAACGGGGCACCAGGACCCCTGGAACAGCCCCGAGATGCCTCGCCGACGAGCACCACCATGACTGAGCCACCGACCACCATGGCCAATGCCCTAGGAAGCCCTAGCCATCACCTTGACCCCACCACCATACACGCTGAGGCCTGGTGAAGCTTTTCCCCACCTCAATTGGACGCCAACGCCGCTGTGGGAGCTCACCGGTGAGCACACCATCGGCGGGAGCACACCGAGGAAGGAAGCATAGGAATCCTTCCTCGCTGGCCACACACACCTGCACCCGGTGCACGTAGACTAAGCCAAAGGGAAGAAGGGTAGACACGGTCCACCGAAGACCCAGCCTACGGTCCATGGACCTTGAACACCAGTTCACCGTGAGCCATGCGGTGTGGGCCGAGCTATGGATCAAGCCCAGTGGAGGCCCTTGGCTATGACATAGCAGCGCCATAGCATGCCACATGGTGGGCCAAAGCCCAGCCCATATCGAGGCCCAACCAGCCTAGTTTGGACCCGGTCTGTGTTGACCGTTGACCGGTCAACGTTGACCAATTGATGGGACCCACATGTCAACGACACAGAGACTCTAGACCCACTTGTCAGTAAGTGACATCATGCTGATGTCATGACGACATCACGCGGGTCCCACCTATCAGTAACAACATAGCTGAGGTGACATCATGAAGACGTCACGGTGACGTCAGCTGCTGATGTCACGGTGACGTCAGCTGCTGACGTCAGCAACCCTGGCCCCACACGTCAGTGACTATGACTCGTTGACCATTGACTCACCTGTTGACTTGACATTGACTTTGACTGGACCCACAAGTCAGTGACCCAAGAGACCCTGTCCCCACCTGTCGGAAACGATGACGTTGATGACATCATGCTGACGTCAAGATGACGTCAGCAGGACCCCACCTGTCAGCTCGGAATTGAGATGATGATGTCATGTTAACGTCACGCTGGCGTCAGCATACCACGTGGACCAGTCACAGCGTGACACATGTCAGCCCAGGATTAATTCAGCCTTTTCCATTTTTAGAAATGATTAAAACTTCAGAAATTCATAACTAATTCATATGACCTCAGAAAAATATGAAACTAGGACCAAAATTCATCTCAAATCGAGCTTTACGCAATGAACCCATGTTTGAGTACATTTGGCTCTTTTGAATTTTCATTACTTCTTTGTGCTATTCTATAGACATCGCTAACGCGACTATAATTCGATCGTATGTAGACTCGAAGGAGAACCAGACAGACGAGGATCGTGAGTACCGTGAGGAGTATGGAGACGACTACACTGAAGGTGCCACATCCCACCCAATCTCATAGCACCTATTACGCATGGCTAATATAGAACTGCTATTGCTTTACTTTACTGCTATAATCATACTATGATAGGACTTGCATGGTAGTATGCTTACTTGATGGCCTTTACCTTGATGCAACCTTACCCCTGCATACCCTGCTATTAGGCTAGACACACGCTTACTGCTATATTTCATTGCTTATACTTCTACTATGCTTATACTAAATGCATGGTGGAAACTGATGTTATTTGGACTATGGGGAGAGTGTTGTGTGTGTGACTTGGGTGTGTGGAGGGTGAGGGTTGTGTCGACCAAGTTGGAGTATACGATGAGCCTGGGGCAAGTCTTGCCATGGGGTGCTACTTGGGCACCCTTGGAAATGGATACCTATGGTGGGTAAATGGTATATGAGGTGGTCCTGGGTGTGAACCTGTGATGGGAGGAGCCCAGGGTGGAGGTGCTGTGGTGGCACGGTAAATGGAAACCCTAATGAAGACATTCTAGCTTGGTTATCCCTAAGGACTTACTAGTACTCAGATTCACCGGGAAGCCTTACGTACCACTCGCCCTATATGGTGCGGGATGGCTGGACAACTTGGTAGGATATTGCCACTACTGCTAGGTTGATAGCGGACAGTGTAAGGAGGTATGGGGTGCAGAGGATTCCCCCACACCCTTCCGAGACTTCATGGAGACCTTGTGGACCTGGCTCATGACTCACAGTTTTAGCCACCCTAGACTAGACTTGGGGTGTACCAGGGGTGTAAGGAGGGATGAATGTAAAAAACAAAGCAAGCTCTCAATTCTAATTACACTAAAGAGCTTGTATCAACTAGTTTGCAAGAATGTAAACAAGCAAGTAGGGTGATTATACCACCGTGAAGGGGATGAACCAATCACAAGATGAAGATCAAGCCAATCACCAGGAGAATGCAAATGACAAGAGATAATCGATTTTTCTCCCGAGGTTCACGTGTTTGCCAACACGCTAGTCCCCGTTGTGTCGACCAACACTTGGTGGTTCGACGGCTAAGAGGTGTTTCACAAACCTCATCCACACGATAGGACACCGCAAGAACCGACCCACAAGTGAGGTAACTCAATGACACGAGCAATTTACTAAAGTTACCTTTCGGCACTCCGCCGGGGAAGGTACAACTCCCCTCACAATCACCGAAGGTGGCCACGAACAATCACCGACTCATGCCGATCTTCCACCACTGCTCCAACCGTCTAGGTGGTGGCAACCACCAAGAGTAACAAGCAAAATCCGCAGCGCAACACGAATACCAAGTGCCTCTAGATGCAATCACTCAAGCAATGCACTTGGATTCTCTCCCAATCTCACAATGATGATGGATCAATGATGGAGATGAGTGGGAGGGCTTTGGCTAAGCTCATAAGGTTGCTATGTCAATGAAAATGTGCAAGAGTCCCCCATGAGCTAGCCATGGGGCTATAAATAGAGCCCCTGTCAAATAGAGTCGTTATACCCCTTCACTGGGAAAAACGCGCTTTGACCGGACACTCTGGTCATACTGATCGGACGCTGGCCCACAGCGTCCGGTCGCCCGATGGAAGCCACGCGTCACCAGCTTCAAATGCTGTTCGTCAGATTTCAACGGCTACGAAGCTGACCGGACGCTCCAGTAAAACTGACCGGACGCTGAAGCCCCAGCGTCTGGTCATTTCTAGTAAGCTCCCTGAGGCATGTTTTTTTGACCGGACGCGTCCGGTCCACCTTGACCGGACACAGACCAGCGTCCGGTGCAATACCCTAGCCACTGTGCCATCTGACAGCTCAATCGGACGCAGCCTTTCAGCATCCGGTTGCTGAGTGACCCAGCGTCCGGTCAGTAGACCAACGCCAGCATCATTTCGATCAACTCCATTTCAACTCTAACTTCTTCACCCTTGTTCAAATGTGCCAACCACCAAGAATTTTGCATCCGGTGCAATAGAGAGGGACCCCAAACCCATCTCAATCCTACAAACACCACCTCCTTTGTAGTTGTGCCAACACCACCAAGTGTATCACCTTGTGCACAAGTGTTAGCATATTTTTACAAACATTTTCAAGGGTGTTAGCACTCCACTAGATCCTAAATGCATATGCAATGAGTTAGAGCATCTAGTGGCACTTTGATAACCGCATTCCGATACAAGTTTCACTCCTCTTAATAGTATGGCTATCTATCCTAAATGTGATCACACTCACTAAGTGTCTTGATCACTAAAACAAAATGGCTCCTACAGTTTATACCTTTGCCTTGAGCCTTTTGTTTTTCTCTTTCTTCTTTTCCAAGTTTAAGCATTTGACCATCACCATTGTCATGATCTTCGCCATTGCTTCATCACTTGGAGTAGTGCTACCTATCTCATAATCATCTTGATACACTAGGTTAGCACTTAGGGTTTCATCAATTAACCAAAACCAAACTAGAGCTTTCAGAATGGTGTTAAAACTTGACCAACTATTATTATACACTTAATATGCTAATACATAGGAAACCCCAGCCTTATAGGTTCCTTTTGATTATATCCACCTTGCATCCAATTTCCATAAAGCAATGCTCATAGGGTGGGAGTGGCCAGTACAAATCGTACTGATAAATTTTGGCACATAGGTTCTGCTGAGGAGTATAGCTCCGAGGAGTTTGATGGTTGAGGGGTTCATTCCTATGCTTGAGTTTGGCGATCTTATCCTCAAGCTATACTGAATGAATGCTACTTTTGATTCTGCCAATACGGCGATATAATAAATTATGTAATTCTGCACTATTTGTACTCTGATATTATCATTGTATGGATGTGGTATTCGATTGGAAATCTAGGTAATATGATCTACAACAGTCTTATTACACTTTGACTCTATGGATTTCCCTTCGTGGAAATTAGGTCATTTCAATTGGTATCAGAGCCATACTTGACCATAGGACAAAACCCTCAGAAATGGACGATAGAATAGGACGTGAACAGCCCTTCTTTCAGTTATATACTGACCCTGCATTTACTTTTATGCAAGGCTTATCTATTAATGACCTGCTAACACCTATTTCTTTAAAACATGCAGATGGCAACGAACGTCGACTGGCCACCTCTAGGACCGTTACCTCTAGACTACGCCAAGCTTACCTTCGACCTACATGAGCTCAGGGGTTTTGCATAGACCCTCTACCGAGTTCTCATCATGATAGGAGTCCCTGATGAGCTTGTTAAGGTCACCTACACCGGGAAGTCAGCTCAGGAAGGAGGAATTGAAGGACCAATTGTCACCTCAGTCGAGTTCCCAGCTAGCACTACCTTACCTTCTGTCCCAGCTTTCACCGAGTTGACTATAGAGGACACAGTCGAGGAGGGACTGCAAGCTATCTCACACAAGGCACTTCGGAGAGTGATGAGGGACCACTACAAGCACCTGAAGATGACAGAGTTCTGTCTACTTCCCCAGGCCCTCGACCTTAGCCTTACCCCTAGTGAGCAGAGTTTCGTAGCCGGCAGAGTTATCTTTGCCGAGGAGGATAGATGCCTTCGCGTCTTAGCTATTCACCTACTAGAGTAGGATAGGTACGTGACCTAGCTAGAGCAGAGGAGATGTCAGGATCAGGCCCTTCTATGGGAGTACCAGGAGCGAGACTCATAGGGAGCATAGGAGCGATCTAGTCTGCTTGAGACAGTTGCCAAGCTACAGGACGAGCTCAACCATCATGAAGAAGTCCATAGAACCGAGGTCGTAGACTTACAGGACAAAGCCACCGACCTAGGCAATAGGAACTGCTACCTCGACAGCAAGGTCTTGGAGTTGTAGAGAGAGTTGGACGACAAGAAGGCCGAGTTCAATCGCAGAGGAGATAGAGAGAGGTCCAAGGGGATTGATATGCTAAAAATCCAATCTCGGAACAAGACCATGACTCAGGATCTAGAGGAGTTCAGGAAGAAGGCCGTTTGCAACCAGGGTCACCTGATCAAGGCACTCAGGCAGAACAAGTACCTACAAGACAAGTGTGAGAGGACATGGTAGGCTTGGTAGAAGTCTGACAAGAAGCGCCTCAGGGAGATGAAGGGTATATGGGATCAGCTACCCAAGGAGATTCATAGCAAGACGAAGCCTAGGATAGAGGAGTTTGAGTTAGCCCAGACTTGCCTCAACCTAGACACCTGCCCTACCCTACCTAGAGCCAAGCCTACCAAGGAGCTCACCGAGGCCTTGAAGTACATGTCCCGACTTCACAAGTCTAACGAGGAGATCAAGATTGAGAACAGTCGTATCCCAACTGCGGTATACGAGTTAGAGTAGATGACCCTATGTGGTCATGAGTCATGTTAGTGGCTTCCATAAGTTGTACCCCATGATGTACCCCTTATGAGATGTAATATGAGACACTATGCATAGTATGATCTTCGCGAGTCTCCAAGTGTAGCCACTAGAGATGATGCTATGTAATAAAACCCATGTAATGAATGTTGTGGATCTTATTGGATCTTATGGATCTTATTGCTTCTTTGTAATGAGTGTTGGATAGTATAAATGTTTTTCTTTAAATCATCAAAATCATGTAATCATACTAAATTATAAGCACTTAAGGCACAAACACTAAAATTCCTATGATCCGTGTTGCAGATGCTGAACCGCCGATCTGATCGCCTAATGAACGGTGGACGTGCGCCCACCCCCAAACTAGTCGAACCAAATGGGGGGCATGGTGGCAACAACTATGGCCGTGGCCATGGCTGTGGACATGGACGTGGAGGGATACCCTTCAACCTAGAGAATACCCCACCGCCTGAGGAGAACATTCCGCCACCACCACCACCGAACCTGGCAGAAGTGATGGCACAATAGACCTAGCATCTTGCAGCTCTGGTTAACGGAGCAAACCATTGCCAGGGAGGTCAGCAGAATGACTTCTGAAAGGTCCTAATGGCTAGAGGGGGGGTGAATAGCCTAATAAAAATTTCTACAACAACACTTAACCAAATGGTTAGACAATTATGAGGCGAAGCGAGTGTTGCACTAGCCTACTTAAAATGCAAGCCACCTACCACAATTCTAGTTTAGATAGTGTCTATTCACACAATAGCAAAGACACTATCCTATGTTAGTGTGCTCTCAAAGACTAACTAAAGAGCCACACCAACCAAGCAAGCAAGCTCTCACAACTAGCTACACTAAAGAGCTTGTCAACTAGTTTGCGGTAAAGTAAAGAGAGTGGTTAGGATAGTTATACCGCCGTGTAGATGAAGAACCAATCAATCACAAAGATGAATAACAATGAAGACCAATCACCTCGGAATCAATGATGAAGACAATGATTTTTTACCGAGGTTCACTTGCTTGCTGGCAAGCTAGTCCTCGTTGTGGCGATTCACTCACTTGGAGGTTCACGCGCTAATTGGCTTCACACGCCAAACCCTCAATAGGGTGCCGCACAACCAACACAAGATGAGGATCACACAAGCCACGAGCAATCCACTAGAGTACCTTTTGGCGCTCCACCGGCGAAAGGTCAAGAACCCCTCACAATCACCACGATCGGAGCCGGAGACAATCACCACCTCCGCTCGACGATCCTCGCTGCTCCAAGCCGTCTAGGTGGCGGCAACCACCAAGAGTAACAAGCGAAATCCGCAGTGAAACACGATCACTAAGTGCCTCTAGATGCAATCACTCAAGCAATGCACTTGGATCACTCCCAATCTCACTATGATGATGAATCAATGATGTAGATGAGTGGGAGGGCTTTGGCTTAGCTCATAAGGTTGCTATGTTAACAAAAATGGCCAAAGATGTGAGCCACAGCCGGCCATGGGGCTATAAATAGAGCCCCAATCAAATAGAGCCGTTATACCCCTTCACTGGGCAAAACGCGCTCTGACCGGACGCTCCGGTCATACTGACCGGACGCTGGCCCTCAGCGTCCGGTCGCCCGATGGACGCCACGTGTCATCACCTTCAAACGCTGTTCGTCAGATTCCAACGGCTACGAAGCTGATCGGACGCTCCGGTCAAAACTGACCGGACGCTGAAGCCCTAGCGTCCGGTCGTTTCCAGTAAGCTCCCCGAGGCATATTTTTTCGACCGGACGCGTCCGGTCCATCTTGACCGGACACAGCCAGCGTCCGGTGCTCAACCCTAGCCTACTGTGCCATCTGACAGCTCGACCGGACGCAGCCTTTCAGCGTTCGGTCGCTGAGTGACCCAGCGTCCGGTCAGTAGACCGACGCCAGCATCATTTCGACCAACTCCATTTTAACTCTAACTTCTTCACCCTTGCTCAAATGTGCCAATCACCAAGAATTTTGCATCCGGCGCAATAGAAAATAGACATTTCATTTTCCCGAAAGCGTCGAATCCATCTCAACCCTACAACCACCTTGTGCACATGTGTTAGCATATGCAATAAGTTAGCACTCCACTAGATCCTAAATGCATATGCAATAAGTTAGAGCATCTAGTGGCACTTTGATAACCGCATTCCGATACGAGTTTCACCCCTCTTAATAGTATGGCTATCAAACCTAAATGTGATCACACTCTCTAAGTGTCTTGATCACCAAAACAAAATAGCTCCTATGGTTTATACCTTTGCCTTGAGCTTTTTGTTTTTCTCTTTCTTCATTTCAAGTTTAAGCCCTTGATCATCGCCATGCCATCACCATTGTCATGCTATGATCTTCATTAGCTTCTCTACTTGAAGTGTGCTACCTATGTCATGATCACTTGATAAACTAGGTTAGCACTTAGGGTTTCATCAATTCACCAAAACCAAACTAGAGCTTTCAACTTCCAAAGGAACCTAGAAGGATTTCTGAAGCTAAGGCCACCTACCTATGATGGCACCGACCCTGACCCGCTTGTGGCCGATGACTGGCTCAAGGAGATGGAGAAGAAGCTTGACCTCACCACTTTCACCGACGATGAGTGTGTTGGAGCTACCACACCAGCTCATAGGTGCAGCATGTGCCTAGTGGGATAGTTTCAGTGATTCCCATGAGGACCCTGCCAACATCTCGTGGGAAGAGTTTGCCAAAGCATTCACTGAGTATCACATTCCCAAGGGTATCATGGAGGCCAAAGCCAAGGAGTTCCGCAATATCAAGATGGGAAAGGACAGGGTGACTGAGTACACTACTCATTTCACCAATCTTCTACGCTATGCACCTTCCTATGTTGTGAACTCTAAGAAGGAGAAGCTGTACTATTACCACAAGGGACTTAACCCACACATCAAGCTGAAGTTTGGTGGTATTGAGAGTAGCATGCTGCGTGCTTTGGTGGATTGCTGCATCCAGATTGAGAAGGACCGTGCTAAAGCTAGAGAGGAGTATAGGGAGAGGAAGCATAAGCCTGAGGAGTCCTTCCGTGGCCATGATCACAAGAGGTTCCACAGAGATGCACCATCCAGGGAACGCTCTCACCACAACAGGGATGACAACCCTGGATCGAGTAGGGGTAGTGGAGGCTACACCGCCAAATACTCCCGCCCTGCTCAGGATTGTTACATCCAGGACCGTTATGCTTAGGACCGCAACACTCAGGACTGTTTCAACTATTCCTGCTCTAGGAATGAACGCCTAGCACAGAACCGCTCCGCACCAAGCATTGGAAACTGGAAGGCACCCGCACCAACCCCTATAGGTGGTACGCCTTTCACCTGCTTCGCTTGTGGCCAACTAGGTCACAAAGCCACTGAGTGCCCATAGAACTCAGCTGCTCAGAAGTCTTAGTTCAAGGGATCTGCTACCCGTGGACGTCTCAACCATCTAGACGTCGAGGAAGCACAAGCTGCCCCTAACGTTGTGTACGGTATGTTTTTAGTTAATGGCAATACTGCATCAGTTCTATTTGACTCTGGAGCAACTTGTTCTTACATATCATCCAAGTTTGCATGAGAGCATGACCTGCCTGTAACCCCATGTGAAAAGCCTATCATCACCAGTTCATCTTTAGGAGACCTAAAGTGCACACAGATCTGTAAGGGAGTGAGTCTTGCCATTGAGGGTCTTAACTTTAAAGCCGACCTAACCCTGTTACCTTCCACAAACCTAGATGTCATCTTAGGCATGGATTGGCTAACCATTCACCAAGGTATCATATCATGTTCACCTAGATACGTCCAAGTGACCCACCCATTAGGCCAAGTTATTAGGTGTGAACCTCAGTCCAGAAAGTCCACTTCTATCCTATGTGCCCTTAAAGCGAGTTTAGAATCATAGAAAGAGGAGAAGATAGTTCATGATGTGCTTGTGGTCAGAGACTATCCTGATATATTCCCTGAAGAATTACCAGGTATGCCACTAGATCGTGATGTAGAGTTCATCATTGATCTTTTGCCAGGAACAGGACCCATTGCCAAGAGACCCTATCACATGTCAGTTGATGAACTGGCCGAGCTCAAGAAATAGCTTGATGAGCTCATCTCGAAGGGATATATTAGACCCAGTGCTTCGCCCTAGGGATCCCCTATTCTATTTGTAAAGAAGGATGGCTCGATGAGAATGTGCATTGACTACCGGAACTTGAATGCAGTCACCATCAAGAACAAGTACCCTCTACCGAGAATCGATGATCTGCTTGATTAGCTTCGAGGTGCCAAGTATTTCTCCAAGATTAATCTCAGATCTGGCTATCATAAGATGAAGATTTGAGAGAGTGACATCCCAAAGACAGCTTTCGTGACTAGGTATGGGTAGTTTGAGTTCACCGTGGTGTCCTTTGGACTCACGAATGCTCCCGCATACTTCATGAACATGATGAATAAGGTTTTCATGAATGAAGTGGATAAGTTCATGGTGGTATTCATTGATGACATCCTTGCCTATTCACCCACCGTTGAAGAACACAAACATCATCTGAGAACTATGCTTGAGAAACTAGCCCAACATCAGCTCTACGCAAAGTTTAGCAAATGCGAATTTTGGCTATAGGAAGTTGCCTTCTTAGGCCATGTACTATCAGCTGAAGGTGTCGTAGTTGACCCAGACAAGATTGAAGCTGTGAAAGAGTGGGATCAACCCCATAATGTGACAGAAGTCAGAAGTTTCTTGGGATTAGCTGGATATTATCGCCGATTCATTAAGAACTTCTCTAAGATAGCCTGTCCAATGACCAACCTCCTAAAGAAGACTAAGGAGTTTGAATGGACGCCCGAGTGCAAACAAAGCTTCCAGGAATTGAAATAGAAGCTTACCACAACTCCTGTGCTAGCATTGCCTGATATCAGCAAAGATTTCGTAGTCTATTGTGATGCATCCCATCAAGGACTTGGTTGTGTACTGATGCAAGATGGAAGAGTGATAGCATATGCGTCTTGACAGTTGAAAGAACACGAGAACTGTTACCCTACTCATGATCTTGAGTTAGCAGCAGTTGTGCATGCCTTGAAGATCTAGAGACACTACTTGATAGGCAACAAGTGTGATATCTATACCGATCACAAGAGCTTGAAGTACTTTTTCACTCAGGAAGATCTAAATATGAGGCAATGCCGATGGCTAGAGTTGATCAAGGACTATGACCTAGAAATTCACTATCATCTGGGAAAAGCTAATGTAGTCGCAGATGCTCTCAGTCGCAAGAGTTACTATCACACTTTGATCACTAAGTCCATACCACCTGAGCTCAAGGAAGAGATTGAAGATTTCCAACTTGAGATACTACCGCATGACTTGTTGAATGAGCTTCGCATACAGTATGATCTCATAGATCACATCCGTTAAGCTCAGAAAAGTTGCGAAGAGATCGAATATCTCCGTGGTCTGATGAAACTAGGCTACAAGACCAACCACTAGGAAGATGAATAAGGAACCATCTGGTTCAAGAACAGAATCTATGTTCCATCTGACCCAGCACTATGGGAGGAAATTCTGTCTGAAGCCCATGATTCTAAGTACTATATCCACCCTAGAGGTTCAAAGATGTATCAAGACTTGAAGAAACACTTTTGGTGGAAAGGCATGAAGACAGACATTGCGGGACATGTGGCACAATGTGACACTTGTAATAGAGTCAAGGCTGAACATCAAAGGCCTATAGGATTGCTGAAGCCTCTTGATGTTCCCAAGTGGAAATGGGAGAGCATATCCATGGATTTCATAGTTGGATTGCCCCATTCACAGAAAGGCAATGATTCCATCTAGGTGATTGTTGATCGTTTGACCAAGATTGCTCACTTTGTACTAGTTAAGACCAAAACCAATGCCGAAAAATTAGCAGATCTATATATTGGGCATATTCTCAGACTGCATGGAGCTCCCTCTAGTATTGTATCCGATCGTGGTCCTCAGTTTGTGTCCTGATTTTGGGAAGCTCTACACAAGTCCATTGGGACCAAACTTGATTTCAGTACCGCTTATCACCCACAGATAGATGGATAGACTGAACGAGTAAATCAGATCTTAGAAGACATGCTTCATGCTAGTGTACTAAATTATGGCTCTGATTGGGAGAAATGCTTACCCTATGTAGAGTTCTCTTACAACAACAGCTACCAAGCCAGCATCAAGATGTCACTGTTTGAAGCTTTGTATGGCAGATCTTGTAGAACACCTTTGATGTAGTCTCAACCAGGTGAAAGATCATTCTTTGATTCCGCTAAGATCCAAGATGCAGAAGAAGGAGTTGCTCAAGTGAAGGAGAATTTGAAAATTGCCCAAAGTCGATACAAGAGCTATGCTGACAAAAGAAGAAGAGAACTTGAGTTCAATGTGGGAGACTTCATCTATCTCAAGGTATCCCCGCTACGTGGAACTGTCAGATTCCATGTGAAAGGAAAGCTAGCCCCTAGATTTGTTGGGCCATACAAGATCCGCAAAAGAATTGGAAAACTCGCTTACAAACTTCAGCTACCTAAGGAATTGGTGGGTGTACATCCCGTATTCCATGTCTCACAGCTACGCAAGTGTTTGAGAGTGCCCGATGAAGTAGTTCCAACTAATACACTTGACATCCAGAACACTCTCAAGTATAAAGAGCATTCTATCAGAATTCTGGGTAGAGATACCAAAGAGACCCAAAGCAAAACTATTCCTATGTGCAAGATCCAATGGAGCAACCACACTGAGAGAGAAGCAACATGGGAGAAAGAGTCTGACCTCTAGCTATGATACCCTTACCTCTTCGAATAGTACGTTACACTTTAATCTCAGGGACAAGATTCTGTTAAGGGGGTAGGACTGTAACAACCCAAAAATCCACTCACCAAAAATCCCAACTACAAAATTTTTCTTTAAAACCCTTGAGTGATGATGCGGCATGTAGGAAAACCCACATGACTTGCACAAGTATTTCACCCCATCACCTTGAATTTACTTTACCACATAGCATACATCAAGTTGCATTATATTCAACATGGTGATTTGGATTTTATTGGATTATGTATTGATTAATAAAAGCCACCAAATATTAAATTATACAATAAATAATTATATTAACATGGAACCAATATCCCAAACATATACCATGACCAACACTTTTCACCATGGAACATTATACCATGGGTGCAACATGCTACTTTGATTTATATACACATGTGTGAAGCATAAAACAAAAATGGAAAAAGGAAAAGAAAAACAGAAAAGGAGGAAAGGGAGAAGGCCTCGCAGCCATCTCGGCCTACTCGGCCCACAAGCCAGCCCTGCTTCGTGCGTAGGCCGGGCCAACTCGTGCGACCAAGTGACCGGCCCAGCAAGCCAGCCCAGCGCGCGCTCACGCCCATGCGCCCGTTTGCCCCACCAGCTGCCGCTACCACCGGACCCCACGCGTCAGCCACTCCCCAGCACAGTGTCTTCTTCCTCCCCATGCTAGCACCTCCTCCGACCGAATCCCGACCAAAATGACAGGCATGGGCCTGGGGTCATGCGAATCACCTGGCCCTATCCCCTTGGCACCATGCCCACGCAACCCTTGCGCCAACCACCCACGCCCGCGATACTGTCCAATGCCAATGGTGCATCACCAGCTGTCCGCCTCGTCTGCCATGGGAGAAGCTCAGACCTCAGGGCTATAAAGCGACGCTAGAGCGCCCTAGGGAATTCCTTAGCCCACGACGCCACCGCTCGGTGGCCCAACTACCAGCACCATACAGAGAGAAGAGGGCCGAGAGGGAAATTCCGAAGAGGGGAGGTGAGTAGTGAGCTCGGAGATGCCGATCACTAGAGCGCCGCCCTGAGCACCTACCCCGACAACGTGCCTCGCCACCACACCACCACCGAACGCTGCTAGCACCACTCGGTGAGTCTTTTGGCTGAGACCTCCTCCTAGCCCTTGGAAGCCATAGCAGTGCACGCACACACCGCGCTCATGATGTCGCTGTCATGGCGCGGCCACCACTTGCGCACCCGGCTGCCTCACCGGACTAGGAAGTAGCCGTAGCACCACCGTGATGCCCGGAGGATAGTTACGTAGACCGAGACCCCGATAGCCGGCCGCAGTGCCTAGGCCACGAGCACTAGACCACTAGCCAGAGCTTCGTCGTGCACCACCTGTGCTCGTGGACTCCACCACGCCCTATGGTCATCGCCGATGCTATACCCTGTCTCCCGCTAGCCGTCTAAAAGGAAACGTGGCACTAGGACCCCTGGAACAGCCCCGAGATGCCCCGCCGGTGAGCACCACCACGACCAAGCCGCCGACCTCCGTGGCCAATGCCCTAGGAAGCCCTAGCCACCATCTTGACCCCACCATCGTACACGCCAAGGCCTAGTGAAGCTTTTCCCCACCTCAATTAGACGCCAGCACCGCTGTGGGAGCTCGCCGGTGAGCACACCACCGGTGGGAGCACGCCTGGGAAGGAAGCAGAGGAATCCTTCCTCGCCATCCACACACGCCTGCACCCGGTGCAGGTAGACTAAGCTAAAGGGAAGAAGGGTAGACTCAGTCCACCGAAGACCCAGCCTACAGTCCATGGACCGTGAACACCAGTTCACCGTGAGCCATGTGGTGTGAGCCGAGCTGTGGACGAAGCCCAGTGGAGGCCCTTGGCTATGATGTGGTAGCGCCACAGCATGCCACGTGGTGAGCCAAAGCCCAGCCCATATCCAGGCCCAACCAGCCCAGTTTGGAACTGGTCTATGTTGACCATTGACCGGTCAATGTTGACTGATTGACTAGACCCACATGTCAGCGACATAGAGACTCTGGACCCACTTGTCAGTAAGTGACATCATGCTGATGTCATGACGATGTCATGCGGGTCCCACCTGTTAGTAACAACACAGCTGAGGTGACATCAGCTGCTGACGTCAGCAGCCCTGGCCCCACACGTCAGTGACTATGACCCATTCACTGTTGACTCGCCCGTTGACTTGACGCTGACTTTGACTAGACCCACAAGTCAGTGACCCAAGAGACCCTAGCCCCACCTGTCGAAAACGATGACGTTGATGACGTCATGCTAACGTCAAGATGACGTCAGCAGGACCCCACCTGTCAGCTCAGAATCAAGATGATGATGTCATGCTGACGTCATGCTGGCATCAGCATGCCACGTGGACCAGTCATAGCGTGACACGTGTCAGCCCAGGATTAATTCAGCCTTTTTCATTTTCAGAAATGATTAAAACTTAGGAAATTCATAACTAATTCATATGACCTTAGAAAAATATGAAACTAGGACCAAAATTCATCTAAAATCGAGCTTTACGCAATGAACCCATGTTTGAGTGCATTTGGATCTTTTGAATTTTCATTGCTTCTTTGTGCTATTCTATAGACGTCGCTAACGCGACTATAATTCGATCGTATGCAGACTCGGAGGAGAACCAGATGGACGAGGATCGTGACAACTATGAGGAGTACAGAGACGACTACACTGAAGGTGCCACATCCCACCCAATCTCGTCGCACCTATTACGCATGGCTAATATAGAACTGCTATTGCTTTACTATACTGCTATAATCATACTATGATAGGACTTACATGGTAGTATGCTTACTTGATGGCCTTTACCTTGACGCAACCTTACCCCTGCATACCCTGCTATTAGGCTAGACACACGCTTACTGCTATATTTCATTACTTATACTTCTACTATGCTTATACTAAATGCGTGATGGAAACTGATGTTATCTGGACTATGGGGAGAGTGCTGCGTGTGTGACTTGGGTGTGTGGAGAGTGAAGGTTGTGTCGACCAAGTTGGAGTATATGACGAGCCTGGGGCAAGTCTTGCCATGGGGTGCTACCTGGGCACCCTTGGAAATGGATACCTGTGGTGGGTAAATGGTATATGAGGTGGTCCTGGGTGTGAACCTGTGATGGGAGGAGCCCGGGGTGGAGATGCTATGGTGGCATGGTAAATGGAAACCCTGATGAAGACATTTTGGCTTAGTCATCCCTAAGGACTTACTAGTACTCAGATTCACCGAGAAGCCTTACGTACCACTCGCCCTATATGGTGCGGGACGGCCGGACTACTTGGTAGGATATTGCCAATAATGCTAGGTTGATAGCAGACAGTGTAAGGAGGTATGAGGCGTAGAGGATTCCCCCACACCCTTCCGAGACTTCATGGAGACCTTGTGGACCCGGCTCATGACTCACAGTTTCAGCCACCCCAGACTAGACTTGGGGTGTACTAGGGCTAAACGGTAGAGTGGCATTATCCTAGGCTAGCAAGCGGCCGGAATTAGCCCAGTTGACGACGGCAGCGAAGAAGGAAGATCTTGTGGTTATGTAAAACCTCTACAGAGTGTATGGTTGATCGATCGATACATGAGCCGACTTGTCGGCTATGGACCTTTCTTGGGTTTCGCTTAAACTAGATAGAGAGATGAGTCCTTCTCTTCTTCCCTCGTGAGAGTGTCAGTCGTAGCTAGGGGCTACGAGCCTTGAGACAGTGCCAAGAGGGAGTTGGCCTATCGACTGAGTGATGGTATGGTGATGGTGTGGAGATGGTGGTGTATCGATCCCAGGATCAAAACCTGGCTCTGGACAGAAATGGGGTGGAATGGGTGTGGGAATGGTGTTAAAACTTGACCAACTATTATTATACACTTAATATGCTAATACATAGGAAACCCCGACCTTATAGGTTCCTTTTGATTATATCCAACTTGCATCCAATTTCCATAAAGCAATGCTCATAGGGTGGGAGTGGCTAGTACAAATCATACTGATAAATTTTGGCACATAGGTTCTGCTGAGGAGTATAGCTCCGAGGAGTTTGACGGTTGAGGGGTTCATTCCTACGCTCGAGTTTGGTGATCTTATCCTCAAGCTGTTCTGAATGAATGCTACTTTTGATTCCGCCAATGCGGCGATGTAATAAATTATGTAATTCCACACTATTTGTATTATGATATTATCGTTGTATGGATGTGGTATTCGACTAGAAATCTAGGTAATATGATCTACAATGGTCTTATTACACTTCAACTCTGTGGATTTCCCTTCGTGGAAATTAGGTCATTTCAATAACCTCTTGTACCTTACTAGGATCCATTGAGATTCCATTCTCAGATAGCACATGACCGAGAAAAGGAACTGTCTTCAGCCAGAACTCACATTTAATAAACTTAGCATATAGCTAGTGATATCTAAGTCTAGTCAAGACAATTCTTAGATGCTCTGCATGATCCTATTTGTTCTCTGAGTATACTAGGATGTCATCAATGAACACAATCATGAACTGATCCAACTTCGGCATAAAGACCGAATTCATCAGATACATAAAGTATGCAGGAGCATTTGTCAAACCAAAGGACATGACAAGATACTCGTACAAACCATATCTGGTGGAGAACACGGTTTTGGGTATATCTTGTGGTCTAATCTTGATCTGATGGTACCCTGATCTCAAATCTATCTTGGAGAACACCTTGGCTTTTGACAATTGATCAAACAAGATATCAATCCGAGGTAGAGGATACTTGTTTTTAATTGTCACCACATTCAGTGGCCGGTAGTCCATGCACATCCGTAAGGAGTTATCCTTCTTCTTCTTCATGAACAGTGTGGGACATCCCCATTCTGATGAACTTGGGCCAATTAAACCCTTAGTCAACAGATCTTGGAGTTGTTTCTTCAACTCGACTAATTCATTTGGAGGCATTCGATAAGGCCTTCTTGAGATCGGTGGTGTTCCAGGGATTAACTCAATGGCAAACTCAACATCTATGTCTGGTGGAAGACCGGGTAACTCATCTAGAAACACGTCCGAAAACTCACACACTACTGGAGTCTTGGCTAGAAGAGTAGTTTGGACTACACAAGTTGTACTAGTCAGATCTATTCTCTGAGGTAAGGTTACTTGAAATGTACCTTCTCCAACAGGCTCCTTGAGAGAAATGCTTCTTCCTCCAACATCAATTACTACTCCCATATTATTCATCCAGTTCATTCCTATAATCACATCCAGAACTAGCCCTGGCATAACTATCAAGTTAAGCTTATACTACCTATGTGCTATACTCAGGGTTACCCCCCGGATTATCTGATTAGTTAACAGATCAGCCCCAGCTGAACTAATCCAATAAGCACATTCCAATTCAACTATCTTTTGCTCATACTTTCTTGCAAATGCTTGACTTATGAATGAATGAGATGATCTAGAATCAAACAAAATGACTGCAGTATGATTGTTGACAGAAAACATACCGGCTATCACGGGCTCTCCTTCTGGGATGTCATCAATGGTGGTGTGGTGCACACAAGCTTGGTACTGATTCTACTACTTCTTGGGATAGGGGCAAAACTTCACAAAGTGCCCAGGTTGATTGCAGTTGAAACACGATCCTCTTACTTGAGTAGCAGCTCCAGATGAACTGCCTTGTCCAGTCTTGGCTTGTGGCACTGCCATCTTGAATGGCTTCTAATTCCTCTAAGGTTGTTGGGCATTCTGATTCCTCCGTTGGGTGGCCTGAACCTTGCACCAGGGGTAGGAAGACGATATGCAGAACGATTTGCCATCGGGGCCCTTGACTGGGACGGACCTGACTCAAAAGCCCTCTTGTGAGTCTTGGATGTAGCATATACATTGTTGTTCTTTTCTTGCTTTAAGCAGTCACTAACAAAGTCATTGAAACCAGTTCTTGTGTTGGTACCCACGTGCTTCATCATTTTAGGATTCAGACCTCTCTTGAAACTAGTGATCTTTTTGGCATCGGTATTCACCATGTCAGAGGCATAGCGACTTAGATTGTTGAATGCATGTAGATACTGGGTCACAGTCTTGGTGCCTTGATTTAGTGCTAGACATTCTCCAAACTTCATTTCTATCAAACCAGGTGGAATGTAAACTCC
Source organism: Miscanthus floridulus (assembly GCF_019320115.1). Taxonomy (NCBI): domain Eukaryota; kingdom Viridiplantae; phylum Streptophyta; class Magnoliopsida; order Poales; family Poaceae; genus Miscanthus; species Miscanthus floridulus. Next base: position 43,814,394 of record NC_089583.1, on the reverse strand, counting down.
ACGAAAAGCCTCAGTGAATTCCCTCCAAGTAATGTGGGCATTGGGGGGAAAAGTGGTACGGTGGTGCTTCCACCACATTCCTATAGGGCCTTGTAGCTGATGAGCTGCATACTCAGTCTTTAAGACTTCTGTCATCCTTAGAACACGAAAATTATCTTCCATGTTGTTTATCCACTCTTCCACATCCAATGGCTCTGCCGCTTCTTTGAAAATTGGTGGTCTGGTGTCCATAAAGTCCTTGAAACTGCTATGCTGATTCACTTCATGTCCACTTGGGTTTAACCCACGGCAAGTGTTGTCAGCAATATGGCGCAATGCAGCTTCCATGTTCTGTTGCATGTTCTCCATGTTGTGTTGACTTCCAAGGAACTGTGTGAAGAACTGTTCCATGATGTATGGTGGAGGAGGAGGTGGTGGTGGATCATGGTTCTCATTCCCAGCGGCACTACCACCTACCTCAGTAGCGTCATACATGGTACGGTGAGTGTTCGGCATCTGCATATTTCAGCAACAGTAATTATTAGGCGATGTTGTAGAAATTGCAGGTGAATGAAAAATTATGCCGTACTAAATTCACTGGAGAGAATAAATTCATACAATAAAATAGGGGCACAATAAGTCATTCCAATTAACACAACATCACTAATTAGATTACTTAAGTGCACACATCGCGTCCATTACAACCAAATTGCCAGCATACATACACTGGACTTTTGACGTTCAGATTTCGCCACAAACACATCCAAGTTTTCCGACATTACATCAAGGTCTTAGTCTTTCTACTCATTATTACATGCCAGACATGCCAACCATGCAAAAGGTCATCGCAAACGACATCCTAGTAGCTAGCGCAACAACTACTAGCCTACCCATCGTGGTCGCTGTCTAAGTCAAAGATGTCGACATTGTCACTATCCACATCATCGTTGTCATCATCAGCTAGTGCCTCAGGCTCTTTGGGATCCTTGTCCTCATCTAGATCCATCTCTACTGCCCCAGGCAGAACGTAAGGGTGGAGCTGGTTATTTAGCTGATGAACCTCCTCATGTAGGTTGTCGTTGTACTCTTCTGCATTGGCTAGCTGCTGCTCCAGCTCAACCTGTCGAGCTCTTAGAACATCTTCTACAGACCAGGCTTCATTCCTCTAGTGGAGCACATGGATCAACATGTGCTCAGCGTTCCGGTTGGCAGTGGTCAGATGCTCAACCTGCTCTCTCAGTGCACATATGTCTCCCTCGTAGACTCCAGTCCTTTGAGTCGCCTGATCCCTCTAATGAGTCAATTGAGCCATCTCTGCACTGAGCCTCTCAATCTCAACATCATGATCCCTCTAAAGCCGACGTCGATCATCGTGGGCCTGACCAAGAGCACCAGACACATGTCTCAGACTACCTTCTACTCCATCGAAAGCCTTCATGACTACGAACATGGCACTCATAGCAGGGTTATCACTGTTCTATCCTTCTGCTGCACCAATCTCTAGAGATCTTCCTCTTGCTTGTTGCCATGAGTTAGTGGAGGGGTTGCCCCTCGAAAAGACTCCAACTAAAGCAGCTACCAACTCCTGAGGAAAATGATCCATGATATCCCTCAGTATCCCAAAGGCTGCCCTATCAACTACTTCTTCAGCAGTCCTGCCAGTTGACTCATAACGCCAACCAGTCCACTCAGAACCATCACCTCGGGGACGAACAACGGCCTCCACAGTAACCAAAGAGACCTTCCCCCAACTGCTCATTTGTCCAGAAATAGCGAGGCTCCATTCCATCAGGATAGCCTACATAGCTGAGCACTCTCCACAAGAGTGTAGGCATCCCAAACTCTCCAAGAAACATGTGGCGCTGATGGGTATGTGGAGCAAGCTGATGGCGGGGAGCTCTGCCTCCGGTGGACTTGCGAGCGGTCTGCTTTGTGCGTGCCATCTGTAGCAAATTTTGTTTTATTACTCACGTGAGAACAAGGTTAAGTTGTCATTTTTATCAAAATGAGATAATCAACTTATAAGGGGAGGAACAATGCCATGAATGATATGTAACAACATGATGCATGCACGTTCCATACGTTCTCACAAACTTAGGAAAAATAACAATTGCTAGCGGTATAGACGGTGGCATACAACGGTCTCTCATAAACGTAGCTAATACGTACTACACGAAGCGCTATTATGTACCTGCAAAAGATCCACTTCAGCCCAAACCCTGACATTATGAAAAATATGCACAAAAGCAGTAAAGTAATCTACTCGCTCTACACGCATCCCCAGATACGCGTACAACGGTAGTAACTACCCAAACCATCGTCCTATCGACGGCATCATCACCATAGGACAAAATTCCCCACACATTGGATACCTTCATACAAACACGCGTATGGCATGTAAAATAATCCGGCATCATATAAGCACTTCCCTAGATCGGCACTGTATCCGATCATCCTCTCACAACTCTCACTTACCGAGGCATAGAGGCAATGGATACATACATTACCACTTAAGTGAATGGCACTCATACAATAGCACGCCATATGAGCAACAAAATAGAAATATGATGCAAAGACCCCCCCCAAGTTAGTACTTAAATAAGCCACCTAAAGTCCTTAACTGGGCATAAAGGATATGACCACTAGCACACTCTTAAGTTTTAAATTAGAGGTTGAAACACCCATATACTATAAGTTTGTAATTAGTTTTGTAACACAAAACCCTTTTGTTTTTAATACACTCATGAATAGTAACCTGCTAACCCTTGCTCTGATGCCAGCTGTAACAGAACCGACCAATTATACGAGATTAAGTAAGGAAATCTTCCGCCGAAGCAGATAATTTAGCAAACTTAAGCCCATATAACCCGGTAGTCCGTGAAACCATGAAGGATTTCAAACCAATCGACATATAAACCAAGATCATACAAGTTTAGCAATTACCATCACATGTTACATAAAGTTCGCAATGACAGTTGGATACATCAAAGTTTAGAACATAAAATTATTAAAAACCAAGTTCAAACTGAAATAGTGGAAGCAAATAGTTTTAAAGCCACACACACACTTTTGGTTCAGATACAGTGCCAGTAGGTAGTCATCTCCAACAAAAGCATCAGATGAGAGATACAGAGTGACCATTTGTCCTTGGTCCTAGTTGTCGCCCATCACCGGGTACAGGCAGTTAATGCAATAGCCGTAGTACATTTGACCATCTGCAACAACAATGGGAACAACGCCCTGAGTACGAGAAGGTACTCAGCTAGACTTACCCGTCTAAAACCAAAATAAAGCGACACCAAGGATTATGCAAGGCTTTCTTTAGTGGGCTAGCTGACTTGTTTGTGAAAAGCATAAGCTACCATGAAGAAACCATTTTAAGTACTTTGCATCATCTTTATTATGACCGATCCATCTAGGTAAGCACATGTACTATAGCAATCACTTGATTAACCAAAACATCCAGTTACCAACTTAGATTTAGCATATCCCATACCATCCAAATAACCATTAGTGTTCCATCATAATTACTACGATGCTGTAGCTCGAGTCAAGTGCTCACTATCCAGGAGCGATGGTGATTCAAATCGATTCCTAACCTGCTGGTAATTTATTCCTCACACAAACCACACTCACCGATCAAGTGAGCTACAGATCACTAATGACACTTTCCAAGTAGCCACGGGATAACAGTCAGGGACTGCACTACCCAGGGACCGCCCGATAGCCAGGACGCACCTTGGGCTCACTCTTCGCGTCCCCGTCATACCCCCTTTAGCACCAGTCTGCCAATCCGAGTTTATCGTGGCTCGAATAGTGTCACTAGCTTCGCGGTCGAAAGGTACTTTATTCGGCCAGCTAAATGTGAGGCATGCGTTCAACATGACAAGAGGGACAAGCAACGATCAGTCCTTAATCGACACAGATGGAAACTAACAGCACCCCAGAACCCTGTCTAGTTGCCTCTAGCTTTTCTGTCCGGTCTCCAATTATCCATCACACATGGTTAATTCCAGGATATCATTCTTTCCATTGCTAAATTCTTCCAGTAACCACCTATAAATATAGGTGACCGGATATCACCGATCGCTACCGGTCTAAACAAGGCTAAGCAGTTATTCGATCCCAACCTAATAGGGTAATAAGGTAATAAGGTAGGCAAGGATAGTAATAAATGCATCAACGGTTTCAATGAACTCCTACAACTTAATGCAACAATATATATAAACTCATATATAGGAAGAATTGCTTTTATAAATTAGGAGACTTAGAATGCTCCAGGGCTTGCCTCGCTCGAACGAACTAGGTTGATGATCCACGCACTTGGGCAAGTCCTCTCCTTGCTCCTCTTCCTTTGGCACCTCCTGTGCCTGGATTTCTTGTGGATCTGTCCCGATCTGCTCTTCCTGAACTGCTACTAGCAACTCCTCCTGTGATCCTGTGTGATGCAGATGCATAAGTGCTCATGCATAGGTGCATCGGAGAGATGACATGTAATGATCATGATGCATGGAATGTCGATGAACATGTTTAACTTTATTGGACATAGTAGAGGTAAAGCTCTTCTACATGGTAGCCAACATCATCCAAGAACATGTAGTACTATACCACTACTACAACCACTATACTAACATACCAAGTCACCATAGCAAGCTAAGATGCTTCAAAGATACACCAAAGCAAACATTGTTAACTAAACATGCATTAAAGAAGATTATTTTATTTTATTTTAAACTAGGGCTACAACAGCAACATATATTTTTGGTGCTCATAAAAATCTAAGAAATTACAGTAGCATAGTACTACTCTAAGTAGACTACCACAAAATTTTCATGGCATTTGGATAAGTAGAATAGCCTACACAAAAATGACAAGCTATGGCATAAATATGAGCATGAAAATACTTTGTACTATGAAAAGTGTCAAACAACAGATTTGGTATTTTTCCTATGTTCTACACAGTAAATAATCACTGCACAAAAATTATCATGCACATGTTTTATACAATTTTTGCTTTCTATTAAAATAAATAAAATCATCAATTAAAGGCACTTGAACTACACATCCATATTTCTCTATAGAACATGCATGACATATATTTTTCCTACAAAGTACATCACTAAAGGAGATTAACAAAACTAGAACCATATTTTTCTGATGTATATTTTATTTATTAGACATTTTCTAAAAAAATCAGCATTTATTCAATTTAAATAAAGCTACACAGAAAAGTATCACAAATTTGACATGTAATATTTTAAACAGATAGATCTAGTCACAAGAAACCTAGCAAAACTTATTTCAACAAATTTGGAGCTATCTTGAGCAAGTTATAAATTTCCAAAGCATTTAAACAAAATCTGAAAATCATTTCTTTAATTCTTTCTGAAAATTCCGGTTCAAAACTGCTAGATCCACCTGGATCTCTACCCAGGCTTGCACCCCAGTGGCTGACAGTGGGCCCCCTGGCCCCATCGGTCAGTCACTAAGGAAGGGGAGGCGCTCGGCCATGGCGGTTCTCGCTGCCGGTGAACTTGCCGGCGGTGAGGTCACCACCGGAGGCTTCCCCACGATAAGGCAGACCTAACAGTACCTCTACCATGGCCAGTGGAGCACGGGAGCAAGCTCATCGGCATCCATGGCGGTGTGGTGGCGCGGCTCAACGTCGGTCGGCTAGCTCCGGTCGAGAGGTGGCGCGAGGAGTGGCTTGGGAGCTACACAGCGCTCGTGCGCGAGAAAAGAGGGAGCGAGGTGGAGCGGAGAGGGGGAGTCCACAGAGCAGAGCACTCCGGCGAACTCAACCCAGCTCTGGCAAGCAATTCTCGAGGAAGGGAAGCTTACCACGGTGAACCAACATGAGCACGGGGTGCACGAGGTGAAGGCAGAGCTACTGGCAAGACGGAGCGATCGACGGCGAGCGGTGGTGGCCGGGCGAGCCAACTCCAGCGAGGGAGCTAGTGCGGGCGATGGTGGGAGCGTGCGCTACTGCTGCTGCTGTCCGAGCGAGAGGCAGGGGGTTGGAGTGCGGCTGGTCGGGCCTAGAAGGCAGCGTGCCCAGTCGGGACGGGGCAGGCCGGTGGTGCCGCATGGCGAGTTCGCCAGCGCATGTCCGCCATGCGGTGTGCGTGCCCTAGCGCGGTCGAAGCGTAGGTGCGGGCGAGCGGACGATGGGCGCGAAGGTAGGCTGGGCCGACTTTGGCCATGGGCCGAGAAGCGAGGGCGCGGCCCAATAAGGTGAAAAATGTGATTTTCCTTTTTATTTCTTCTCCAAATTCATTCAAATGAAATTTTGAACCTTTTCAAAGTGGTTTCAAACTTTGGCCCAAAAATAAAAGTTGCTCTAAAATTTATTCTCTACAACTTTGTCAAAAGGTGCAAGGTCTAATTCCCACTAGATTTTGAATTACAAAATTAAGGTCAATTTAATTTCAAAACCGCATTTTGGAAGATTATTTTCAAAAGCAAAATTTGGGAGAAATTTGAATACCAACCTTGCTCCAAAATGTATGTGAAACATTTCTAAGTCATTTGTACTCCCAAACAATCATGTTAAACATTATTACAAGCACAAACACAACTCAGGTTCATTTAAACAGTAATGCAACATACATGTTTCACGAGCATGTTTCATATCTA